>NC_045770.1:54453060-55653060 GCF_008692025.1 Phocoena sinus | reverse complement strand
GTTTTGACACCACCAATAATACTAAAATGAACTCTGAGTTCATAGGTTTTAAAATAATCACACATTACACTATTAATGCCTTTGATACTTTGGGGTAATATGCCCATCTCCTTTTTCATTTATTCTAGGTCCCTTCTTGTGCATCATGGTAAATCTTGGTACAATTTAAAAGGAACTCATAGTATTTCTTGGGCCTTTAAATTTGTGTTGTGGCTACTTCCAAAACCTAGTGATTCCATTTTCTATGTACGTGAAATTTTTTTCGTAGACTGGAAAATAAAACTTGTTGATACCTGTTGTATGCCAGGTGCATGCTAGATAATCCTCACAGCAGCCTTTCATGATAAACATTTTTATTTTACAACTGAGGCAGCTGAGTCTCAAAGAGATTTAAGCAACTTGCCAAAGTTGATAAGTAATAAGTAACAGATTTGGGATGCTAGTTTAGGTCTGATTCCAAAGCCCTTGTACACTCTTTCCCCAGTGTGGTCAGTCAAATGGATCAAAATAAATGTGTATCAGAACACATCTGTATTCTGTTGTAACCTTGAAAAAGTTTGGTAGCATGCCAATACCAGGCTCTTCTCAGTCTACTGCCTACAAATCATGCCAGTCTTCTCACTGGATGCAAGTGTTCATGGTCTAAGCCAAGCTCCTTTACTTCTTTGAATGCACTACCTTGCCTCTATGTTAGATGATCCTTCTATGTAGGATGATCTCATTAAAAAAAATTCTTTTCACCTGGTTAACTCAGTTTATTTTTAAGTCCTAGCTTATGTGTTACTTCCCCTGATAGCCCTCTTCTGACTCCCTAGACAAGGTAGTAACCGCTTTGCAAGGTAGTAACCCCTTTGCATAGCTTTGAAATGGCACCTCTCATATTTTTAGTGGCTTGCTAAAAGTTCTTAAGACAGGAAACATATCTCTCTTGTTCACTCCTTAATCCTAGTGGAAATGCTTGGAACATTGTTAAGAGCCCAGTAAATATTTGTTGTAAAGGGAATGAGGTTGTGGAGCAACAGGAACTCTCATTCATTGCTGGTGGGAATGAAGAATGGCACAGCCACTTTGAAAGATCAGTGGTTACTAGGGGTTAGGGGAGAGGGAGAGTTGAAATGACAGGGCACATAGGATTTTCAGGGCAATGAAACTATTCTGTATGATATTATAATGGTGGATACATGTCATTATAAATTTGTACTCAAGAGTGAAGTGTAATGTGAAATATGGACTTTGAGTGATAATGATGTATCAATATGGGTTCATCAATTGTAATAAGAAATGTACCACTGTGGTGGGGCATGTTGATACTGGGGGAGACTATGTGTGTGTGTGGGAGTGGAGGTTATATGGAAAATCTTTGTACCTTCTGCTCAATTTTGCCATGAATCTAAAACTGCTCTAAAACATAAAGTCCATTAAACACACACACACACACACACACACAGAGTGAGACAAATCTGAAATGTGGAACATTTAATAAGAAAAAAAGAAGGGAATGGGGTAATCACTAGGGCAATGCCAATCAAAACCACAATACCACTTCAATCCATTAGGATGGCTATAATCAGAAAGACAACCAACAAGTAGTATAGGGAGGATGTGGAGAAATTCATATATTGCTAATGGGAGTATAAAATAGTACAGCCACTTTGAAAAACACTTTCACAGTTCTTCAGAATGCTAAACATAGAGTTTCCATATGACCCAGAAATTCCATCCTCAATATATACCCAAGAGAAATGAAAACATATGTCTGCACAAAAACTTATACATGAATTCTCACAGCAGCATTATTAATAATAGCCAAAATGTAGAAAAAGCCTAAATGTCTCTTAGCTCAAACTGCCATAAGAAAATACCATAGACTTGAACAATAGACTTTATTTCTCACAGTTCTGGAAGTCCAAGATTAAGGTGCTGACTAATTCCATTCCTGGTGAGAGCCCTCTTCTTGGCTTGCAGAGGGCCACCTTCTCCCTGTGTCCTCATGTGGCCTATCCTTACTTCATGTAGTTGGGGAGAAAGAGTGAAATCCTGTCTCTTCTTCATATAAGGACCCTAATCCCATCATGGGGGGCCCTACTCTCTTGACCTCATCTAAACCTGTTTATTTCTCAAAGGCACCATGCCCAACTACTGTCACATTGGGGGTTAGGGCTTCAACATGTGAATTTGGAGGGGACACAAAGGTGCAGTCCTTAGCAATGTCCATCAACTGGTGAATAGATAAATAAAATGTAGCATGTTCATACAATGACATGTTATTCATCCATAAAAGGAAGGTATTATTGATACATGCTGTAATATGAATGAACCTTGAAAATATGCTAAATGAAAGAAACCAGACAGAAAAGACTGCATATTGTATGATTCCACTTATATGAAAAGTCCAGAACAGACAAATCTTTATGGACAGAAAATAGATTAATGGTTGTCTAGGGCTGAGGAGGGAGGAGGTTTGAAGAGAAATAGGGGTGACTGCTAATAGGCCTGGGGTTTGTCTTTGGGATCGTGAAAATGTTCTAGTAATGATAACGGTTGCACAACTCTGTGAAAATATTAAAAACAATTGAATTGTGTACTTTAACTCTGTAGTTTGTGAATTATATCAGTGAAGCTAATAAATTTTAGCAAAAATTGGTAGTTTTCTTTAAAGTGGCAAAATATAAAATACTGCATGGTGAAAGGTGATGTTCTTCTATTACATTTCTTTGCATTCTAAATGGAGTGTTGAAAGGAAATAAACTGTAGAGATTCTTTAAAAATCAGACTTTTAATGCGATATAATAAACAGTAACAAGAGGACATTTGGAAAGGTTTGGATAAAAACAGTTGTTGAGTGAGACATGAATTAGTGGCCAGTCTACCTTTCAGGATGAATAGTCATCCACCTCATTTTAAGTTTTTTACTTTATAGTATATTATGTGACTTTAAATAACTCACAGGGTTTGTTTTTTTCCCCTCCTTCCATTAATTTATTCTACTTTGCACCTTCTAATTTCTCCTTTGGAAAAAAGACAGCAACCATCTACTTCCTCATTTCTTTAGTAAGATGAGTGCAATAACTCTTGACTTCTCTCATCTCATTTTGAGCAGTAAATAATGTGATAATGTCTATAATGATATTTTTAAAAAGCAAGAGTAACAAAGAGTTTGAAATTTTTCTCAAGTGGCTTCATACAAATGATTTGGTAACATCCATATTTACCATGTTTGTTGGGCTGACTCTTAATCCTTGAGGCTAACTCCTCTGACGTCATTTTTGCTTTCTCTGACTTCTTTCATACGTCCCCTCTTCTGTGCTCCTATAGTACTGTATGCATATCTTTTTTTTTTTATCATATCTCCACATACTGGCATCTTGTATTTATCTGCCTGTCTCCTCCATTAGCTTATAAACTTCATTAAGGCCAATGACTGGATCTTATCTTTGTACCTCAGCATCTGTAGTTGAATTTAGCAAATAGGAGGTATTCAGTAAGGGCTTGTTGAACTAAACTTAATCATAGTAGAAGCTGTGTTATCAGATGTGATAAGGAGTGATATTTAGTCCGTTAACTTTTAAAGAGTCAAAGCTATAATTATATTGAAAAAAAGGTATACCCACCTTCAAGTTTTATTTTAATTAACAAATAGTTGTATAATCTTTGACAATGATTTGATGTAGGGCGTGACCTTTGAATATGGGACCTTAATTATAGTTCTACTTAGTCTTTCTTGCATTGAAAAACAAACAAAAAATTTTAAACCCTAAAATGAAAACAGTTTGTTTAAAATGGAGGCACTTGGAAAGAACTTTGAGACATGAATACAGAATCTTTAGATATTTACTGTTTTTTCCAATCTATAATAGATATCTTATCCACAGCTAATTCAACAGCAATTTTTATTAGCAACTCAATTCTATTGAGTCTGTTTTAAACATTTTAAACAGTTTTTGTAGAAACAGTAGCTCTCTTTTTGCAGTCATACTTCTGATAAATAAACATAGTGGCATTAACAAGTTTAGGAACAAACAGAAGTGACTGGCTCTTATTAAGCATCCACCTCAGCTATTTGGATTAGAACTAGCTAATCCAAAGGAAGTACTGAAGAGTAGCTGACAAGCTATGATCATTAAAGCTTACCCTGAGCATCTGTAATACATTTTATGCAAAAAAATGGAGAATATTTATTAATCTAATAAATCACTTAGTGGAGGAAATTTACGAGAACTTGTTTATTTCTGTACCAAAATTTTATCAGTTATAGATAGAGCTTAAGCAGGGTCTGCTATATCCTGCCACAAGATTTCATAAATTTGTTCTAAAACTCAGTGCTTTGAAATGTCTTACTGTCTTCTCAAGTCACTCTGGCCACCCCCAAATAATTTCATGCTAATTGTTTTTTTTTTATTTGTTTTAATTTCAGTGGTAGGAATGGGATCCTGGTGCTTCCACATGACTCTGAAATATGAAATGCAGGTCAGTAATGACAAAATTGACTTAAATGCTTATTTCTCTTAATCCAGAGACACTTCAAGTTTGAGGAAAGAGCACATTACTAGAGGATGATATTGAGGCAAGAAGAAAAAAAAGATGGAATTTGTAATCCCTAGAGTTTTTTACTTCAGGCCAAAGGATCCAGGTTGAGTAAGTGAAGAGGCAAGCAAATAAGTGTCCATAGAGAAAACAAGCGAGAGCAGAATGGGTTTTTGACCACCTCTGTGCAGGCATGTATGACTTTAGAGTAGGATTAGAAAGTAGAGTCTCATGGAGACATCTTAAGAAGATAAAATCAGTTCACCAAAGTAATGTACTCTTATTCTTGGCTGCCTACATCCCCTTATGTCTCTCTTGTGGCATCCACTTGAATGGTCTGGTCCCTCTAATAGCAAGGTTTTAGAGCTATGCAAGGTTTTTTATTTACTGTCTTTGCTCTAAGGGGGCCATATAGCTAGTCCTCAATCTTTTAACCTCTTTGTTCCCCATCACTAGCCCAGAAACTTCTAGAATAGCACTGTCCAGTAGAAATATAATGTGAACGACGTATATAATTAAAAATCTCCAGTAGCCACATCTTAAAAAGCCACATTAAGAAGAAATAGGTGAAATTAATTTTAATAACATATTTTATTTAACACAGTATATCCAAAGTGTTACTTCAACATATAATCAGTATAAAAATTTATTAATGAAATGTTTCACAGCCTGAAACTGGGTGTATGTTTCACACTTGCAGTGTATCTCAATTAAGATTAGGTTTATTTCAAGTGCTCAATGGCCACATAAGGCTAGTGCCTACTGTGTTGGATAGTGCTATTCTGGAAGGATCTGTTTATACAGTAGTCTAGGAATTATTAATTACAGCTATATTAAAATGTAAGAATTAATTCTTAGAATTGATTTTAATATTCAACACATATTTATAGTAAGGTGTCATGTTTCTTGTGCATGCCATGCTTGACATGGAGAATACACAAATGAATAAGACACTGGTCTGACTTAATCGAGCATAGAACACATTTCTTACACTCTCTGGCTGGGAAAGAAGACTTATAAACAGTGATATAATATGGAAATTATTTATTTATTTTTTGCGGTATGCGGGCCTCTCACTGTTGTGCCTCTCCCGTTGCGGAGCACAGGCTCCGGATGCGCAGGTTCAGCGGCCATGGCTCACGGGCCCAGCCGCTCCGCGGCATGTGGGATCGATCTTCCCGGACCAGGGCACGAACCCGTGTTCCCTGCTTCGGCAGGCGGACTCTCAGCCACTGCGCCACCAGGGAAGCCCTGGAAATTATTTTTAAAGAAGTACAAATACGCTATGGCAACACAGTGGAGCTTAGGAGAATCTATAATCGTTAAAGACATTTAAACAGAATCTGAAGGAATTCAGTTGAAACTTTTTAGGTAGTGAAAGGTGAAATGACATACTGCACTTGCATTATGACATAAACAGAAGCAGGGAGTCATTACAATGGTGGTGTATCTGACAACAGTGATAAAGCTAGAATGTGTTTGAAGAAATGACAGGAATGATATTCAAAAATGTTTAACTGTATGGCAAGAATACCAGCAATCAGAATGGTGATACCAGTGAGCAACAGCTAAATAATAACCCTGAAAATAAGGCTTTGCATTTTATCATACTAAAAAATAACTAGAATTTGTCCAGCTCTAGCAATCATTGAATGCTTCCATATATACTATCTTAGATAGTTATTACTCATGTTTTGTAAATTCTAGTACTTGAGCTGAAAGAGGCTAGTTGATTTGACCAAAATCATTTAGTTTATAAATGATATACACACACCACATACACACACACACACACACACACACACACATGCATGCATGCAGATTTCTTTATGCACACATACACACACACACACACACATCCATGCTATTCTCTGACTCTGTCCATGAGAGGACTTAGGAGCCGGGAACCCCAATACCAAAGAGCATACCTATCATCCAGATCGTTCGTCATTAAAAGGAATCTGGCTGGATTCTGAGGGTTGGGGCAGAAAAAAAGTACAATATGAGCCTGAAACATCTTTTTGTGCCAGATGGAATGGAAATGATAAAAGAATGATGGGAGGGCTTCCCTGGGGGTGCGGTGGTTGAGGGTCCGCCTGCCGATGCAGGGGACACGGGTTCGTGCCCCAGTGTGGAAGGATCCCACATGCCGCGGAGCGGCTGGGCCCGTGAGCCATGGCCGCTGAGCCTGCGCGTCCGGAGCCTGTGCTCCGCAATGGGAGAGGCCACAGCTGTGAGAGACCCGCGTACCAAAAAAAAAAAAAAAAGAATGATGGGAAGATGTCAAAAGGACACTGAAGGCAACTTGAAGAGCTTCTCTCAAATTTGCGACAATTTTTTTTTTTGTGGTACGCGGACCTCTCACTGCTTTGGCTTCTCCCGTTGCCGAGCACAGGCTCCGGACGCGCAGGCTCAGCGGCCATGGCTCACGGGCCCAGCCGCTCCGCGGCACGTGGGATCTTCCCGGACCAGGGCACGAACCCGTGTCCCCTGCATTGGCAGGCAGACTCTCAACCACTGCACCACCAGGGAAGCCCAAATTTGAGACAATTTGAGCATCGAAATAAGCAATGATAGTAACAGATTATAAGAGTTATTAAATCCATTGAAGACACAACCCACTGAATAAAATGGGAAATCATGAGTCCAAACTAAAATAATACATGATATAATAAATGAAACAGTAAGTGATTATGAATAAGTGAATAGATTAAAAGTTTGATGTTGAATTTACATTGTTTCAAAGTACATTATTACAAAATAATTATAAAGGGTAACTACAGTGGAGGAGACTAGCAGACACCACCTTAATCAAGCAATCAGAATGAGTATCTTCATAATGGGACAAATCAAAATTGTATGCCACCGGAGGATGCAGTGGCAAAAACATAGCATCACTTCTCTGATATTTTTGCCAAAGATGCATAATCTGAATCTAGTCATATGGAAACATCAGGCAAAATCAAGTTGAGTGACATTCTACAAAACAGCTGGCATGTAGTCTTCAAAAGTATCCATGGTCATAAAATTAAAAGATTGAGGAACTGTTCAAGATTGAAGGATACTAAAAAGATATGAGAAGTAAATACACTGTGTAATTCTGGGCTGGATCCTGTGTGTGTGTGGTATGTGTGTGTATGTGTATGTGTGTATGCTTATACTTATTATATTATTGTGACACTTAGAAAAACTTAAATGGGGTCTGAGGATTACATGATAGTAATAATGTTAATTTCCTGATTTTGTTGGTAGTATTGTGAGTATGTAGGTGAATATCTTCTTTTAAAGATGTAATTCACATATCATAAAATATACCCTTTTAAAGTATACAAGTTGTTTTAAGTATACTCACAGAATTATGGAACCATCACCACTCTCTAATTTCAGAATATTTTCATCACTCCAAAGAGAAATCCCATTCCCATTAGCAGTCACTCCCCATTAATCCCTCTACCTTGACAACCACTAATCTACTCTTTCTTCATGGATTTGCCTATTCTGGACATTTCATAGCAATGGATCATACGATATGTGGCCTTTTGGTTCAATTAGGCTGAAATATTCCATTGTTTGGATACAGCACATTTTGTTTATCCATTTATTTATTACTGGATATTTGGGTTGTTTATGAGTTTTTGGCCTTTATATATAATGCTGCCATCAACATTCATACACAAGTTTTTGTGTAGATGTACATTTTCAGTTCGCTTAGGTATATACTTAGGAGTGGAATTTCTAAGTCAAAGGGTAACTATGTTTAACCTTTGGAGGAGCTGCTAGACTGTTTTTCTAAGCGACTACACCGTTTTTACATTCCTGCTGGCAATTCTCCATATCCTTGCCAATACTTGTTATTGTCCGTCCCTTTGATTATAGCCATCCTAGTGGGTGTGATATGGTATCTCATTGTGGTTTTGTTCTGCATTTCCTTAATAATAAGTGATCTTAAGCATCTTTTCATGTGTATATTGACCATTTGTTTACCTTCTTAGGAGAAATGTCTATTCATATCCTTTTGCCTATTTTAAAATTGAGTTATTTGCCTTTTTGTCATTACATGGTAAGAGTTCTATATATATTCTGAATACTAGACCCTTATCAAATATATGGTTTTCTAATATTTTCTTTCATTCTGTGGGCTGTTTTTTCACTTTCTTAATAGCATCCTTTGAAGCAAAAAAAAGTTTTCAATTTTGCTGAAGTTCATTTTTTCTTTGGTTGCTTTTGCTTTTGATGTTGTATCTAAGGAACCATTGCCTAATCCACGGTTATGAAGATTTATACCTGTGTTTTCTTCTAACATACTTAGAAGTTAGCTTTATAGTTTTAGCTCTTACATTTAGGTCTTTGGTCCATTTTTAATTAATTTTTGTATGTGGTGTGAGGTACAGGTCTAGCTTTATTCTTTTGCATGTGGATATCCAGTTGTCACAAGTCAACTTGTTGAAAAAACTGTCCTTTCCTCATTGAATTGTCTTGGCACTGTCGAAAATCAATCAATTATAAATGTATGAGTTTATTTCTTGACACTCAATTCAACTCTCAGTTCTATTTCATTGACCTATATGTACCTTGATTACTGTAGATTTGTAGTAAGTTTTGAAATTGGGAGCTGTGAATCCTCCAAATTTATTCTTTGTTTTAAAAACTGTTTAATCTATTCTGGGTCCCTTGAATTTCTGTATGAACTTTAGGATCAGCTTATCAATTTCTGCCAAAAGTTAGCTGGGATTTTGAAAGGGATTGCATTGAATCCATACTTTGGAGAGTATTGCCATCTTAATATTAAGTCCTCCAATCTATGAACACAGGATGTCTTCCCACTTATTTAAGTCTTTTTAATTCCTTTCAGTGATGTCTTATAGTTTTGACTTCTTTTGTTATTTATAAGTATTCTTTTTGATGCTATTGTAAATGAAATTGTTTTCTTAATTTCACTTTCTGATTTCTCATGCCTGTTGTATAGAAATACCAATGATTTTTGCATATTACTCTTGTATCCTTGCTGAACTTGTTTTTTACCTCTTACAGTTTTATGTGTATATGTATATAGATTTGTTAGGGTTTTTTATGTGTAAAAGATCATGTCATATGCAAACAGATATAGTTTTACCTCTTCCTTAGCAATTGGATGCCTTATGCTTATTTTTCTTGCCTAACTGCCCTGACTAGAACTTCTAGCACAGTGTTTTTTTTTAATTGAAATATAGTTGATTTACATTATTATTTTAGTTTCAGGTATACAGCGTAATGATTCAGTATTTTTGCAGATTATACTCCATTATAAGTTATTACAAGATAATGGCTATAATTCCCTGTGCTATGCAATATATCCTTGTTGCTTATCTATTTTATATATAGTAGTTTGTTAATTCCATACCCTGATTTGTCCCAGCCCTCTTCCTCTCCTTTTGGTAACCACAAGTTTGTTTTCTATATTTGTGAGTCTGTTTCTGTTTTGCGTATACATTCATTTATATTCTGGACACTGTTGAATAGAAGTTGAGAGAGCAGACATCCTTGTTTTGTTCCTGATCTTAGGAAGAAAGCTTTCAGTTTTTCACCATTAATTATAATGTTAGCTGGAGCTTTATGTAGATGTCCTTTTTAGGCTGAGGAAGTTCCCTTCTATTCCTACCTAGTTTGTTGAGTGTTTTTATCAAGAAAATGTGTTGGAATTTTTAAATGTTTTTTCTGCATCTCGGGATGATCATGTGGGTTTTCTTCTTTATTATATTAGTAAGGTCTGGTATGTTGATTTATTTTCATGCGTTGAACCAACCTTGCATTCCTGTGATAAATCCCATTTGGTCAAGGCATATAATGAGTGAATATCCTTGAAGGAAACACGCACTAAAGTACTTTGGAGTAATGGAACCTCATGTCAGCAGTTTACTCATATGATTCAGGGAGAAGAAAATTATTTGTATTGTACTTCTAACTTTTCTGTAGGTTGGAATTGTTTTAGTAGTTTCTTTTAAACAGAAAAGCAATATACATATCCTTTGACCCAGTAATTGCACTCGTAGGAATACTTCCTAAGAAAGTAATCAGAGACAGAGAAAGGATTTTCACAAGGATGTTTATGACAGCATTACACGTGATAAAGACTTTTAAATGATCTAAATGTTTTAACAATAGGAGATTGTTTGGGAATTCCCTGGTGGTCCATTGGTGCTGAGGCCCAGCTTCAGTCCCTGGTCAGGGAACTAAGATCCCACAGGCTGTGAAGCATGGCCAAAAAAAACATAAGGAGATTGTTAAATATACTATGATATATCTAAATTAATATTTTGAAGACTATTTGCATGGGAAAATGTTATAGAGACATAAAACTTTATGTAATATGACATCAGTTTTATAAATAATAGTGAAAAGACTGGAAGGAAGTACATTTTGCCTCACTTCTTTCCCCTTTTTACAAAGTTTGCAACCTATGGCCCCAAATTAATTATAACTCTTACACCCATACAGATATCCTTAAAGCCCTTGCCCCTTGCTTTTTGAGTATTATTCAGCTCACATCCAACTCAATTATCTGCCTATTCTGTGCCTGAACTGAGTAGCGAAGTATTGCTCATAGAAATTACACCCCTTTGTTAAATTATCTCACTTTTAAATTATTGAACAGAAATCGCAAATAAACACTCAATGCCACGAGGCAGTGCCATTACATTTCCCGGATAATTTCACTTCCCAGAACTATTATTTCACACCTGTTCCTTTCTTTAGATTTCTTTTTACATCTCTTGCCTCATACCCCATTCTCCTTGCTGATATCTTCTTCAGTATTTCATGAGAATATAGACAGAATCAGCCAAGAACTCCCTCATCTTTCTATCACCTCCTTCTTCCTCCTATTATTATGGAAGAAATGTATCAAATCCTGTCAAAGCCAGTGTCCCCTTCCCGGGGCTCTAAACTTACCCCCTCCCTCCTACTCAAAGACTTCACCCCTGCAGTTACATACCCCACCGCAGTCTCTTGCTTTACCACGGTCTTTAGGAAGTCACTACATTCAGTCACTGCCATCTGCATCAGACATACTCAAACAGTTCCCATCTTTTAAAAATTATTCCGCCATTGACCTTGTGTCCAGCCCTAGCTCTTGAGTCATTGTTCAGTTCCTTATCACATCAGAACCATTTGATTATCTCCTCTCTCTCTCTCCACTCACCTCCCTCTCTTTCCCTCCCATCCCAGTTAGGCATCTCTTCCCTTCACTTCACAGAAACTGCTGTTGTCAAGGTCAACAGTGACCTTCATCTTGCCAGATCCAATAGACACATTTTATATTCTTCTTATTTGACCTCTCAGTAGCATTCCACACGTTGTTTGCTTTTTTCTTCATGAAACATTTGTCTTGGCTTCCCAGTTTTCCTTGTTTATGGAAAAGGAAATTCCCCTAGCTTTCTTCCTTACCTCACTGGCTACTCTTTTGTCCTGGGCTACCTTCTCTGTATTCTCTCCAAGGTGATCTTATATAATCTCATGGCTTTGAATGTGATCTATATACTGATGATTCAAAACATCTATCTTCAGCTCTGACCTAACCTTTTAGCTCTAGATTTGTATATCCAATTGTATGTTTGACATATCATAGAAATCTCAACCTTTAATATGGGCAATATATAATTCTTTATTTCTTTTCCCATACCTGTTCCTTCCTGGTGTTCCCCTGTGATGCCATCACCCACCCATTTGCTGAAGCCAAAAACCTAGACTCATCCCTGATTTTTTTCTTTCCCTCATCCCTCACATTTAATCTGTTCTTCTGGTTTTACTTTTAAAATATACCTGGATCTGCCTACTCTCCCTGTTTTTACTACTCCTACCTTAGTGTAAGGCATCACCATCCCGTTTCCTGACTACTGCAGTAGTCAGCCATTGCCTCTGCAATCAGCCAAGGTGGTCTTTGAAACTTTAAATCAGGTCATGTCATTCTCCTGCTTAAAACTCTCCAAGGGGGACTTCCCTGGTGGTGCAGTGGATAAGAATCCACCTGCCAATGCAGAGGACACAGGTTCGAGCCCTCCCTGGTCCAGGAAGATCCCACATGCCGCAGAGCAACTAAGCTGGTGCGCCACAGACCCTGTGCTCTAGAGCCTGCGAGCCACAACTGCTGAGCCTGCGTGCTGAAGCTACTGAAGCCCGCACGCCTAGAGCCTGTGCTCCCCAACAAGAGAAGCCACTGCAAGGAGAAGCCCACGCACCACAACAGAGAGTAGACCCCGCTCGCCATAACTAGAGAAAGCCCTCCCGCAGCAATGAAGACCCAATGCAGCCAAAAATAAATAAAAATTAAAAAGATAAAAACCACTCTCCAAGGCATCCATTTGCATTAAAGTGAAATCCAAATTCTTTACCATGGCCTACGTGATCCAATCCAGCTCTAGTTCCGCAGCTTCAGTTTTTACAATTCCTTTGCATTGTTCACTACATTCTAGCCACACTGGCCTTGTTGTTCTTCAGACAAGACCTCATGCCCTTTGTAATTGCTATTTCCTCTGCCTGCAATACTTTTATCGCAAATTTTTGCATGTCTGGTCCCTTCTGACTCTTCAATACAAATGACATCTATTCAGACATGCTTTCTCTGACCATTTTATGTAAAGCAATCCCTTCCGTGAATTGCTTTTACTTTATGTTTTTCATAGCACTTATTGCTATTCGAAATTATCTTATTTGCACTTTCTCCTACTAGAATGTAAACTTGAGAGCAGGTATCTCACCTCTCTTAAATACTGCTTTATCTTAGCATATAAAATAGTGCTGACATATGCACGATAAAAACATACGTGGAAGGGAGGAAGGAAGGACAATTAATCACATGAGTGAATGACTAAAGAGTTCTATTGAAATATTAAATTGTAGTTACCCCTGGTTTGTGGGGTTACAGGCAATTATATTTCTTTCTTTCTGCATTTCTATATTTAGCAAGTTTTCTACAGTAAATATGAAGTATTTTTATGATAAGGAAAATACATGTTTATGTTTGTTGTAAAGAAAGGAGACTTTAAAAGACTCGAAAGTTTCTTTGGAGGAATAGTAATACTAATAAGCCAATCAGAATACCCTTCATCCTAAAGCAGCCTGCCTCCTATTACTGAGGATATTTAACTCAGTTTTGAGTTTTATTTATGTGGCAAGATTATTTTATTTTCCAAAGATGTTCACACCCATATATCCCATCCCACCTGCTTTTCTTACAAGGTGACACTGACTCTCCTCAAGAGGTGGAATCTCTTGTTTGTTGCCCTTGAATCTGGGCAGGATTGTGACTAGAGTAGACCTGAAGCTATATGACATCCAAGACTGAGTCATAAAAAGCAGTACAGCTTCTGCCTAGTCTTCCTGGGACATTTACCCTGAGAACCCCGCACCATATAGTAAAGAAGCCACTTGGAAGAGCCATGTATAGGTGTTCTTGCTACACCTCACTGAAATCCCCAGACTTCAGCCAGCATCAACTGCCAAAAATTTGAGTGGGTGAATCTGTAGATGATTCCAGTTCCTAGCCTTTGAGCTATCCCAGCTCACAGTGAGTGAAGTAGAGATGGACCTTCCCTTCCCAGCCCTGCTTTAAACACACATTAATGAGTAAAGTAAATAGTGCTGTTTTAAGCTGCTGAGTTTTGGTGGGGGGGGTGGTTTTCATACAGTGACAAATAACCAGAAAAATTTACAAAACTTCTAGTCTGATTCTGTGCATGCAGTATTCTCTGACATTCCCTTAACACATGTTTTCTAAGACTTAAATTTTATTATTATTTATTTTTATTTTTATTTTGTTTTGTGGTACGCGGGGCTCTCACTGTTGTGGCCTCTCCCGTTGCGGAGCACAGGCTCCGGACGCGCAGGCTCAGCGACCATGGCTCACGGGCCCAGCCGCTCCGCGGCATGTGGGATCTTCCCGGACCGGGGCATGAACCTGTGTCCCCTGCATCGGCAGGCGGACTCTCAACCACTGTGCCACCAGGGAAGCCCTAAGACTTAAATTTTAAAATCTCAAGCATCATTCTTGCTGTCTACTAGTCCTAAAATGTTTACCCTGGAAGTTAGTGTGTGTCTCTTCCATACATGAGGAAACAGCTGGATCAATGTGCTGATACAAGCTGTCAGGCAAGACTAGGCATCTGAATGAGGCGGGGCGGTGGGGGGAGGGCGGATAGACTCCCCTGCTGTGCACTGATCAGATCATGACAGGAATATTGCATTCAGGTCTAAGGCCTGACCTGGCTATGTATTCAAATGAGACACCCCAGAATGGTGAAAGAATTAAAAATCTAGTCATGATACCTGACTAGGGGAAGGAACTGGGAATGTTTAGCTTGAAGAAAAGACATGTTCAGTTACCCCCACTCAGCTGTACACACCAGGCTTTCTCTCCATTCTAGTTTGTCCTTTAAACTCTCAGGCCGAGTGGCAGCTCTTCTAGGAAGCCTTCCATGGCCCCAGGGTGGCATATGTACCCCTCATGTGTTCTTCCATATCATGCTCCATGTATCACTATTACTTGCCCTTATCAGTGTTATTTTATGTATATTTATGTGTCTGACTTCTCTATCAGAATGTGAGTTCCCAAGGAGCAGGGACTCTCTCTGCTTGACCTTGGCGTATCCTCTACTTATCCCATGGGTCTGGCATATAACACAACATAAATGTTTTACAAATCAGTATTTAAGTGTTGACACATCAAAGAGGACCAGGTTTATTCTTTGTGGTCCTAGTGGGGTTAAAGACTAAGAGACATCTTGCTCGACATAGGGAAAAATTTTCTGAGCCCATAGATAGTAAGGCCTGCCTTAGAAGGTCTGGAGTCCTCTGTCCCTGGAGGTACCCAAGCATAGGCTAGACAAACACTTTCATTAGTTCAATAAAATTTTTTTGGTATCTGAGTAACAGTTATGCATAGGTAAAGATTATATAATCCTTCTTTCAAGGAATCTGTGGTCTAGAAATGAAGATAATATGCTAGTGAACACAGTGATTGGAAAGAGAAAGTGATTATTAGGGCGGGGAGGTCAGAAAAGGGGTTTCACATGGAAGACTCAGACACATGTTTGAATTGCATTGTCAAAGATGAATAGGAATTTGCCAGGCCAACTAGAACACACAGAGTTGTGAGAGTACGTTTGGCTTCTCAGAGCCCTGCAGGTAGTACATCATGGTTGTAGCCTTGGAGTGGGAGGATGTGGTGATGACGGTGACAGTTCTACCAGTAATAATAGCTAACATTTGTTACATTATTGAGCAGGCAGGCAATGAACTAAGTGGCAGGAGATGTTGTTTGGGGAACTAACCACAGGCACATCAAAGCCTCATGGACTTTATCCCCTGTGAACCATTATTTTAACCTGTATTTTGAGCAGAGGTGGGGCACACTTTGATTTGCATGTAAACTTAATAGTTGGCAAGATTGTCACCAAGATAACATAGCATTTGGATGGACAAGATGGCCTTTGATCCTGAGATCTTTGAGACTGTGCTTTATCATTATTATCATACTGCTTTATCAACTTCATGGACAAATTTTACACATGCCTTATTTCATTCCCCCTTTGGTCTACACGATGGTGGTTTTATGTGCTTGCCTAACGTGGCAGAAATGACACTTGACCCATTTTCCCAATGATTGAGGAGGAGGGGGGAATCATCAGTCTCGAAGGATTTCTTTAAATAGCTTCTCCATTTCTTTAATCTAAACACAACATGATCGTGGATATCCCTTGCAGGTTCCCTGTCCTGTCTCCTTTCAGGATAAATTTGACTCAGCAGTGTTAGGCCATCATTCGTTACACACAATCACTGAAGCAAAGTAAGAAATGGCAGTGTTGCCACTTACCTGCCTCTGGTGGTCCGTGAACCATTTCACCAGCCTGAACTTGGCTTGTTGTAGCTGTAGAGAAATTGGAGGCCTGTTTTTTATTCCTGCCTAAACTGAGCACAAGCAGATATTAACAGTTCTGTCTTCAGAATGATTTGGAGCTTGAATGGTATTTTCATCAGATTTATTGTTCCTAGGTGGCTGCTGCATGGGTTCCAGTTATTTATTTATTTTTTTGTGTGTGTTATGCGGGCCTCTCACTGTTGTGGCCTCTCCCATTGTGGAGCACAGGCTCCAGATGCACAGGCTCAGCGGCCATGGCTCACGGGCCTAGCCGCTTCGCGGCATGTGGGATCTTCCCAGACCGGGGCACGAACCCCTGTCCCCTGCATCGGCAGGCGGACTCTCAACCACTGCGCCACCAGGGAAGCCCCTCCAGTTCTTATTCTATCAGTTTACTGGCTATTTGAGCATAGACATGCCACCTAATCTTGCTGAGCCTTAGTTTTCTCATCTGTCTAATGGGTCTAATATGCCTGTAGGAGTATTATGAGGATCAGTTGATTGGTATATGTGAAAGGACATCCTTATTTAATAGGATCTATTAAATAAGTGTTTAATAAATGTTAGTTTCCTTCCTTTTTCTTCAGTCAGTCAGAATGTTTGAAACCACCATTATTGATTCATTGTTAGTGATTCATTCCTGTAAGTAGTGTTAAATTATGTGTGCCCCTGTGGAGAGTAACATTTTAAGCTATTACTAACTCCTTTCTCTTGATTAATGTGTCACATTCTTGTGACAGCCAGCCAAGAGCAATACATTTGGGAGTGAGATTGAGGACAGCATTAGAGAAGGGGTAGAGATAACAGGAGTGAGCAGATGGCCTTCACATAAGGGGTAAAAGTTACCAAAGAACAATTTAGAATCATAGAACTTTAATATTAAAAGAGATTTTTGAAATTTAGTCCAAATCTATAAATTTTATAGATGGAAGAACAGCCCAAGAGAGGGAAAGTGATCTGACTAGAAGTTAGGAACAAGATTAGGACCCACATTTTGTTTTGTATTCTTTTGTTGCCTTTACCTGTTTTAGGATTTTATCTTGCGTTGATGGTGGTAGGAACTTTAAGTTTTTAGGAGACTTCTCCCAGATTTTCTTTTCATCTATTCACTCATTCAACTCATTCTTTTTTGCTTTCACTAACTGATATATACAGTTACTGATAATCACAGGGAGGGTAAAATTGAAGGTAATTTCTTAGGTTTTTCTTTCTGTTTTTCTGTGTATTCTATACTGAGCATGTAATATGTTTGATGTTAGGAAAAAATGCTAGTAAAAAAAAGAATGTATTCATGTATTTCTCACAAGTAGAAATATATTTATCCTAGAAAATAAAACCCAAAAAACTGTTTTGTTCACTTATAACTTTATTTATAATACAGAAACGAAAATAGCGCAATGTTAGGTAATGTAAGCTAAGTCAGACTTTATAATGTTAACAGCAGATGTTCTGGTTATAAATACTACCCTTCTTTCTCCTTTGCTCCCTACCTCAGTGAATGAAACCAGCTTACACCCAAAGCCCAAACCAGAAACCCATGATTCATCTCTAATTTCTCCTACTTTTTTCACCTCTACAAACTCTAATAACTCTTGATTCAACTTCTGTAATAACTCTTAAATACGTCTACCTCTAGCTGTCTCCACTGCCACTGCCTTAATCCATCATCTCCAACCCAGATTCCTGTAACTGGTTCCTAATTGGTGTCCCTGCCTCCCCTATCCTTTTGTTACGCTGGAATAGAAATACTCTTCCTGTTTTCATTCTTTTAGCAATGTTTGCTAGGCTTTGTACGAGTGTTGGGGATGAGTTGCATAAATACGGTCCCTGCTCTTCAGATTGGCATGTCACTTTTTAAACCTCTTTAATACTTTCCAGAGCTCAAGCGCATGAACTTAAACCACAGGCTTTGTGATCTGGCCTCTGCCTACCTCTCCAGACTCATCTTCAAACACATGCCCCACCCCACTCTAGAACTCTGTGTTCTTTTACCAGTCATAATTTTGCTAGTTATGGTTCTGAAATAAGACTTTTGTATTTATATTAAACAGATTTTAAAATCCATGCCATTTTAACATATGCTTAATTCAATTTAGTTTCTTTAAACAAATAAACAGAAAAGCAGCCAACATCTGGAGTCCAGACCTTTCTTCTCAGCTACAGATCTGTATTTCTAGTTGTCTGATTGACATTTCCACTTGGCTGTCTCACAGGTACCTCAAACTCAACACGTTGAAAATTGTTCTTGTAATTGTCTCTGTTTTCACAATCTCAGTAAACTATGCTTACCATCAACTGAAGTGTTTAGGCAAGAAACTTGGGAGTCATCCTTGAGAGTTTGTTCTGCCTTACCTTTATGTCAAATCAATCACAAATCTCTGTTTATTTTACTTCCTAAATATTTCTCAAGTCTGTTCACCGAGGTCTATACCCAGTTCTGTTACCTTAATCCAAGTAGCAACTTTGCTTAGTCTGACTTCTGGAACCTCCTAGCTAGTCATCCCACATCCGTGTTTTTTCCCTTCAGAGCACTCTCCACACGTACCTGATCTGGCACCAAATATTTACTACTTTATTGGTCATCTCGGGCTGCCATAACAAAATACCATAGAGTAGGTGGCTTAAACAGTAGACATTTATTTTTTTCATAGTTTGGTGGCTGGAAGTCCGAGATCAGGGTAACAGCATGGTCAGGTCTGGTGAGAGCTCTCTTCCTGGCTTGCAGGCAGCTACCTTCTCACAAGTTCTCTGGTGTCTCTTCTTAGAAGGGCATTAATCCCATCTGAGGGCCCTACCCTCATGACCTCGTCTAATCCTAATTACCTCCCAAAGGACCCATCTACAAATACCATCAGATTGCGGGTTAGACCTTCAACATATGAATTTGTGTCTGACACAGGCACATTCAGTTCATAACAACTATATTATCTTATGTATTCTTTTTCTTTTTACATCTTTATTGGAGTATAATTGCTTTACAATGGTGTGTTAGTTTCTGCTTTATAACAAAGTGAATCAGTTATACATATACATATGTTCCCATATCTCTTCCCTCTTGCGTCTCCCTCCCTCCCACCCTTCCTCTCCCACCCCTCTAGGTGGTCACAAAGCACCGAGCTGATCTCCTTGTGCTATGCGGCTGCTTCCCACTAGCTATCTATTTTAAGTTTGGTAGTGTATGTATGTCCATGCCACTCTCTCGCTTTGTCACAGCTTACCCTTCCCCTCCCCATATCCTCAAGTCGATTCTCTAGTAGGTCTGTGTCTTTATTCCTGTCTTACCCCTTATGTATTCTTGATGTTCTAGCATCTGGGTCCTCGCTGATTAGTGAGAGACTGCCCCTCCCAGGGATAGCCAGTTCTTAGATATAGCAAACAACTCAACCTGGTCTGCGCCTTTCATATGCAAACTAACCAATCCAGAGCCCATTCTCTAAACCACATCTTACACTCCAGGAGGCAGTATTCCTCTGCTCTAATCACCCCAGAGCCAGGAACCAGATAACAAAAGATAGCTCCTATACCCCAGGGCCCCCTGAAGTTATTCAAAGTAGCCAGTTCTAAACCTGCTTACCCTCCCTTGCCTTGCCTTTCTTAAGGAAACCGCAATAAAGGGTCTTGCCCACACTTTTCCTCTTGCTCCTTCTGCCTCCTGACTGACCCTGGTGCTTTCCTATGCTGTCCTGCATTGCATGGCGTGCCCCCTCCTCTTGGGAACTGTGAATAACACACCATCTTTTTTTTTTTTTTAAGGGGGAAAGTTCCCCCTTAATTTTTACCTCCTATATTGTTTACTTCCTTGTTTATTTGTTTTGGCCATGCCACATGGCTTACGGATCTTAGTTCCCTGACCAGGGATCGAACCTGGGCCCCCAGCAGTGGAAGCATGGAGTCCTAACCTCCAGGGAATTCCTTTTCAGTGGCAATCATCTCCAGATCTGTTGGCTTCACCATACTTGAATAATAATAAAATTTATATTTTGAAACATACTGCCACACTTCTGTGGACTGAATTGTGTCCCCTCAAAAATCACATATTGACTGTTTGCAGTTGACATGATATATTACACATAGAAAATCCTAAAGCAACATCAGAAAACTGTTAGAGCTCATCAGTGAATTTGGTAAAGTTAAAGGATACAAAATAAATATACAGAAATCTGTTGCACATCTATACACTAACAATGAAGTATCAGAAAGAGAAATTAAGGAGGCAATCCCATTTACTATCTCATCAAAAAGAATAAAATACCTAGGAATAAACGTACCTAAGGAGGCAAAAGACCTGTACTCCAAAAACTATAAGATGCTGATGAAAGAAACTAACGATGACACAAACAGATGGAAAGATATACCATGTTCTTGGATCGGAAGAAACAATATTGTTAGAAATGACCGTACTACCCAAGGTAATCTATAGATTCAGTGCAATCCCTATCAAATTACCAGTGGCGGCCTTCCCTGGTGGCGCAGTGGTTGGGAGTCCGCCTGCCGATGCAGGGGACGTGGGTTTGTGCCCCGGTCCGGGAGGATCCCACATGCCGCGGAGCGGCTGGGCCCGTGAGCCTTGGCCGCTGAGCCTGCGTGTCCGGAGCCTGTGATCCACAACAGGAGGGGCCACAACGGTAAGAGACCCGCGTACCAAAAAAAAAAAAAAAGAAAGAAAAAAAAATTACCAGTGGTATTTTTCACAGAACTGGAACAAAAAAATTTTCAATTTATGTGGAAACACAAAAGACCCATCTAAAGTTGTTTAATGTAAAGTCATTAGATCCCGGTTCAAAACTTTAAATAAAGGAATCTTCTGTATATCATAAAACTGGTGGTAGATTTACCTGCAGTAAGTCATGATATTATACCAGTTTTTTTGAACATTTAAAGGTGATTCAAATGAATGGTTTTGGAGGCAATATAATATAGAGGAGTCCGTCAGAAATTAACACAACATTGTAAGGCAATTATACTCCAATAAAGATGTGGAAAAAAAAAGTTACTTAAACCTTGTAAGCCTCAGTGTTCTCATCTTGGAATGTAGATAATAGTTCCTACCTTAGAATTGTGAAAATTAAATGAAATAATAAATGTGACACATTTAATTATAAGACCTTGCACAAATGCTATCATTTTCATTCCAATAATTTACTAGAATATATCACTTTGCATAAATTCTCTTCCTTCTTCCTAGAATGCCTTTCTCTGCCATCATTTCATTTCCTGCCACCACCTTTTCTGGCTTCTTTGTGACCCCTTTTTTGGAATCTTTACTGTGTATTTAATCACGTTTTTCATTCCCTCTACCTCACTAGACTGTGAATTCCCTGAGGGCAGTGATTATATATTGTTTTTATCGTATCCTCAGCCCCTAACATGTTGCCTGGCACATAGTAGATATATTATTAAATAATTCATCAAATGTATATCTAGTGAATAAATTCTATAGGAATGGTTTAAGTATTAGAAATACCCTATTACAACACGTGGCTGGACACTTAGTGTCCAGCTTGTAGTTTAATATGTAATAGCTATAGCTGTTATTATTGCTGTTAATATTATTTTCCAGAGACAGACATCACTTAGATTAACTGACTTCCCCAACAATTTCTATCTCTTTTTATGTATATGACTGAACATTTTATTTATCTTAGGTGCTATAGGATGGGGGGAAAACGCAAAAGAATACCGATAGGACCTATCACCTGTAGATGGTGGACATCATTCTTTCCTGGAGTCATGTTATCATGGTTTATGATACTGAATGATCCAAGCTGACCAGTGAGTCAGGCATCCTACTTAGGTGTGTAGATTAGGACAGATGGGTGGGTAAGCTTCTTTGTTCAAAAACAATAAACTAAATATATACACTGAGAATAAATTAGATGATGATAAATATATGAGAATTAGTAAAAGATATCAGATAATAAGAGGTGACCATCTTAATCATTCTGATGTTTTATTTTGGATTCGCATAATTGCAGCTCTACAATATTCAAGTCCTGTTACCTTTGTTTCTTACAGCTATTGGATGAACTCCCAATGATTTACAGCTGTTGTATATTTGTATACTGCATGTAAGTATTTATGTTTAAAATTCATATGCTTGATATATTTTTAAATTCATGTTTGCTTCATAGGGAATTATGTAATATAACTAATCCAGTGGTATTATTGGGAGATTGTAACAGTGTAGAAGATTGTAACTTTTGTGATTTCAATGTAGAGTATAATTTCTGGGAAGTTATAATAATACTGTTTATGAACTTGTTTGATCTCAAAACCTTATAGCCAGTTTAGATAGAATCTTACTTAAATTAAGTAAGATTAACTTACACAATTTGCCTTTCCTCGAGTTATGAATATATAAAAATGTAGGTAAAGGTTTTATATATTATGCCATAATAACATTTCTCTACTTTGTACCTGTAATTGTGCTGGGCAGCACACGAAATCATCTCTAAATTCTCACAGTTGTGCAGGATAAATAGGTATTGTCCCCATTTTATCTAAGAATATAAGCAGAGCTTATGCTTAGGTGACTTGCTTAAGGTCATGCGGTTAGTAAGTGTCACAGTTGGAAACTGAACTACAAGTTTAATAAACTTAACTTTTAAAATATACCTTCTATTTCCTAGTGTTAATTCTTGAGACTTCTCTGAACCTCTTCTGTGATGGTTATCTGATTCTTTTCAACAGGATCATCATTGCTAGCTCAAGAATATCTTCTAAAGATACATAAAAATAAAAATAGTTTGAAAAAATATATTATTTAAAAGAGCTCATCAGAAACTTCTTCTGTAAAGGGCCAGACGGTAATTATTTTAGGCTCTCTGGGCCTGTGATCTCTGTTGCAAGTCTTCAACTCTGCTGTTGTAGTGTGAAAGCAGCCATAGATAATATGTAAACCAATGGATGTGACTGTCGTCCAGTAACTTTTATTTACAAAAACAGGCTTAGGTTGAGAAATTGGTTCTTGCACTGTAGCTTGCCACCCCGATCTAGAAAAATATTTTCAGGTGACTCTTCTTAATAAGTCATCAGCCTATCACAGTCTGCATCTGTGACAAGCAGATCTGGGCAGTTAGAAAACAAGATCAAAAACAAGGAAATCCCATGCACCATTTTCTGAAAGCTGTCCTCAAGACTGAGGCTAAGGTCTTTGCTCTCCTTGACATTGTTTACTGATCTATCTTTTCTGTCAAAACTATATTTATTAAAAGAAAAATCAAGTAACAGCGAGCACTGATATGCTAACGTCCTGATGTACCTGTACCTGCATGAGACAAAGCTGAGAGCAGATACTTAAAAAGTACCCAGACAAGTACTACAAGAAAGGGAGAGCAGAAAGCAGAAGATGACTGCTTTCTTACCTCAGTTAATGTTTTGTTCCAAAAACATCCCTCTCAAATTGTCTGGTTATGTGTCTCATTAAATGAAGCAATACAGTAAAACCATCAAGCACAACATGCACACACACACAAAGTCATCAAGTCACACGGTTTAAAGGTAAAAGAGGTCTTAGTGCTAGTAAGACTGCTCTGAATCCTTTATGCGATGGTTATCTGATTCTTTTCAATATATGATCGCCATTACTTTCCAGCCACCTTTCTTTACAGATAGGGAAATAGGAGTTGGGTCCAATTCCTGTTAATTAGTAAACTGAGAGAACTCTACTGCTGCTTATACAAAACATAGGTTCAAAGGTTGGATACTTAGCTGATAGCCAAATATATGTTCATATTTACTTATTCACTGAATGTTTCCTGTGTCAGACTTTCCTAGTGACTAGGTATATGAAAAAAAGATTTTATCCCTGCACACAGAAAATTCACAGTCTGGTTGGGGAGACAGATAAGCAAAGAGACAATTGTAATAGAGTGATATTTCCTGTGGCAGTGTGCATTAGTCAGGGATAATTAGTTCCAAGATGTGGAAACCTACCCAAGCCAGTTGATTTAGGAGAGATTTATTTACTGTAAGGACATGAGGGAATTATATGGCATAGCAGGAAGTCCAGCTCACCAGAACTGGAAGGGCACCTTCTCTCTCCCTCCCTCTTTTCTCTATTCCTTCCTCTCCACATGGCTTCAAGTCTTTGTATCTGCTTTCTTTTTCTCTTCCTGCAGATCACTTCTCTGCTCACTCATCTACTTCAAGTTAGTTGCCCAAATATAAGCATCAGACCTTGAGTCCACACAGCTTTATACATTGATTCTCTACACTTGATTCAGTCTCTGGCTCCCAAATTCCAAATTTTCGGAAGAGAGCCTCTCACTGGCCCAGTTTAAGTCAGGCATCTACTTCTGGTCCCTGTAGCCTCTTGGAGACTGTAGGTAGTGTGGGTTCTGTAAGATGAGTGTGTGGTTGAGAGGAAATGATGGGCATCACTAGACCCAGGGGCAAGTATACAAGTGGTAAAACAGTGTTCTATTTGTTTTCCTAGTTATATATTCTAAAACAAGTTTCTTTCTCTCTCTTTTTTCTTTTTAAGGTTTGAATGTTTCAAGACAAAGAACTCTGTAAACTACCATCTGCTTTTTACTTTAGTTCTGTTCAGTTTAATAGTAACCACAGTAAGTCATATTTTATTTCTAACAGATTAAGCAAGTAAACTAGCCATTTATGGAGTTTGGTACATTTTGCTTCTAATATTTGCTTCATGTTGTTCAAACTGAAATATTTCTACACAAAACTTACTTATAGATGTTGCCCCTTTGTTTCCTGTTTAGGTGTTATTTCTCAACAAAAAGTTGAAACAACTTTTTAAAAAATCTGGGTTTTTTGTTTTTTTTTTATAGAAGGGGAAAAAGTCAAAAGGCAAATATTTACTAGCAATGGAAAACAATTAACTTTTCTTCATGGATTCACATATTACCTCCTATTTGTTAAAAAAGGAAATTGGTTCTGCTCCGTAGGGCCTAGTGTGACTCTTTTAATGGTTAACCTTTTCCAAATAGGTTGAGATAGCCAATCACTTCTGATCCTACCCTAGCGCTTTTTTCCTCAAGTGAATTACATTTTGTATTAAGAGATATTAATTTCAACAAGCTTTTATCACAAATTTACCATATCAGGCAGTAGAAAATACAAAGATGACTAAGAAGCAGTCCCTATGCTTGAGGACCGCATTCTAGTGGGGAACTTAAACATGTAAACAAAGAATTGGATTGAAAGATGATAATTGCAGTCATACAGGTAAAAACCAGTTATATGATGATGAGATAAATGAGGATTAATGAATTGCTTGAGTGGGTCAAAGAAAGCTGCAGAGAGGTGTACTTGAGCTGGGTTTTAATTGATTAGGAGTTCACCAGGCCCCTGGGTAAGAGTGTTATGAAGCACTTCTAAATAGACCATTATGTTGTCCACAGGCCTAGAATCTTGGAACACATAGTGAACTATCGTTTTTAAGTGCTTAGTATGTGCCAGATACTCTACTGAGTACTTTACATTTATTTTCTCATTAAATCATCACTGCCAGTGGAATTGGGAGAGATTTAATATGACTGGATCAAAGTTAAGTGGTGAGGAGTGAACAAGTGTAGTGAATCAGACAAATATCAGATTATGAAGACTCTTATATACCATGTTTAAATTTGGATTTTTATCCTCAAGGTAACATGGAGCCATTAATTGGTTTAAAGTAGAGGAAAAACATCAATAGATACATGTTTTAGAAAGACATGATTATGGATGATGGATTAGAGGAGTATGAGCCTAGACCTAGGAATTTTTGCATTTGCTTAGGCAAGATATGAGACTCAGACTGAAGTAAAATAACTGTCATAAGTAATCCATGGTACTTGTGACCCACTAAGTAGAAAGGGGTAGAAATGGAGTAAAAAGAAGGAATTGTCTACAATGATACCTCAGTTTATGGCCTGGTCCTCAGAGTACGTAGTAAGTCCTTAACCAAGACAGGCAACTTGGAACAGGAGCAGATTTTTCAGGAAAGATAATGAGTAGGTTTGTGTCATGGGGTAGGGGTAGATAAGTTCACTTTGGAATGTGCTGAGATTGAGGTGCCTGACATTAATGATATCTGAAGCTTAACAGGTAGGTTGGGCTAAAGATGTGGATTTGGTAGTTGTCAGGTTATAGGTAGAACTAGAAATGTGGGAATAGATGAACTGGCACACAGATAGCATAGACCATTATGATGACCGAAGATACAACCCTTGCGGGGGACCTTCAAGGTGGCGGAGGAGTAAGATGTGGAGATCACACTCCTCCCCACACATCAAAAATACATCGACAGGGCTTCCCTGGTGGCGCAGTGGTTGAGAGTCTGCCTGCCGATGCAGGGGACACGGGTTCATGCCCCAGTCTGGGAAGATCCCACATGCCGTGGAGAGGCTGGGCCTGTGAGCCATGGCTGCTGAGCCTGCGTGTCCGGAGCCTGTGCTCCACAATGGGAGAGGCCACAACAGTGAGAGGCCCATGTGCTGCAAAAAAAAAAAAAAAGAAAGAAAAAAAAAATACATCGACATGTGGAACAACTCCTACAGAACGCCTACTAAACGCTGGCAGGAGACCTCAAGACTTCCCAAAAGTCAAGAAAATTCCCACGTACCTGGGTAAAGCAAAAGAAAAAAGAGAAACAAAGGAATAGAGACAGGACCTGCACCTCTGGGAGGAAGCTGTGAAGGAGGAAAAGTTTCCACTCACTAGGAATCCCCTTCACTGGCAGAGATGGGGAGTGGGCAGGGGGGAAGCTTCGGAGCCATGGAGGAGAGCACAGCAACAGGGATGCAGAGGGCAAAGTGGAGAGATTCCCACCCAGAGAATTGGTGCCAACCAGCACTCACTCAGAGCTCGTCTGCTCACCCGCCAGGGCAGGTGGGGACTAGGAGCTGAGGCTCCAGCTTTGGAGGTCAGACCCCAGGGAGAGGACTGGGGTTGGCTGCGTGAACACAGCCTTTTGGGGGCTAGTGAGCCACAGCTAGGAGGGAGGGAGTCTGGGAAAAAGTCTGGACCTGCCTAAGAGGCAAGAGACCATTGTTTCAGGCTGCCCCAGGGGAGGGGATTCCTTCCCTGTCTGCACACAGAAGGCAGAGCACTGACTAAACGAGGTCCAGAGATGGTGCAAGCTGCAGCTATTAGCTCGGACACCAGAGACAGGCATGAAACGCACAGGTCAGTATCCACATGCACCGTCCCCCCCAGGAGCCACTGCCAGGGTCCCGACACACAGCGCGTCTCAGGCTGTTGCAATGTTATGCTGGCCTCTGCCGCCGCAGGCTCACCCCACATTCCAATGATAACTACCATACCCCTCCCTCCCTGTGGCATGAGTGAGCAAGAGCCCCTAATCAGCTGCTGCTTTAACCCTCTCATGTCTGGGTGGGAACAGATGCCTGAGGGTGACCCATATGCAGAGGCAGGGCCAAAACCAAAGCTGAACCCCAGGAGCTGTGCGAACAAAGAAGAGAAAGGGAAATCTCTCCCAGCAGCCCCAGGAGCAGTGGATTAAATCCCCACAATCAACTTGATGTACTGCATCTGTGGAATACCTGACTAGACAACGAATTGTCCCAAAATTGAAGCGATGGACTTAGGGAGCAACTGTAGACTTAGGGTTTGCTGTCTGCAACTGACTTGTTTCTGATTTTTATGCTTATCTTAGTATAGTTTTTAGCACTTGTTATCATTGGTAGATTTGTTTATTGGTTTCGTTGCTCTCTTCATTTTTAATTTTTTAATTTTAATAATTCTTTTTTATTTAAATAATCTTTTTTTTTTTTTTCATTTTTTCATTCTTCTCCCTTTTCTTCTGAGCTGTGTTGCTGATAGGGTCTTGGTGCTCCAGCCTGGTGTCAGGCCTGAGCCTCTGAGGTGGGAAAGCCGAGTTCAGGACATTGGACCACCAGAGACCTCCCAGCCCCACGTAGTATCAATCGGCGAGAACTCTCCCAGAGATCTCCGTCTCAACGCTAAGACCCAGCTTCACCCAACGGCCAGCAAGCTTCAGTGCTGGACGCCCAGTGCTAAACAACTAGCAAGACAGGCACACAACCCCAACCATTAGCAGAGAGGCTGCCTAAAATCATACTAAGTTCACAGACACCCCAAAACACACCACTGGACATGGTCCTGCCCACCAGAAAGACAAGATCCAGCCTCATCCACCAGAACACAGGCATCAGTCCGCTGCACCAGGAAGCCTACACAAGCCACTGAACCAACCTCACCCACTGAGGGCAGACATCAAAAACAACGGGAACTACGAACCTGCAGGCTGCGAAGAGGAGACCCCAAAAACACTACATTAAGCAAAATGAGAAGACAGAAAAATATGCAGCAGAGGAAGGAGCAAGGTAAAAACCCACCAAACCAAACAAATGAAGAGGAAATAGTCAGTCTACATGAAAAAGAATTCAAAGTAATGATAGTAAAGATGATCCAAAATCTTGGAAGTAGAATGGAGAAAATACAAGATATGTTTAACAATGACTAGAAAACTAAAGAGCAAACAAACGATGAACAACACAATAAATGAAATTAAAAATTCTCTAGGGCTTCCCTGGTGGCGCAGTGGTTGAGAGTCCGCCTGCTGATGTAGGGGACACGGGTTCGTGCCCTGGTCCAGGAAGATCCCACATGCCGCGGAGCGGCTGGGCCCGTGAGCCATGGCCTCTGAGCCTGTGCGTCCGGAGCCTGTGCTCCGCAATGGGAGAGGCCACAACAGTGAGAGGCCCGCGTACCACAAAAAAAAAAAAAAAAAAAAATTCTCTAGAAGGAATCAATAGCAGAATAACTGAGGCAGAAGAACGGATAAGTGACCCGGAAGATAAAATAGTGGAAATAACTACCACAGAGCAGAATAAAGGAAAAAGAATGAAAAGAGGAGAGTCTTGAGAGACCTCTGGGACAACATTAAACACTCCAACAATCGAATTACAGGGGTCACAGAAGAATAAGAGAAAAAGAAAGGGACTGAGAAAATATTTGAAGAGATTATAGTTGGAAACTTCCCTAATATGGGAAAGGAAATAGTCAAGTCCAGGAAGCACAGAGAGTCCCATACAGGATAAATCCAAGGCAAAACACGCCAAGACACATATTAGTCAAACTATCAAAAATTAAACACAAAGAAAAAATATTAAAAGCAGCGAGGGAAAAGCAACAAATAACATACAAGGGAATCTCCATAAGGTTAACAGCTGATCTTTCAGCAGAAACTCTGCAAGCCAGAAGAGAGTGGCAGGACATATTTAAAGTGATGAAATGGAAAAACCTACAACCAAGATTACTCTACCCAGCAAGGATCTCATTCAGATTTGACAGAGAAATTAAAACCTTACAAAGAAGCAAAAGCTAAGAGAATTCAGCACCACCAAACCAGCTTTACAACAAATGCTAAAGGAACTTCTCTAGGCAGGAAACACAAGAGAAGGAAAAGACCTACAATAACAAACCCAAAACAATTAAGAAAATCGTAATAGGAACATACATATTAATAACTACCTTAAATGTAAATGGATTAAATGCTCCAACCAAAAGACATAGACTGGCTGAATGGATACAAAAACAAGACCTATATATATGCTGTCTACAAGAGACCCACTTCAGACCTAGGGACACATACAGACTGAAAGTGAGGGGATGGAAAAAGATATTCCATGCAAATGTAAATCAAAAGAAAGCTGGAGTAGCAATTCTCATATCAGGCAAAATAGACTTTAAAACAAAGACTGCTACAAGAGACAAAGAAGGACACTGCATAACGATCGAGGGATCAGTCCAAGAAGATATAAGAATTGTAAATATTTATGCATCCAACATAGGAGCACCTCAGTACATAAGGCAGATGCTAACAGCCATAAAAGGGGAAATTGACAGTAACACATAGTAGGGGACTTTAACACCCCACTTTCACCAATGGACAGATCATCCAGAAGATTAATAAGGAAACACAAGCTTTAAATGATACATTAAACAAGATGGACTTAATTGATATTTATAGGACATTCCATCCAAAAACAACAGAATACACTTTCTTCTCAAGTGCTCATGGAACAGTTTCCAGGATAGATCATATCTTGGGTCACAAATCAAGCCTTGGTAAATTTAAGAAAATTGAAATCGTATCAAGTATCTTTTCCAACCACAATGCTATGAGACTAGATAACAATTACAGGAAAAAAACTGTAAAAAAATACAAACACATGGAGGCTAAACAATACACTACTTAATAACCAAGAGATCACTGAAGAAATCAAAGAGGAAAACAAAAAATACCTAGAAACAAATGACAATGAAAACGCGATGACCCAAAACCTATGGGATGCAGCAAAAGCAGTTCTGAGAGGGAAGTTTATAGCAATACAATTCCACCTCAAGAAACAAGAGAAATCTCAAATAAACAACCTACCCTTATACCTAAAAGAATTAGAGGAACAAGAACAAAAGAACTCCAGGGCTTCCCTGGTGGTACAGTGGTTGAGAGTCCACCTGCTGATTCAGGGCACACGGGTTCGTGCCCCGGTCCAGGAAGATCCCATATGCCACGGAGCGGCAGGGCCAGTGAGCTATGGCCGCTGAGCCTGCGTGTCTGGAGCCTGTGCTCCGCAACGGGAGAGGCCACAGCAGTGAGAGGCCCGCGTACCACAAAAAAAAACCCCAAAAAACTGCAAAGTTAGCAGAAGGTAAGAAATCATAAAGATCAGATCAGAAATAAATGAAAAAGAACGAAGAACACAATAGCAAAGATCAATAAAACTATAAAAGCTGGTTCTTTGAGAAGATGAACAAAATTGATAAACCATTAACCAGACTCATCAAGAGAAAAATGGAGAAGACTCAAATCAACAGAATTAGAAGAAAAAGGAGAATTAACAACTGACACTGCAGAAGTACAAAAGATCATGAGAGATTACTACAAGCGACTATATGCCAATAAAATGGACAACCTGGAAGAAACGGACAAATTCTTAGAAAAGCACAACCTTCTGAGACTGAACCAGGACGAAATAGAAAATACAAACAGACCAATCACAAGCAGTGAAATTGAAACTGTGATTAAAAATCTTCCAACAAACAAAAGCCCAGGACCAGATGGCTTCACAGAAAAGTTCTATCAAACATGTAGAGAAGAGCTAACACCTATCCTTCTCAAACTCTTCCAAAGTATAGCAGAGGGAGGAGTACTCCCAAACTCATTCTACAAGGCCACCATCACCCTGATACCAAAACGAGACAAAGATGTCACGAAACAAGAAAACTACAGACCAATATCAGTGATGAACATAGATGCAAAAATCCTCAACAAAATACTAGCAAACAGAATCCAACAGCACATTAAAAGGATCATACACCATGATCAAGTGGGGATTATCCCAGGAATGCAGGGATTCTTAAATATATGCAAATCAATCAATATGATACACCATATTAACAAATTGAAGAATAAAAACCATATGATCATCTGAATAGATGCAGAAAAAGCTTTCAACAAAATTCAACACACATGATGAAAACTTTCCAGAAAGTAGGCATAGAGGGAATGTACTTCCACATAATAAAAGCCATATATGACAGACCCACAGCAAACATCATTCTCAGTGGTGAAAACTGAAACCACTTCCTCTAAGATCAGGAACAAGACAAGGTTGCCCACTCTCACAACTGTTATTCAACATAGTTTTGAAAGTGTTAGCCACAGCAATCAGAGAAAAAAATAAAGAGAATCCAAATTGGAAAAGAAGAGGTAAAGCTGTCACTGTTTGCAGCTGACATGATACTATACATAGAGAATCCTAAAGATGCTACCAGCAAACTACTAGAGCTAATCAATGAATTTGGTAAAGTAGCAGGATACAAAATTAATGCACAGAAATCTCTTGAATTCGTATTCACTAATGATGAAAAATCTGAAAGAGAACTTAAGGAAACACTCCCGTTTACCATTGCAACAAAAAGAATAAAATACCTAGGAATAAACCTACCTAAGGAGACAAAAGACCTGTATGCAGAAGACTATAAGACACTGATGAAAGAAATTAAAGATGATACAAACTGATGGAGAGGTATACCATGTTCTTGGATTGGAAGAATCAACATTGTGAAAATGACTATACTACCCAAAACAATCTACAGATTCAATGCAATCCCTATCAAACTACCAATGGCATTTTTCACAGAACTAGAACAAAAAATTTCACAATTTGTTTGGAAACACAAAAGACCCCAAATAGCCAAAGCAGTCATGAGAAAGAAAAAGAGCGCTGGAGGAATCAGGCTCCCTGACTTCAGACTATACTACCAAGTTACAGTAATCAAGACAATATGGTACTGGCACAAAAACAGAAATATAGATCAATGGAACAGGATAGAAAGCCCAGAGATAAGCCCACGCACATATGGTCACCTTATCTTTGATAAAGGAGGCAAGAATATACAATGGAGAAAAGACAGTCTCTTCAATAAGTGGTGCTGGGAAAACTGGACAGCTACATGTAAAAGAATGAAATTAGAACACTCACTAACACCATACACAAAAATAAACTCAAAATGGATTAAAGATCTAAATGTAAGGCCAGACACTATAAAACTCTTAGAGGGAAACACAGGCAGAACACTCTATGACATAAATCACAGCAAGATCCTGTTTGACCCACCTCCTAGAGAAATGAAAATAAAAACAAAAATAACCAAATGGGACCTAATGAAACTTCAAAGCTTTTGCACAGCAAAGGAAACCATTAACAAGACCAAAAGACAACCCTCAGAATGGGAGAAAATATTTGCAAATGAAGCGATTGACAAAGGATTAATCTCCAAAATTTATAAGCAGCAAATGCAGCTCAATAACAGAAAAACAAACAACCCAATCCAAAAATGGGCAGAAGACCTAAACAGACCTTTCTCCATAGAAGACATAAAGACTGCCAACAAACATGAAAGAATGCTCAACATCATTAATCATTAGAGAAATGCAAATCAAAACTACAATGAGATATCACCTCACACCAGTCAGAATGGCCATCATGAAAAAATCTAGAAACAAAAAATGCTGGAGAGGGTGTGGAGAAAAGGGATCGCTCTTGTACTGTTGGTGGGAATGTAAATTGATACAGCCAGTATGGAGAACAGTATGAAGGTTCCCTAAAAAACTAAAAAGAGAACTACCATATGACCCGGCAATCCCACTACTGGGCATACACCCTGAGAAAACCATAATTCAAAAAGAGTCATGTACCAAAACGTTCATTGCAGCTCTATTTACAATAGCCAAGAGACGGAAACAACCTAGGTGTCCATCATCGGATGAATGGATAAAGAAGATGTGGCACATATATACGATGCAATATTACTCAGCCATAAAAAGAAACGAAATTGAGCTATTCCTAGTGAGGTGGATGGACCTAGAGTCCGTCATACAGAGTGAAGTATGTCAGAAAGAGGAAGACAAATACCGTATGCTAACACATATATATGGAATCTAAGGAAAAAAATGTTATGAAGAACCTAGGGTTAAGACAAGCATAAAGAAACAGACCTGGTAGAGAATGGACTTGAGGATATGGGGAGGGGAAGGGTAAGCTGTGACAAAACGAGAGAGGGGCATGGACATATATACACTACCAAACGTAAGGTAGATAGTTAGTGGGAAGCAGCCACATAGCACAGGGAGAACAACTCGGTTCTTTGTGACCACCTAGAGGGGTGGGATAGGGAGGGTGGGAGGGAGGGAGACGCAAGAGGGAAGAGATATGGGAACACTTTTGCACAGCAAAGGAAACCATAAACAACATCATAAACAAGGCAAAAAGACAACCCTCAGAATGGAAGAAAATATTTGCAAACGAAGCAACTGTCAAAGGATTAATCTCCAAAATATACAGGCAGCTCATGCAGCTCAATATCAAAAAAGAAAACCCAATCAAAAATGGGGAGAAGTTCTAAATACACATTTCTCCGAAGAAGATATACAGATTGAAAGGATGCTCAACATCACTAATCATTAGAGAAATGCAAATCAAAACCACAATGAGGTGTCACCTCTCATGGGTCAGAATGGCCATCATCAAGAAATCTACAAACAGTAAATGCTGGAGAGGGTGTGGAGAAAAAGGGAACCCTCTTGCACTGTTGATCGGAATGTAAATTGATACAGCCACTATGAAGAACAGTATGGAGGTTCCTTTACAAACAAAAAAATAGAACTATCATATGACCCGGCAATCCCACTACTGGGCATATACCCTGAGAAAACCATAATTCAAAAAGAGACATGTACCACAGTGTTCATTGCAGCACTATTTACAATAGCCAGGACATGAAAGCAACCTAAGTGTCCATTGACAGATGAATGGATAAAGAAGATGTGGCACATATGTACAATGAAATATTACTCAGCCATAAAAAGAAACGAAGTTGAGTTATTTGTAGTGAGGTGGATGGACCTAGAGTCTGTCATACAGAATGAAGTAAGTCAGAAAGAGAAAAACAAATACCGTATGCTAATACATACGTATAGAATCTTAAAAAAAATTGTTTTTATGAACCTAGGGGCAGGACAGAAATAAAGACGCAGGCGTAGAAAATGGACTTGAGAACACGGGGAGGGGGAAGGGTAAGCTGGGACAAAGTGAGAGAGTAGCACTGACATATATACACTACCAAATGTAAAATAGATAGCTAGTGGGAAGCAGCTGCATAGCACAGGGAGATCAGCTTAGTGCTTTTTGCCCACCTAGAGGGGTGGGATAGGTAGGGTAGGAGGGAGATGCAAGAGGGAGGGGCTATGGGGATATATGTATTCATACAGCTGATTCACTTTGTTATACAGCAGAAACTAACACAACATTGTAAAGCAATTATACTCCAATAAAGATGTTAAAAAAAAAAGATACAACCCTTTGTAACACTGGGCTTTTTTTTTTCGTCAGTAAAAACAAAAGAATATACATTTATGGTATTATACCCAAAAGTTACAATTGGTTTGTCTGTTTAACACTTAAAACCTGTCAATTTGCAAATTCTTTTTAAGGGGGAGGGACAGATTGGGAGTTTGGGATTGACATGTACACACTGCTGTATATAAGGTGGGTAACCAACAGGGACCTACTTATAAAAGAATAAAATTTAAAAAGATAAGATGAGAATGTCTCATTTTGTAATGTCTAAGGAATTCAATAAGAGTCAACATTTTAAATAAAAATTTAAATTTATACATTTAAGGTGTACCATATGATGACTTAATATACATAGTGAAAATATTACTACAGTCAAGCTAATTAACATATCACATAGTTACTGTTTTCTGTGTGTGTGATGAAAGCACCTGAAATCTACTCTTTCAGTAAATTTCCAGTATTCAGTCCAGTATTATTGACTGTAGTCACCATGCTGTACCTTGGAACATTGACCACTTGAGGGTCAAGTGAAAGAGGTGGAGCCAACAAAGGAGGTAATCAGAGGTGTAGGAAAGCCAGGAGAGCTTGATGTCACAGAGTACAAAGAGATTTCTAGAAAGGGTACCAGTTGCCTCTGAGAGGCTGAATAAAATGAAATTGAGGTTTGACCCATAAAAAAGACCAAGTAACCTTAATGAGAGTACTGTCCACAGCAGATTGATGAAGGCAGAAGGTAGATTTCAGTGAGTTGAGAAGATGAAAAAGAGATTGAAAGAGCAAAGATACTGTATTTCCTTATGTTTCTACATTGCCCTGTGTAGTCCTTTGCATACATACTTGTTAATCAGGAAAGAGTCCTAGAATTTCAGAGGTGAAAGGAAGTCTTGTTACTATATAAAAGAAGAGACTAGTGTCCAGAGAGTTTTAGTGACTTGCCTGACCAACCAAATTTATATGGAGAATTGGTGGTAGAGTCAAGACAACTTACCTTTGTAAGCTAAGAGCTAATGTGGCTGAAAACTTAGGCTTGGGAGTCAGTCATATCTGAGTTTTGACCAACACTGTTACTTAATAACTGTGGGACTTTGGGTAAGTTACTAAAGAGAGAGGTAACTCTCTCCTTTAGTTTTCCTCATCTGTAAAATTAATAATAGCATACAGTTCACATTAGTTGTAAGAATTAATACCTGGCACATAGTAAGGACTCCATAATTCTTTTGCCTTAAAAAAATGCTTTTAAGAGGCATGCCCTTCTGCATTTCTTTTATTAGTAACAATGAGAATCTGAAATTATGTAAAGGAAAATTCGTATTTGAAATAACAGATTTCAGAGATTAAAAGCATTCTGCCTTACTGAATTTAGAGTTATATAAATGTTCCTACACATCTTACTTAATTTGTTTTTTTTAATGTTTGGCTGTATTGGGTCTTCATTACTATGCACGGGCTTTGTCTATTTGTGGTTAATGGGGCTACTCTTCGTTGCGGTGCGCAGGCTTCTTGTCGTGGCTTCTCTTGTTGCAGAGCTCGGGCTCTAGGCACGAGGGCTTCAGTAGTTGTGGCTTGCGGGCTCTAGAGCACAGGCTCAGTAGTTGTGGCTCATGGGCTTAGTTGCTCCGTGGCATGTGGGATCTTCCCATACCAGGGCTCGAACCCGTGTCCCCTGCATTGGCAGGTGGATTCTTAACCACTGTGCCACTAGGGAAGCCCCTACACATCTTACTATTAAAGCTCTATGGGTGCTTCAAGGAAATAATCTCTTGCTGTGGTGAGGGAACTTCCTCCAGGAATAAGAAGTTCTATAGACAAATGATAAAATTACATAAAATTTATGAGATCAGCACTACATTAAATGAGGCTGTAGAGATACATAAGAACCGTCTTTCTGTCAAAAAGATTATTGCCTTGTAGGGGAGAGAAACAAACTAATAAATGCCATAAAGTTTACATATGGACAGTCAGGTAAAGAGGATGAGTGATGGACTCTGCTTAGCAGAGAAGGAGTCAGAAAAGATTTCAAGAAAGAGGTATAGTTTGAGCTGAATCTGGCAAGATGAGTGTTTACCAGCAGGGGGCAATTTCTGAACAAAGTAAAGCACAGCATGTTTAAAGATACAGAAGCATGAAACTAGCATATATGTTGGAGCCTAGGATGAGAAAGAGACAAGAGGAGAGGAATAAGACTAAGCAGAAAGGCCGGAGCAAGATTATGGAAGACTTTGAAATTTGGACTTTGTCTCGCAAGTGATGGGAGTCATTTCAGGGTTATGATTTAAATTTTGACTTCTCTCTACCATGTCATTTTAAAAGTGTACTGGTTTTCGTTTTTTTAATTAATATATTTTTGGCTGCGTTAGGTCTTCACTGCTGCACGCGGACCCCTCACTGCGGTGCCCCTCCCGCTGCGGAGCACAGGCTCCAGGCGCAGGGGTCCCAGCAGCTGTGGCTCACAGGCTGTAGAGCAGGCTCAGCAGCTGTGGCACTCTGGCCCAGCTGCTCCGCAGCATGTGAGATCCTCCCGGACCCCAGCTCGAACCCATGTCCCCTGCACTGGCAGGCGGACTTCCAACCACTGCGCCACCAGGGAAGTCCCTAAAGGTGTACTCTTATAGGGCAATAAATGCATGCAATAAAGAGGCATTGAACTTAATCACCCACATGACACTGGAGCCTAAAACTAGGGTTTGTGTAACTTTCGTGTATCTAGGTGAATGAATTAGAGGTTTTCAGAAGCAGAAGAAAGGACAAGAAATTTGTTTTAAATGTTTTAACCTATTAGCACATGTTATGTGCTAGACACTTGCACATATTTTGGCTTATTATTGCTCACCACTATTATTCCCATTATCCAGATTAGGAAAAATGAGTCTTTTGGTTAAGTGACTTGCTCAGGCATGTAGCAAGTAAGTGGCAGTTTGAAATTTAGCTCCTGTCTCTAAGTCCAGCGTTCTTGCTGCTGTAGAATAGATCTGCTGCAGGGATTGTCAGCATAACTTCTTCAGCCCTCATGAGTTATCCACGCATCTCTGCCTCTCCTTGATGCTGATGCAGAGGCCAAGAGGCCAGAGTAATCCACAACAGCTTTGAAACATTTAGTTTACCATGATGAAATGAGCACTGGGGCACACCCACCTGTAGGTAACAGCCCTTTTGTGGCATGACACCTAATCTGATTGGTTTTACATGGCTGGAGTCAGATCTAAGAAGCAAGACTAGGGAAGCAGGAGACGTTTGAGATTTGCAGAGTAGCAGGAATAGGTTTTCTTTCCTCTTTGTAATGCACTTCATTTACATGTATTTCTTTTAATATTTTTCAGGTTTACCTTAAGGTAAAGGAGCCTGTATTCCATCAGGTAATTTTTAAAAATTATTACACATTTTATTATTTAACCTGCCTTGTGTTTTCCTTTTCTAGTAAATTATATGCGTATACAACTTCAGTAAATGAAATGGTAGATGTTTTAGGAAAGAACAGTGTTTAAAACAGAGATTACAAACAAGTTCCTACAGAAGCACATGTAAGCAAAATAGGAATATACCAAGAATAGTCAATGCCCAGGCCGCACTGGCTATTGGTAGATAGTCATGCAGGTGCAACATTTTTCTTATAAGCAGAAAAAAAACCAGGAAGCATTATACGCATGCACATGTAAACAGTCTTTTTTATGACATTATTTTCTAGAAAAGATAAGGGGAAAATACTCAAGGAATGTTCAGTCTAACATATTTTAAGTAGTTTTTTGAGGTGGACGATTATTTATATTGAGGGAAACAAACATAGGAAACTTTGGTATAAGAAATAATAACTTAAGTGCATCCTAGAATGAAACCAGAGTAAAATGAAGTATCAGACCCTAAATAAAGAGAGCTATTATTTATTGAGTGCTATGATGTGCCTGGTCACTATGCTTATTACTACATAGACCCTAATCTCCCCAACAGTCCTACAAAATATGAATTACTGTCTATATTTTAAGGGAAATGAGCTCAGAGATACTAGGTAATTTGTCCCAGAGTTACACAGTTATTAAGGGACAGAGCCAGGGCTGTAACTAGATTTGTTTGACCCCTGTCATCCTTCTTTTAACAAAGCATGTAGATAGATAGATAGATAAATAGATAGATAGATAGATAGATAGATATGATAGATATGATAGGTAGATAGATAAAGGATAAATAACTAAATAAGCATGCAAACAAGCACACATTTCAGGAGGATTAGAGGCCTTGTACTTTTAGAATATTTTGTGCTTATATAAAAAGGTAAATGTTCCTATAATCTTTTAAACTTAAACTAGACAATATCACCTGAAATCTGTTTCTTGAAGAAATAAATTCCAAATCCACGTTATTGTGCTTTGCTTTTTTCCACAGGCCAGCTGAAAGTAGATGTACTAATGTAGATATTATGGGGGGTGGGGCATCCTCACTTTCCTGTTTATTATAGCTAGAAGTGATGTCATTATATATTTACCCCTTTATTAGAAATATTTATTGACACAGTATAAAAATGAAGTTTATTTACGTGAAGAATACTTCAGTTTTTATAAACTTCTTATTTGCCTTTATAAGAAAGAAAAATAATAACCACAAAAGAACAAAATTTGGAAATTTTGAGTTAAGTTTTCTAAGTTTATTACCGTTCAGTTTTCTGTTTTGTGTTTTTGACTTATTTGACACTGTGTTTATGTAATAAAAGGAACAAACTATTCATATAACTTTTCATGCTGCAATTTCCATGTGTTTTTCCAGTAATAAATATTTTCTTCTCTGTGTATAGGGAAGATACTTAGATATCTGTGTATGATAGGAAGGTAGGCAGGATGAAAACTTATAACTATGGCTTATATCCTAGGCTTAGAGATTAAAAATCAGGATAGGGAAGTGAAGAAGTAAAGGAATGCTAGGGTGAAGTAGATTAGCAATCTGAAGGTAAGACATTCATTCATCAGGTGTTTACTGTGTACTTTCTCATTACCAAATTCTGAGCTGGAATTTGGAAATAAAGAGGCAGTAGAGCACAGACTTTTAAGATCCAAAGTGAGGCAGACCTGGATTCAAACTAGTCTCTCTGCTTATTCACAGTATACTCTGGATAAGTTACTTAACTTCTTTGAGCTTTGGTTTCCTCGTTATTCAGCAAACACTTTTTAAGTGCCTTCAGTATGCCCAGTGCTGTACTAGGCACAGGAGATGTACAAGTGAGTGAAATAATGAGGTCTCTTGCTCTTATAGAGCTCATAGGCCGCACCTCTAAAGTCGGTATAATAATCTCCTATAGTTTTCTGAGTATTAAATGAAATAATGCATTTAAACCTTAGCACAGGGCTTCCCTGGTGGCGCAGTGGTTGAGAGTCCGCCTGCCGATGCAGGGGACACGGGTTCGTGCCCCGGTCTGGGAGGATCCCACATGCCGCGGAGCGGCTGGGCCCGTGAGCCATGGCCGCTGAGCCTGCGCGTCCGGAGCCTGTCCTCCGCAACGGGAGAGGCCACAACAGTGAGAGGCCCGCGTAACGCATAAAAAAAAAAAAAAAAAAAAAAAAAAAAAAAAAAAAAAAACCTTAGCACATAGTAAAACACTCAGTAAATGTTAACTAATATTAATATACTAAAGCACATAAGACATGGCTGCTGGTCTCAAAGAACTCACTATCTGGTCAGGAAGATTGACTTGTAAAAACGTATTTGTAGTATATACGTTTTGTAATAAACATGTAAAAGTAGTACTAATGTAGGCAAGGGCACAGTCTGTCTGTTTAGATGACTCAAAATAGGATTACAAAATACACCTAGTGCATGTAGCTAAACTATTACTCTAGTACTGAAGAACAAGTTAAGGAAAATAGCCCACTAGTTTGATACAATAGTATTCCTCGCTGCTTTGTAAAGTTTTATTTAAAGAGACCTTTGCTTCAAATGTCTAATCTAATCCTATGCTGGTCTGTAAAGTAATTAGAATTGATACTTTCTATTGATATTTATACTTAAGGCTTAAAAAAAAATCTTTCTCTAATTATTTTCTGGGTATCATTCTTAAGAAAAGAGAACTTTTTCTGAGAATCTTCTAATTGTCAAAGTTTGGAGTATTACTCAATTCTTTCAGGTAACTTGATATTTTTATGTGTAGAAACTTAGAAAAATTGTTTTAGAATTTGTAAGTAGAAAATTGTTTTGAAATTTGTGACAAGATTTACCATATTTTTCAAGATCTTAAAAATAATGGAAAAGGAAGGAAAAGCAATGTGGTCTAATCTAAAGGAGCTCTGATTAAGACTGGAATCTTGATTTCTTACCACTTCGATTTCTTGAAGTTCAGAATCTCTATTTCTTGCCATTTTGTTATCCACCGACAAATTTCTTGCTGTACCTATTCTTCAGTATCTTCATCTGTAAAATGTTCAAAACAAGGAAAGGTACTATTTCACAAGGATTATATAAAAATAATTAAGGTAATGCAAAGCACAAGGCAATAAACATACTAATACTGTGTGATACTAAAAGTACTTAGTAAGATGTGCATAAATTTCTGCCTATGATGATCATGGAAAACTTCTAAAAGGAGATATTTGAGTTGAGCTAGAGAGATAAGTAGTGACAGTACAATTAAAAGTATCTGTCACAAGAAGGATGATTGTCTTACTAACCAGATTAGCTTCCCTGAGGGAGAATATACTGATAACAGTTCTACTTTACTGTATTGAATCCAAGGTGATCCAAACATCTCCAAAAGAGAGCCAAGTGCCATTTATTCATTTTGATGGCCTTGTAAAGGATAATACTCAGATCACATAGCTGTCACATTCAATAGAAACACCAACATATCTCAAGAAAGAAAACAAAAAGAAAAGCATACATGAGAATAGACTAAAAGAACATTTAAGAAGTTATTGAACCCTCTTAAAGTAGCTAATTGACAAATCAGTAGTTGAATATCTCAGATGAGATCTCATCTAATGTCTCAAAGAGTACTGTTGCTTAAAATCTTTTTGCCAAAGTAGATGTCTCTGAAAGATTGTTTCTAGACGTGACATACCAGTATTTTATTACTACCCCTTCTAATTTGACCTTCAAGATTTGCAAGAAAGAACACTATGTAAACAATTTGAAAAACAGGAACTTAGGTAGATTTTAAAAAATTCTATTATGTTTCATTTGTGCCATTTTATTACAAATTAGGGTAGAAGGAAACACTGTATAAGCACACTTGGAAAAGAAGATGACGTTTTTTAGTATCTACTATGTGCTAAATATTATATATTCTTTCATATAGTTTATATAGATTGACTCACTCATCATCTTACCAAACTATCAACAAACCTGTTTAGGAATTATCTTCATTTTATAGGTAAAATAACTGAGAGTCAGAAGGGGTTAAGTAATTTGCCCAGTGTTTCTCAACTAGTTAGTGGCAGAACTGGAAATGGAAACCAGGTCTTTTTTTTTTTCCCCCAAAGCCCATATTGCTTTTATGATATGATATGTCATTATAACAGATTACTTTGGAATCTAATTTATTGTCAGATGTTTTTCAAAAGAATGAAAAATACTGTTTAGATTTTTGTGCAATAATGAACTTGGAAAAATGTGAAGACTGAATATGTAAAACTTAGGTATAGCTGTGGTTTAAGTAAACCTCAATTCGGTTATCAGTTCAAAAAACTGCCCGAAGTCAAATATAAGTGAAGTACTTTGGTAATAAAAAGAGATTAAGTAATTTTTATAGAAGGATTTCAGGAAGGCTTCACATAGGAAACGACATTTGAGCAGGATTTATTTGACCATGGAACCCTTTTTTATTGAATATTTCTTAATATCTCTCAGCACGGTGGTGTTCTGGGGGACTGTTTGGGAAATCCTGTGCTAAATACGAGATCCTGCAGAACATGAGAAGAGAAAGAAGGCTGGAACCAAACTGAATCACTGGCTGTCATGCTAGAGTTTGAAACTTATGATTTTGCCATTGACAGAGGCATAAGATTATAATATCTGTTTCAGATAATTCTGGCAGTTGTATGTAGGATGGATTAGAAGGCTGTATAGTTTGGACAGAATTAAGATTTTAAACCAGTTCTGAATATACCTACAAAAACTATGTTTTTACCAATAGACCACATTGCCTTATGAGACTTATGAAATTGTTTTATAGTTAAAAAGTAATATCTACATTTAGCTTACTACTATTTAAACTATCCTCTACGTATGTAGGAAGCACCAACCTTTTAGCCTTATCATATGAGAATAAATTTATATATTAACTCCCAAAATAAAATGCCTCTTACATCCCTATTTTGACTATGATTATAGAAATATGAAACCATAGTCACCTAGTTCAGTCCCTTCATTTTACCAATGGGAGTCCAAGGCTAAGATAAATGAAGTGACTTATTCAAAGACATGTACTGAGGCAGTAATGAGGTGGTAGAAAAATCTAGAATCCCCCAACTGCAGCCCTTGGCTTTTCTGTTAGAGGTTCTCTTTACTATGTTTGGGCAACTGAATGAGTCCATTACAAACTGCAAATGCCAAAATCCCATTACCTATTACCACCATAGGTTCCCACTCACTGGGGCTTTATCCACAAATCCCTACCTGATCTCCCACCCTAATAAACTGTTCGTGACCACAGGTGAGCCGAGTGCCTTTCTCCTAGAGTGAAAGACTTGAGCTCCCTCTGCACATTCGATGTGAAGCTAATAATTATTCTAGCGGGTTAGTATGGAATTCTTTCTTCATCTTTTAAATATCTTTTATTTTTAAACAATATCAAACTTACAGAAAAGCTGCAAGAACGATAAAAAGAACTTTTCCACCTGAACCACTTGAAAGTATACTGTCAACCTGTTGGAGCATGATGACTTATGATAGTGTCTATTAGACTTCTCCATTGTAAAGTTATTCTCTGTCCCTTCATAATTAATAAGAAGAACTTTGTAGTAAAGTACTCTGAGACTTACGAAAATGCTCTTAATTATTAAACTTTGAATTTATTTTTATTTCTATGGACTCTCTCTTGTATTCCTATTTTATTCAATGAGTTATGATGTTACTATCATGGTTTATTTTGGTGTAAATAATTGTCTCAGATTTGGCAAGTGGAGTACTTTCAGGCCGGTGTCTGTCCTTTTGACCTGTTCCCATCGTTCTTTGAATATCTCTTACTTTTTGACACAAGAAGATGTTCTTGGCTCATCTTGTTCTTTCCCTGCTCCAGGCTTGATCTCCATGGAGGCTTGGTTTCTTTGAGTGGAGAATGGAATTTAGAAACCAGATCCACGTACTAGATATGTGATTACATGTGTCTCTCCTTGATTAGACTGAGCTCTTTGAGGTCAGGAATAGGGTGTCTTTTCATCTTTGAATCATGAATGAATGTCTCATCCAATGGCTGTCATTCGGTCGGTGTTCATAAGTATTGGATTGGCCAAAAAGTTTGTTCGGGTTTGTCTGTGAAATCTTACGAACAAACCGGAACGAACATTTTGGCCAACCCAATACTTGCTAGAAAATAAACTGGTCAGTTATTTGGAACTCCTTTCCACGTTTTGGCTTAATCCAAGGAATAGACCATAAGGAATGAGTCTATTCCTTAGTGGAGAATGTTAGCTCTGAAGAAATATTGTAAGTCAGTCTCCCTCATTATCAAAATAATTATTGTATATCTACAGTTTCCAAGGTCCCACACTACAGCCCCATCCCACTTAATTTGCCCTCTTTACCTCTCTGTTTCATCTATCTTCAAATCTTTCCACACAGGCATCTTAGTACCAAGTCACAGAACAAAAAATTGTTTTTCTACGTTGCTCAAGATACTTTTCTTTTTACTGATAAACAAAAACACAACATGCTTTTTTCCTAGGCTATAGGCTCCTTAAGGATAAATACCAGGTCTCAGTTTACACACAGCATATTTCTATGATGCTTTAGCAGGGAGAAAACACTAATAATATTTTTATAGTCTTTGGAGTTTGAAGATCGAAAAAATTATTAAATATGGAAAGATATGAAAATTCCTTGTAAAAATATTTTAGATGAAAATTGCAGGGAGTGGAAATGTATGTATTCTATTATCTTTTTATTTAAAAAATGACTTATCTTAAAATATGCATAGAAAAAAGGTTATGTGGGCACCTCTAGCTTCAAGAAAGCCTGGGAAATCTAGATTTTATAGCTGGACATATTGCCAGCCTAATAAAATCAGTCTTCTATAAAGACAGAGGCAAGAATAGATACTGAGTAGGCCACTAGCAGGGTCTGCTTCAGATTCCTAGGGGAGAATCAGAATGTATAGGGTCGAGGTGCTTGTGAAGAGAAGAAAATTCATTTGAAAAATCCCCATTGCACTTCCAGTGCATACGTTCTTATCCAGCATTTGTTATGTTTAACATACTCCCTAAACAATCCGTTTCTTTTGACTTCTCTATGCTGATGAGTCATAAATCTGTTAATTCAGCTCAGTTTTTTCTTCTAAGGTTTAGACCCAGATATCCAACTCCTGCTGGAGATCTCCACTTGGATATCTAACTGACACCTCAAACTCGAAACATATCCAGAAATGAAGTCAACATTTTTATCCCCTGTCTTTCTTTTCATATTATTCTTTAACACAATAAACAATTTCACTATGCACCCAACTGCCTAAGTCATAAACCAGGCTATCATTGATTTTTCCCAACTTATACTAACTCACATATCAAATTAATTATCAGTCTAAGCCCTAAATATTTCCCTAATCTATCCATTTTTCTCCTTTCCCAGTAACACTACCCTAGTTCAGGCCCCATGTCTCACCTAGGTCACTGCAATACTTTGTCAGTGGTCTGTTTTCCATCAGTCTTGCCTTCTCCTAATTCATTCTCCACCGAACATGACAGGGACATCTTTCTAATACATGAGTGATCATTTTGAGCTACTGCTGAAACTTACATTGACTTTGCATTGTTCTTAAGATAAAGTCCAACTCCTTAACATGACTTGAAAAGCCAGACTTGACCTCTGCTTACCTTTCTGACTTCATTTTTCCCACTCTTCTCTCCAACAATATATTCTAGACAGCATTAATTTTTCTAGTCCCCAGAATGTAAGCTATGACCATTACTGTCTTCCACCTTCTCTTAATGTTTGTTATTATTAATAACGCTTGTCCTACTAATACTTCAGTTATAAAATTAAACATTAAATCCTCCAAAAACTCTTTTTTTTCTTCCAGTTTTGTTGAGACATAACTGACATACAGCACTGTATAAGTTTAAGGTGTACAGCATAATGATTTGACTTACATACAACATGAAACGATTACCACAGTAAATTTAGTGAACATCCATCATCTCATATAGATACAACATTAAAGAAATTTTAAAAAATGTTTTTTCCTTGTGACAAGAACTCTTAGGATTTACTCTTACCAACTTTTATATATAACGTATAGCAGTGTTAATTATATTTCTCATGTTGTACATTACATCCCTAGTCCATGGAAGTCTTTCTGATCTGCATAAGTTTGGATTAGGTGGCCTTCCTATGTGCTTAGAAATACTCTGTTCAGTCCCTGTCAGAGTTAAAATACTACATTTTAACTGCCTGGTTACTTATACCTCTCTTTACTAGATTGTAATTGCAGTGAGGGCAGGGATCGTGCCTTTCTTGTTCACGATTATAGCAGCATGGCTGCAATTATTGATTCAGGTGGGCAACCAGTCTCTAATAGGCTTTCCTCTAATACTATGTTTTACTTCGCTCTATTGTAGAATACTAGGTCGAGGATACAGCAAGTGTAACGTTTTCATCTCATCAGGAGATTCAGCGCTATCCTTATACACAGCTTCTTTTGCCCTCTCATCCACATAAGTTGTGTACATCTGCCAGGGATGAGAGCTACGTGTAGTGGAAGTCACTGTAACATGCAGAAGCTACAGCCCCTTTTTTATTTCTTTTTTTTTTCCCCTACCATTCTTTATAATAGGCATCTTTTATACTGTTCTAATGCAGGCCCCAAGCCTGCAACCTAGGTGCAATCCTTCACAACAACTAAAGCAGACACAACATTCCCCATTTATCTTAACTGTTGTATTCAAGGCTGGAAGACTTGAGGTCATACACAGCCAGGCCTACATCATCCCAGGCTGGATATTAGTTAACCCTTTACTCAGACCATGATGTCCACAGGGTCTAGTACAATGCTCAATACATATTTCTTGGATTCCATTTAATAGAGAGACCACAAGTAGTAGGCAGGAGTCATAGCAGGGCCTTATAAGAGAGTCCACCTAAAGCATCAGGATATAGAAAGGTTGAAAGTGAAAGTATGGAAAAATATATATACCATGTAAACACTAAGCAAAAGAAATATGATATAGTTATTTGAATAACAGACAAAATAAACTTTAAGGAGAAAGTATTTCTATTGATAGAGAAGGATTACTTTGTAGTATTAAAAGTATTCAGTTCAGAAAATTGTATTAATTTAAAACTTGTATGTGCCTTTAATATATATAATACCTCAACATATATAATGAAAAAAATGACTGAACTAGAAGAAAAAATAGAAAAATCTATAATCTTTGGGGATTTTAATACACAACTCTCAGTAACTCAAGAAGATATAGAAGATTTAAACTGCTTGATTAAAAAACTTGACCTATAGAGCAAATGTAAAATACTGCACCCAACAATTGCAGAAACACTTTGTTTTTCCACATTTACAAAAATTGACCATATACTTGCTCATACAGTAAGTCTTAACAAATTTCATAGGACTGTAATCAGAATATAATTTCTGACTGTAATGCAATTATGTTAGAATTTAAGTAATATAATTTTAAATAATATAGATCAAAGAAATATAGAAATTTCCAATCATAGAAATTGGAAAATATTTTGAATTGAATCAATGAAAATAAATACATGTTAAAACTAGGGGGACCTTCTGGTGGTCCAGTGGGTAAGACTCCATGCTTCCAATGCAGGAGGTCCGGGTTTGATCCCTGGTCAGGGAACTAGAACCCGCATGCATGCCGCAACTAAGAGTCCACATGCCGCAACTAAGAAGTCCGCATGCCACAACTAAAGATGCCGCACACCTCAACGAAGATCCCATGTGCAGCAACCAAGGCCCAGAGCAGCCAAAACATATATATATATATATATATATATGTATATAAAAGAATAGCCACATTAAAAAATGTAGCTATTGGATTCAGCACAATTCATATTTGGAGGGAAATATCTAGCCTTAAAATGTGTGTACCAGGAAAAAAAGGCTCAAAAAGGAAAGATATAGCATATATTTCAAGAAGTGAAAGATAAAAGCAAAAAGGAATACAATAGAAAACAAATATACTATGGGGGAGAATCAGCAAAGCCAAAAATTGCTTCTTTAAACAGACAAGTAAAATTAACATACCCTTGGTGAATTTGATCAAGAGGGGAAAAGGCAAGCACAAACAATATCAGATATGAAGGGACTTCCATGGTGGTCCAGTGGTTAAGAATCCGTCTTGCAGTGAGGGGGATGCCAGTTTGATCGCTGGTCGGGGAACTAAGATCCCACATGCCATGGGGCAACTAAGCCTGCGCACCACAACTACTGAGGCCGTGCATCACAACTAGAGAGCACGCGTGCCACAACTAATCAGCCCATGTGGTCTGCAGCCCGCGCACCACAACTAGAGAGCCTGTGCACCTCAACTAATGAGCCCGGGCACTGTGAGATCTCACATGCCACAGCTAGTGAGCTCGTGCGTCACAATGAAAGATCCCACGTGCCACAACTAAGACCTGATGCAGCCAAAAAATAAATAAATATTAAAAAAAGAAGAAATGAAAAAGTGATATCACATCACATCCTGGCGACATTAAAAAGTTAATTGAATATTATGAACAACTTTATGCCAATAAATTTACATTTTTCATTTTTATTTTTTTAAATGGACAAATTCCTAAAGAAAGTATAACCTGTAGAAACGTACAGAGAATACAAAACCTGAATTGTCCTATAACAATGAAAAGTGGTTCAATAAGTAGTCAGAAATTTGTGTGCAAATATGACTTTGCTAGAATGTTTACCACACATTAAAAGAAGAAATAATTCCAGTCTTACACAGATTCTCATAGGGAATCGAACAAAAAGAAGAGATACTCTCCAACTCATGTATGAGGCAAGCAAAACTTTCATACCAGTAAGGAGAGTTTGAAAGAGTTAAAATAACAGGCAGAAGTCCTAGGCAAAATATTTCCAAACCAAATCAGCCAATATAAACAAAAATAGGATAAAGCATAATGACTAAATTAGATATATCCCAGGAGTATCAAGCTGGTTAGACTATTAATCAGTATTAGAAAATTATATTAAAAGATTAAAGGACAAAAATTATATGATTATCTCAAGAGATACAGAAAAAGTATTTGATAAAATATATTAATTCATGATTTTTAAAAACTCTTAGCAAACTAGAAATAAAAGAGGGCTTCTTGGGCTTCCCTGGTGGCGCAGTGGTTGAGAGTCCGCCTGCCAATGCAGGGGACACCGGTTCCTGCCCTGGTCCGGGAAGATCCCACATGCCGCGGAGCGGATGGGCCCGTGAGCCATGGCCGCTGAGCCTGCGCGTCCGGAGCCTGTGCTCCGCAACGGGAGAGGCCACAACAGTGAGAGGCCCGCATACCGCAAAAAAAAAAAGAAAAAAAAAAAGAGGGCTTCTTAATCTGATAAAGATTATTTAAAAAAATTTTTTTTAATCCTACACTCAATGTAACACTTAGTGATGAACCATTGAAAGCTTTCTCTTTGAGACTGAGCATGAGATAGCAGTACTTGTTATCACCAGTTCTATTCATATTGTACTGGAGGACCAGGCCCACTCAGTTAAGCAAGAAAAAGAAATTAAAATTATTGAATTAAAAAGGGTGAGACAAAACTGTAAATATTCACAAGTGATATACAAATGTATATAGGGAAAACCTAAAGTCTCTACAAATAAATTATTAGAAGAGATTTTAAAAGGTAAAGTCACATTATATAAAAGCAGTTTGCAAAAAAATGATTGTATTTATATATAATAGCATCAAACAGGTAGAAAATGACATTTAAAAATTACTACTTATGATAATCATCTAAAAATATTTATGAAGTACCTAGGAGTAAATCTAGCATAAATATCTAAGACCTATATATGGAAGAAATTATAAAACACATTTACAGACATTAAAGAATACCTAAATGAATAAATATCTATACCATTATTACAAGACACAGACAACACTAATTTAATCTTAAAATTAAGAACTTACGGTCATAAAAAGACACCATAAAGAGAGTGAACATATAACACTATAGAGTGGAATAAGATATTCACAACACGTATAATCAAGCAAAGACTAGTATATGGAAAGACCTACAAACCAATAAAAAAAGTAGGAGACCCAGTAGAAAAATGGATGAGACATTTCACAAAAGATTATATCCAAATGGCCAATAAACATACGAAGTGGTATTCAATCTATATTAGTCATCATGGAAATGAAAATTGAAAACACAATGAAATACCACTACGTACTCAACAGAATGGCTAAAATAAAAAAGACTTTATGGTACCGAGGGCTGACTAGCAAGGCTACTAAGCAACACTCATACACTGCACATGGGAGTGTTAATCGGTATAACCACCTTGGAAAAGAGTTTGTAAAAACGACTAAACTTGAGTTTATGCATACGCTATGATCCAGCACCTTGGCTCCTAGGCATATGCCCAGTAGAAATCCCTGAATGTGTACACCAAAAATTACATACATACACACACACACGCACACACACACACACACACACATATATATTTTTTAACATCTTTATTGGAGTATAATTGCTTTACAATGTTGTGTTAGTTTCTGCTGTATAACAAAGTGAATCAGCTATATGTATACATATATCCCCACAGCCCCTCCCTCTTGCGTCTCCCTCCCACCCTCCCTATCCCACCTCTCTAGGTGATCACAAAGCGCTGAGCTGATCTCCCCATGTGATGCAGCTGCTTCCCACTAGCTATCTATTTTACACTTAGTAGTGTATATATGTCAATGCTACTCTCTCACTTTGTCCCAGCTTACCCTTCCCCCTCCCCATGTCCTCAAGTCCGTTCTCTACGTCTGCATCTTTATTCCTGTCCTGCCCCTAGGTTCATGAGAACCATTGGTTTTTTTAGATTCCATATATATGTGTTAGCATATGGTATTTGTTTTCCTCTTTCTGACTTACTTCACTGTATGACAGACTCTAGGTCCATCCACCTCACTACAAATAACTCAATTTCGTTTCTTTTTATGGCTGAGTAATATTTCATTGTATATGTGTGCCACATTTTCTTTATCCATTCATCTGTCGGTGGACACTTAGGTTGTTTCCATGTCCTGGCTATTGTAAATAGTGCTGCAATGAATATTATGGTACATGACTTTTTGAATTATGGTTTTCTCAGGGTATATGCCCAGTAGTGGGATTGCTGGGTCATATGGTAATTCTATTTTTAGTTTTTTAAGGAATCTCCATACTATTCTCCATAGTGGCTGTATCAATTTACATTCCCATCAGCAGTGCAAAAGGGTTTCCTTTTCTCCACCCCCTCTTCAGCATTTATTGTTTGTAGATTTCTTGATGGTGGCCATTCTGACCCGTGTGAGGTGACACCTCATTGTGGTTTTGATTTGCATTTCTCTAATGATGAGTAATGTTGAGCATCCTTTCAGTTGAAAGACTGGTGCCTTTCAACCTGTATATCTTCTTTGGAGAAACGTCTGTTTAGATCTTCTGCTCATTTTTGGATTAGGTTGTTTGTTTTTTTGATATTGAGCTTCATGGGCTGCTTGTATCTTTTGGGGATTAATCCTTTGTCAGTTGCTTCATTTGCAAATATTTTCTCCCATTCTGAGGGTTGTCATTTCATCTTGTTTATGGTTTCCTTTGCCATGCAAAAGTTTTTAAGTTTCATTAGGTTCCATTTGTTTATTTTTGTTTTTATTTCCATTACTCTAGGAGGTGGGTCAAAAAGGGTCTTGCTGTGATTTATGTCAAAGAGTGTTCTTCCTATGTTATATATGTTTATAGCAGGATTATTATAAATAGCTAAAACTTAGACCCCAACGTCCATCAGCAGTAGAATGGATATATAAAATATACATATTTAAATAATGGAATATCAGATAGCAATGAACACTGATGTACCACAGCTCGTATAACAAGTTGAATGAGGCTCACAAGCACAATACTGAGTAAAAGAAGCTTGACACAAGTTTATAAAACAGAGTTCCATTTATATTGAGGTTCAAAACAGGCAAAACTGGGGGCTTCCCTGGTGGTGCAGTGGTTGAGAATCTGCCTGCCAATGCAGGGGACACGGGTTCGAGCCCTGGTCTGGGAAGATCCCACATGCCGCGGAGCAACTGGGCCTGTGAGCCACAATTACTGAGCCTGCGCGTCTGCAGCCTGTGCTCCGCAACAAGAGAGGCCACGATAGTGAGAGGCCCGTGCACCGCGATGAAGAGTGGCCCCCGCTTGCCACAACTAGAGAAAGCCCTTGCACAGAAATGAAGACCCAACACAGCCATAAATAAATAAATAAATTTTAAAAAAAAAAAAAAAAAAAAAAAAAACAGGCAAAACTGAACTCCAATGTGAGAAGTCAGCATAGTGGTAACCCTCAGCGTAGAGAAGGGTGTAGAATTTGAGAGCGGTATGAAGTTGATTTATGGTATTCTGCCAAAGTTCAGTTTTTTGACCTACGAAGTCAAAAATTGCAAAGATATTTGTTTTGTGATAATCCTCAATCAGTGTTTATGTTTTGAGCACTTTGTGTGTGTGTGTTATATTTTAATTTTAAAAGTTTTTTAAAGTTGAAACAGGAACAAGTAAGAAAATGACAGACAACCGAATAAAAAAATAGGTTTGAACAATAGCAGATATCAATTGGCCAGTGAACATAACATACAGTGTTCAACCTGTAATCGGAGAAATACATATTAAAAACCACATAGACTGACAAAAATTTAGAAGTCTGACTATATCATGTTTTGAGTATGTGGCATAAAAGAAACACTCAGAATACACATTGGTTGTAGTAAAGGTTGGTATAACCACTTTGGAAAGCAGCTTGACATTTTTAGTAATTTTGATAATAATATACCCTCTGACCCAGCAGTTACATTCCTAGGTACATACCCTGGAGAAACTTCTGCATGTGTGTATTAGAATATATGCGTAAAAATGTTCATAGAAGTGAAAACTGGAAATAACCTCAAAATGTCCATCAACACAAGAATTGGTAAACAAATTGTGGTATTTATTTATGTGATATCAAAAATGAATGAACTATGACTACGTATACAACATAATTGAATTCTAAAAGAAAACAAATGTATGTAACATTATTCTATTGTAAATTAAAATTTTAAAAACTTATTTAGGAGTGCATATTTAGGACGCCAGTTTAACTTAGTAAACACGTAAAGAAAAGCAAGAAAATGTGTTTATTTTAAAAGTCAGGAGAGTGGTTTCCTCTAAGGAGTAGGGGAGAGGGTTGGACTGGGAAGAGATAACATGTGTCTTGACCTGAATGGTACTTTCCCAGTTATTGGCTTTATAAATATTTAAGTTATACATTTATATTCTATGCAGTTTTCTTGTATTTAATATTTCACACTTTTAAAAGTTAAATTTTCCCACTAGGTTCAGGTTTCCAGGTAGTAGTACCTATCCAGTGCTCAATATAGAAGAGAAAGAGGTTAGTTGTTGGAGCCAAGTCTGGGAAGATGTGGGAGCATATAGAATAAAGAACACAGGGGAGTAGATTAACCTCAGTCAAGAAGAAATGGGCACTTCTTTCTTTAGAAACTAGGAATGGGAGAAAGAATGCAGGGAGAGGATGCATATGAATGCACAAACACTTGGGAGGAGAGTTTAAAAGAGTTCAGATTTATAAGATGGGAAGTAGAATCATTTGCTGAAAGTGAAGCTAACAAGAAGGAAAGGATCTTTAGGGAATATGAGGCAAAAATACAGCATTTGTTCAGGTTTTAGCATATATTTAAAATTTCATGGAACCATTCAGAATTAAAATTGACATGAGACTTCTGATATTGATTATTCACAAGCAGGCTCTTTCCACAAAGGTTAGTATAACTCTTCATTATATAATTATACATCTGTTCTTTAAAATGTAATGAAAGATAATAAATGTTTACATTTAACCAGGAGGACTATTTTTGTAGGCAAAATATACTTCCTTTGCCAAAGAATCATGATTTTACTAACTTCATTTTCCCTTTCTTCTTCAGGTCATGTATGGAATGTTGGTCTTCACATTAGTAGTTCGATCTATTTATATTGTTACATGGTAAGTAGTTTGGATCATCAAAAGAGTACACTTAGGTGGTAAATCTGTAGCCTAAACTGAAATAACACATAAAACCCAACTCCAGAAGGGATACTGATAGAAAACTTATAACCCAACATTTATTATGGTATATTGCAAGAAATACTAATTCTTTAAGTAAGTTGTTAATAGGCATCACATGAAACCAAGAGTTCTAAAATTAAAGAAATTTGAGGAAAGCTGTGTGTGATGGCCTCCTTTTGAATATTTATAATGTACATGAGTTTATTAAAGGCCTTGAAAAATCCTACAGTAGAAAAGAAAATAGTTGTTTTTGTGTTTCTCAAACTACTTAATTAAGGAACCCTTTCTGCAGAACACCTCTCAAGGAAGACTGTTAGTGTCACAGAGAAACAGTATTCCAGAAAGATCATTTAGGAAATAGGCATAATATTTATAGAGTTCATGAAAAATAAAATATTTCATGTGAGTACCTGACATAGGGCCTGGCCATATAACAGATGCTCAGTAAGTAAATAGTATGATTTATGGGTTTGTTCCTGTTTTTTTCTTTTTTAATTAAACTTTTTGTTTTGAGATAATTGTAGAAGCACATGCAATTGTAAGAAATATTAGAGATTGTCTGTACCCTTTACCAGTTTCCTCTAGTGATAATGTCTTGCAAAACTATAGTACAATATCATAACCAGGATTTGACCCTGACAGAGTCAAGATACGGAACAATTCTATCACTACAAGGATCCCTGTGTGGTCTTTCTGTAGCCACACCCAATTCCCTCCTACCCTGTTTCCTTACCCCCTATGCTTAACCCCTAGCAACTACTAATCTGCCCTTCATTTCTCCAATTTTTCAGAGTGTTATATAAGTGGAATCACACAGTATATATAACCATTGGGATTGGCCTTTTGCACTCAGCATAATTCACTGGAGATTAATACAAGTTGTTGAGTGTATCAGTAGTTCACCCTTTCTGTTGTGAGTAGTATTCCGTGATATGGATGTACCACAGTTTAATCATTCACCTGTTGAATAACATCTGGATTTCCAGTTTTTTATTTCTAGTTTTTTACTATTACGAATAAAGCTGCTGTGAATATTTGTTTACAGGTTTTTATGTGAATATAAGTTTTCATTTCTCTGGAATAAATGCCCAGAGTGGAATTTCTAGGTTGTATGATAATCATATGTTTAATTCTTTTTAAAACTTTCAGACTGTTTTTCTTTTTAAATTAATTTATTTTTGGCTGCGTTGGGTCTTCGTTGCTGCACGTGGGCTTTCTCTAGTTGTGGCGAGCGGGGGCTACTCTTCATTGCAGTATGCGGACTTCTCATTGCGGTGGCATCTCTTGTGGAGCATGGGCTCTAGGGCACACAGGCTTCGGTAGTTGTGGCTTGCAGGCTCTAGAGCACAGGCTCAGTAGTTGTGGTGCACGGGCTTAGTTGCTCTGTGGCATGTGGGATCTTCCCAGACCAGGGCTCGAACCCGTGTCCCCTGCATTGGCAGGCGGATTCTCAACCACTGCACCACCAGGAAAGCCCAACTTCCAAACTTTTTCCAGAGTGGCTCTACCATTTTACATTCCCACCAGCAGTGTATGTGTGACCCAGTTTCTCTGCATCCTTGCCAACATTTGGTGTTGTCACTATTTTTTATTTTAGTCATTCTTACAGATATGTACTGATATCTCATTGTGGTTTTGTTTTTTTTTTTTCTTTTTCTTTTTTTTTTTTGCGGCACGCGGGCCTCTCACTGTTGTGGCCTCTCCTGCTACGGAGCACAGGCTCCGGGCACGCAGGCTCAGCGGCCATGGCTCACGGGCCCAGCCGCTCCGCAGCACGTGGGATCTTCCGGACCGGGGCACGAACCCGTGTCCCCTGCATTGGCAGGCGGACTCGCAACCACTGCGCCACCAGGGAAGCCCTCATTGTGGTTTTAATTCTTGTTTCCCTAGTGGCTAATGATGTTGAACATATTTTCATGTGCTTATTTACCATCTGTGTATCCTCTTTGGTGAAACATCTGTTCATGTCTTTGCCCATTTTCTAATGGGATTGTTTCTCTTCTTTTTATTTGAGTTTTGAGCATTCTTTACATATTCTAGATACTCTTCATCAAATATGTGGCTCACAAATACTTTCTCACAGTCTGTACCTTGTCTTTCATGCTGTTCACGGGGCCTTTCACAGAGAAAAGCTTTTTAATTTTGATGAAGTCAGTTTATCAACTTTCCTTTTACGTATCGTGCTTGGGCATCCAGGCTAAGGACTCAATGCCTAACCCTAGGTTTTCCCATTTTTTACCAAAAGTTTTGTATAGTTTTACATTTAAGTTTATGATTTATTTTGAGTTAATTTTTATGTAAGGGGTAAGGAGTAGGTTGAGGTCCATTTTTTAACCTACAGAGGTCCAACTACTCCAGGACCACTGGTTGAAAAGGCTGTTTCTTCACTGAATTGCTTTTGCACCTTTCTCAAAAATTATTTGGGTATATTTGTGTGGATATATTTTTGAGGTTTTTTATTCTGTTGCATTCATTTAGGTGTCTATCCCTCTACTGGTCCTACTCCCTGATAATTGATTACTCTACCTATAAAATACCTCTTCAAATCATATAGATTGTTTCCTCTCACTTCTTTTTCAAAACTGTTTTTGCTGTTTGGGTTCCTTTGCCTTTATGTATAAATTTTAGAATAATTCTGTCTATATTTAAAATCTTATTGCTATTTTGATAGGAATTGCATTAAACCTGCATATCAATTTGTGAAGAATTGACATCTTTACTATGTTGAGTCTTCCAGTCTATGAACACTGTGTGTCTTGTGTGTCTCTCCATTTATTTAGATCATCTTTGATTTCTTCCAATAGCATTTTGGAGTTCTGATTTTCTTCTTTTTAATTTAATTTAATTTTTTTATACGGCAGGTTCTTATTAGTCATCTATTTTATACACATCAGTGTATACACGTCAATCCCAATCTCCCAATTCATCACACCACCACCCCCACCACCCCGCCGGGGAGTAGCACGTAGTATTGCTTTAAAGGGTCTGCATATACTCACCCAGCCTCACCAATCCTCTTGGTGTCCATACATTTGTTCTCTACATCTGTGTTTCACTTTCTGCCCTGCAAACCAGTTCATCTGTACCATTTTTCTAGGTTCCACATATATGCGTTAATATATGATATTTGCTTTTCTCTTTCTGACTTACTTCACTCTGTATGACAGTCTCTAGATCTACCCACATCTCTATAAATGACCCAATTTCGTTCCTTTTTATGGCTGAATAATATTTCATTGTATATATGTACCACATCTTCTTTATCCATTTGTCTGTCAATGGGCATTTAGGTTACTTCCATGACCTGGCTATTGTAAATAGTGCTGCAGTGAACATTGGGGTGCACGTGTCTTTTTGAATTATGGTTTCCTCTGGGTATATGCCCAGTAGTGGGATTGCTGGGTCATATGGTAATTCTATTTTTAGTTTTTTAAGGAACCTCCATACTGTTCTCCATAGTGGCTGTATCAATTTACATTCCCACCAACAGTGTAAGAGGGTTCCCTTTTCTTCACACCCTCTCCAGGATTTGTTATTTGTAGATTTTCTGATGATGCCCATTCTAACTGGTGTGAGGTGATACCTCATTGTAGTTTTGATTTGCATTTCTCTACTAATTAGTGATGTTGAGCAGCTTTTCATGTGCTTCTTGGCCATCTGTATGTCTTCTTTGGAGAAATGTCTCTTTAGGTCTTCTGCCCATTTTTGGCTTGGGTTATTTGGCTTTTTTAAATTTTGAGCTGCATGAGCTGTTTATGTATTTTGGAGATTACTCCTTTGTCCGTTGATTCGTCTGCAAATATTTTCTCCCATTTTGAGGGTTGTCTTTTCGTCTTGTTGATGGTTTCCTTTGCTGTGTAAAAGTTTTAAGTTTCATCAGGTCCCATTTGTTTATTTTTGTTTTTATTTCCATTACTCTAGGAGGAGGATCAAAAAAGGTCTTGCTGTGATTTCTGTCAAAGAGTGTTCTTCCTGTGTTTTCCTCTAAGAGTTTTATAGTGTCCGGTCTTACACTTAGGTCTCTAATCCATTTTGAGTTTATTTTTGTGTATGGTTTTAGGGAGTGTTCTAATGTCATTCTTTTACATGTAGCTGTCCAGTTTTCCCAGCACCACTTATTGAAGAGACTGTCTTTTCTCCATTGTATATCCTTGCCTCCTTTGTCATAGATTAGCTGACCATAGGTGCGTGGGTTTATCTCTGGGCTTTATATCTTGTTCCATTGATCTATATTTCTGTTTTTGTGCAAGTACCATATTGTCTTGATTACTGTAGCTTTGTAGTATAGTCTGAAGTCAGGGAATCTGGTTCCTCCAGCTCTGTTTTTTTCCCTCAAGACTGCTTTGGCTATTCGGGGTCTTTTGTGTCTGCATACAAATTTTAAGATTTTTTTGTTCTAGTTCTGTAAAAAATGCCATTGGTAATTTGATAGGGATTGCATTGAATCTGTAGATTGTTTTGGGTAGTAGGATCATTTTCACAATATTGATTCTTCCAATCCAAGAACATGGTATATTTCTCCATTTGTTGGTATCATCTTTAATTTCTTTCATCAGTGTCTTATAGTTTTCTGCATACAGGTCTTTTGTCTCCCTAGGTAGGTTTATTCCTAGATGTTTTATTCTTTTTGTTGCAATGGTAAATGGGAGTATTTCCTTAATTTCTCTTTCAGATTCTTCATTATTAGTGTATAGGAATGCAAGAGATTTCTGTGCCTTAATTTTGTATCCTGCAACGTTACCAAATTCATTGATTAGCTCTAGTAGTTTTCTGGTGGCATCTTTAGGATTCTCTCTATATAGTGTCATGTCATCTGCAAACAGTGACAGTTTTATTTCTTCTTTTCCAGTTTGTATTCCTTTTATTTCTTTTTCTTCTCTGATTGCCGTGGTTAGGACTTCCAAAACTACATTGAATAATAGTGGCGAGAGTGGGCAACCTTGTCTTATTCCTGATCTTAGAGGAAATGCTTTCAGTTTTTCACCATTGATAATGATGTTTGCTGTGGGTTTGTCGTATATGGCCTTTATTATGTTGAGGTAGGTTCCCTCTATGCCCACTTTCTGGAGAGTTTTTATCATAAATGGGTGTTGAATTTTGTCAAAATATTTTTCTGCATCTATTGAGATGATCATATGGTTTTCTTCTTCAATTTGTTAATATGGTGTATCACATTGATTGATTTGCCTATAATGAAGAATCCTTGCATCCCTGGGATAAATCCCACTTGATCATGGTGTATGATCCTTTTAATGTGCTGTTGGATTCTGTTTGCTCGTGTTTTGTTGAGGATTTTTGCATCTATATTCATCAGTGATATTGGTCTGTAATTTTCTTTTTTTGTGACATCTTTGTCTGGTTTTGGTATCCAGGTGATGGTGGCCTCATAGAATGAGTTTGGGAGTGTTCCTTCCTCTGAAATTTTTTGGAAGTTTGAGAAGGATGGGTGCTAGCTTTTCTCTCAGTGTTTGATAGAATTCACTTGTGAAACCATCTGGTCCTGGATTTTGTTTGTTGAAAGATTTTTAATCATAGTTTCAATTTCACTATTTGTGATTGGTCTGTTAATATTTTCTATTTTTTCCTTGTGCAGTCTTGAAAGTCTATACCTTTCTAAGAATTTTTCCATTTCTTCCAGGTTGTCCATTTTATTGGCATAGAGTTGCTTGTAGTAGTCTCTTAGGATGCTTTGTATTTCTGCTGTGTCTGTTGTAACTTTTCCTCTTTTCATTTGTAATTTTATTGATTTGAGTTCTCTCCCTCTTTTTGTTGATGAGTCTGGCTAATGGTTTATCAATTTTGTTTATCTTCTCAAAGAACCAACGTTTAGTTTTTTTTTTTTTTTTTTTTTTTTCCAACGTTTAGTTTTATTGATCTTTGCTATTGTTTTCTTTGTTTCTAATTCATTTATTTCTGCTCTGATCTTCATGATTTTTTTCCTTCTGCTAACTTTGGGTTTTGTTTGTTCTTCTTTCTCTAGTTCCTTTAGGTGTAAGTTTAGATTGTTTATTTGAGATTTTTCTCTTTTTTTGAGGTAGGCTTGTATAGCTATAAACTTCACTCTTAGAACTGCTTTTGCCACATCCCATAGGTTTTGGATCATCGTGTTTTCATTGTCATTTGTCTCTAGGCATTTTTTGATTTCCGCTTTGTTTTCTTCAGTGATCTCTTGCTTATTTAGTAACGTACTGTTTAGCCTCCATGTGTTTCTGTTTTTTACGTTTTGTCCCTGGTAATTGATTTCTAATCTCATAGTGTTGTGGTCAGAAAAGATGCTTGATACGATTTCAATTTTCTTAAATTTACTATGGCTTGATTTGTGACCGAAGATGTGATGTATCCTGCAGAATGTTCTGTGCGCACTTGAGAAGAAAGTGTAATCTGCTGTTTTTGGTTGGAATGTCCCATAAATATCAGTTAAATCTATCTGGTCTGTTGTGTCATTTAACGCATGTGTTTCCTTATTAATTTTCTGTTTGGGTATTCTGTCCATTGGTCTAAGTGAGGTGTTAAAGTCCCCCACTATTATTGTGTTACTGTCAATTTCCTCTTTTATAGCTGTTAGCAGTTACCTTATGTATTGAGGTGCTCCTGTGTTGGGTGCATATATATTTATAATTGTTATATCTTCTTCTTGGATTGATCCCTTGATCATTATGTAGTGTCCTTCCTTGTCTCTTGTAACATTCTTTATTTTAAAGTCTGTTTTATCTGATATGAGAATTGCTACTCCAGCTTGCTTTTGATTTCCATTTGCATGGAATATCTTTTTCCATCTCCTCACTTTCAGTCTGTATGTGTCCCTAGGTCTGAAGTGGGTCTCTTGTAGACAGCATATATTTATGGGTCTTGTTTTTGTATCCATTCAGCAAGCCTGTATCTTTTGGTTGGAGTATTTAATCCATTCACATTTGAGATAATTATCAATATGTATGTTCCTATTACCATTTTCTTAACTGTTTTGGGTTCGTTTTTGTAGCTCCTTTTCTTCTCTTGTGTTTTCCACATAGAGAAGTTCCTTTAGCATTTGTTGGAGAGCTGGTTTTGTGGTGCTGAATTCTCTTAGCTTTTGCTTGTCTGTAAAGCTTTTGATTTCTCCATGGAATCTGAATGACATCCTTGCTGGGTAGAGTAATCTTGGTTGTAGGTTCTTCCCTTTCATCACTTTAATTATATCATGCCACTCCCTTCTGGCGTGTAAAGTTTCTGCTGAGAAATCAGCTGTTAACCTTATGGGGGTTCCCTTGTATGTTATTTGTCATTTTTCCCTAGCTGCTTTCAGTAATTTTTCTTTGTGTTTCATTTTTGCCAATTTGATTACGGTGTGTCTCAGTGTGTTTCTCCTTGGGTTTATCCTGTATGGGACTCTCTGCGCTTCCTGGACTTCAGTGGCTATTTCCTTTCCCATGTTAGGGAAGTTTTTGACAATAATCTCTTCAAGTATTTTCTCAGGTCCTTTCTCTCTCTCTTGTCCTTCTGGGACCCCTATAAACACATTGTTGTGTTTCATGTTGTCCCAGAGGTCTCTTAGGCTGTGTTCATTTTTTTTCATTCTTTTTTCTTTATTCTGTTCCACAGCAGTGAATTCTACCATTCTGTCTTCCAGGTCACTTATCTGTTCTTCTGCCTCAGTTATTCTGCTATTGATTCCTTCTAGTGTATTTTTCATTTCAGTTAGTGTATTGTTCATCTCTGTTTGTTTGTTCTTTAATTCTTCTAGATCTTTGTTAAACATTTTTTACATCATCTCGATCTTTACCTCCATCCTTTTTCCGAGGTCCTGGATCATCTTCACTATCACCATTCTGAATTCTTTTTCTGGAAGGTTGCCTATCTCCACCTCATTTAGTTGTTTTTCTGGGGTTTTATCTTGTTCCTTCATCTGGTACATAGCCGTCTGCCTTTCCATCTTTTCTAACTTTCTGTGAACCTTATTTTTGTTCCACAGGCTGCAGGATTGTAGTTCTTGCTTCTGCTGTCTGCCCTCTGGTGGATGAGGCTATCTAAGAGGCTTGTGCAAGTTTCCTGATGGGAGGGACTGGAGGTGGGTAGAGCTGGCTGTTGCTCTGGTGGGCAGAGCTCAGTAAAACTTTAATCGGCTTCTCTGCTGATAGGTGGGGCTGGGTCCCCTCCCTGTTGGTTGTTTGGCCTGAGGTGACCCAACCCTGGAGCCTACCTAGACTCTTTGGTGGGGCTAATGGCGGACTCTGGGAGGGCTCACGCTAAGGAGTACTTCCCAGAACTTCTGCTTCCAGTGTCCTTGTCCTCTCGGTGAGACAGAGCCACCCCCCACCTCTGCAGGAGACCCTCCAACACTAGCAGGTAGGTCTCGTTCAGTCTTTATGGGGTTACTGCTCCTTCCCCTGTGTCCTGATGTGCACACTACTTTGTGTGTGCCTTCCAAGAGTGGAGTCTCTGTTACCCCCAGTCCTGTCGCAGTCCTCCAATCAAATCCCGCTAGCCTTCAAAGTCTGATTCTGTAGGGATTCCTCCACCCGTTGCCGGACCCCCAGGTTCAGAAGCCTGACGTGGGGCTCGGAACCTTCACTCCAGTGGGTGGACTTTTGTGGTATGTGTTCTCCAGTTTTTGAGTCACCCACCCAGCAGTTACAGGATTTGATTTTATTGTGACTGTGCCCCTCCCACCATCTCATTGTGGCTTCTCCTTTGTCTTTTGATGTGGGGTATCTTTTTTGGTGAGTTCCAGTGTCTTCCTTTCAATGATTGTTCAGCAGTTAGTTGTGGTTCTGGTGTTCTCACCAGAGGGAGTGAGAGCATGTCCTTCTACTCTGCCATCTTGAATCAATCTCCGGAGACTTCTGCTAGGAAAACCACTGACTTGGTACTGAGAAGGAAGCGAACTAAAGCTTTGATTTTCTTTTTAAGCAATTGTAAATGGTATTGTATTTTTAAATTTTGGTGTCCACACTTTTATTGCTATTATGTAGAAACACAGCATATTAATAACGGTACCAGAGAGATCAAGATGGCAAAATAGAAGGACATGGAGCTCACCTCCTCCCACAAATACATAAAAAATACACCTACATGTGAAACAGTTCTCACAGAATAACTACTGAACACTGGCAAAAGATCTCATACAACAAGAGCCGCAAGAAAGATCACCATGTAACTGGGCAGGATGAAAGAGAAAAAAAAAAAGGAATTGGTGTTCGACCTACACCCTGGGAGGGTGCTATGAAACAGGAGAGGTTCCCTCACCCCGGGAACCCCGTCCGTGGCTGGAAGATCAGCCAGGACAGAAAGGGAGCGTCAGAGGTTCAGAGGAGAGTGCAGCAACTGGCTTGTGGCAGGCGGAACGGAGAGAGACCAGCACAGTCATGGCCACCTTGGTGCATTCCCCAGCCTGAGACATGCATCTGCTGGTCTGTACAGGGGCTGGGTGCTGAAATTCGGGCTTCAGAGGACAAACCTCAGGAGAGGACTGGTGTTGGCTCTGCGGAGACAGCCCAAAGAGACTGGAGTGTGGCCCAGGGCACAACTTGGGGTATGGGCAGAACTGAGCCCAGGTATGCCATAGAATCCCCATTGTTAAGGCACACGCAAAGGGAGGGAAGGGACCCCGCCACAGCAGCCTCATTTTCCTCATTGCTCACAGCAGGCACAACTCCACCTCTACAAGCTCTGGGAGCTTGCAAGTCCTGGCAGTTGCCCACACCCAGAGGCAGGGCTGAAATCTGGGCTTGCAGCTTTGTGACTGATGGATTTACAACACTGGTACCTTTATTAGCTCAGTGCCTTCTGGCCATCTCAGTGGACTACTGGTGCTCCTGAGCCTGGGGTGGGTCCAGATTTAGCACCTGTTGGCTTTGCGGGCATATGCACACAGAGGCAGGCCAGGGTCTGTGCTAATTCCATAGCTCCCATGGCAGGTCCCTGTGTCTGACTTTGGCAGATCTGTGCCAGCAGCTTTGTGATCACAGCAGCTGAGGGACATTCAGGCCGATTGCCTGCATTCCCTTGACTGAGACGGGGCCGAAGGCCGTACCAAGCACAGTGTACTTTGTGAGCGCGCACAACCGGTGACAGGTGACACCACAGAGCTCACTTTCTGGTGGACAGCTCCTGCGGAGGAATACTTAGTGGATCCTCTTCCAGTGGAAGTGCTCCAGTTCCACCTACCCAACACTGCACTTAAGAAATGGATTTGGGGGCTTCTACTCCAACAGCTGGGGAGAGCAGATCCTGCCCGTGACAGGGCTGTGACAGCCACAGAGCAAAGAGGAGGCCCCACGCAATATCCAGTATGGGCTCTGGTCGTCACAACACAAGTCACACCCACTGTCAAGGGGATAATGGCCAGCACATGCTAAGGAAAGAGACAGCAGGCATCCATACTAAAAACAGCCCTCACACCAAAAATATTAGACTCACGCAGGCTCCACAGGAATGTTTCCACATACAAACAGCCCTTAAAGACCACAGTAGATAACTGTTTCTCCTAAATTCATAGAGTCAAAGAAATATAAATAAAAAGAACCAGAGGAAATAGTCCCAATTAAAAGAATGGGAGAGGGCTTCCCTGGTGGTGCAATGGTTGAGAGTCTGCCTGCCGATGCAGGGGACACGGGTTTGTGTCCTGGTCCGGGAAGATCCCACATGCCGTGGAGCAGCTAGGCCCGTGAGCCATGGTCGCTGAGCCTGCGTGTCTGGAGCCTGTGCTCTGCAACGGGAGAGGGCACAACAGTGAGAGGCCCGCGTACCGCAAAAAAAAAAAAAAAGAATGGGAGAAATCCCCTGAAAGAACAATGAAACAGACCTCTCCAGTCTACTAGATCCCGAGTTCAAAAAGGAGGTAATAAAAATACTGAAGGAATTAAGAAAGGCTATTGACCAGAAATACAGATCACTATAACATGGAACTAGAAACTATAAAGAGGAGCCAGTTAAAACTAGAAAACTCATTTGCTGAGATGAAAGCCAAGCTGAAAGCAATAAATAGAAAACTAAATAATGCAGAAGAACGAATAAGTGATTTGAAAGATAGAATAATGGAAATCACCCAATCAGAACAGCAGACGGAAAGACAAATGAAAAAAAATCAAAGCAATATATGAGACCTATTGGATAAATAAAGTGAGCCAATCTATGCATAGTAGGAATCCCAGAAGGAGAAGAAAGAGAACAGAGGATTGAAAGTATATTTGAAGAAATTATGACTGAAAACTTCCTAAACGTAAAGAAGGAAACAGATATCCAGATACAGGAAGCCCTGACAAGATGAACCTGAACAGACCTACACCAAGACGTGTTATAAGTAAAATGGCAAAAGATAAAGAGAAAGAGAAGATTCTAAAGGCAGCAAGAGAAAAACAAAGAGTTAGTTACAAGAGAACCCCCATAAGTGTATTAGCTGATTTCTCTACAGATACATTGCAGGCCAGAAGGGAGTGGCAATATATATTCAAAGTCCTGAAAATAAAAAGCCTGCAATCTGGGATCCTCTACACAGCAGGATTATTATCTAGAATAGAAGGATAAAGAATTTCTCAGACAAGCAAAAACTAAAAGAATATAGCAATACTAAACCTAACCTAAAAGAAATATTGAAAGGTCTTTTCTAAATAGAAAAGAAGTAGGGAATTCCTTGGCAGTCCAGTGGTTAGGACTTAGCACTTTTACTGCCGGGGTCCAGGTTCAATCCCTGGTCAGAGAACTAAGATCCTGCAAACTGCACAGTGTAGCATAATTAAATACATACATAAATCAATAGAAAAGAAGCAAGAATCTATAGGAGGGCTTCCCTGGTGGCGCAGTGGTTGAGAGTCCACCTGCCGATGCAGGGGACACGGGTTTGTGCCCCGGTCCGGGAAGATCCCACATGCCACAGAGTGGCTGGGCCCGTGAGCCATGGCCGCTGAGCCTGCACATCCGGAGCCTGTGCTCCGCAATGGGAGAGGCCACAGCAGTGAGAGGCCCGCGTACCGCAAAAAAAAAAAAAAAAAAAAAATCTATAGGAAAGAGAAAAATCACAATTAGAAAATAAATCCCTTAAATAAGGCAGTACGTAGATTAAAAAAAACTTTTGTGTGTGCAAGCAATGGTAACTATGATGAACAGCCAATGTATAAACGTGAAGATGTTAGAGAGGACATCAAAATCATAAAATGTCAGGGAGGGGAGTAAGAAATTGTAGGGGTTTTTTTTTAGGGTGTGTTTGAGCCTATATGACTACCAGTCTAAAGCAAGTAGTTATAGTAATGGGTTATCATACTTGAAAAACAGGGTAACCACAAATCAAAAACATATAGTTGATTCACAAAAACCAAAAAGTGGAGAACTCAAGCATAGTGCAAAAGAAAAACTTCAAACTACAAAACAAAAAACAGAAAAAGAAAGGAACAAACAAGAAATACAAAATCCACTGGGAAACAAGGTTTAAAGTGGCAATAAATACATATATATTGATAATTACCTTAAATATCAATGGACTAAATGCTCCAATCAAAAGACATAGAGTGGCAGACTGGATAACAAAACAAGAGCCTACAATGTGCTGCCTACACATAGATTGAAAAGTGAGCGGATGGAAAAAGATATTTCATGCAAATGGAAATGACAAGAAAGTGAGACTTCCAGTACTCATCAGACAAAATAGACTTTAAAGCAAATGTTATAAAGAAAGATAAAGAAGGACACTATATAATGATAAAAGGATCAATACAGGAAGAGGATTTTACACTTATCATCATATATGCACCTAATATAGAAGCACCCAAATATATAAAACAAATACTAACAGACATAAAGGGAGAAATTGATGGGGATACAATAAAAGTAGGAGACTTTAACACCCCACTAACATCAGTGGACAGATCTTCCAGACAGAAAATCAATAAGGCAACAGAGATCCTAAATGATACATTAGAAAAGTTAGACTTAATTGATATTTTAATTTTGATACTATGACATTACATCCAAAAAACCCAAAATACGCATTCTTTTCAAGTGCACATGGAACATTCTCAAGGATAGACCACATACTAGGACACAGAACAAGCCTCAACAAATTTAAGAGAACAGAAATAATTTCAAGCATATTTTCTGACTACAACAGCGTGAAACTAGCAATGAACCATAGAAAGAGAAACAAAAGAATCATTACTAAACAACATGCTATTAAAAAACCAGCAGTCAACTTGAAATCAAAGAAGAAATTAAAAAATACCTTGAGACAAATGACAATGAAAACACAACCATATAAAATCTATGGGATGCAGCAAAAGTAATCCTAAGAGGGAGGTTCATAGGAATATAGGCTTTCCTCAAAAAATAAGAAAAATCTCAAACAACCTAACCTACCACCTAAAAGATTTAGAAAAAGAAGAACAAACGAAAGCTAAAGTTAGCAGAAGGAAGGAAATAATAAAGATCAGACAGGAAGTAAAAAAAAAAAAAAAGAGAGAGATTTAAAAAAAAAATAGAGAAAAATCAGTAAAACCCAGAGCTGGTTTTTTGAAAGGATAAACACAGTTGACAAACCTCTGGCCAGGCTCACCAAGAAGAGGTCCCATATAAACAAAATAAGAAATAAAGGAGGAGAAATAATATCTGATACCTCCACAGAAATACAAAAACTCATAAGAGAATACTATGAACAATTATATCCCAACAAATTGGACAACCTAGAAGAAATGGATAAGTTTCTAGAAACATACAGCCCACTAAAACTGAATCAAGAAGAAATAGATAATTTGAACAGACTTATAACTAGAAGTGAAATAGAATCTGTAAAAACAAAAACAAACAAAAACAAAAAAACACCTCCCTGCAAACAGAAGTCCAGGACCAGATGGCTTCACTAGGGAACTCTACCAATCATACAAAGATGAACTTATACTAATCCTTCTTAAAGTCTTCTGAAAGATTGAAGAGGAAAGAAGACTCCCAAAGTCACTCTATGAAGCCACCATCACCCCAATACCAAAACCAGACAAAGATACTACCAAAAAAAAATTACAGGCCAGTAGCACTGATGAACATAAATGCAAAACTCCTCAACAAAATATTAGCAAACCAAATCCAGCAACACATAAAAAGGATCAGACACCATTATCAAGGTGAATTCATCCCAGGGTCCCAAGGATGTTTCAACATAGGGAAATCTATCAATGTGATACACCACATCAACAAAAGAAAAGACAAAAATGACCTCAATAGATGCAGAAAAAGTATTTGATAAAATTCAACATCCATTCATGATAAAAACTCTCCCCAAAGTGGGTATAGAGAAAACATATTTCAACATAATAAAAGCTATTTATGACAAATATACAGTCAATATAATACTCAATGGTAAAAAGCTGAAAGCCTTCCCACTAAAATTTGGAACAAGACAGGGTTGCCCACTCTCACCACTCTATTCAACATAGTATTGAAAGTCCTAGCCACAGCAATCAGACAAGAAAAAGAAAGAAAAGGTATCCAAATTGGAAGGGAAGAGGTAAAATTGTCATTATATGCAGATGATATGATACTATATCTAGAAAACCCTAAAGATTCCACACAAAAGCCACTCGAACTGATAAACAAATTAAGCAAGGTAACAGGCTACAAGATTAACATACATTTCTTTACACTAACAATGAATTATCAGAAAGGGAAAGTAAAATAACAGTCCCTTTTAAAATAACATCAAATATATATATATATATATATATATATATATATATATATATATATATATATTTACAAATAAACTTTACCAAGGAGGTCAAAGACTTTATATGCTGACAACTATAAAACGTTGATAAAGGAAACTGAAGATGATTCAAAGAAATGGAATGATATCCCATGCTCTTGGATTGGAATAATTAATATTGTTAAAATGGCCACAATACCCAAAACAATCTACAGATTTAATGTGATCCCTATCAAACTACCCATGACATTTTTCACAGAGCTAGAACAAATATTCCTAAAATTTACGTGGAACCATAAAAGACCCAGAATTGCTAAAGCAATCCTGAGGAAAAAGAACAAAGCTGGAGACATAACCCTTCCAGACTTCAGACAATACTATTGATGCAAATGTACAGTAATCAAAACAGCATTGTGTTGGCACAATAACAGACATGGATCAGTAGAACGGAATAGAGAGCCCAGAAATAAAACCACATACCTATGATCAATTAATCTTTGAGAAATGAGGCAAGAATACACAATGGAGAAAAGAAAGTCCCTTCAGCAAGTGACACTGGGAAAGTTGGACAGCCACATGTAAATCAATGAAGTTAGAACCCTCCCTCACACCATACACAAAAATAAACTCAAAATGGATTAAGGACTTAATTATAAGACATGATACCATAAACTCCTAGAAAACAAGATAGGCAAAACATTCTCTGACATAAATCATACCAATGTTTTCTTAGGTCAGTCTCCCAAGGCAACAGAAATAAAAGCAAAGATAAATAAATGTGACCTAATCAAACTTAAAAGCATTTGCACAGCAAAGGAAACCATAAACAAAGCAAAAAGACAACCTATGGACTGGGAGAAGATATTTTCAAATGATGCAACCAACAAAGGCTCAATTTCCAAAATATACAAACAGCTTATATAATTCAATAACAAAAAAACAAACTAATAACAAAAAAAAACAAACAACCCAATCAAAAAATGGCCAGAAAACCTAAATAGGTATTTCTCTAAAGAAGACATCCAGATGGCCAGTAAGACACGAAAAGATGCTCAATATTGCTAATTGTTAGAGAAATGCAGATCAAAACTACAATGAGGTATCACCCCACACCAGTCAGAATGGCCATCATTAAAAAGTCTACAAATAATAAATTCTGGAGAGGATTTGGAGAAAAGGAGACCCTCTTACACTGTTGGTGGGAATGTAAATTGGAGCAGCCACTGTGGAAAACAGCATGGAAGTTCCTTAAAAAACTAAAAATTGAGTTACCATAGGATCCAGCAATCCCACTCCTGGGCATATATCTAGAGAATTGATGGATGAATGGAGAAAGAAGATGTGATATGTGTGTATGTGTGTATATAGTGGGATATTATACAACCATAAAAAAGAATGAAATAACGCCATTTGCAGCAACATGGATAGACCTAGAGATTATCATACTGAGTAAAGTAAGTCAAGCAGAGAAAGACAAATATCATATGATATCACTTATATGTGGAATCTAAAGTATGACACAAATGAACTTCTTTTTTTAAATTTAATTTTATCTTTGGCTGCATTGGGTCTTCTCTAGTTGCAGTGAGCAGGGGCTACTCTTCGCTGCAGTACATGGGCTTCTCATTGTGGTGGCCTCTCTTGTTGCAGAGCACGGGCTCTAGGCACTTGGGCTTTAGTAGTTGTGGCTCGCAGGCTCTAGAGCGCAGGCTCGGTAGTTGTGGCGCACGGACTTAGTTGCTCCGTGGCATGTGGGATCTTCCCAGACCAAGGATCGAACCTGTGTTCCTTGCATTGGCAGGGGGATTCTTAACCACTGCGCCACCAGGGAAGTCTCTGAACTTTTTTTCAAAATAGAAAGAGATTCACATAGAATACAAACTTATTGTTACCAAAGGGATACCAGAGGGATAAATTAGGAGTTTGGGATTAGCAGATACAAACTAGTACATATAAAATAGATAACAACAAGGTCCTACTGTATAGCACAGGAAACAGTATCTTATAATAAACTATAATGGAAAAGAAAAAAATAAAAAGAAATCAGTGAAATTTATTTTAATCCTATTATATATAACCAGTATGTCAAGATATCATCAATTCATTGTGTAAGCAATATAAAAAATATTGAAAATGTTAAAAAAAATTAATGCCTACTTTGTGGGGTTCTTATGAGGTTTAAATGTAGTAATTCATGCAGAGCATTTTCAGCTCTATGAAGAATACCCAGAGCATAGGAGGCAGTCAGTAAATATTAGCTTAAATTTTAGAAAGAAAAAAAAATACGATTGATTTTCTTTTTGTTTACCTTGTATTCTGCCACCTTGCTGAACTTAATAGTTCCAGGAGACTTTTGTAGATTCCTTGAGATTTGCTGCAAGTAGAGACAGTGGTTTATATCATCCTTTATAATGTATGTGCTTTTAATTTCTTCTTTTGCCTTATTGCCCTGACTAGAACTTCTAGGACTGTGTTGAATAACAGTGGTGAGAGCAGCTATCCTTGCATTGTTCCCAGTCTTAGGGGAAAAGTATTCAGTCTTTTACCATTAAGTACAATGTTATCTGTATAGATTTTATAGATGCTTTTTATCAAGTTGAAGAAGTTACTCTCTATGCCTAATTTTCTGAGAGTCTTTATCCTGAATTGTGCTGAATTTTGTCAGATGCTTTTTTCATATCACTTGATTTGATATTTTTCCTTTTAGTATGGTGTATTACACCAATTAATTTTCAAATACTGAACCAACTGTGTATTCTGAATGAACCCTACTCAGTCACGGTGTAAAAATCTTTATATATTGCTGAATGATACTTGTTAATATTTTGTTAAGGATTTTTACATCTATATTCAAGATAGATATTGGTTTATAGTTTTATTTTTGTACTGTCTTTGTCTGATTTTGATTTCAGGGTAATATTAGCTTCATAAAATCAATTGGGAAATGTTACCTTTTCCTTCTATTTTCTGGAAGAAATTGCATAGAGTTGGTGTTAATTCTTCTTTAAATGTTGGGTAAAAATTCTACACAGAAACCGTCTGGACCTGTAGTTTTCTTGGGAGACCAGGATATGGCCTTTCTTGGCATATGTTCCATATGTGTGCTTGAAAAGAATACGTATTCAGCTGATGCTGGAGGAACTTTTCCATAAATGTCTATTAGATCATGTTGTTTGATGGTTGTGTCAGGGATCTCCAAGACCACACTCAGGTTCAAAGATTTTCTAGAAAGACTCACAAAGCTCAGAAAAAATGTTATACTCATGGTTACATTTAACCTGAGGTTAAACTGATACAGCGTGGCCCAGCACCCTAAGCAAAGAAACAAACAAAAAAACAGGCATTTACTGTTAGTCACATTATTAGTGTAAACTTTATGGTGTGGCCCTAGGTGTCAGGTATAAAAAGACACTCTTATAGAACAGGATATTTGAAGGAATTAGGCATTATCTCCCAGGAACCAGTCAAGGGCCAATCCTTTCTGTGGGATGTACAGTATTTGCACAGCTCAAACCCAATGAATTAACCATTTGCTGCACAACGGTGTCTTTGAGTTTTTTTATATCCTTGTTGATTTTCTGGGTAGTTGTTCCATCAGTTGAGAGGGGGGTGTTGAAGTCTCCAAATATACTTGTGGATTTATCTATTTCTCATTCATTCTATCAATTTTTGCTTCATTCGGTCATCTACCCTATTTTGCAGTTCTCTTGTTTGATGCATAGACATTTAGAATTCCTATGTCTTTTTGGTGGATTGTCCCTTTTGTTATCATGTAATGTCCTTCTCTGTCTCTGGTCATTTTCTTTGGTCTGAACTCCACTTCATCTCTCATTAATATAGCCATATCAACATAGATTTCTTTTGATTAATGTTTGCATGATACACTTTTTCATACTCTTGCTTTCAACGTGCCTGCCTGTATTGGTATATTTGAATTGAGTTTCCTTTTGGATATCATACACTTGGGTCATGATTTTGAATCCACTTTTCCAGTCTCTTTTAATTGGTTTATTTAGATCATTTATATTAACATAATTTTTATATTAAGGATTAATTCTACTATTTTATGTTTTGCTTTCTGTTTGTTCTATATTTTGTTTTTCCTGCCTCCCTGTGAGTTACTTGAACATTTTTTAGAATTCCATTTTAGTATATCTCTAGTGTTTGTGAGTCTTTCTCCTTGTATTGTTTTTTTAGTGATTGTTTTTAGTATTACATTATATATACATGATGCCAAAATCTCACCCTGTGTACACTGGTGCCAAGTCAAATATCAGAGACAGAGTTTTGGGTGAAGTAGAAAAGAATAGCTATATTGCTTTCCCAGGCAGAGAGAGACACAGCGGGCTCCTGCCCTGGAAAACTATGTGTCCCAACCTGGGAGGATTTGATGAGGGGTTTTATAGCAATAGTTCAAGGGTGGGGTTGCTGACAAGATTAGGGTGTGTGCAGCGCTTGCACTCCCTTCATCTTGTCTCAGGTGGTCTCCTAATCTTGATGAGCTTCTCTGGTCCCTTTAATCTTGCCTCAGGTGGTTTCTTGGCTGCTCTTCCCTTGATTAGCAACTGTTGGAATCTGCCCTTTAGAACTCAGTGAAGGTCATGGAGGCTGGAGACAAAGCAGGCCTCCATGCCTGGGAACCCCACAGGGCCCTGCTCGGTTTCATACATAACATCACAGTCTAATGGTGTTAACATTTTACCAGTTCCAGTGAAGTACAGAAATCTTACCTTCCCTTTACATACCTATATTTGTTTCCTAGGGCAGCTATAACAAAACACCACAAGCTGGATAGCTTAAAATAACTGAAATTCGTTGTTCTGGAGGCTAGAAGTCCAAAATCAAGGTGTCAGTAGGGCCATGCTTCCTCTGAAACCTGTAGGGGGATTCATCCTCACCTCCTTCTAGGTTCTGGTTGTTTGCTGGCAATCTTTGGCATTCCTTGACTCTTATCTGCATAATTCCATTCTCTGCCTTTGTCATGACATGGTGTTCTCCCTGTGTCTCTGTGTCTTCACATGGCTGTCTTCTTACAAGAATTTGAGCCATATTGGATTAGGAGCCCATTCCACTACAGCATGACCTTATCTTAACTAGTTATATCTTCAATGACCCTATTTCCAAATAAGGGCACATTCTAAGATACTGGAGATTGGGACTTCAACATATCTTTTTTGAGGGAAAACACTTCAACCTGTAACACTGCCTTTTTCCTGCCCCATTTAAAATATAATTATCTTAAGTATTTTCTCTGCAGGCATTTATAACCACATCAGATAGTATTTTGATTTTTACCCCAATCATAAATCATACTTTGGAAACTCAAGAGAAGTAAAATGTATTATAATCTAACCAAATTTTTACTCTTTCCATTTCTCTTTCTTCCTGCCTAACATTCCAAGATTTCTTCTTTCATCATTTCCTTTCTGTTTTGAAAACTTCCTTAGCCATTCTCTTAGGGTAGAGCTGGCAACATATCCTGTTAGTTTTCCTTCATCTGAGAATGTCTTGATTTCTGTTTCATTCCTGAAGAATATTTTCACTGGATATAGAACTCTAGGTTGACAGTTCTTTTCTTTTAAAACTTGAAAAATGTGCCACATCCTTCTGGCCTTCAAGTTTTCTGATGAGAAATCTGTCATTCAGATTGTTTTTTGCATATGGTGTAGGGTAAAGTATTGTTTCTCTTACTGCTTTTCAACATTTTTCCCTTGTCTTTAGTTTTCATAAATTTGCCTGTGTTGTGTCTTGATGTGGATTTCTTTGGTTTTAACCTGTTTGACGTAGATTTAGCTTCTTGAATCTGTGGGTTATAGTGTTGTTGTTTGTTTGTGTTCGTTGTGTGTGTGTATGCCAGCTTTGAAAGTTTTCAGCCATTATTTCATGAAGTACTTTTTCATTCCTGCCCTCTTTTTCCTCTCCTTCTGGGACACCAATAACATGGATGCTAGATCTTCCTTATAGTCCCACAGGTCCCTGAGTGCCACCTCATTATTGCCAGGTACTGGTAGGAGTCCAGGTTCTTCCTTGCCATCTCTTGGCACACAAATGGGGGAAAGAGCTCCTGATTACTGCTGAGCTGGGGTAGGAATTTCCACTCTCTGCTAGGCCTTCCTGATACCACCCTGCCTGGGAAGGGCAAGAGTGCTTAATTATTTCTCACCATGTGGCCTCCACTGACAGCTCAGTGGTATGACCTTGTTACCTCTGGTCAGTGGTAGAAATTCTGACTCCCCAGTAGGTCTACTCTCATACCACCTCGTTATTACCACATGAAGATGGAAGTTCAGGCTCTCCATGTGGTCTCCACTGACACTGCAGGAAGTGGAGAGCTTGTTACTGCTGGGTGGGGAAAGATCCAGCCCCTCCCTGCTTGACATTACTGTGGCAGGAGGTTAGGGCACCTTCTTAGGGCCTGATGAGGAATGAAGTCTAGGCTTCCCACTCAGGCTTTGAGAATGGATGGGGGTGAGGCCACAGTTTTTTCTGTATTGTTTGGCTGTAGAGTGGTTATTGTGTAAGTTTTCTGTCTTGCTAGACTGCCTTTTTCCTGATTCTTTGGAGAGAGAGCAGGCTTTTGTTGGGCTGTTTTTTGTCTGTGCCTAGTGGTGTTTCTGGTTTACTAGCTTCTTCAGTTCCAACTCTCAGGTGTCTGAGGCAACAAGAAAACATATGGAATTTATCACAGTAGCATTACTCGGGTCCCAAAGTCCTGAACCAGTCTGCCTCCTTCTCTCCACCTTTCAGAGTCTTCTTATGTTTTTTATATATAATGTTCAAGGTTTTAAATTGTACTTAGTGGGAAAAATAGGGAAGATTATGTTCGTTTCATCTTCCCAGAAGCAGAAGTCTCCAGTTTTTAGTCTAGGCACCTTAGGGAAATGTAAAGAAGCATATAAAACACAGTTCTTGCCTTAAATTCAAGTCTGATAGATAGGGTACCAGTACTTTTAGAAATAAATGATGGACCTATATAAAATGGAGATCCTATGAAATAAAAACGTCTTCTTCCATCTGCTTTACCACAGCTTCTTTCTTATATCTCTATTTTGTGATCATTTTGTACTGTTCATTATTATCTCTTTGCCCAACTGGATTGTAAGTTTTCTTGAAGTCTTAGTTATCTTGATAACTCCTGGAACTCAGAATAGTGCTTATCAGTAAAGATTTTTTAAATCAAACTGAAACTCTGAAACTTCTGTTTCTTTTATTATGTCTGACAAGATATGTGAAAATCTCTCCTGTAACAAAACATCTAGAAATTCTGGATAAAATACAATAGATGTTCTTTTAAATGCATAGCTGAGCTCAAAAGAATGTAAAGAAAATTCCAAAGCATTAACTCCAAAGGTGGAGCTGAAGACTAGACTGACAAATGATCATGACAAATCATGATCAACTTGAAGGCATTTGCAGATACCAGGAAATCAGAACTTTAGGTTTGAGATTGAAGGTAGATAGAAGACAAAGCTTAGGGCATGTTTAAGATGAGCAATTGGAACTCCCTCTCCACCACCACACACACATGTACACATAAAGTCAGGACCATCATAGAGATACTGTCAGTGGAAGCCTGGGCTAGAAAAAAATTTGCCCTTCAGTAACAGAAGATGACAAGGCAACTTGTCTTTCAGCCTCAGTTTTAGGTAGGAAATATTACTATATTTCCTATAATATTATTACTATATGAAATATAGTAATTTATTATTATTATTATTATTACTATATGAAATATAGAAATTACTATAGGAAATATTACTATATGAGAATCTATAATCACTAGTATGCCTTCACACATGTTTGAGATTCAAATGTACATAACCTTCATTGTCTGGGAAACCTCAAGATGTAAAATTAACTCAAACTGATCCACCTTTCATAGAGTCCCAATGTATCTAAGAGAAGCAAAAGCAAATTAACTTCAAAGAAATATACCTTAATGTAGGCCCCTCAAGATTTCCACAGATTGGCGCTCAAACATATGCACACAATCAATAATTCTAAAACCAGAGTAGGAAATAAGCTACCATAAGCAAAAGTCAGGAGAAACAGAGCAGCAGAAATAACCCCTGCAAATCAGATGCTGAAATATAAAGTAACTATTTTTTAAATATTTAATGAAAAAATAGAGAAAATTAAAATATGACAAAGGAACAGGAGATTATTAAAAATGAAATTACAGATTTGAAAAAGAATCAAAGACATTAAAAATAATCATTGAAATGAACCTATCTACAAAACAGAAACAGGCTCATAAGACATAGAGAACAGACTTATGGTTGCCAAGGGGGAGGGGGAGAGGGAGAGGGAGAAGGATGGACTGGGAATTTGGGGTTGGTAGATGCAAACTATCACATTTAGAATGAATAAACAACAAGGTCCTAATGTATAGCACAGGGAACTATAGTCAATATTCTGTGATAAACCATAATGGAAAAGAATATTAAAAAAGAATGTCCATGTGTGTATAACTGAGTCACTTTGCTGTACAGCAGAGATTGCCACAACATTGTAAATCAACTTCAATTAAAAAAACCATTGAAATAAAAAACTCAATGGATAAGTTAAAAGTAGATTAGACAGTTGAAGAGAGAATTAATTAAATGGAAAGACAAGTCTAAAGAAATAAGCCAGAAAGCATCATAGAGAAATAGCATGTCTAATTGCAGTTGCAAAGAGAGAGAATAGCAAAAATGGGGAAAGAAGAGATATTCAAAGAGATAATAGGTGAGAATTTTCTAGAATTGGTAAAAGACATAACTCTTCAGCTTCAAAAATAATAATTCCCAAACAGGATAAATGAAAGAAAATCTTTCTCAGGTATGGCAGATTTGATAGATTAGCTCATTCAACGTTGTTTCAGCCTCTTTCAAGTGAGCCTTCCTGTAATGTAGATGCTAAAAAGCTAAAACCTCTATTTCCCATCTTACCTTTGCAGGTAAGTTTTCAGGTACATTCAGGTGTTTTGCCAATCACATGTATTCACATGAGTCTTGAATTCAGAACCAAGTTAAGTGGGAAGGAGAAGTGGTAGTTTGTAGGCATCCATTTACTTATATGGATCTAGGGTGTGCATCATAGCTCTGGAACAAACAGGTGTGATGGCAGCTTCCTGACTGTGAATTATAGCTAAGATGGTATGATGCTGGATGCAGCAGTTGGTCCAGAGGCTTTCCAATTCTCCAGCTTCGTAAATGTGAAAAAGAAAAATATTCCTTCAGCAAGATAATTCTGTAGTAGTGTTCGTAAGTCATTCCCAGAGAGCCTAAATCTGTTGAGCATTCCTTTCAGAATTGAAACTATTAAATTATTTTCTGCTTTAGATAAAGGTATTATCTGCAGTTGAATCCTGATTGACACCTGTTTTCAAAAAGCACACTAAAATTGCTGAAATCCAAAGACTAAGATCTTAAAAACATCCAGAGATAAAAAACATATTACCAACAAAGTCATAACAAATAGTCTACAGCAGGCTTAGCAGCAGCAACAGTGGAAGCCAAAACACAGTAGACTATTACCTTCAAAGTGCTGAGAGAAATTAAGCATCAAGTCAGAATTGTATACCCAAATATCTTTCAAGAACAAGGGTTAGGTGAAAACATTTTGAGACAAATAGAAATGATGAAATTTTACTAGTACACCTCACTAAAAGACCTTCTAAAAGATATTCTTTAGGAGGAAGAGTTGAGATACAAGAAAGAACAGTGAAGGAGAAAAAGTGAAAAACGTGTGGGACTATCTGAACAAAATATCATGACTTTAATAATATCTAATTTGAGAGATTTTTTGTTCTTTTAAGGAACTAAAATGATGACAAAATAACACGTGAGATACAAGAGAATAATCTTAGTCACATAGTTCCTAAGGTCTTTCTTATTAGGGGATAGGGTACATTCAGTGATTAATTTTGGATTTTACATGTGCTTTTTTGGTAACCACTAAAAACAGTAATTGATTTCACAATTTCAATTACAAAAACATGAAGGAGTAAATGGGATTATAAAAACCGAATCCAAAAGAAATCAGAAGGGGGAACGGGACACAGAGAAAAGTGAGGACAAATACAAAGCAAAAAATGAAGGGGTAGAAATAATTCAAAATATATCAGTAGTCACAGTAAATATAAATGAACAGAGCTAAGCAATTAAAAGACAAAGACTCAAATAGGGAAAAATCCAGGTATCTACTGTTCATAAGAAACATGGTTAAAATATAAATACGGGCTTCCCTGGTGGCGCAGTGGTTGGGAGTCCGCCTGCCAATGCAGGGGACATGGGTTCGTGCCCCGGACCGGGAAGATCCCACATACCGCGGAGCGGCTGGGCCTGTGAGCCATGGCCGCTGAGCCTGCGCGTCCGGAGCCTGTGCTCTGCAACGGGAGAGGCCGCAACAGTGAGAGGCCCGTGTACCACAAAAAAAAAAACAAAAAAAAAAACAAAAAAAAAAATATAAATACATAGTAATTTTTTTTTTTTTTTTTTTTGGCGTTATGCGGGCCTCTCACTATTGTGGCCTCTCCCACTGCGGAGCACAGGCTCCGGATGCGCAGGCTCAGCGGCCATGGCTCACGGGCCCAGCCGCTCCGCGGCATGTGGGATCCTCCCGGACTGGGGCACGAACCCGTGTCCCCTACATCGGTAGGTGGGCTCCCAACCACTGCGCCACCAGGGAAGCCCAATACATAGTAATTTTGAAAGAAAAAGATACATGCCATACAAGTAGTGACTAAAAGAAGGCTGGACTAGCTATTTTAATAACAAAGAAATTTAAGGCATTATTCATAACAAATGTGTTTATTACATTGTTATTATAAGATTCAATTTACCACAACCCAAAACAACTCTAAACTTGTATGGAAAATTTTAAACAAAAATTGACAGAATTACAAAGGAGAGATAGGTAACTACTCTATCATGATGAGGTATTTTAACACAGTAACTCAGCCCAAAAAATATGAATAAGATTGATAAATTTTGAATAACATAACAAAATGATTTAATATACTCAACAATTAAAGGATGCATGATCTTCTCACCCATGCATGGAGTAATTATTAAATCTGCCAATACTAGCTTTAAAGCAAAGTTCAATAAATTTTAAAGAATTGGTATCATGCATTGCATGTTCTCTGACAATTAGTTAAAACAGGATTAGTCAAAATAGCCCATATATTGGGAAACCTAAAACTATACTTGTAAATATGAGTTAAAAAAGAAATCATAATAGAAATATTGAAATACTTAGAATGGAATCATAATGAAAATACTATAAACCAAAGTAAGATGTAGCTAAAGTGGTTCTTAGAGGGAAATGTTTACATTAGGAATAGAGAAGCTGAAGAATAATGAACTAAGTATTCAACTTGAGTAATTAGAAAACAGATGAATAGAATAAACCCAATGAAAAATGAAGAATGACACTGATAAAAGGCAGAAATTAATTTAAAAAAACAGGTACAATGTTGAAGATCAACAGGTATCTAATTTTGTTCCTTTCTGAAACCCTAAGACTACAACAAAGGAATTTATTTATAAAGCATAAACCCACAGGAGAAGACTCAATAAAATTTTAGAAGCTAGAAAGTAAATGGATTGCTGCTAACTGCCTTAACTAACCCAAGGAAGCCAGATTGTAAGTCAAGAATCTCCAGTTTACATCAGAGAATTGATTCTTGAGTATCAGGCATTAGCAGCAACAGGCAGTTTGGCAAAGGAGATGGAGGAGGGGTCTAAAATAAAGAGGTTTGGTTAAAAGCTTTAAGAAACTGTTAATTGCTTAGGCTCTGTCACCCAACTGCATACCATGGAGCAACTGCAGAAGTCTGCCGGTTTATTCTCTGGAAAGGGTGAACAGTACCTCTAGATTGGATTTTGCCAGGCACAATTGAGCATGCAAATACCGTACTGAAATCAGGTAAATTGGGTGACCTTATGCTTTATGAATGCTGAATGCAAAGACGTCTAGGCAGAATATTGAAAGAATCTTCTTATAGAGAATATGAGCAGCCTAAAAGACCTGATGATACTGGGGGTTCCCTAACAATTGGCCCAGAAAAATAACCCTACGGTGAAGGTTACCAGTCTAAAGCCCTCAACCATATGCTTAGAGCTTGTGATCACCTTTTTAGTTTTCTACTCTTTAAAAATGAGGAGGGGCTTCCCTGGTGGCACAGTGGTTGAGAGTCCGCCTGCCGATGCAGGGAACACAAGTTCGTGCCCCGGTCCGGGAAGATCCCACATGCCGTGGAGCGGCTGGGCCCGTGAGCCATAGCCACTGAGCCTGCGCGTCCGGAGCCTGCGCTCTGCAATGGGAGAGGCCACAACAGTGAGAGGCCTGCGTACCAAAAAAAAAAAAAGAATGAGGAGACACTGCCAGACATATGATGAATGCATTCAGTATGAAAGAGGCCAAAACAAATAATAAGGGAATAAATCAGCTTAGAGTGAACAAATTTTGCATGAAGAAACTTCAAAAACAACAAAATGACAGCAAATATTATAATTCATTAATATTCCTAGATATATCCTGTATCTATGAAGAGTAAGATGCTATAAAAAAGGAACATTCAGAGAACCCCCCCAAAGAGGATATTAAAAATATGATAAAATGAAATGAATGGTTTGAAAGGTACAGTTAAAGAAGGCACTGGAATTCTTTCTCCTGAATATACATTGTTATTGTCTTATGGGCCATCACCCCCTATTCACCAGCAAGCATCTACCACAGGAGAGGCACTAAACCCATGGTATGGTCCAGAGTAAACAGGACAGCTTGGGGCCTCAGGACCTTGGGCCCACTCACCACCACTGCTGTGGCCAAATAGCAGGTGTTCCCTTAAGTTCATGGACCACAACCTGGGGGCCATCAGAATTATGAGAAAGAAATGGAGAATAGAAGGGACTCAATAGAATTATTACTGAGCCGGAATAGAAGGACCAACATAAAAAAGGGGGAGGGGGTACTGTGCAGAGAATATGGAAGGGAGGAAATCATCACCAAAACAATTCAAGAAAATATCCTACAATTGAAATATATGAGTTATTAGATTGAAAGAACCCATCGGGTACTAAGCATAGTGGGTGGAAATAGACCCATGCCAGTTTAAGAATTATAGACAAGGACACTTACAAGTTTATAGAGTTAGAAGGCAGATATACACACAAAGGATCAGGGATCAGTATGGTTTTGGACTTACCAAAGCAAAGCTGGAAGCCAGAATTATAGGATAGTAACCTAGCCAAACTGTCTATAAAATATGGTGACAAAGTACATTTTCATACATTCAAGTTCTCAAAACTTATATTCCATAAACTATTGCTCAGGAACCTGTTGAAGGATGTGTTTGACCAAAATGAGAGAGAAAACCAAAAAGGAGGAAGACATAGGATGCAAGACATAGGAAATCCAACACAGAGAGAGGTGAAGGCAATTCTCAAGGTGAAGGCAAAGGGAAGGGACTTTTCAGATGATAGCAGTACACTAGAGAAGCAGCCAGTCCAGAATGAAGCAGTGTGACTCCAGACACAGATATGTTGAGGGCATTCTGTATTATACTACTCTTGACCTGATAATATATAGGTAGTCTGTCCCCAGAATCTTATCTGTACTTAGCTTGCATGGACCATGTGCTGATGAAGTTCTTGCTCTCTCTCACGTGCCCTGCTACCTGGATAACCAAAGACATTCATTTCACCCCACAGAAGAATTTTGCTTTGAACTACTTCTGAGAGCTGAAGATTGGCCCTGGTAAGTAAGCTTAGAAGGAGAAAATAGAGAGTATCCCACCCCCACTGATCATATCCCTGTCACATCTCAGCACCTGGTCCACGCTGCAGTTCTGCCAAATGCCTTCACTATGCTGAACTCTGTGCTTCCTGGGACTCATTCTTGCCTCCCTCAAATGGGGCAATGATAAACTCAGAAAAGCTGAAGGCGTACTATGACTCTCTTAAGCTCATCTCTGAGAACCTTCATCAAACAGTGGCAATAATGTCCTTTTCACGCACAGCCAGGTTTGTGCTTTCCTGATGATTTCTAAGTTAATCACCCCTTTCATTTGTTTATATGCAAATACTTATAGTTAAAATAACAGAATATAAAAACTACATGATGATAGCAATAGATTCAGAGAAAGCATTCTGAAAAATTCAGCTGCTATTTATGATCTAAATAAACCACATAAACAAAATAAAACCCTTTACAAACTCAATAGAATGAAACTTTCCCAACCTGTAAACTACAGCATCTAACACATTTAGTCATGAAATGTTTTTAAAAGTTACCTTTAAAATCAAGAATAAAACAAGGATATCCATTGTCACCACTTCTGTTCAATACTACACTGGTGGAAGTCCTAGCCAACATAGTGTTTGCAAATGACATGATCGTGTACAGAAAATACCACAGAACAGGTACCAAAAAACTACTAGAAGCAATAAGTGGAATTCAGCAAGATCATGAGATTCAAGTCAGTATTCAAAAATCATATTTCTATGTATTAGCACCAAACAATTGGAAAGTGAAATTTTTGAAAGTACAATTTACAGTACCATCAAAAACATCAAATGTTTAAGGATTAAATTTAGCAAATAAATGCAAGCTCTGTATATTGTGGTGAACAGTTTTTTGCTGAGCAAAATTAAAGAAGCCCTAAATAAATAGATGTATCATTTTCATGGGTTAGAAAACTTCAGTGATATTAAGATGTCAGTTCTCTCCAAATTGATCTATAGGTTCAATGCAATCACAATCCAAATCTCTGCAGGCTTTTTGGTAAAAATTGAGAAACAATTTCTGAAATTTACATGGAATGCAAAGGACCTAGAAGAGCCAAAACAATTTTGAAAAAGAGCAACAAAGGGGCTTATCTACAGAACAGAAACAGACTCACAGATGTAGAGAACAGACTTGTGGTTACCAAGGGTGGGAAGTAGGGGTGGGGAATGGATTGGGAGTTTGGGATTAGTGGATGCAAACTATTATATATAGAAGGGATAAACAACAAGGTCCTACTGTATAGCACAGGGAGCTATATTCAGTTTCCTGTAATAAACCATAATGGATCAATGCAATCTCTATCAAATTACCAATGGCATTTTTTACAGAACTAGAACAAAAAATCTTAAAATTTGTATGGATACACAAAAGACCCCGAGTAGCCAAAGCAATCTTGAGAGAAAAAAATGGAGCTGGAGGAATCAGACTCCCTGACTTCAGACTATACTACAAAGCTACAGCTATCAAGACAGTATGTTACTGGCACAAAGACAGAAATATAGATCAAGGGAACAGGATAGAAAGCCCAGAGATAAACTCATGCACTTATGGTCAACTAATCTATGACAAAGGAGGCAAAAATACACAATGGAGAAAAGACAGTCTCTTCAATAAGTGGTGCTGGGAAAACTGGACAGCTACACGTAAAAGAATGAAATGAGAACACTCCCTAACACCATACACAAAAATAAACTCAAAATGGATTAAAGACCTAACTGTAAGACCAGACACTGTAAAGCTCTTAGAGGAAAATATAGAAAGAACACTCTTTGACGTAAATCACAGCAAGATCTTTTTTGACCCACCTCCTAGAACAATGGAAATAAAAACAAAAACAAATGGGACCTAATGAAACTTAAAAGCTTTTGCACAGCAAAGGAAACTATAAACAAAATGAAAAGACAACCCTCAGAATGGGAGAAAATATTTGCAAACAAATCAATGGACAAAGGATTGATCTCCAAAATATATAAACAGCTCATGCAGCTCAATATTTTTTTAATAAATTTATTTATTTATTTTTATTATGGCTGCATTGGTTCTTCGTTGCCGTGCACGGGTTTCTCATGTTGCAGGGCATGGGCTTTGGGTGCGCGGGCTTCAGTAGTTGTGGCATAGTTGTGGCTCACAGGTTCTAGAGTACAGGCTCAGTAGTTGTGGTGCACGGGCTTAGTTGCTCCGCAGCATGTGGGATCTTCCCGGACCAGGGCTCAAACCCATGTCCCCTGCATTGGCAGGTGGACTCTTAACCAACCACTGCGCCACCAGGGAAGCCCGCAGCTCAATATTAATAAAGCAACCCAATCAAAAAATGGGCAGAAGACCTAAATAGACATTTCTCTGAAGAAGACATACAGATGGCCAAGAGACACATGAAAAGCTGCTCAACATCACTAATTATTAGAGAAATGCAAATCAAAACTACAATCAGGTATCACCTCACACCAGTTAGAATGGGCATCATCAGAAAGTCTACACACAACAAATGCTGGAGAGGGTGTGGAGAAAAGGGAACCCTCTTACACTGTTGGTGGGAATGTAAATTGATACAACCACTATGAAGAACAGTATGGAGGTTCCTTAAAAAACTAAAAACAGAATTACCATATGACCCAGCAATCCCGCTACTGGGCATACACCCAGAGGAAACCATAACTCAAAAAGACATGTGCACCCCAATGTTCATTGCAGCACTGTTTACAATAGCCAGGTCATGGAAGCAACCTAAATGCCCATCGACAGACGAATGGATAAAGAAGATGTGGTACATATATTCAATGGAATATTACTCAGCCATAAAAAGGAACGAAATTAGGTCATTTGTAGAGACATGGATGGACCTAGGGGCTATCATACAGAGTGAAGTAAGTCAGAATGAGAAAAATAAATATTGTATATTAACATATATATGTGTAATCTAGAAAAATGGTACAGATGAACCGGTTTGCAAGATGGAAATAGAGACACAGATGTAGAGAACAAATGTATGGACACCAGGGGGGGAAAGTGGGGGTGGTGATAGTAGTGATGGGATGAATTGGGAGATTGGGTTTGACATATATACACTAATATGTATAAAATAGATAACTAATAAGAACCTGCTGTATTAAAAAAAATCATAAAATAACAATAAAATAAACCTACATTAACACATCAAAAAAAAACATAATGGAAAAGAATATGAAAAAGTATATATATATGTATATATATATAACTGAATCACTTTGCTGTACACCAGAAACTAACAGAACATTGTAAATCAGCTATACTTCAATTAAAAAAAAAACTTTTTAAGAATCCAAAAAAAAGAAAATGAAAGGCAAGTCACAGACTTGGAGAAAATGTTTGCAAAATATATGTCCAACAAAGGAGTTAAAATTAGAATATATAAAGAACTCTTACAACTCAATAATAAGAAGGCAAATAACTTTTTTAATGGGTAAAGATTCAACAAACACCGTATCAAAGAAGATACAGGGATGGCAAATAAACATAATGAAAGATGCTCGGTAGCAATCATTAGGGAAATAAAAATTAAAACCACAATGGGTGCGCTTCCCTGGTGGCGCAGTGGTTGAGAGTCCGCCTGCCGATGCAGGGGACACGGGTTTGTGTCCCACATGCCGCGGAGCGGCTGGGCCCATAAGCCATGGCCGCTGAGCCTGCGCGTCCGGAGCCTGTGCTCAGCAAAAGGAGAGGCCACAACAGTGAGAGGCCCACGTACTGATGAAAAAAAAAAAAAACCACAATGGGATACCTCTATACACATACTGAGGCAACTAAAATGAAAAAGACTGATGTCATAGCAAGTGTTAGGATGTAGAACAAAAAACACTCCTACCCTGCTGGTGGGAATGTAAAATGATACAATCACTTAGTAAAACAGTTTAGCTGTCTTAAGTTTAACATTCACCTGCCAGAAAATTCAGCTCTTCTCCTAGCTTTTTACCCAAGAGAAATGAAAGCATATGTCCATACAAAGAGTTATTTATTAATGTTCATAGCTGTTTTATTTGTTATAGCAAAAAACAAAACAGCACAAATGTCCACCAACATTTGGACAGATAAATAAATTGTGGTATATCCATATAGTGGCATACTACTCAGCAGTAAAAGGAAATGAGTATTGATACACATAACAACATGGATGAATTTCAGAATAATTATGCCAAATGAAAGAAGCCATATAACAAAGAGAACATACTGTATTATTCCATTTATATAACATTCTGAAAATATATATAAACTAAGCTTTTGGAGGTGATGGATAAAGCTATAAAAAATACATTAGCTATACCTGTTATTTTGGATAACTCACCAAGCTTCAGTTCCCTCATCAGCAAAGCAAAAAGAATAATACCTGTCTCACAGAGTTTATTTGAAGATTGTATTCATGTGTGTGTGTTTATGTATATATATTGTGTGTATCTAATATACTGTAGTACCTGACTCAGCAAATGACTCAATTAATGTTCTTTCTATTCCGCCACCCCTCTGCCTCTTCCAAGTGACTGATAAAGTTACTGGGTACTTTCAGATTACTCTCTGATACACTTAGCAAAGTCTTAGTGGCACATTTTTTTCTTAGTACCTCTTAATGGCTAAATGTAATAAGCAAATGTATTAGAGAATTTAATAAATAAGTTTGCTTTTAATACTTATGAAAACCTTTTCCTCTCATGACAGTGATGACTTCAAGCTCTCATCATGACATGAATTGACAAAATTTCATTTTGCTTTTTTTTTTAACCCACAGGGTTTATCCATGGCTTAGAGGACTGGGTTATACATCCTTGGGTGTATTTTTATTGGGATTTTTATTATGGAACATAGATAACATCTTCTGTGATTCACTGAGGTAAGATATATTTTCAATCTCTGAAAAATATTTTTGGAATCTATTAAGCAGACCATTTCATAGGCATATAGAATTATTAGTGCACTGAAGTGAATTTTTGGCATCATTGAAATTAAAAATATACATATAGCACAATAAAGCTAAATTCTGGGAATGCTTGTTTAAATTACATAAAAATGTGGACCTGAGAATATTCCATAACATCTGTAGGGATTTTTTGTGTATGCATTGCAGTACTATACAGTTAATCAAATATTGACTAGGGCTTTGAAATCTGCCTAATCTGCTTTACTGAAGAAGAAATAGGAATGATTTGTAATAAGCATGTGAAATACGTGTATATAATTTTGTACTTTAATATGCTTAATGTTATTTTCTAAGAAAGGCAAGTATTCCTTTTTACTACCTTTTCAGCAATTATATATTCACTGGAATTTTAATCTTGGGTCTCTGGACTCTAGTCTGTCACCTAAGACACTGTCTGTCTGGGCCTCAGTTTCCATAAAATGAACTTGTTAAGTAGGTTAAACTAGTGGATCCTTCCAACTCAAAATTCTGACTTAATAGTTTTGCATAATCATGGACAACAGAGGAATGTATTGAATCGCACCACAAAAAGGCAATCAGCAAAATTCAAACTGTGGGAAATCTATAGAATGAATGACCTAGTCTCTTCAGCAAATAAATTGCAGAGGGGGCAAAAAAGGGAGGAGGAACATAAGATTAAAAGAGACTTAAGAGATGTTATCAGCCAAACTCAATGTAATTACTTTTTTTTGGATCTTGATTCAAACAAACCAAGTGTTTAAAAAAAAAAAAGTTTATGATCAGTAATCGAATATCTAATGATGTTAAGGGATTATTATTAATCTTTTAGGTGTGAAAATGGTATTATAGTTATGTTTTAAAGAAGTTTTAACCTTTTAGAGGTATATACTGAAATATTTAGAGGTAAAATAACAATATCTGGGATTTGCTTCAAAATAATATGGGAGGAGAGAAGTTTAGATAAGCTGGGTAATGGGTACATTATTATTTTGCCTACTTTTGCGTATGTTTGAAATGTAGACTTTACATGCACATAAGCAAATAATACATCTTGCTTAAAAAACTAAGATCTAAGTGAGTTGTTCTGAATCAGTACCATAATATCCATCAGAACCCCAACTGGGGCTTTTACAATGCAGAGGTAGGTCATCATCCTCTGGGTGAGATCCTCTGTTTCTACTAAGAAATAAAGTAGGTTCTTAAAGATGTCTGCAAAATTTGTGGGGATATCTAGAAAATAATTTGGTGTTCCACATTGAATTTCCCCCTCTAATAAATGAGAATATGATACACACTTAATCCAAAGATCTAGAATTTGAGACTCAGCTGTACCACTAGCTGAGTGACTGGGGCAACTCAATAATCTCTCTGCGTTTTAGGTTCCTCATCTTGAAAGCCAAGATTAATAAAGCCACCTCAAAGACTCACTATGAAGTGAAATAATATTATAAATACAAAAAGACTTTATAGACTGTTTGGTGCTCTTCTGAAATGATGGTTGTACATAGGGCATAGAAAAAGCTCGTGTCTAGTTTCTTGAGTGAATAGCTAAGTTGACCAGTGTTTCCCAAAGTGTTTTTCCAGGAAACACTTGTTCCGTAAGGTGTTAATAAGATATTACCTGAAAGAAGGGTTCCATGTATTAGTAGGTTACATAAGGTGTTAATAAGATATTACCTGAAAGAAGGGTTCCATGTATTAGTAGGTTACCTGAAAAAAATGAAGATAACCTGTTTAGTTATGGTAGGACTTTTTAAAGCCTATAATTTGTTAATATGCGTTACAAGTCTCCAAGAGGGCAATAACCTATGTACTGTTTCCTACATTTATTTTGACCAAAGAGTCATTTCTTCATGGAACTTCTGCTAGGAATACTGTTCCTCATAATACACTTTGGAAAACAATACAGCAGACTACAGCAGACATAAGGAAATTAAATAATTGCCATGTTTGAGAATGACATTTCAAAATTTCAAAATGCTCTAAGACTGTCAGCATTAGTTGTTAAATATAAAAAATAATTGACATGCATATTTTACCCCCCTCTCCACACAGGAACTTTCGAAAGAAGGTGCCACCTATCATAGCTGTTACCACACAGTTTCATGCATGGTGGCATATTTTAACTGGCCTTGGCTCTTATCTTCACATCCTTTTCAGGTAGGAAATAGACTTTTTTAGCCTAGTATTGGAGTGTTTCTTTCTTTACTCTTCAAATACAACGGTGTCACAGACGGAATCAGAAACTTATGTTCCAACTTTGCCTCTGCCACCGGGTGATCTTAAGCAAGTCGCTTACTCTCTCTGAAGCTGTTTTCTCATCTTTAAAGGGTGACAGCTCTAGTAACTGACCTCTGGCACATGATCTACATTTTAAGTAGATCATTCATCTCCTTTTTTAGTGCAAGTAGGATATAAACATTTCCATTTCTTGTTGATCATCATATCTTTGTTTATAGAGAACAAATTTAAGGGGAAAAAAGCAGCCAGATCCCCCGAGTGGGGAGGGAAAGCACGAGTATCTGAAGTCCCCAACTTAATTTGTCTCCTTCCCTAAAATAAATTGGTTGCCACTTTTCTTTCCTTGTTCCCCTAATAAAGAACTTGTTGGGGCTTCCCTGGTGGCGCAGTGGTTAAGAATCTGCCTACCAATGCAAGGGTCATGGGTTCAAGTCCTGGTCCAGGAAGATCCCACATGCAGCAGAGGAACTAAGCCTGTGCACCACAACTACTGAGCCCATGTGCCACAACTACTGAAGACCACGTGCCTAGAGCCCATGGTCCACAACAGGAGAAGCCCATGCACCGCAGTGAGGAGTGGCCCCCACTCACCTCAACTAGAGAAAAGCCCACACACAGCAATGAAGACCCAGCACAGCCAAAAAATAAATTAAATAAATAAATTCAAGAATTTGTTGGAGGTCAGCCATTTATAGCAAAAATGGAATCAGAATTCTCTCTGATCACCCTGCTCAAATAATACGTCTGTATCACTCTTTCCCCTTACCAAGCCTTATTTTTCTTCACGGCATTTATAACCAGTCATGTGTTAACTTGTTTACCTCCCCCAACTAGACTGTAAGTTTCTTGAGAGCGAGGACTTTATCTTATTCACTGCTACTCTCCCAAGTGTTTAAATCAATGCCTGTCACATAGTAAGCACTCAGTATATATTGTTAAATGATTTAATGAATGAATGTGTACATATTGATCTCTTTACCAGGGGATCAGTCTATGTTTAATCTCAAATTCATCTCAAGAATTGAGAGAGCTGAAATATTTATAGAAAGGGGAAGAAAATTTTCCTTTGAACCAATGTGAAAATTTACTCTAGTGAAATTTTTAGAATACCTTTTAAAACATTAGCATCTCACCTGTCTAGAGATCAACTTATTTAGGCAACCTGAATTTAACTACTTGAGAATGATATAAAAAGAACTTCTGGGCAACCAAATAAAGATCACTGAATTCATACTGTGAAGATCTCAAGGTTATTAATCATGGAAGAGTTCTTTAAACTCTGGCTCTAAGTATAATTATTTTATTTTTTGCTACTTCTTACTGCATTGAATATTTGGATTGTCAGCCCATAGAATATTAGAAATAACTATTTAAGAGGGAGGGTTATGGGAGGAAATGCTTGGGGAAACTGGCAAATGATAGAAAAGGAGAAACAAAAATAACTATAAAGCAAACCCAAGAATTAAAAACTTGGCACTTTAACACTGCCTACGAAGTCCCAAGGACATAACTGCAGTGTAATATAATACAGCAATGAATACTTCTTACCTGACAGATGGCTTGCCTCAGAGGGAGCATCTCTAGAGAACCAGGTGGAAGCAGTGGGGCCTTTTATAACCCAGTCTCAACTCAAACTGTATCACTCTCACAATACTCCATTGGTCAAAGTCATAGAGTCTATCTCTTGAAAGGAGGAGTATTGAAGAATTTGGAGACTCCAAACTCATGTCTGAACAGGAGGCACTGTTCAACTGGAGCTGGTATCTGAGCTCAGAGGAAAGTCCCCATGGGGCTGAGACCCAGGACTCTTAAGAAGGGTACTGCTGGGCTTCTTTGGTGGCACAGTGGTTAAGAAGCCACCTGTCAATGCAGGGGACACGGGTTCAAGCCCTGGTCTGGGAAGATCCCATATGCCATGGAGCAGCTAAGCCCGTGCGCCACAGCTACTGAGCCAGCACTCTAGAGCTCGCGAGCCACAACTGCTGAGCCTGCGTGCCCCAACTGCTGAAGCCTACGTGCCTAGAGCCATGCTCCACAACAAGAGAAGCCACCGCAATGAGAAGCCCATGCACCGCAACGAAGAGTAGCCCCCGCTTGCCACAACTAGAGAAAGCCCACATGCAGCAGCAAAGACCCAATGCAGCCAAAAATAAATAAATGTATTAAAATAATGGTACTGCTGCTACAGGAAAAAACTGTTGCTGCCACAGTGATGGAGTGTTGTTAGGATGCTCTTCACAAGAACCACAAGCCAGTGGCCCTCATAAAAATGAAACAAAAATGAAAAGTCCTTTCTTTCTCCTCCAGCTTTTCAGTCTCTCTCAAATGCCCTAATTAGCAGAGCCTCTTAGGGAGCATCTGGCAAGACAGGAATGTAGTTTGTAGTCTCATCTCCTTCATCACAAACAAGATGGAATATAGAAGAGTGGATTTGGAGCTGAGATGCATTAACTTAACAGCTGACCCATCTGGTGAGACTAAAAGAGAAAAGGGGAAAAGCATAAATAACCAGTATCAGTAATGTAACAAGAAACATCACCACAGATGCTGCAAATATAAGGAAGATAAGGAGGTATTTTTAACAACTTTGTATGATAGGTACTTTTGTTTATGTTTGAAATTTTCCACAATAAAAAGTTTGAGTTTTCAGCTCATAGCCTCATCTGGGCTTGATATATATTATCCCTTTAATACTTACGATGGTCCTGTTTTACACTTGAGGAAAGACAGGCTCAGAGAAGTCAGGTGCCTCACACATGATCTTAGTGTTATTGCCTGGATTTGAACCCAGAGTTTTCTGTGTCCCCAGATCAATCAAGACCTTAGAAATCAACTAATATAACTTCTTAATTTGATGGTGAAGGAAACTGGGGCCCAGAGAGAAGTGACACTCAAGGTCACTGGCTAGTTGGAGTAGAATATATTGGATAATGATTAGACAGCTCCTGAACTGAAATCCTGCTTCTAGCATTTACTAGCTGTAGCACCTTGAATGAAATATTTGACCTTTTTTGAGACTTTCTCATATGCAAAACAGGAATAATAATACCTGCCTAGTAGGGTAGTTTAAGAATGAAGTGTGTATAAAGCTCTGGGTCCAGTGCTTGCCCCCATGCTGTAGGTACTTAACAAATAATTGGGAGCGGTGGAGGTGACAGCAAGGGTTGGAACCCAGGGCTTCTCTGCCCCAGTCCAGGACTCTTCACTAAAGAGAAGAGAAAACATGGCAACTTTCTTTTAGAGATTAACATCTGAAAAATTGTCAGAGTAAGATTATATTCTAAGACAGTAAAGTATTCATAATATATGATGCTTCTCTTTACAGTTCCAGTTTTGGGTACATTAGAATGGCATCATAGCCACACTAAGTTACTCAAATTCAAACATACGTGCTCTTTTTCATTCTCTTATTTAAAGGAGAAAATTTTTCATGCTATAAAGTTATGTTTTGCATACATACTTATACCATATATTACTATTCAAATACAGTTAGATCGTGTACTATATATAAACTATGTATGCTGTTAAGTTATGGACAGTTTAATAAATTTTTCAGAGATAAATTTAACTTTATTTTTGCTGTACGGACTGATATATTAGAATCTGATCTCATCTTTATTTTTTTTTTAATAAATTTATTTATTTATTTTTGGCTGCATTGGGTCTTCATTGCTGCACACGGGCTTTCTCTAGTTGTGGCGAGCAGGGGCTACTGTTCGTTGTGGTGCACAGGCTTCTCATTGCAGTGGCTTCTCTTGTTGCAGAGCACGGGCTCTAGGTGCGCAGGCTTCAGTAGTTGTGGCTTGCAGGCTCTAGAATGCAGGCTCAGTAGTTGTGGCTCACGGGCTTAGTTGCTCCACGGCATGTGGGTTCTTCCCGGACCAGGGCTTGACCCCGTGTCCCCTGCATTGGCAGGCAGATTCTTAACCACTGTGCCACCAGGGACGCCCAGAATCTGATCTCATCTTTAGAGGTAACTCATTTTAAAGGATTCTCTGAAGAAGTGATACCTTCCTGGTTATTTCATACCTGTATTGTAATCCTGATAGAGCTGGTATAACCATTTCTGAAATATTCTAGGAATACACTACCTTAATTCTTACTACCATATATCTTCAGAGATGAAACTGGCAATCATGACATGAATCACATCAAGCATGAGCAGAATGCTCCCTACTAAACTACAAACATCCTGAGGTTACAGTCTGAGGGCTGATCATTTCTGTCTTCCTTAGGATCTTGCCAACTGTTCTGCATAGAGTAGGTCCTCAAAAAACGGTTGCTAAATGAACAAAGTTTATTTGTCAGTGTTGCTTTTTCTTTGTCTATACAGAGGCACTGTGGTTAAATGTGTCAGTAAGCCAGTTTGCGTGAATTTAAAAACTTGTCTGAACTTATTTACAAAACAGAAATAGACTCACAGACACAGAAAACAAACTTATGGTTCCCAAAGGGGAAAGGGGGTGGGGAGGGAGGGATAAATTAGGAGTTTGGGATTAACAGATACACACTACTATAAATAAAATAGATGAACAACAAGGATCTACTATATAGCACAGGGAACTATATTCAATATCTTGTAATAACCTATAATGGAAAAGAATCTGAAAAAGAATATATATATATATATATATATATCTGAATCACTTTGCTGTACGCCTGAAACTAACACAGAATTGTAAATCAACTATACTTGAATTTTTAAAAAATTAGTCTGAAAAGCTTTCCCCCCTCCCCTTTTCTTTCAGTTTATATACAAGAACACTTTACCTGAGATACAGGCCAAAGGTGAAGGTAAGTCCACTTCCTAGGGTGTGTGTGTGTGTGTGTGTGTGTGTGTGTGTGTGTGTGGAGGACGGAGGTAATGGGAGGATGGGATGGAGGTGGAAGAAGTGGGTGGGGTGGAGATGTAGCAGAGAGAGAGTACAGGCTTTGGGACCAGATGCTCTTGGATCTTAAGTCTTCCACTTACTGCTCTATGACCTTGGGCAAGTCTCTTTTCTTTAAGCCTTCTAAGGCTTAAAGAAAAGAGACTTGCCCAAGGTCATAGAGCAGTAAGGCTTACTACTCTAAGTAGTAAGGCTTACTACTCTTCAGTAGTAAAATGAAGCTGTTAATAGCTACATTGTAGAGTTATTTTAAAGATCTGAGATGATTTAAATGCCCAGCTCTATGCTTGACAAAGTAGATGCTTAATATATTTAAATAAATTAAATAAAAATAGTTTCTGAGATCTGGTGTAGACCTACAAAGAATATGCTCTGCTCAGGGCAACCACTAGCAAACCACTGTAGTCATAGCCCATGGGTTCTTTTTCATCCTTTTTCAAGGATAACATGGAACAATTTTATCTTCTTTCATTTTGTCCTAACTTGTTTCCAAACAGTTTCTCTTCGGAATCTGGCCGGTGATCCTGTTTGAGCCTCTCAGGAAGCAGTGATGAATTATTTCACCAGTAAAACAAAATAGCACGTACCATAGGCCGGGTCAAATGATTAAGGAAATCTTTAGAGATCTACACGTTCAAATATATCATGACCATCGCAGCAAAGGAGTGACTTTCTGACTAATGCTGCCAGCCATACAGAGAATGAGGAATGGGGCTTGTTGGATGTTTAGCTTGTGTCTTTATCTCATTTGTCTTCCTCCTCCTCACCATCACTCTTAAGATGTTTCAAAAGAAACAGACATGATGTGTATGTATATACTCGAATGCTGGAAATATTGGGCTTTTCTTAACAGGTTAACAGTTTGTGCTGATCATAGGAAATTAACCTTTTTCTCTTTTTTGACAAGGCTTGCATGTGAATTAAACTTTTCTTAATATTTGATTAAATAATGAAAACAGTCAGCTAAGGACTGGCAAAACCCCATATCCAGATGGCCAGCTATGAGGCAGCACTTAGCTATTTCAGCCTTGATTTATATTTTTGTCATAGTAACCTCATGGATGGTTTCCCAAGGTAAAAAAAAAAAAGAAAGAAAAAGAAAAGAAAGAAAAAACTATCTGTGGGATTCTGGTAGTTCTTCATTGTCTGCCTCTGTGCTGGTCCGAGTGTTATAAGCAAGCTCAGACCTGCCACTGGGTTCTATACTTGTCACATTCCAGATTTGCGGTGGGCTCTGGGATGTCGTTTGTGGTCACAGCCCGGCAGGGTGTGTGGGTCATCTTGTAACCTTTATGAAGGTCACCAGGACACCTGTAGAATGTCCCACCTCCACCCAGTTAAAGGTGGTTGCTCTGTTTCCTTTGATCTTTGCAGATCTTTAAGTTGTCACTGTTTTTTATGGCTAGGCAAACATGATTGGTGGGCAAACATATTTCATCCTCCTAGAATAACTCATTTGAAGTTACCAGTAAATGTTGTTATACTCTGACTTTTAAAATTATGCAATATTTTCCAGTTTTCAGAGAGGCCATGGTTATGCCCAGGGGAATGTGTTGGGTGAACTAGAGCTAAAATGATCAGGATCTTATGTACATAAAGCTTATTAGAATACCTGCTCCTTCATTTTGTTGAAGGAAAGAAATATAAGGGTTGAAAACAGCTCTAACTTACTTGAACTTGTAACAGAACTACCAAAAATTAAAGTGCTAAGACATGGCAGTGAAATCTCATTGTAAGGCAGCTAGTTCTAATGTGGATTTGAATGTATAACAAATTGAATCACTCTTCACAAACATAACACCTGCCTGGAATAAAAACCTGATTTGACCCCTTTGCTCATATATCACCATATTTGTAGCTCTGTACCATTTAGCATTTTTACAACTTTTCCCTGCTTATACATTATTATAAAATCCAGATTGTTTTTACTACATGGTGTCATTACCCCAGACTAAATTCTGAGCTACGGCTTCCAAAGGAAAGTCACTTTTTTTTTGAGCAAAGGTATAAGACACTTCTGTTGTTTTTCTAGTATTCAGTAAGAAGCCTTGGTACAAATTTAAAACGAATACAGATTTTGTTGTTTTTCTTCACTTGCTGGCCTTAGTTTTAGTCCAGGTACTCTTTTCCTTACTTTAGCATGCCAACATGCCATTAGGCAGATACTTCCCACCTGCTTTTATGATCCTCCAGCAAGAAAAACACTTGCCAAAATATAAATCTAAAAGAATTTTGGTTGTGCCTTAGGAAAATATAAACTAAACAGTTCCAACACGAGCCTGTAAGACTGTTGTTTACTTTGCCACAAGATTCTGGCGTCTGGCTACATTCGTGTGCAACTAGGTAGGCTGTCAGTCATCTAACAATTTTTAATGAGTTCATTTGTTTCACACCATTGTTGTTTTTGTACTTTTCACTAAGAAATACTTCTGTACAAAGAATCTGTATAAAAACAAAGGTACATCCTTCCTAACAATGCTAAACGCTGTGAGGCTAAGGTTCTGCAGTATTAAGGTCAGATTAAGGGTACAGAGAGCATGCCCTGACACTGAGGCCCTTTAGAGCACTTTGTTGAATGAGCAGTTCAGCCACTGCCACCTGTAGTTTCTTATTGAATAAAGCTGTCCAGCACCTTAGAGACTTGTTACACTGTGGCCAAGTCTTCAAAGACCCTTGTTTCTGTTGTAAAAACAAACGGCATGAAACTGCTCAGCAAATAAGTTTTAGAAGGGTTGAGCAGAAAGCAGAGACTAAATCCAGGCTCTTTAATTTTCCAAGTTAGTTTTTGTCTCACACGTGGCTCCCTTTTTAGCAACCTAAGTATTAGCACACTCAAGACTTTGTATCTGTGCCATATCAAGTATTGTGGAAATACTGGGGACCTTTAGGATATTGCTAAATTGTCTTTATTTCAATATGGCTTAATTTTTTTCCCTTCTAGGACTCTGGGTCCCCCACACACACACTCTATTTTCTTGAGAGAGTCGCCGTTAACTAGAGTGTACAAAAAAACCTGTTTCCTTTTGAGCAGATGGTGGCTTGTGTGCGTATCATCTGATGTGAAAGGTGCTCGTCTCTGAGCCCTATAGCAAATTGTATTCTAGAAGACATTAGTACTTTATGAGGATGTGAAAGAAGCAGTTAGCTTGCACATTTTATTATACTACCTATGCTGCCATTTTCACTCCAGAAAATTGAAAGCAGTTTGACTCTTTTTAAGGAAAAACTAGGTGAAAGGTGGTTGTGTTCATCTGATTGGTCGCTCTACCTGCCTACCCCTTCACACCTTGGTGCTTTCATGAAACATTGCCACTCCTGAAGTGATCTCTTTTATCCTTGTGATATTATATAAATTAATGATGAACAGGAGAAACATTTGTTTTTGAATAATCCACAAATAAGACCCCCCAAATAGTGGTATTTGGTTTAGAATTAGATCAGATATTATGGTTTAACCTCTGTGCAAAATTTCCAGGACTGGGCTTTCCTTACACCAAGAGGGTTTTTCATATACCAAGGAGAGGAAGAGGTGTGAGTCAAAGAAAATCAAGAGACCAAAAACTTCAGGTACACGATGCATGAAAATCTTTAAATGCCTGAAAAAAATTAAGTTCTGTTTTAATGCCAACACCCTCAGAATTTAACCAATGTCCCTAGAGGTGACTAATAATTTAGTTCAAGGGTTTCTTATGAGTCCTATGGGTTGCATATTACTTTGCTCTTGAAAAAAATCATCTGTTGCTAAGTTTAACAGTTTTAGCTCTCAATTCCACATTTACATGACAGAAAAAATTATTCTAGCCATGTGGTTTATGATGTGCTATTGGATAAGTGTTTATGTAAAACTGATGTTTCAAAGAGAACCAGTTCTAATTGGAATTTGCAACTCCGTGGCAATTTGCAGATCTACCTCTGTCTTACATTGTGCATATCAATACCATAATATAATTAGTTTGATCACTTTGTCTTATTTTTCAATGTCTAAAATTACGCTTACTCACCATGCTGTAAACATTTGGAAGTAATGACTGAAATTTGGCTAAGTGTCCGTTGTGCAGGGGACAGGAAGTGAAAAAAAGGAACCGTCGAGACCCATCTGAATGGAAAATTTCAGTGCTGTTTTTTAAACTCCTGCACTTCCTTTAAGAATAAGGAAACGTTTATGTCTAATTGGAGTTGCTGGCTGGCGAAAAGCTGCCAGTGTTCCTGAGGTTTATGGGAGCGTGCCACTGTACTTAACGGGGAAGCCTCTCCTCTACCCTCTTAGATTCAGTTGTTGAGGCCTGTGAAATAAACTGACAAAGGACAGATTAGCAAGAGAAAGGGCAGATTTTTATTTACATATGTAAACGGAAGTTCAGAGAAAAATGTGACTTGAGGCAGAATTTACAGCTTATATACCATCTTAATAAGAGAAGGGGACGGTGAGAACGGGCACTTAGGGGAAAACAAATGACTTTTAGGAAAGATAAATGGGCCCTTAGGAGAATAGGTAGGAGAAAAGATAGTTCTATGACAGTGTCTTTTTAGATGTGGCACTGAAACTCCCAGGAGAGGATTTGACAGTTGAGTCCTTTAGGGAGGTTCTGCTTTTAGTCAGATAAAGGGAATTCAGGAAAAAAGCCTCTTCCTGCATCTGTTGATCCTCAAATGCATTCAGCTCGAAATGTTTTTTATGCCACAGCGGTGTATTCTGGACCCTTTTATTTCCCCTGTCTAAAACTTTCCAAGAAGTTTCACAGACCAGAAGCCAAGTTGGTGGCTGTAGAGAGAAGATTCAGTTTAGAAGTTAGGAGAGAAGAGATCTGCAAAGGGAAGGAAGGCATAGATGTATGGAGAAACACAAGGAAAAGCAAAAATTAATAGTTGGAGCAGATTATATAGACTCAGTTTTTGAGTACAGAGGGCAGTCAATCCAAAGGATTTCTAGATGTTGGTCTTAAGGCATCTTTATTTAAACAGTGGAGTCAGGATAGTAGTGGCAGTCTCACACACGTGGTTATTTCCCAGAGCTCAAAGGACCATGTTCTGGTGAACTTCCTGAGTGGCCCAAACTGTAGTGGTGGTAAATCCCTTAAAGTTACGTCCAGCTTCAGCTTGCAGGGCTTCAGGAAAAGGGCAGTTTTAGTTCTTAGTAATGCCAAGTCAGAAGGATGGTAGAAAATTGGAAATGTTAATTAGTGACAAAATGCGCAAGATGGCAGGATCCGGCTTACAAAGAGGTGAAAATAGCTCAAGGAGAATGAACAGGACTAGAATCTGATAATCCACATGGGTATATTATACTTTTCCATTGAAACATAAAATTTGTCTTTATAATCACCCTAGTTTTGTCAAAGATAATCAAGGTAAGACGGTTTTTGTTTGCAAAACGAGTCTAGTCTCATCAAACTTGGCCTGATTGTTTATATAAGTGCCATGAAAATAGTAATTGATGACATAGGCCTTTTGAATTTTTATTAGGAATCCCAGATTGGACTTTTAAATTCCTCGAGTCTAGGAAGCCAAGCTGAGAACTTGCCATCAGACTTCCCTTGCATGCCTTCACATTTGGATGAATTCCTCTTTCTCCAGGTCCCCAAAATATCCTTAGCTTTCTGGTCCTGCCAGGAAGTGGCCTTCCTAACTCACCTGTAAGGCTGGGACCCCTGTAACCTAGGCACTAGGCAGCTTTCCAGGAGGGCTTTGTAAGCACTGGCTCCTTAAAGTCAGCCTTATTAATTCCTTAAAACTGGTCATATCTATGCACATCATCCTCAAATATGACATTCCAGTCAAAGCCTTGGTAATAAAATCAGTGTTTCCAGTTAATTCTTATTGAACTTGTTCAAATAACTATATTGCCATGGAAATAAGTATTCAATAAGAGTTTTTTCCAAATTTTGGAGGGTTCAGACAGGGAGAAAAGATAAATGCTTCATTTTTGTTTACAAAGATATGATCTACTAAATTGCTGTAAGTGCTAGATAGCTTAAGAGAAAAGGCATTCCTTAAGTCCAGAAAACAGAACATTAAAGAACCAGTAATAAGGGACTTCCCTGGTGGCACAGTGGTTAAGACTCCGCACTCCCAATGCAGGGGGGGCCGGGTTCCATCCCTGGCCAGGGAACTAGCCAGGACTAAGGAGCCTCAACTAAGGAGGCTGCCTGCTGCAACTAAGGAACCCACCTGCTGCAACTAGGACCCGGCACAACCAAATAAATGAATAAATATATATTAAAAAAATGAAGAACCAGCAATATTCCAAGCAAAAGTCATAGAAGGAATCATAATCATTCTTCATCGCTCTACTCAGTCCCATGTGATAAATTCAGGTCTTTCTTGATTTCGGTTAGCAATTTCATGAACCCATGAGCTTCTCCGTTAGTTCTGGAAATCCTTATTAAGTCCAGTGGTGTGATCTTAAAGTTATGTAAGCCTGTACCTCAGGGTACCTGTTACAGTCTTTTCCATGGATCTCTGAGAAGATCTTGAAAATGAAGCCGGTAGCTGATTACAAGAGTTTTCAGGAAGGCTTCAGAGTAAAACAGTATCTGTGAATGACGAAAAGCTTAAAATGGCTATGGTTAAAGGTCTGATGAGTTCATTAAAATGTAGTTGAAAAGGAAATTTGGTTGACTCTGTGACATTCAGCATTTCAAGATAAATGGAAAAAAAAAAAAAAAAGATAAATGGAGTTATGATATACCAGGACATATCATGGACAGCTATGACATTAACAAACTTCTAGAAATTTCATACAGTTTCTGAAATACTTACATTAATAACACATACCCATGGAACTATAACCTAGGGAAGGTTAAGCATCACTTATCTGATAATGCTTGCCATGCAATTTAACATATCAAATAAACCTAATTAGTTTAACACCTCTCTTTTTACGAAGTGAGAGAACAAATCCTTTGAGGTTTTCCAGGGGCCCTCTGGGAAATCTCAAAGTCAGAGGTCAAGAAGACTTCATTTAGAATTTGATTTGGAGAAGTTGTTAAAAGGTTTGAACGCTTAATTAAATAATATTATAGGTCACTGTGAAAAAATACTTACCTATGTAACCAAAGTGACAGTAATTGCTTTGTCTCATTAAATACAGACCAATAATCCAAGAAACTCTGTCCTTTTAACAGGGAATTTCAACCTCTAGTTTTGCATTTGTACACTATTGAGCTCTTCGTGTGTGTGTGTGTGTGTGTGTGTGTGTGTGTGTGTGTGTGTGTGTGTGTGGTGAAGGCAAGTACAGCATTTATTGCAGGCACCCAGCAAGGAGATCAGGCAGTTCATTGAGCTCAGTATTTTAAAATTATAAATAAATGCATTCAGTCTTAGCCAGCTTGACCACAGGAATAAGATACTCTCCCCGCCCCCATTCCCTTCTCTACCTCTCCTCCTCCCCCTACCATCTGCAGACCCTTTACAACTTTCTATACCCATTCAGGTTTTTGTCTTTACTTTCCTCTTTCTCATTCTGGTAAACCATTTGACAACCTCTAAGCAACTACTTTAGGACAAAATTACTCTCCTTTTTTCCTTAACAAAAACACATCCTTCATTTCTTTCAGACCTTTCAAGATTGCTTTCCTTCTTTATTGTTTCTAGTATTTTTATGTATATTGATTAGAATTCTTAACCCTTAGTAACCTTAATTTCCAGTGAAAATGAGGAATTAGACAATTGTTAACTGTCAGATCAGAATTCTGTAGTAGATAAACAAATTTATGAATACACCACCTCAATTTATAGAAGCATATGTTTCTTTTTTTTCTTAATTAATTAATTTACTTAGTTTTGTCTGAGTTGGACCTTGGTTGCTGCACATGGGGCTTTCTCTAGTTGCAGCGAGTGGGGGCTACTCTTCATTATGGTGCACAGGCTTCTCATTGTGGTGGCTTCTCTTGTTGCAGAGCACAGGATCTAGGCATGCAGGCTTCAGTAGTTGTGGCGCACGTGCTTGGTAGTTGTGGCTTGCGGGCTCTAGAGTGCAGGCTCAGTAGTTGTGGCACACAGGCTTAGTTGCTCCGCGGCATGTGGGATCTTCCCAGACCAGGGCTTGAACCTGTGTCCCCTGCATTGGCAGGTGGATTCTTAACCACTGTGCCACCAGGGAAGCCCAGCATGTTTCTTTATAGTACAGTTTTTGAATGTGGTAAAAGGACATGTTTATCAACAAACCCAAACATGTTTAGTCCCTCTGTAAAAATAAGTCAAAAGTAGACAAATTTATGCTTCGTAATTAATGTTTCAGTATTTTATCTTTTTTTTCAGTATTTTATCTTATTTGGACATTACCTAGACCCAGATAAAGACATTTCTTCACTTGAAATTCACACTGAAGATAAAACTCTAGCTTTAGACCATAACCTTTCACCTTGGGTAATGAAACCTTGACATATTTGAGGGAAAGGTGGAAAACAAAGGTGGCAATCAGAGCAGCTAAGGAGAAGACAGATCACTAAGGAATTTAAGCAGTATTGTTACCTACAGAATTTCTGCTGTTGTTACCTACAGAATTTCTGCTGTTGTTGACACACATTTGGAATAAGCAGACTGACCGCCATCTTTACACACTTTAAATATCTGGTATTGTTTCACAAGACCTTCATTATCATTAAATCAGCAAATTGCTCCCTGTTTTGGTTGGTAGCTAGCATAGAAAATGATCACAAGAATATTTCCTACTAGAAAACCCTAAAACCCACTCGATTACAGGCCTGCAAGTGACCTAAAATTGTCCCACTCTGTTTAGCTCAGCAGCTGTCAATATTACAGCACCAATCAGAGGTCACACTTTGCTCTCAGTTCCTTTTTAACCCTTGTTACGAGACCTGCTTCGTGGCTTTTAAGGAGCACAGTGTTGCAGTGTGCACCAGATTTAGTCATTGGTAATTTAAATATTTACGAAAATGTCATAAAGCTTCTGAAACTTCTCTGGCAAATGTCAGATCTGCATATCATCACTTTTAAATCGAGTGTGCAGAAGTAACTCTAAGGTCGCAGCAGAGCACATTTATTAGAGAAATCTTTAAGCACAGAAATATGGTTCCCTACAAATATTCATCCTGACATCATCTGCACCTAAAAGAAAACGATGAAAGTTCTATGATATCCAATGGCTCTGGACCAGGGGTTGGTGAACTACAGGCCACAGACGAAATCCAGTCTGCGGTTGTATGGCCTGCAAAGTAAGAATGATCTTTACACTTTAAAAGCATTGTTGAAACGTACAGTAATAAGGAGAGGAGGGGGCTTCCCTGGTGGCACAGTGGTTGAGAATCTGCCTGCCAGTGCAGGGGACACGGGCTCGAGCCCTGGTCTAGGAGGATCCCATATGCCACGGAGCAACTGGGCCTGTGAGCCACAACTACTGAGCCTGCGCATCTGGAGCCTGTGCTCCACAACAAGAGAGACCGCGACAGTGAGAGGCCTGCACACCGCAATGAGGAGTGGCCCCCGCTCGCTGCAACTAGAGAAAGCCCTCTCACAGAAACGAAGACCCAACACAGCCAAAAATAAATAAATTAATTTAAAAAAAAAGAAGAAGAATATGTTACAGACGTGTGTGTCCTGCAAGGCCTCAGATGTTCACTATCTCGTTCTGGGAGTTTGCCCCCCATTCTCTAGACCTTCCGCAAATATGGAAGGTCGAAAGTCCTTCCCACTGCATTTCTCCACGGGGTGATTCCAGTGTGTATTTGTCAGAATGAAATATACATTTGAGACATCGCTCGCTTCTTTGTTGAATGTAATCATAGGGTTTGTGTTCAAATATTTACACTATAAAGTATTTCTTCATACCAGTTTTACTAGATTGGCGACAGCCTGCTGCAAAGTGCCTAAATCTTTGGGGGAAATTACATGATTTTGTTTTCGTTATAAAGGAAATTCCATTCCCTGCTATAAAATCCAAAAATGCTACTTGCATTCAGCTTTTGAGTTGACTTCCAGAAAGATGAGATCATTTGACCATTTTTTTCTCATGCCATGTAAAATGTGTCATGTGGTAATGTCAAGGGACTAATAAACTATCGTAGTCGTGTACACATTTTTTTACTTTCCAAAAGAAGTTCGAAATCCTTTCCACAATTAGTACTTGTTTCTTTGGGCTCTTTTAGAGCTAAATTACTTAATAGCAATTAATAAATGAATCATTTTAAGAACTAGGTATAATTTTCGTTTAATGTATTATAAGGCATTGTTTACTCTCAAGCATTTCCATACTTCGGATATTTCTGAGTCATTTATCAGTGTGACCATTAGGTAAACCTTCCAAGCTAATACAGGGTTTCCCGGTTTCATTTTGGTGCAGATATTTGTTCTACTAGCGATTATTTAATAAACATAGGTGGTCGTGAATCTATACAAGGAACTAACCATGTTCAGGTGATCTCAGACTTGCTTATTCACTTTTTCTATTTGATTTGCCAATGCCACAGTTATTTTTCTAGAAGATAGAATTGTGTAATTTTATACACAATTCTGCTATAATCTAGACTATATTTCAGCATTAATCACCTCGCTGTAGGTGAAAGTGTTAAATGATACTGTTCTGAATGAGGCTTCTGGGGCTTCCCTGGTGGCGCAGTGGTTGAGAGTCCGCCTGCCGATGCAGGGGACGCGGGTTCGTGCCCCGGTCCGGGAGGATCCCACATGCCGCGGAGCGGCTGGGCCCATGACCCATGGCCGCTGGGCCTGCGCGTCCGGAGCCTGTGCTCCGCAACGGGAGAGGCCGCAACAGTGAGAGGCCCGCGTACCACAAAAAAAAAAAAAAAAAAAAAATCATGAATAAGGCTTCTGGTAATGTTTTATCCCTGGTTTATATTTAATGTATCTGTACACTTATATAAAGGCAGGGCCACATGTTTAGCTATACAGTTTGTGTACTGCACAATGGTACCCAGTTGGGGGACGCAGTTAGTACAGGCTGAAGCCTCACGGTATGTGCCTTGGAAGAGTTGTGTCTCACGACACACTTTTTTCCAATTTCTGAGTGAAGGGGGCTGTGTAGGCCAGCAGCAATCCTGTTCATGGGAAGGATGTTTAGTAATTATGACTTTTTTTGTCATTAGTATTAAGTGATACTGCAGTAAATTTCTACTCCAAGCCTGGGTGATTTACAAGGTTAAAAGCTAATAACTTTTCAATTAAACATTAATGATCCATAAGTACACAGCATTCTTAACTTTATGAGCTCTGGAGTAAATGCATGAACCTTCCAGCTTCACACAATGAAGGGGGACATATTGGAAACAGAAAAAACTTACTGCATAAGCCACATATGTCTAGGGTCCTATCTTTGGCAATGACCAAAGTGCCTTATAAGATGTAAAACAAATTAGAATTTCCGGGCTTCCCTGGTGGCGCAGTGGTTGAGAGTCCGCCTGCCGGTGCAGGGGACGCAGATTCATGCCCCGGTCTGGGAAGATCCCACATGCCGCGGAGCGGCTGGGCCCGTGAGCCATGGCCGCTGAGCCTGCGCGTCCGGAGCCTGTGCTCCGCAATGGGAGAGGCCACAACAGTGAGAGGCCCGCATACTGGAGAAAAAAAAATTAGAATTTCCTACAACTCACCTAGTTTTCCAAACAACAGCTTTTCAAATACTAGCTTTCCTAGCCAAGCCTGCATGAATTGATCGTTTCTCTCACTGCCGACCATATGATATTCTTCCACTAGTCCCTCTTTTGTGTGTCAGGGAGGGGCAGCCTTGCCTGTATCCACAGATAGATACTGGCAAGAGGTGAACCAGGATCCTTGCCTGAGGACACAATTTGGACCGTGCTTTGTAAAAGGGATGACTGAAAAGGAGTTAAAGATTGCTTCAATTCCACCTCTGAAGAGTACACACTTTGCTTTTTTTAAAGAATCTTGATAGATGGACTTTTTAAATATATATTTTATTTATTTATTTATTTGGCTGTGCCAGGTCTTAGTTGCGGTAGGCAGGCTCCTTAGTTGTGGCTCGTGGGCTCCTTAGTTGAGCCATGTGAACTCTCAGTTGTGGCACGCACATGGGATCTAGTTCCCTGACCAGGGATCGAACCTGGGCCCCCTGCATTGGGAGCTCAGAGTCTTAACCACTGGACCGCCAGGGAAGTCCCAAGTACTCACTTTTCTAAAGCCACCCTGCCATACACACCCCCCCAACACACACAAAGGCACAATCATTTAGTCTATTGGATTTTTATTAGGCTTACTCTGGGATCAGCTGTGGCATGTCTGAGATACTTTTTCCCCTCTTCTTCTTTTTCTTTCTTTTTTTTTTTTTTTTTTGCTTCAACCCTTGACTAGGATGCAGAGTGGATCTACCTGAATGAGAGAGAAGTCAGGACCTGCTTCACTTGGTAAGGTGCCCTAGCCCCCAAATAAGGCTTGATTCTCAAAGGAAAATGTGGAGAAAGCACAAAAAGAGACAGAGGATTCATTTCATGAGCCCTACTATGTGGAGACCATACGGCACTGTGCCCTCCCATCAACAAACTTTGGAAAGTTGTGTCGTGATAGGTGCTAGGAGTACAGTGGATAAGACACCTTGCCCTATGGCACTTACAATCTAGTGTCTGACAAATAATTGTGACAGTCACGTTTGGGATGGGTGTCACAGAGAAAGGGTATAGGGAGCTCTGGGAGTGTGCACAAGGGAACCAGAGAAGGGAAGACTTCCTTGAAGATGAACAGTGCGTTAAGAACTGAAGGATGAGAGGAATCAGGAAAGAAAAAAGAGGCTGGTTATCGCAGAAGAACAAGTGATGGGTTTCTGAAGAGATGAACAGGAATTAAGTCACACAGGGCTTTGCAAGCCATGTTAAGAATTTGAATTTGGAAAGCTCTTGAAAGGGTGGGGAATGGAGTAAGAGGAGGAGGGATACCAGGGTGGAGAATGTGGTAGTTCAAGTAAGAGATAATGGTGATAGAGGCACTGGGGATGGGAAATCAAATATATCTGAGTTATACAGAAAGAAGCAGATATGGGGTGAGTCATTATCAAGTAAGTTTGGGATTTGTTGAGTTTGAAGTCAGGGCGAGATACATATCCTGGTGGAGAGCTTAAGGAGAGTAAACAATGCAGATCTGGAGCTCAAGTGAGAGATCTGGACTGAAGATACAAATTTGAGAATCAGAAGCATGCATGGTATTTGAAGCTATGTGAGTGGATGATTTGTGGAAGAGGGTCTCAGACTGAGTCCTAGAAACCAAACTGTATAAGGATCAGTTAGAGGAATGTTGAAGGACATGGGCACCTCCAACCAAAGAGAGTCATCAGTCACTTGAAAAGGAAGCCTGGGGTAGAGGCCTGAGTTCTAGTTCCTCGGGGTCTGCGGATGCCAGCTGCTGGGCTGGGCTCAGCTGTGGCTGTTGGCAGGGCTGGCTGTGTGGTCCTTCACGAGGCCTGAGGGGTGGAGGGGAGTAACCTGACCCAGCACTGCATTGAGGCAGCAGGCGCCGAGTTGGAGCCCGTTGGCATTAGTCCCGGCGGAGTGCTGTTACATATTTCCTGTCCTGGTTGGTGTCTAACAGCCCTAGCTTAGGATCCTGGCCCTCCACTGAAAAGCTGTGTGATTGTGTCCAAGTCACTTAAATGTTGGATTCTATATATGTGAAATGTAGAATTGTCTTAAGGGTTAGTGCCATGGTGTAGTATGACTCTAATTACACTGGGTTTTCTGAATAGGAGCATTCCTGTAAGAGTGCCTGCCCAGGCTTGCCAGGGGTACTTCAAAACTGCTGGACAGGGCTTCCCTGGTGGCGCAGTGGTTGAGAGTCCGCCTGCCGATGCAGGGGACACGGGTTCGTGCCCCGGTCCGGGAATATCCCACATGCCGCGAAGCGGCTGGGCCCGTGAGCCATGGCCGCTGAGCCTGCGCATCCGGAGCCTGTGCTCCGCAATGGGAGAGGCCACAACAGTGAGAGGCCCGCGTACCGCAAAAAAAAAAAAAACTGCTGGACAGACCTGAGGGGTCAACCCCTCTTCCACTGGCCAGTTCAACCCGGAACAACCAACTTTCCTCCCCTTCCTGGTCATCTGGCTGAACTGTGCCCACAGAACCTCTTTGTCTTGGAGGTGGGGACGGGTTCCTCTGCCTTATCCCATCCCCCGTTTTTCTGACGAAGGTGTGGTAGGGCAAGCAATGGACCAAGACCTTTCACACTAGGTGAAAGCAATCACCCACTGTAAAGGTGAGGGCTGAGGAGGAGTTAGGATTGCTTTAATCCAGCTCTTTTGTTCCACCTCTGAACAATACACCGCTCAGATACCACCCTACCACCCACACCCAGTACATACATCTCACTCAGTTCCTCCCTGGCCATTCCAGAACCTTCCTAGAGAGGTCATCACTGCCTGTCCTAAAGTCTGGTCACTTTATTCCAATAAGCTTACCACCATTTAACTTTCTCCCCACTTCAATTCACCCCCAAACTTCCCGAAAGACATTTCTGCTAAAGAGAAAAGATGAGTTTTTAGGGAGCTTGGAGAAAGTGAGTTAACAACGTTAAGTCATTGGGCCAACCTGGATGGATGTCTGCTCTGTGTCAGGCCTTGGACTCAGCCATGAGTGGGACAGGAGTTGATCAGTCTGGGGAGGAATACGGTCAGGCCCGTCCCACCACTCTCCCCTCATACGTATCCTCACTCTTCTCTCATCCAGACATCCCCCTTGCCCCTGCCCAGCCCCTCTAAATTAGCAAGGAGAACAAGGAACCTGAGAGGTGGAACATTCTTACAGAATCCAGTAAGTTACCAAGCTCTGAGGACACCATCCCTGCCCTTCTGATGACCCCTGCCCAGTTCAGGCCTGGGCCTCACCTCTCTCTCATGGATCACTGTACCCGTCTCTGGGTTCCCTTCCTCCACTATTTCCCTCTTTGGCATCTATACCACATATGGGCTGCTACAATGGACTCTTTTTTTTTTGCGGTACGCAGGCCTCTCACTGTTGTGGCCTCTCCCTTTGCAGAGCACAGGCTCCGGATGCGCAGGCTCAGCGGCCATGGCTCACGGGCCCAGCTGCTCCGCGGCATGTGGGATGTTCCCGGACCAGGGCACGAACCCGTGTCCCCTGCATCGGCAGGCGGACTCCCAACCACTGCGCCACCAGGGAAGCCCTGGCAAGCGGATTCTTAACCACTGCGCCACCAGGGAAGCCCTACAATGGACTCTTGAAAACAGATACGGACTGGTCAAAACTTTCAAAGGATCAAGTTAAAACTCCAGGTACGGCATTCAAGGCCCTTCTCAGGAACGTCTAATTTATCTTTGCACCTTCAACTCCCAATATTTACCCTTCCAACGACACAAAACGTGGAATGTTTCCCAGACATGTCCTGTTTAGTCCCACCTCTGTACCTCTGCCCAGAGTGCCCTCTCCCTCTTTACACCACTCCTTACCTACTGGGAAAACTCCCTACCACTTCAAATGCCGTGTGGTAGGTTAAATATGGCCACAAAGTTTTGGAGCTCCTCCTCACCCCTTTTATCTGGGCTGGTCTTGTGACTTGACACTATTGCCATTTGGGGTAGGGCGGTTCCCGAGCATGAGAGAGCATTTAGCCGTATGCGTGTCGTCTGCCCAGTAGATGCCAGAATCACACCCCGAGTCATGACAGCCAAATATATCTCTAAACATTGCCAAATGTACTCTGAAGAGCAAAGTCACCTGTGGTGGGAATCACTGGCCTAGAGGAAGGCAGGGAAACAAGAGGGCTTCCCCGTTCACTCCAGGGAGCGGGGCTGCCCATAGACTGACCTGGAATACTCAGCTCAAACTATTGAGAAGAACAAAATAAACCTTTATGTTTTTTGAGCCTCTGGGATTTTGTCAGCACTTTGCTAGGGCAGGCTTGCCTTATCCCAGGTAACCTAATGTGTCCTCTCTGATCCCTGTTTCCCCCCAACCAGACTGGCTGCTCCCAGAGGGAGGTACCATGTTTGAATCACATCGGGTGTTATCCCGCGGAGGGAGGCCGTAGCATCTTGCAGGCTCACTCTTGGCTCTGGGAGGTGGAAAGAGCAGGAGGAAAGGCATCATCCAAACACCCTTTCTGCAGTCCCGGTGCCTTGGCCACTTGTCCCTTGCCGGCCTTGCTTCTGAGCAGGGTCTGGCTCATAGTAAGTACTTCCTAAATGCTTTAGGGGTGAACAAATGAATGGATGTGCCCACTCATTTGTGCCCATCTGTCTGAGTGGCTTGAACTGTATCCATCGGGAGAGTGTATCAGTTTCCTATTGCTGCCGTAACAAATTACCGCAGACTTTCTGGCTTAAAAACACAAACACAGTTATTATAGCCCTACATATCAGAAGTCCAGAATGAGTCTTGCAAGGCTAAAAGTCAAGGTGTCAGCAGGCCTGCATTCCTTCTGGAGGTTCTAGGGCAGAATTTATTCCCCTGCCTTTTCCAGCTTCTAGAGTGTGCCCACATTCCTTGGCTTGTGGCCTCCCTTCATCTTCAAAGCCAGCAGTCACATCATTCTGACCTCTGCTTCCACTGGTCCCATATCCTCCGACTCTTCTGCCTCCCCTTTCATTTATGAGGACTCTTTGATCACACTGGGTCTGCCTGGGTAATTCAGGATTATCTTCCTGTTTTTTTTTTATATAAATTTATTTATTTTTGGCTGTGTTGGGTCTTCGTTTCTGCGCGAGGGCTTTCTCTAGTTGTGGCAAGCGGGGGCCACTCTTCATCGCGGTGCGCTGGCCTCTCACTGTCATGGCCTTTCTTGTTGTGGAGCACAGGCTCCAGATGCGCAGGCTCAGTAGTTGTGGCTCACGGGCCTAGCTGCTCCGCGGCATGTGGGATCTTCCCAGACCAGGGCTCGAACCCGTGTCCCCTGCATTGGCAGGCAGATTCTCAACCACTGCGCCACCAGGGAAGCCCCATCTTCCTGTTTTGAGGTCCGCTGATCAGCAACCTTCATTCCATCTATAACCTTAATTCCCTTTTCCCATGTAACCTAACATATGCATAGATTTCAGGGATTAGGGCCTAGACATCTTTTGGGGGCCATTATTTCTCGTACGACGGTGTCCAATAAATATTTGTTGAATAAATGAACAATAATGAAATAATGAACAAAAATTAATAAATTAACAGATGTGATTCCTTCACACAGACCTCCGTGATGTGAACTCATTCTGGACAGCTGAGTATCATTAACCCTGAATTCTCTTCCCACTTGCCATTTATCAAGTGCTTGTAACAGACAAGAAAACAAGAATGCTGAGGGGTCGGGAGAGGACACCTCTGTGTCCTTGGAAAAGTCTGAATTCTGTGCTGTGACAGACAACTTCCTCCCATTTTCCTGACAGGCAGGTGGATTATCCCCACTTTATGGGTAAAGAGATTACGATTCAGGAAACTCACAGCTCAGAAGAGTCAGGACGCCACATTTATAGGCCTACTTTGTCACTCTGGGTCCTGGTCAACCCATCTCTGAAGCCGGGCTGCTCACTGTCACCAGGCCCAGCGAAGGCCCACGGCCCGTGCAGCCCTGGCACTCCCTGATGTTACCTGGTTCCCTTCCCCTCGCCTGGCTCATCGGGCTCTTTTGCGCCCCGCAGCCGCCAGGGGGCGCGCCCTGCATACAGTTTCCGCGCGGAGGCGGGCGGCTGGTCTTTGGGTCTGGGTAAATCTGGGCCCCAGGAGCCTGTGCTCCCAACTCCCTTCACCAGGCCGGCCTAGCTGACAAGAACCCCACGAGCAAGGAAAATGATAGGGCTGTCTCACTAACAAACACAGATGCAAAATCCTACACGAAACGCTAGTAGACAATGTGACAGTATGTAAAAAGGATGTCAGAGCACCTAGATGGATTCATCCCAGAAATTTGAGGTGGGCTTAGCATTAGAAAAGGAATCAGAATACATGTATAGTAAAGGAATGTCTGTCAATGTGGCACATCACATCAAGAGAAATATGAATATCTCAGACGAGGCAGGGGGAGGGAATGTTTGATAAAATTCAACTTCCTTTCGTGATTTAAAGAAAATCTTGGAAAAAGCATTTCCTTTAAGAGTCAGAAAAGACTAGACGTGTCCATCATCACCACTGTTCAACATTGTCCAAGGCTTGAGAGCACAGCAAGGAAAGATAAAGATTTAAAATGATAATGAGGGAATTCCCTGGTGGTCCAGTAGGTAGGACTCCACACTTTCACTGTCGAGGACATGGGTCGTCCAGGAACTAAGATTCCACAAGCCATGCAGGGCAGCCAAAAAATAAAAAAATAAAATGATAATGACTTGAAAAAAGAAAGAAAATTATCAGAACTTCAGAGGCTTGCAACCCTATCAGATCCAATTTCCCCACAAAATTAATGCTATACTCCCTATCCTGAAATGAAATTCTTAAAGAATATAATCTGTCCACACATATATTTTCCAAAAATCAATATAATTCTTTTATTGCAATATAAAAGGTTAATAAAAGACAAATAAAATTGTATGAATTATGATGTGTAAACTCTTGGGTACAACAAAAAACTCCCTTACAAATTTTCAAATCTCCCCCCAGGGGGCAGTACACTTCATTGAGAACCATTAGCCTACTTAGAAAACCCACCAAAACACACACAAATCCTACAGTTAATTAATTAAAATAATTTTTAAATGTACCAAGTCTTCCAGTACAAAATCAATGTACAAAAATCAATTTAACTTCTATATAGTAGTAACAAGCGATCAGGAAAAGTCATTTGTAAAAGTACCATTTATAATAGAAATAAAAATGTACCTAGGACCGAATCTAAAAGTGATGCAAGAAAAAAACGTTAAGATATTTTTAAACATCTAAATTAATATGTCGAGATATCATGTTATAAGGCACCTCCAAGCCCCTGACTTCCTTGTATCCTCGCCCCATCCAGGGAACAGGGATTATTATCATCCCCATTGGGCAGATGTGGAGACTGAGGCCCAGGTAAGTAAATGACCAGGCCTCCTGCCTGCCATTCCTGGGCCCTGACCACTACCCCGGGCACCGTGCCTGACGTCCACCACACCCAGAGCCGAAGGCTGCAGTGGCACAAGGCCAGAGGCCAGGTCTCTAGGCTCCAGAGAGAAGGAGGCAGACAGCAGTTTGCCACACACACACACACACACACACACACACACACACACACACACACACACACACAGCCATGACATTATTTGTGTCTTCAGCAAGGGAAAACCCCCTCAACCCATCTCAGCGGCACTTGGGAGCAGGAGGCAGTAACCCTTCAAGGCAGGAGGGGAGGGTGGAGCTCAAAGGTAAGGCCCTACCTCAGTTTCCTCCACCCAGATGCCATACCTATCCCCTCCCTCAAACCCGGAAGAAAAGAGCAAATAATGACTCCGGGGAGACCAAGTCCGAGCCTGAAGGGCCTGGAGAGATGCCTTCCCTGCTCCCAGCCCCAGTGGAAGGGAAAGCGGGCCAGAAAGGCGCAGTGGCTCCAGCGTCGCACAGTGAGGGCCCCAGGCCCGACCCCAGCTCGGAATGCAGCCCTGGGGAGCGGACGCTCTGGGGTTTGAACAATAACTGCGTCGAGTGTTTGCTCCAGCCCTGAGTGAAGCCCCACCCGGCGCTGCCCAAGCAGAGTGAGGACTCCGCCCGTCAAGGCTGGGCTCTGAGCCGGAGGCTGAAGCCTGGAGAGCAGAACCACCGGCTTTGAAGGGGCCTCCCGGGCTGGCTGCCCGGCTTTCGCGGTGGGGGTGGAGAACTCTCAATGTGTTAGCCTTGACTCAACGTCGTAACAGTTGTTAGAGCTGGCCTCTCTCCACCCTGGGACCGTCATTCACAGAATGATTCTGTAGTGGTGACGACCCTCTCCTCCCCTCCAGCCTAGACTCAGCCTGGCCTTGGAGGAACAAACAGGCCCATTAACCTATTTTCCCAGCTGAAGAGCAGTCTTTCCGAAAGGTTAGTTCTCATACTCCCAAGAACACAGAAACGACGTTTTTAAAATGTCTTTTTTCTTTTTCTTTCTTTACTCCTGGTCTCAAGAGTTTGAAGCTATAGATAAGAGATTGGATTTGTATTCTAGAAAGTTCAGTTGGCTGTGGGAGAAGGGATCTGAGGGGCAGAAGGGGTCCTGGGGAGAGTGAGGTGGTTGTTTATTTATTTGTTTATTTTATTTTTGGCTGCATTGGGTCTTCATTACTGCGTGTGGGCTTTCTCTGGTTGCAGCGAGCGGGGACTACTCTTCGTTGCGGCGCGGGCTTCTCTTGTTGCGGAGCACAGGCTCTAGAGCGCAGTCTCACTAGTTGTGGCACACGGGCTTAGTTGCTCCGCAGCATGTGGGATCTTCCGGACCAGGGCTCGAACGCATGTCCCCTGCATTGGCAGGTGGATTCTTAACCACTGCGCCACCAGGGAAGCCTGCCACCCATTTTATTTATTTATTTATTTATTTATTTATTGCTGTGTTGGGTCTTCGTTTCTGTGCGAGGGCTTTCTCTAGTTGTGGCAAGCGGGGGCCACTCTTCATCGCGGTGCGCGGGCCTCTCACTATCGCGGCCTCTCTTGTTGCAGAGCACAGGCTCCAGACGTGCAGGCTCTGTAATTGTGGCTCACGGGCCCAGTTGCTCCGCAGCAAGTGGGATCTTCCCAGACCAGTGTTCGAACCCGTGTCCCCTGCATTGTCAGGCAGATTCTCAACCACAGTGCCACCAGGGAAGCCCAGCCACCCATTTTTAATTATAGAAGCTTTTATTGTTTTATGTCTGCTAAAGCTATTTCCTCCTCATAGTATTACTTTTTCAGTGTTCCCATTCTTGCTTGTTTATCTTTCCATATGGACTTTGCATCTTGTCTGTCTTCTTAAGAGAGCTTGCTGGTATTTTTATTGGGATTGTATTGAATTTACAAATTAACTTAGGCAGCACTAACCTCTTTATAATGTTGAGTCATAAAATCCAAGAACAGGGGATATCTTTCCATTTGTTCTAGTTGGTGTCTTTCAAGAATGTTTTAAAATTTTCCTCATGTAGGTTTTATGCATTTCTCATTAAATTTGTTCCTAAGCACTTAGTCTTTTTTTGTTTTATTATGAAATGGGTTTTATCTACCCTTATGACCTTTGTTTATTATTTGTATATATAAAGGCCGTTGCATTTTGTATTTTAATTTTGAATCCTGCTACTTCACTGAACTCTTTCACTATTTGAATTAGTTTTATCATTGGTTCTCCGGTTTTTCTTATTTTTTCAGGTATAACATTATATCATCTGCAAATAGATATCGCTTTTTTTTCTTTACTCAGTCTTAGGCCTTAAGTTGATTTATTTTGTTTAATTGCATTGACTAATACCTCTAGTACGATGTGGAATGGTGGTGTAGATAGAGGTTATTCTTGCCTTTTTCTGGTCTTAGTGGAAGTGCTTCCAGTGTTTCTTGATTAAATAAGATGTCGGCTTTAGGACTACATTTTATTGTGTTGAGAACGTATCCCTCACTTCCTATTTCATTGAATGTTTTTATTGTGAATCAGTGTTGAATTTTGTTAAAGGCTATCTTGGCATCTATAGAAAAAAATCATGGTTTTCCCCTTAGGTTCATTAATATGGTGCATACTTGTTATGGGTTGAATTGTGTCCCCCCAAAGATGTTGAAGTCTAACTTCCAGTGCCTCATAATGTAAATTTGGAAATAGGGTCTTTACAGAGGTGATCAAATTAAAATGAGGTCATCAGAAGGACCCTAATCCAATATGACTGGTGTCCTTATAAACAGGGGAAATTTGGACACAGAGATAGACAGACACACAGGGAGAACACATGTGAACATGAAGGCATAGATCATGGTGTTGTGTCTACAAGCCAAGGAGTGCCAAAGATTGCCAGCAAACCACCTGAAGCTAGGAGAAAGGCACGAAGCAGATTGTCCCTCACAGCCCTCAGGAGGACCCAACCCTGATGACACATTGGTCTTGGACTTCTAGCCTCCAGATCTGTGAGACAATAAGTTTGTGTTTAAGCTGCCCAGTTTGTGGTACTTTCTTATGGCAGCCCTAGCAAACTAATGCTATTAATGGATTTCCTGTTATTAAACCAACTTTGTATTCCTGAATAAATCCCACTTGGTTTTGGCTGGTTCTTAATAATATCCAGGATACTAACAAAATATAAGCAGTGTTTCAGAGTAGCATGGAATTAAGAGCAACTCAAAGTTCATTTTGTCCTTCATATCCCTATTTTCCATGGTGTGTGCTCTCCCCTGGAGTCCAGTGTGACTCTCCCATTTCCCAAACTCTCAGGAGAATACTATTAGTTCTGCATGTCCTGAAAAGTTCTGTATGTCCAACTCCACTCCTCTCCCTGCGATCCCGTCCCCTTGGCTAGATGGGTGTGGGGGAACTTGAATGGTTACTTGAATATTTTACCCCAAGACACCAGGCATTAGGAGCATTCATGTTGAGCCATTTACCATGCCAAGGGACTTCCTTTAGGGTTCTCAAACAATAGCTAGACAATTAGATCTGTTGGGATTTTTTAAAGAAATTATTATTATAAGGATTTCACTTGGGAAACTCGTTACATACAGGAGCAGTGAAGATAGGGGTTTGCTGGCCTGTAGCAAAGAAGATTCTCTCCAGGGCTCTGGTGGGGTGGAGGCTATGGAGTCTCGCAGAGCTAGGAAGAGGGAACTAGGTCACAGCTCTGGGTGACAGAGACTCTCCCAAGACAAGTAGAAAGGGCTTCCCTGTGAGGAAATGAGCTCCCAGTTACAGGGAGATGCAGCAGAGGTTGGACAGCCAGTCAGGAAGCCATCAGAGGTGGCCTTTCCCTGGGGGAGAGAAGAGGAGGAGGGGGATAGAGGAGGAGGAAGAGGGGAAGGACATGAGTGGAGTCAGACAGGGTAGGGAGGATCCCAGTTCTTCCATTTCCTGATTGTGTGACTGGGGCATCTCCTGAGGCTCAGTTCTATCATCTGTAAAATGGGGCTAATGAGGGCTCCTGCCAAGGGTGGTTGTGAGAATTACATGGGAAAAGCACCTGCACAGCAGGCACCGTGATGGCACCATTCGGTGAATCAGTTTATAGCAACCGACCAGCAGGGACCTGGGGCCAGAGCATCATCAGAGCTCCGCCCCTTCCCCCAATTTTTTGGGAGACCAAGCTCTTCCTGGCTTGTCTGGAAGCCTCTCCATCTCAACCCCCAACAAGAGCAGGGCCAATGCCTCCCCCACTGCACCAGGCTGGGTGCCCTGGACAGGTCACTGTCCCTCTCTAGGTCTCTTTCCTCATCTGTCAGAGAAGGTGGGAGCTGCCAGAGATGGGCTCTGAGGTGGGCCCTTCCAGTTCTAACATCCTAGGATGGCTGGGCTTCTAACCAGCCATGTGTACATGTCTCTGTTCTTGGGACCCAGTGTCTTCAGAAAATGAGGGGCTTGGGCTAGATTGAAATAACATTGAGAGCACTTACTTTGAGTCAGGGCCCACTCTAGGGGTTTTACATGGCTCAGTCCATTTAATCCCCACAACAACAGCATGGAGTGGGTGCTACTATAATAATTTTATAGGTGAGGTGACTGGGGCACAGAGAGTTTGGGTCACTTGTCCAAGGTCACACAGCTAATATGAGCCCAGGCAGTGAGTCCAGTGTACATTCTTGCAACCACCACGAAACACTCCTCTTGTGGCTCCAACAGTCGGAAATACAAAAGGGGGGCCGATTGGTCAGAGTGACTTAGAGGTACACTGGGAACACTGGAAGGAGAGATGAGAGGGCCTGAGCTTCTCCATCTGCGAAGTGGGCTGACACAGGCCTCGGATGAGCATAACAAACACGTCTGCCCTGCCGTCCCAGAGCCCCTACTGTGTGCTAGGGCTGGTCACTCACAAACCTTCTCAGTCTTATGTGGGAAATATGCCCCTCCTGCTGTCGCCCCATCATAGCATATTGAGTAAATAAATAATACGGGCCTGGAGCTTGCTTTCCCCATCTGACAAGGGCCCTCCTTGTGACTCCTGGGGTCTGGGTCCCGCTCCTCCAACCAGAATCTTGGGGATGGATATGGACATGGAGATAGGGAAGATATGGGCGCTCGCCTCTTCGAGTCCTTCTTTTCCCAGCCCCCTGCCTCGGTGCCGACCTAGGCTGGGCTCTGGGGAGCTCCCGGAGATGCTGGGAGGGAGGGACCGGAGAACGCGGGCCCGATCAAGCCGATAGGGGTCGGGCTGCGCCGCGCAGGCCGCCAAATCCTCGCCTACTCTCCAGTGGGTAGTCTGCAGCCACCTTCCCGCCCGTTCACCTCACGGCTCGGCGCCACTTCGCATGCGCTGCAATCCTGGCCCTCCCGCCCTGCTGGAAACCACGCCTCTGTCCCCCAATGGGCGGAGGCCGCTGGGCGGGCCCGGCCGCCCGGGAGTCCTAGCTCGAGCCCCGCCCCAGGCCAGTCCCAGCTGATCTCCGGCCGGAGCCAGAGGCAGCTGAGGGGGCCGGTCCAGCTTCCGCTCCAGTGCCAGCACCGAGCCCGGCATCCCCGAGTCCGCTGGACCCGCGGCGGCGCGGCAGGTAGGAGGCGCTGCGCAGAGGGAGGCGTGTGCGAGCGCGCGTGTGTTCATGTGTGTGTTTCGGAGGTGTGTGTGTGTGTGTGTGTGTGTGTGTTACGGGTGCAGCGAGGGCCAGCGCGTGCCCTGTGAGCGCGAATCGGTGGGTGTGGGGCTGCACATCCTGCAGCCGGGGAGGAAGGAGGTGAGCGCTGGCTTTAAGGCCCGGGGAGTGGGGGGGGCGGGGACCTCCAGGATCCGCCCCGGCCCCGGGGGTTCGTCCCCACCCCCGCTCGAGGCTAGGGGCCTCTTCCCACTAAACCCGAGTGTCCCGAGCTGGTTTCATGGTGCTTACGCGCCGGGGTTTACCTCCCGGGGCTTGACCGGCCCTTGCCCTCCTCTTCCTCACAGTTCCCCTTTCCTGTCCCTTCCCAGGCCTCCACCCATTCAATTCCACAACCCCTCCCGGGTACCTCCCCATCCTCCGTCCCCCGGCTTGGGAAAGGGGGCAAGGCCACAATCGATTTCCTTCCTCACCATCTTCCCAGGTTGAATAGGGGCCTTTTCTCCTGGGCTGCTGGCCTTGGGTGTGTGTGTGAGGGGGCCAGGGAGGCAGGGACAGCTGGGGGAGAATGGATCTTGGGCTGCTCTGATCCTGCCACCACCTTTCAGAGTTGGGAGTCTGAGGAGACCCACCTGGGTTCCAGAGGTGAAGCAGGACGGATCGTTAACAGGTGCCAAGTTCTCGCCAGGCTTCATTTCCTGTGGTGGGATTCAGCCCCAGACCCCACAGGGTGGAGGAGAGTGAGGCACAGAGGGTGAAGTGACCTACTCTGTCTCTCAGGGTTGCTGAACCAGAGTTTGCAGCTGGGTTGCCCTGGCTCTCAAACCAGAATCCTCTCCCTACACCAGCATCGAAGAGAGAAGTGCCCAGGGCAGTTATTTGTAGGATCCTGGGGAGGGAGAAATCTGGGCAGACTTCCTGGAAGGGAGGGTGTTTGAGTGTGGGGATCAGCCTACCCTATGAGTGTGAGGCCTCCTGAAGAAACTAATGCATTCTGCTGCAAGGATTGAAAGCCTCCCACCCAGGGTCTTTGGGCCTAGCCTTTGTTGCAGTCCCCAGAGTCCTGGGGTGGGGGTGGGGAGGCCTGGCTGCTTTCCCAGGCTGAGGGTGGGGCAAGCTGGGCCCAGCTGTTGCTGCTTCAGGCCAGAGCTGGGAGCCTGAACGTCGATGTGCTTAGGTGCGGTCATTGCCCTGAGGAACCTCTCTTCTGACTGACGAGGCAGATGGGTCAAACCGAGAAGCCCCTGCCCAGAGTTGCACCCAGTGCTGGGTGCCAGTCCCTGCCCAGGAGCTGGGGAAGGTTTCACTGCAAAGGATATATTGGTGCTGGGTGCTGAAGGATGAAAAGTTCACCAAGCAGAAAAGAAAGGGCAGGGCACTGTAGGCCCAAGGAATAGATGGGTAGAGGCCTGGAAACATGTAACTGAATGATAGCCCATGAGGAGGGGCATTAAATCATCAGATGTGCATCCCAGAAGTGTCATCTTTGGCTCTGTGGTGGGTGAGTTGCTAGGGAGGCCCAAGCAGGGAGAGGCCCCTTCCTCTTTCCCCTCGCCTCTCCCCTCCCCAGCTCCGCACCCAGGGCTAGGCTTGGCACCTGAGGAGGGCATCTGATAGGGCTTCCCAGAGCCGGCACAGGAGGGGGTGGTGCAGCATGGGGAAGGGTGGGTAGGGGAGCCCTATCTGAGATGGAGCCACCACTGGGGGTGGAGCAGGTTTGGGGGAAGTCGATGAAGTGTGAGAGGCCTGTGGGCTTTTGGGGATGACATCCAGGCCACTGCTCCCAGGCCAGTGCTGTCTCTGGCTGCTTCTGCCCCTGCCTTCCCTGTGGGCTCTCAGGACAGCCCTGAAGCCCTGATCCCTGAACAGGTGGCCCTCCCGGAGCCCCCAGTGGCCACAGGGAAGCCTGTCTCCATGACCTGTCCTACCTGCAGGGCCTGTCATTGTGTCACGCCTCCTCCTCGCTGAGACTGGCTCTGCACGTGACCTTGAGGCAGGGAACTTCCCCTGTGAGTCTCAGTTTCCTCATATGCAAAATGGGGGTAAATGCTGCCTAATCATAGGGATTTAGGGGTTGATGATGAAGTTAAATCACATCACTAAAAGTGCTTTACGAAGTACGTGGTGTCCGGTAGTCATTATAACTAACAGTACCTAACAGTCAGCACCACTTAATCCCTTCTTCCCTGGGGGAGGGACAACCCAGAGGAAGGAGGGGCCGACTTTGGGAGGAGAAGGGTGAAAGGAAACAGGGTCTCCCGTTGAAGTGGAAGCCCCTCTTGGCTTCAGTGGTTAAGAACTGTGGCCTTCTCAGCCCTCCTGTGGCGGGGCTCACTATCTGGGGCCTGGCAGGTGAGAAGTCTGTCTGCTGCTGGTCTTCTCACCTCACGCCTGACTTTCTCTGCCCCAGGGTCCTCAAGTGTTTTGAGTGCCTTTAGAACCCCCTCCCCTCCACCCCTCTAGCCCCTCCGGAGACCTCTTCTGCCCCTTCATGCCTCACCCTTTCTGCTCAAAACATTCCTTGGCTGGCAGTGGTCCTCCCGGGCCTCGCCTTGAGGGCCCCAGACTCTGCAGCTTCTCCTCCTCCCTGGGTTGATGGTGATGCCCTGGGATTGCCTCACTTTAGTTCAGGCCGAGCTGCTGACTTCACTTTGGCCTCAGGCCTTGCCTTTCCCTGTTCACTAATGGCAAAATGGGCCAAGTCCCTTTGGGGTTCTAATCCAGGTTTTTTTAGGAAGCCAGCCTTCAGGCTTGGACGTAGGAAGTTGCGAAATGTGAACATTTGCTGGCCTGTAATGGCCCGAGCTATTGCTCCCTGTTCTAATTGTTCAGGGATGTGTTTCTAGGGGTCTCGGCTTTCCCAGGACTAGGGGTATGAGGGTGCCACTGGCTGAGGCTTTGGTGGCTTGTGGGCGTGGACTGTGGTTTTCTGCCACAGTGGTGCATGTGGTCGGCTGTGAGACAGGGGACTGGTGGCCGGACTAGACCAAGCCCATTCATTGGTACCCAGCTGGCCAGCACTTTCAGGGTACGCCCAGGATGGCCTCAGGATCTTGCAGCCTGGGGGACAAAAGGCAGAGAGCCTGCTAGCCTGATCTGCCTGCCCCTGCCCAGCCAGCCCCTGCCCCATTGCCCACTGCTGGGTAACTTCTGCTAGTCAGGGTGAGGTGGTAGGACTCAACTGGTGTGTTACTAATAATATAGTAACTAAGACACTGAAGTTTGGGGTGGCTTGGTTTTCCATTGGAGCAGTTCATCCTCGCTCACTCACTTCCTTGAGCAGGAGAGAGGTGTGAGACTACATACTTACCCACAGGAATGATACTAATGGTATTCATGTCCTTTCGCTGCTGTAATACATGAACACACATTTAGTGGCTTAAAACAACACAAATTTATTCTCTTACTGTTTTGGAGGTCAAGAGTCTGAAAAGAGTCTTATGAGCTAAAATTAAGGTGTCAGGCTGGCTGCTTCTGGAGGCTCCAGGGGAGCCTCTGTTCCTCGTGGCTGTCCGCATTCCTCATGACCTCATCACCCCATTCTCTCTACTTCCGTAACCTCATTGCCTTTTCCTCTTTTGGAGTCAAATCTCCCTCTGTCCCCCTCTTAAGGACACCTGTGATTACATCTAGGGCCCACCCGGATAATCCAGGATAATCTTTCCATCTCAAGATCCTTAATTACATCTGCAAAGTCTTTTTTGCCGTATAAGGTAACATTCTCAGGTTCCAGGGATTGGGATGTTGACATTTTCGGGGGCAGTTATTCAGCCTACCACAGGAGCCAAATGCAGTGTCATTGCAGGCGCCATTCTCAGAGATCCCCCTCCTGGGTGCCCACAGCTGATTCCCCGAGGGGGTCATCCTCAGTGTCTGCTTCCGCCTCAGCCTAGGAGCCTTTGCCGGCAGAGCCTGGGCTGCTGCATCTCTGGCCCCGAGCCCAGCCTGAGGCCACAGTAGGCAGAGCTCAGGGATGTTTGGAAGAGGGGAGCGTGCTGGCGTGTCCCCACGGGTTGACCCAGAGACCAGACCCCATCCTGGGGTCCTTAACGTAAGAGTAGGTTAAGCCTTCCAGAGTAGAGTGCATCTCAGACATTCATTCACTAGCCCCAGTGCTGTGCAGGGTCACTTGATCCCCACCGTCACCCTGTGAAGGCCAGGCCGGGAGCCCCGTTTTGCAGATGGGTATACCAAGGACAGTTGGGGCTAAGTCCTGCCTAGAGCAGAGATGTGTGAGGGGAGCCAGGGGTGAGGGCATGTTGAGCCAGCAGAGCGGGAGACCTGCATTTCATAGATGAGGACTCTGGGGCACAAAGAGGTAACTGTTCTTGTCCCTTTCTGGCCTCATTCTCCCCATCTGAAGATAAGGATGTGGACGGGACATTCCGAGGCTCTGATTTCTCCTCTGGGCATGGGGAGGAGGAGGCATTGCTGTTCAAGGCTGCTTCGGGCAGGAATATGACATGGGGCAGAGCAGCGCCTGGAGCCCGGAAGTGCCGCCAACACGCCACTTGCCCAGAGACGTGGTTGTCATCCTGGGAGGTCGTGAGCCTCCTGGTGCCTCCAAGGAAGGACCCCCAGCCAAACTCCCAGACAGCGCCTGGCTGTGTGCTGTGGACCCTGCCCCAGTGTGGGTCTCCATTGGATCTCCATGGCCAAGGCCATGCTTTGCAGGTCCATTTCTACAGCCTGGTCTCCCTGCCTGCGTCCTGGCCTCCTTTCCATCCAGACTTCTTGTGAATCCTCCAGGAGCCCAGCTCACACCCTGGCACGCTCCCGAGTCCTTAGCCTGGCTTTCAGGGTCCCCATAACCTGGCTGTGGCAGCGTTGCCGTGCTAGCCCTTTCTTCCTCTCCCCTGCACCCTGTCCTCCCGCCTTGCCTAAATGGTTTCCTCCTCCCAGGAGGTTCCGTCTTCCTCTGAACCTTCCACTTCTGTCTCTTAAAAATCACAGCCCACCCTATGAGCTCCTGCTTAGATGCCGCCTCCTCCTCGAGCCTTTCCTGCCCCGTCTGAACGCATCACTGCCCTCTTAGAGCAGATCTCTCTGGCTGGTGCTGGGGTTGCTGTCTCTCCTCCACCAGGCTGACCTCCCGGGCTGAGCCCGGTCCGACTTTTCGCTGCCCCCTTGACCAGGCACAGAGCAGGTGTGGGAAGGTTGAATGGGGGCATGCAGCTGAGTGGGACTCCCTGGAGCTGATGAGTGGGTCACTGCCTTTGCTTGAGGGAGGGAGTGGTGGGCCAGGCAGAGCAGAGCTCTGACATGAGACAGGCTCCTGACTGTCCTGAATGCACCTCTTCCCTCTCTGTGCCCCCTGGGCCTCATCTGTGCAATGAGAACAGTACAGCTCATTTCTGAGGGTGTGCAGGAGTTTGACCTAGGAATTGAGCCTCAGTTTCCCAGTCTGAGAAATGGGCACCATCCCACCAGGTTTCCAACCTTGATTCTTGGAGGCAGGTGGTGCGAGAGGCACAGACTACCTATGCAGGAAGCAGAAAAAGAGGCTGTCCTGGTGACAAACATAGCTGATTGGAAAAGAGCAAGAAGTGTCCCCCTCTCCACCTTTCAATGGTGAGAGCCTGCAGGCCAGAGAGGGCAGGGTCTTGCCTGAGGTCACACAGCCCAGTGGAGCTGAGGCAGCTTCAGTGACCTGATCAAGTCTCATTTTTGTAGGTTGTTTCCCCTGTGGGGAGTGAGCAGCGCCTGTGAGCTGCAGGTGTCAACCCTGCCCCAGTAGGGTAAGGAAGAGCCGCTGCTGCTGCAGCGCTCAGTGGCACCTGCCCCTCCCTCTGCACTTTCTCACCAGATATGCTGCTGGGCTGGGTTTCCCAGGCCCAGTGACTTTCAGTGCCCAAGCCAGCTGCTCACCCTGCCCGATGCCGAGCCTTGGCCAGCCTGCTGCCCACGAAGGTTCCCAGCTTCTTCCTGTCCCTGCTGATGCCCGGCAGATCCAGCTGGATCTCACCTGCTTACTGAGGCTCCCCGGCCCCCTCCTCACAACACCCAGGTCCCAGTGGGAACCGCTGAGGGGCAGAGGCCTGGGGACTCAGCCAGGGCCACACAGCGAGCCAGCCCCGAGGCTAGCTTTCCCCTCATATACACGGCCGGCCGGGGGACATCAGCACCCCAGGACCGCTGTCCCCCAGGACCAGCGAGGGACCCTGAGCCCCAAACATGCCTGGCCCTGCCCTCCAGACCCACTTGTCTCTTAGCACAGAGCGCTTGGTCGGGTTTAGTATTAGAAAGATCACTGCAGCTGGGTGGAGACTGGATTGGACACAGATAGAAACCATAAGGGGAGGGCAGGGGAGAAGAAAGACAGGATTTCCCAGTCCCGGTGACGCCTGCTCGGCCTTGGCCAGAGTGACTCACTGGGCCTGGCCCCCTGGTTCTGCTGCCGGAGCCCCCATGGCCCCGGCGCAGCTCACGCTTCTCGCCCCTTCTCCCCCGCCACCCTGCCATCCGTTCCTCAGCACATGGTGCATGGGGGAGACGGGGTCCTGGGAGGCCACAACACGACCACAGTCGACAGAGAGAGATGTGTTGAGCATGTTAATGAAACGGTGGCTCGTGGGGCAAGAGAGGAGTGGGAGTGGCTCTACAATCAAAGGGAAGGAACTCATTGATAAAACCCGAACTCTGAGGCTCCAGGCCCCCTCCCTGGCCTCTGGCCTTCCCTGCCCTGGCTCTGGCTGAGGCTCTGCCTGGCCCGCGTTACTACTTCAGCACCTGACGCTCGGTCTCACCCCTCCACCCCTCCCTGGCTGCCCCCTGCCCTCAGTGAGAGCCCACTTCCTAAAGCCGGCATCCCAGTCTTGCAAAGCCGGTCCTGCCAGCTTTCCCCACTCAAAGCTCTGCACCCTGGCCTTCCCTCCACCTGCAGTGCATCGTGCCTGCGTGCTCCCCTGCAGGTTCCCGCCTAGCCTTCCAGCCCTGCTCTGTCCAGTTCCATCTTGGAGAGACACCAGCATTCTTCCTGCCCCTATAGCCCCACCTGCAACATGCATTGCTTCTGGGACCACTGACCACAGTGTGTCTGGCTTAGTTCTTGGTCTGTGCCTGTCACCCTGTGCCTCTCCTCCCTGGGACTGCCGTGAGGATCTGACCGCCTCCTGTCAGCTCAGGACCAGCCCAGAGGGGTGCCAGAGAAGACGAGCGCGTTGGAATTGACTGTTCCCTGAATTACAAGCTGTAGCTGTTCAGCCCGTCCCTGGTCGTGTGGCATAGGGGAGGGGCTCTGTTGCCTGGAGTGGGATGTGGTGGGAGGTTGAGGGAGTGGGGCTGGGGTCAGGGAGCTTTGTCTGTCGGGCATCCTTGGCTCCTTCGGCCGGCCCTGGATGACAGCCACTCTGCCGGGCCATGCTGCGCCATGGACACCCACTGTGGGGTGTGGGAACTGCGGCACAGAGGAGGGACCCGCAGCAGGCCTCCTGCAGTCTCCTTTCACTCCCACAACTGGCTGGTCCCCAGGTAGAGTTGGGTCTGCCTCCCACCCAGCTCTGCGTTCACACGTGGGCACACAGGCTCTCTGGCCTGCCTTCCGGTTTTTCTGCCCTGGTCATGTCCTTTTCCAGTGCATTCTCCATGTGGCAGCCAGGTGGATCTCAAGTCCCTGCCCTGCTCAGCACCCTTCCCGCTCTCTATCACCTCAGGATGAAGCCCGATCCCCGCGCCTGGCCTTCCGGGACCTCTGGCTGGGATCCTGGGCAGCCTTGCCTGTGGTCTCCTCCCGCACCCACACCGCCATTCTGCCTCAGCTCAGTTCCTTTCCCTGAGCGCCCTGCCTGCCCTCAGGGCCGAGAACATCTCCTGAGGATGGGGCCTGGCTGGTTGGTACCCCCTCCTCAGAGAGGAAGCTTTGGAGGTGTGTGCCCAGTGGGGTGTGGGGCTGCCACCCCGACCTTGGACTTGAGCACCTCAAAGGTCAAAGCCACAGGTGTCCTGAGAGACAGAGGAGGTGGCTCGAAGGAAGTCACAGCCCGTGCATGAAAAAGGCCGAGCCCCGACTAGTGCTGTGACCCAGCCCGGGCTTCTTCCCTGCTCTACACCCCCTCAGTCTTCGCACCCTGGGTGCCAGGCAGAACCCTACGGGTATGTAATGTCCCCAAAACTGGTGGGATCGGGGTCACTAGATTCAGCTAGGCCTTCTTCCCAGGGCCCCTGCACAGGCTTTTTCTGTTTAAGATTTTATTAAAGCACAACTGACCTACAGAACAATGCTTAAGTCATAGATACATAGCTCTGTGACCCTATCCATGCGGCCACCACCCAGATCAAGGAGCAGTGTTACTGGAACCCCAGAAACCCCCCTCCTACCCCTTCCAGTCACTACCCCCAAAGGCGGCCACCATCCTGCCTTCAACTCACCATAGATGGCTTATATCTGCCATCAGTGGAATCGAAGTATTTTGTTCTCTTGTTTACTATTGTGCTCGTGAGAGCCACCCATGAATTGCATGCAGCAATAATTTGTCCATTTTCATTACTGTATAATATTCCATTAAACACCATATTCATCCTTTCTTCTGGTGATGGACATTTTGGGTCGTTTCTAATTTTTATCTATAACAAATACTACGACATAAACATTCTTGTACTTGTTTTTTTGGTGAACATGTGCACGTGTTTCTGTTCAGTATCTACTTAGGAGTAGAATTACTGAATGAGAGAGTATGCATTTGTCCAGCTTTAATTGATGTGGTCAGATGTTTTTGCAAAGTGGTTGTATCAGTTGACACTCCCACCGCCAACGTGGAAGAGCTGGACTTGGGGGGGAGAGAGAGAGAGAGTGAGTGTGTGTGTGTGTGTGTGTGTGTGTGGTGTTTTCCCCTGCAGCCATTCCGGTCAGGGCGTAGTGGTATCTCATTGTGCTTTTAATTTGCATTTCCTTGATGATTAGTGAAGTCCAGCACTTTCCTTCCATCTATTGGCCATTTGGATATGCTCTTTTTCTAATATTTTCTTCAAAAAGCTTCACTGTTTTACCTTTCGGTTAGATTTGCAGTCTATGTGGAATTGCTTTTGAGCGTGGTGTGCGTTCGGGGTCAAGATGAAGCTTTTCCCACGCGGATAGCTAGTCAACTGAGCGCCATGCATTGAAAAGGCCATCCTTTCCCTAATGCACTGTGATGTCACCTTTTGTCAAAATCAGGTGTCCTTGTCATGGAGGGCTTTCTAGTCTGTTTGTCTACCCTGTGCCAGCCCCACAGTGTCAATCACTAGAGCCTTGTGAAAGGTCTTGTCACCTGTGAGTGTGAGTCCTCCAGCTGCTCTTTTTCAGATGGGCTTGGCTGTTCATGGCCCCCTGAGTGCTGACTCTGTTATCCCACCCCTTAGAGGAAGCCCCAAGGCTCAGAGAGGTGAGGTGACTTTCCCCTGCCACACAGTTCTGGAACGCAGTCTTGGCTTCTTCCTGGGCAGCACCCTGCCCTCCAGGTGTGATGTAATGCTGCGGTTCCCGCCTGCACCACTGGGAACTTAACAGATTTCTTGAAATCACCTTCCTTCTTCCATGATATTTTTGAAAGGAAGCTGTGCATTTACTCTAAATGGAAAGTCAGTATCACTCTCTAAGTACAAGGTAACTGGAAGCATCTTAAAACTGAATGAAAACAACAGAAAAATCCATTCCGTTGCAGCCAGGTGCTGTGGTGCTGTTGCTGTGAGCCTGGGGCTGCCTCTTCCTTTGTGAAGTAGGTGGGCAAGGGCCGGGAGGGTTTCGACACTTGCTGGACCGAACTGAGTTCTCCTTGAGAGAGAAGTGGATGGGGAATAACTTTCTTACTGACTTATTTACTGCCACGTAAAGCAATTTAGAGCGACCCCTAAAATGATCACAGTACTAACGTGGGGCCTGCTTTGGGAAGCCCTGGTGTGATGAGGAAGCTGGAGGCTTGAGGTCCAGCTCATGGGCTGCAGGTTTTGTACATGTTCCTTTTATGTTCTCATCTAAAAAATGGGACTGAAACTGTCTCCTGTTTCCCCCTGGCTGCGGTGGCTGAACTGTCCCGGAAGGCTCAGTGCTATCTGCCCCCGCTGTAGCTGGCTCCTTGTGGCCTGCTGCAAGATGAGCCCTTACTCTGCCCACGCACCCCTGGCCTGTCCCTGCCACCTCCAGCAGGTCCAGGGACAGCAGATCAGGGCACACCCTCCCAGAAGGAGGTACACACTGTTTGCAAGGTGAGGATAGATAGAGCTCCTATGGGGCAGGCCCCGGGGCAGATGCCACCTTAGAGGCTGGGACCAGGAAGGGCTGATAGCAGTTCAGAGGGGTTAGTAAATTGCCCAAGGACACACAGCGCTAAGTCGCGCAGCTGGGATTCAAACTCAGGTCTGACTGACCTGCTGGAAGACTGGGTTCCCTGAGCTCCCTGGTGGGTGCTCCCCTGCCCTTGTTCTGACCCGGGTCAGTGCCCCCATGCTCAGTCTGTGGAATCCCACTGTGCCAGGCTGGGTCTGAATCAACTTGTGCTTTCCTGCCTCTGAGCCTTTGCTTGAGCTGTTCCCTCTGCCTGGAGTGGCCTTTCTCTCCTAAAGCACAGCTGAATTCTGGGTCCAGGCCTTTGTGAAGGCTTCTTTGTGTCCCTCTTGCTGGAATGACTCATATTCCATGCTGCCTAGTGTCTGTTGGCTGCAGTAGACCATGAAGTTCCTTGGGGACAGGAACCCTGAATTGTTGTAACCCTCCTGGCAGGGGAGGCACATAGTAGATGTGACCCAGACATCCGTGCTGACATCCCCCAGGGACACAGTGCGTTGAAGTATGCCAAGTGCTAGTCCATGCGGCCGTGTCTCATTTGATCCTCCCAGAGGCCCTGGCACATTATCTCTTCCTTCCACACAAGGACCATGCAGACCAGAGAGGTGACATGGCCTGTCCAGGTCTCACAGCTTAGGGGGACATTGCGAAACTAAAGCCAAGTCTCCGTCAGGAGCTAGAGAAGGGCTAGGCCACAGCAGAGAGCTCCAGGGCTTTAGCTGAGTCTTCCACGGACAGCATCAGGAACAGGAGGGGAGGAGGGGAGAGAGAGAGAAAGAGAGAGGCCTGATCTAGTGGGAAGGAGCGAGCCCTGGCCTTCAGGAGACCTGAGAGCTGGTGCAGCTCTGACATGGAAAGCTGATCCCCCTTGGGAGTCCTGGGCACTCTTTGAACCTGTTTTTCCCATCAGTGAAGGAATTCCTCATGTATCATCTGTGTTGGCTCATTCAACCCAAATTCACTGAATCCACCCCCGCTCCCCAATGTTGGACACTAGGGATACAGAGAGGAGCAGGACATGGGCTCTGTCCTGGAGGGGTGTAGGCTGGGGAGACAGACGAGTCATATGCAGATGGGGTACAATGTAACGGGCGCTGTCACAGGGGTTCCAGGACTGTGGAGGTAAGGGGAGGAACAATGTCGCACAGGTGGGAGGTACTTGGGCTGAGTCTTGAAAGGTGACCAGAATTCTCCAGGTGTGCGTGTGTGGATGGAACAGTGTGTGCAGAGGCCCTGAGTGGACCACAAGGAGCTTGTAGCACTGGAACCTAGGCCCAGGGTGGAGAATGGCGGGGGGAGCGAGATTGGCAGGGGCAGAGGGAAGAGGGCAGGCTGGGGGGCAGCTGGGAGGCTCAGGCTGTCCTGGTAGTGCCTGGCTCAAACTTCAGTGTCCTGAAGACAGGACGTGCCCCAGCCCCAAGCTCAGACCCAGGGGGAAGAGACCAGGGTTTAGAAGCTGGCTTTCCTGGTTGCTGGTTTATCTGTATCTATCAGTGGTTATGCCTGGAACTAGAGGGAGAGAGCAGAGCTCAGAGGCTGGTGACTCTGACCCCTTGGGCGTGTTGACTCAGTGGATGGAGTGGGAGGCGACTTTGGGGCAGATGGAGGGTGCAGGAGGACAGTCGGCATGAGGTGCAGCCTGTGCAAAGGCCAGGGCCAGAGAGCCTGGCATAAGTAGGCCAGGGTCAGCCTGGCGGCCAGGGGTGAGGCTGGAGAGATGGCTGAACTGGGTCAGACCCTCAGCCAGCCAGGCCTGGTCCCGGTTCTGGACCTGGGCCGAGCCGAGCTTCCCCCTCTCTGTTCGCTCCTCCCTTCTGTCCTAGGAGCAAACCTTCCCAGCAGCGCTGGCCGCTGCGCAGCCTGGACGGTGGCCAGAGCCCTCTTTCTCCACCGGCCTGGCTCTGTGACCTCGGCCAGCTTGCTGCTCCTCCCTGGGTTCTGGGCTCTGAACACTGGAATTGCTAGAGCTGATTTCTGGGCTCCTGCTTTCAGCTTCTTTGATCTAATTCTTGCAGCTTAAATTGCTTCCTAAACAGGCCTTTCAGGAAACTGTGAGGCTCATGGCGCTCCTGCTGGCTGTGTGCAGGAGCCCAGGGGCTGCCTCTCCAGCCTCCCCCTTCTCTTTCCCTCAGGCCCCCAACGCTGGGAGGGTGGGTGGGAAGCGGCAGGGTTATTGGCCTTCCCGGGTAGAGGGATGGCCAGAGAGGTTAAGGGGGTTGGCCTGAGGTCACACAGCAGTGGGACAGGTGGGCCCTGTATGACGTATGGGCAGAAGTTGAAGTGGCTGTGGGTCCAGAGCAGGGGACAGGCCAGCCCTCAGACCCTCGGCAGGCGGGGACCATCAGCCCCGCTCTCCCTTCTGTCCGTCCGTGTTCCACCCTCACCCCTCCATTCTCACCTCCTTCCTTTCCTGTTTCTCCCCTCCATTGAATCCCCTCATCTTTCCTTTCCTGTGGGGCTGGCTCAGCCAGGGTGTGTGTGGGGTGAGCCCTGCCCACGCTTTGGAGTCACCAGGCCAAGATGGAGGCTTCAAAGTCAGAGGATGTGTGTTCAAGTCCAGACTCTGCCATGGAACTCGGACAAGTTGCCTCCCCTCCCTGAGCCTCAGTTCTCTTTTCTGAAAAATGGCAACAGTGAAAGGCCTACCCAGCAAATCCTAAACGCCAGCCTCTAGCCAGGTGGTTTGCACACGGCAGGTGCCAGAGACACAGAGGTTCTCTCTTGGGAATGAGAGGGGCTTTTCTACTTCTGTGCTTCCTCTTCCCTCTGGCCTGCTAAGCAGTCTCCGCAGCCTCTGGTTAATTTTACTGGCATCTTCCAGTTACTGAAGCAACGTTGTTCCCATCTTGGAGATGAGAAAATAGGGAATCAGAGAGGTTGAGTGACTTGTTCAGGGCCACACAGCAGGTGAGGAGTACAGCTGGGACTGACACCCATATCAGTTTGCTCACAAACTCATGTTTGCCCTAGAAGCTGGCCTACCTTGCCTCAGTTTCCCTCAGCTAGGCTGCGAAGTTGGGGCCTGTGTCTTGGGGGTTCGGGATTGCAGTGTTGCCCTGAGCAGGCCCAATGATAAGTAGGCCCGGGGGTGTGGAGATCCCAGCTGGAGCCTGCAGCCCAGATGGAGTGTGAGATACAGGGCCATAGATGGGGCTGTCAGTCAGGTGCCTGGCTGTCCCAGCCTCTGTCAGGGCACCTGGCTGCGGCTCCCTCTCCTCCCCTCCCCTCCCAGAGCCCTTTCCCGAGTTGGTCCCGTCTGGGTCTCTTGCATTTGGTCAGCACACGGCTACGAGGTTCAGGGTGCTGGACTGCGGGGCGCTGATAGGCGCGGCACCTTCGTGTGCCAGGGCTGCGTGTGGATTCAAGTCCAGACTCTGCTGTGGAGTTTGGGCCTCGCAGGAGATGGGCCAGTTGGAAGCCTAGAAGACGGGTCCAGGCTGAACAGAGGGATGTGGGGGTCATCCATCAGCCAGGGGACCCCTGAGGGGGAGGGGAGGTCAGAGGGGGAGTTGGGTCCAGACCAGCGCTAGATGCCCCCGAGGCCCAGGAAGAGGAGACCGACCGTCCAGGAGTGTGAGACGCTGCAAGGTCTGGGAGGCCGTGTGGGAGAGTCTGGCTTCGGAGACTGGAAGGTCACAGGGTGGGGCTGGGAGTCCTCGGGGGAGGTTAGGTCACCAGCTAGAGGAGAGCGCTCCCTACAGAACTGGAGGCATTTATTCCGAAGTGTGGTGGAGAAGGCAGAGTGCTGGAAGGAGGCGGTGAGCGGGGATGTGACTGAAGGCTGGAGGGGCCTCCAGGGCCAAGGGTTCTCCACACAGGACAGAGATGATCTTGCGGCTCTAGGCTAAGGCGTGAGGCTCCGGAAGAGGGAAACTTGGAGACAGTGCTGCCGCCTTCCTGTGGGTGTGACACCAGCCAGGGAGCTGCTGGGTCACCACTGGTCTGATTCTGTCCGGGAGCTCTAGGAAGGCCGGTGGAACAAAGGAAGGGAGGTCGTGGGTGTGGCCAGGCAGCCCTGAGCGCCATCGTGGTTGTGCCCTGTCGGCCCACGGGCCTGGCGTAACCTCTAAGCATCAGAAATGAGGAAATTCAGGCTGTGGAGTTAGTCGGTTCCTCTCCCTGCTCTGTGCGTACCAGCTGTGTGACCTTGGGCAGGTCTCTCCCCCTCGCTGAGCCTCAGTTCCTGGCCTGTGCAATGGGGATGAGGGTGCCCACTTCCCAGACCTGTGGGGAGGGAGCACGCGGGGACCACCTCACTCAGCATATCCCTCGGGGCCTGCAGTCCTCAGGAAGTGATGCTCTTCTGATTTTCTGTCCTCCCAGGTGCCCCAGGAGCTGCCCTCGGCTGCCTTGTCTCGGCCTCCCCTCCCGGGTCAGCGGTCACCATGTTCTCCTGTGTGAAGCCCTATGAGGACCAGAACTACTCGGCCCTGAAACGGGCCTGTCTACGCAGGAAGGTGCTCTTTGAGGACCCGACCTTCCCCGCCACCGACGACTCACTGTTTTATACGGGCACCCCAGGGCCCGGCGTTAGGTGGAAGCGCCCCAAGGTCAGTGTCTGGTCCGAACTGGTGCCAAGGTGGGCAAGCCCAGACCCACCCAGTCTGCGGGGGACAGTGGGTGACTGGCAGGGGTCGCTCTGAGGCCCCAGGCAACCGAGAAAGTGGAGCGGCTGATGCTGGGCCCGCCTGCTGTGGGATTTCATCTGGACGGGGAGCCAGGAGAGCGGCCCCCAGTTCCGTGGCCACCACTGCCCAGCCAGGACCTCTCTGGGCCTCAGCTTCCTTATGAGGAAAGTGGGGCCCTCTGTTCTGCCAACCCTCCTGCCAGGGTCGTTTTTCGGATACAAATGAGGTGACATGGATGTGCCTCTTTTTTTTAGTACAACGTAGAGTGACGTTCAAGTAGAAGGAATTTACTTTGCTGATTATTGCATAGTGAGTTTGAAATAGTCATTTGCTGTAAGTGGAAGGTATTTATTACGATGGATAATCAGTAATAATAGTAATAGTAAAAAATAATAGTACCGCATAGAGCTGTGGGCATTAAAAGAGACGATGCATGAACGCCTGGCACCAAGCCTGGCACCCATAAGCCAGCTGTCACCGTTATTGCTGGGATCTGTGAATTACGGAGCATCTGTCTGGCGGCTCCCTCTGTCCCAGCCTTGGTCGCTGTGGCTGGAACGTGTTGAACAGAAGCTTCTGGCCTCATGGCATGATCTCATTCTCTTTAACCCTGATTCCTGAGTGTGAGAGTGGGTGTCCCGGGGGCCTGGGTGACGGAGAGGCTGCTGAAGGCCAGTGCCCCAGGCCCCCTCCCCAGTCTCCACGGCTGTGCTGGTGACACTGAGAGTTGGTCACACCGGAGGGACTTCAGTGCAGGAGACGGTGCTGGACCGAGGTGCCTGGGGCGGGGGAGGCTCCCCCTCCAGTACTCAGAGGCGGCATCTCAGAGTTGAGGGGTGAGAGCGTGGGGTGTGAGAAAGACACGAGCTTGAGACCTCAGCCTTTCTTGGGACGTGGCAGGAGCGTGGGGTGTGTGGGGTGAAGTCAGGGGAGAGGAAGCCCCGGGGGCCCTGGGGTCGGCAGGGCTGGGCCAGGGCAGCTGTGCTCCAAGGCAGCAGGGATCTTAGGCCAGGCTGTCAGCAGCGTGTGACGGGGGAAGATTTGCACGTTACAAAGTGCCTTCCAGCCCCGCTGGACATTTTGGGAAAGTGAAATTCAGTTTTCACGTTCCTCTCACAGGCCAGGCTCTCAAGTCCCTTCCAATGCACAGAATCCGATGTTCTTGGACTGGGGTGCTTAAGAGGTAGGGAAACCGAGTCCGGGAGGGACAAGCACGTGCCCCGATCGCCCAGCGGGGCGCAGCAGAGCGGCCTGCACTGGTCCTGCAGGCCACTGGGCTGTCCCTTCCTCCCCGGGCTCCTGCCCGCCCTGGCCCGCCTCCCCGGTCCCAGATAGAGGGTCCTTGGTGCCCCCTGGGGACCTCAGCCCCATGAGCTGCGCTGCCTTGGTTCTCCGAACTCCCAGCCTCCTCCCGGCCTGGCCTGAGACTCCTGCCCCTTGGTGAACCCCCAACCCCCATGGCTTCCTCCCTCTCCTGTGTTTGGTGGGTGGGGAAGGAGGCCGGCCTCAATAGGCCTTTGTGAGGCCTTGGGTGCTCGAGCTCTCTGCCCTCCTCTCACTCCACCCCCTCGCTGCTCCCCTCCTGGCCCTCTGCTGCCCTCTGGCCATCACTCAGACATTCTAGATCCTGTGGCTCTGGAAGGAGGCTGGTGAGGCATGGCTGGGGATGGTTGGGCTTGCTGCAGTGAGAGGAGGAAATGCCAAGCTGGCTGGGCTCAGCATCCCCCTGCTGTGTGACCCTGCTGGAGTCACCTGCCCTCTCTGGGCCCTTTGCCTGCCAGTTCAGGAGTCCTGCCACGGCACACTGCACCTTCGCTGCCTTTCTCACTGGGCTTGGTGCCTAGTTGTCCCTAGACACATAAAGAGGGGGAGCGGAGCTGCCCCTGCCTTGGATGTGGAGGCCAGTGACAGGCAGCTTGTGGTGGTTGGCGTTGAGACGGAGACGACTGAGCGGGGCCCAGGGGCGGCGGTGGGGGTCAGTTCTGGGTTGGGAGGCGGTTCAGGTCCAGGCACTTCTGAGTGGTGTGGGATGACGGAGTGAGACGGTGTGGACTGGGGTGTGTGTGATGGACGGCCCTTTGTACGTGGGGCTGTAGGTGGTGGCAGGGTGGGATGGCGGGCAGGCCCTGCTCCACAGCGTGCGGGATGTAGGGTTGGTGGAGCAGGAAGTCAGGCTCACTTGCCTCAGGCTGGTGGGGTGGGGCCAGCCCAGTGGGGTGACCATTAACTCCCTTGAGGTGGAGCATGGCCTGAGGCAGCCGTGTTTCTATGGAGTCCCATTTCCTGGGTCCTGTGTGTGACCTTACTGTTTACAAATGGAGCAAAAAGCCAACTTTCTCAAAGGCCCAGGGGAAGCCCGTCTTCACTCCCACCCCTCCCCTAGCTCCTTCTCTTGACATTAGTTGTGGCCTCTCTGCTCTTGGGGGGATCTCCTCGGCCAGCCTCCCTGCCTGCCAGCCTCCCTCTTCTTTCTCCCAAAATGGAATGAGGAGGCTGGCTTTTGAGCCGGATGGCCTTGGCCCTACCTTGCAGGAGGTGTGACCTTGAACAAGTCACTTCCCCTCCCCGGGCCTCAGTTACCTCATCTGTGAGTGGGGAGAATAGTTCTCGCTGCTCCTGGTTTCTGGAGGTTGAAGTGATTTGAGGTATATCTGTGCTGTTCCACACACAGGGGGCAGATGACAACCTCCCTGCTCTCACCACCTGCTCCTGCCGGCCTGGTGTTGGGGACCCAGAGCCAGCCCTGCCCGGAAGTCCCATCTCTTGGACTCTCTGGTCCACTTCAGTCCCACCCAGGGCACCTGCCTCGGCCCACGCCCTCCTCCCAGGTCCAGTGTTTCTTTGTTTTTGTTTTTCCCATTCAGTAAACATCTGCTGGCCTCCCTTAGGGGCCTGGCCAGGGAGATAAGAGGAGTTAAGAGACTGGAGGAGGCCTGTGACTCCGGGGGAATCCCAAGGGGATGGGTGGATGGGAGGCTTCCTCCTCTGTCAGGCCCAGGGCCTTAGTACCGCCGCTTCTCATCCCCGCGTACCACTCCACCCCATGTCCCCCCTTGCTGCACTGTGCCTTGTCCCATCTCTGGGGATGATAAGCCTGCAGGTCCTTTGCTGGAACCAAGAAGGGAACAAATAGGGATTCCCACAAACAGACGTCAGTTTTGGAACCTCCCAGAATTCTCGCGAGGTGGCCTGGTGGTCCCCAGCCCCATCTGGGGCTCATGCTCACACCAGCACCTGGAGAAGGCCCCGCTCCTTGGCTGTGCTGAGCGTTAGGCCCCTTTATGCCGTGAAGCAGGCAGTTCGCGTCAAGTCCAGCCACCTGGGCCTCTGCCCTGCCCTGCCCAGGAATGATCCCCTCCCTGGCATGTGCTGCGGTGGCCTTGAAGGATGGGAGGATGGGGCGGGGGGGGGGCAAGTCTGTTGCAGAGGGGTTGGGGCACAGGCTGTAACCCCTGAGAACACTGCCCTGTTTTCGGTCCCAGGCAGAGGTCCTGCTTCCTTCCTGGGCCTCAGTTTCCCCATTCTAATCGATTCCAGCTGTGATCTTAGCTTCCAGGAGGGAGGTGACTGGGGTGAAGGTGGATGGATGAGGAGAAGGGGGGAGAGCGGAGGGGCTGAAGGTGCCCTGGATCCGTTGACTAGCTGCCTTCCTGTTTCTGCACCGGGCCTGGAAACCTGAAGTTCTGGTTCAGTGAGGAGATGGTTATGGGCTGTGACCTATGTCCGGTGCAGCTGGCCTGGCAGGCTGGAAGGGGCCGAGAGGTGAGAGGTGACCGCAGGAGCAGGAGGCTGTGCCCCACAGAGACGTACGTTGACCGGAGGAGTGGTCACCCCAGCCCTGTCCTGCAGGTCACTCTGCTGTCCCTTCCTCCCAGGGTTCCTGCCCGCAGCAGAACCTGCCAAGTCCTGTTCCTGACACTGGAGGTGGGCAGAGCCAGACCTGGGCCCTGCCCTGCAGCTCTCAGGCTGGCGAGGGAGACCCAAAGGTGAACTTCAGGGAGGGCAGCGTTGGGAGGGAGCACAGCTGGCTGGGGGCCCCGGGGAGGATGGCGTCACAGGTGGCATCGGTCTCGAGGCTGTGGCTGGATCCCATCTTGGGGGGCAGTTTGGAGTCTCCATTCCCCTCTGGAGCCTCCCTGCCCATCAGCCCTCTCCATGCCTGTTCTGCTGGCGTCACCGCCTCCAGGCAGCCTCCTCTGATCTCTCCCTGGGTTCCTGCTGTCACAGCTGTGCTCACATGGAGGGTTACACTCAGGCTTCTCCTCCTCAAGGGCTCTGCCTGTGGGCTGGGAATTTTCTGACTGGCTCTGCCCTCTGTGCTTAGCCAATGGCCCAGGGAAGGTGGAACGACAAACACTCGTCTTGAGAAGCCGGGGCTCTATGGTGACAAAGGTGAGGGTCTGCGCTGCCCCTGACCCCTTGGTCTCATTGCCATATAGCAAGTCCCCCAAGCTGGGCTAAGGACAGGTGCAGAGGATGGAGAAGGGATGGTAGCTTTGTCACTCATAAGTCCTGGCCCAGCTGGAGGCTCTGGAGCTGACTGTCTGAGTTGGAATCTCAGTTCACCTCTTCCTCTGTGGCCCTGTGCAAATGACTTACCCTCTCTGTGCCTTGGTTTCCTCATCTATAAAACGGGGATGCTAACCGTACGTGTCTCACAGGGTTGTTCTGCACAGCTGGGCACACAGCAGGTGCCCAGTCATTGCAAGCTGTGTCTGATTGTTCCATTCAGGGTGTCCCAAGGTGGCCGCTGGACTCCAGGGCCAACCCCAGGTACCGCCGCCAACCTCAAGTCGTTTCTCTATCTTGAGCTGGCAAACCCGCGCCTCTCCTGGCAGCGGGAACACACCCAGACCACCATCTCCTCTCCGCTCCCTCCCAGGCTGGCAGATTTGCCCCAGGTCTCTGCTCTATCACAGGGAGTCAGGGCAGTGCCGAGCCTGGAACCAGGGACTCCGGAGCCCTGAGCTCAGTCTCTCCCAGGGGCCAGAGAAGTGTCTGGGACAGGCTGGGGTGGCTGGACCTGCCCACAGGCTGCCCTGGCAGTGCCGCTTAGTGGGAAGGAGAGCTCTATTGCGGGGGCTAGGCTCTGTCTCATCCATCCACTTGCCTCATGACCCTAGGTGTCCCTGCCCCATCCTGGGCCTCGGCATACTCCTCTGTGGAATGGGTGGTCCTGTCTCTGTGCAGGGCCCACAAGGGGGAGGGGTGCCTCGGAAGTCACTTCCTCTGATGCCAGGCGGTAGCTGTCTCTTTTCCCATGGGGGGGATGTGGCTGGGGTCCTCCAGGTACGAAGCCCCCCTCCACCCTTGTCCTGCCTGCTCTTCCGGACTCCAGGGAGGCAGATGCTAAGTCATGGCTCCCTATGGCTCAGAATTCTGAGCTGGGCCTGGGAGATAAGATAAGGACGGCAGCTGGGTGGGAGGCAAAGCCACTGCTTCCTGAGAACTCACTGGGTTTCCAGCCTCACTGGGTTTCCATGACCTGGGGCAGTTCCGCAGTCTGTACTCTGGGGGAGCCTCTTGCAGCTTGGCCCTGGGTCACCCTGAAATCCCATCTGGAGTGCTCACGCCCTCAGGGGAGTTACAGCGCTCAATGGCCCTCCCAAACTCTGGTTTTCCCAGGCAGAGGTGGCAACAGGAGTCCTGAACACCTTAGTGAGACCTGATGGCCCTTTGCCCTGTTTTCCCCTGCCAGGTGCGCTGCCTGCATGTTCTGTGGAGTCCTTACACAGCCCTGCAAGCATAATAATCTACTTCCTTTGCACGGGGAGGAAATGGAGGCTCAGAGAGGTTGAGCCACTGGACCAAAGTTGCACAGCCCGTAAATGGGGAGCAGGAATTTGAATTCTGACTTCCTGACTCTGCTGCCCTCTGCTGGCTGCCTCCGGTAGGCCCTCAGTAGCTCTGTTGTGATTGCACTGGTTCAGGAGCACCAGCTGAAGTGGAGGCAGGTCAGTGCTGTGTGGCTGGGGTATGTTGTTCAACCTCTCTGGGCCTCAGTTTCCTCATCTGTGAAATGAGCACAATACTCACCTCTCAGGACCGTGGTGAGGATAGATCACAGTGCCAGCAGGAAGGAAGGCATGTCTCAGTGTTTACCTCCCCCAGCCCGTATTGTCGCCCCCCTTGGAGAGCAGTCACTCGCTCTCAGCTCTGTGGAGTGAAGATGCTGATGGGTGAGGAGGAGGGGACTGGGGTGGGCACTCGGGGAGCTCTGGGGGTGTCTGCTCAGCTCTGCTCAGCATTTGCTTGCTGTGTGTCCTTGAAAGTCACTGCCTGTCTCTGAACCTTCATTCCTCGTCCATAAAATGGAATAAAAATGCTACACTGCTCAGGTGGAGTGAGGGTCAGATGAGACAGCCCGAGGATGTGCCCACATGGGTCCTGGGATGGTTGTCTCCTCGCTTCTCCCTGGCCCTTTGCACTCGTCATGTGCAATTCTGATGTGTTTCTGCCCTGCACCTCACCCCACTTTGTGACTGTGGGCCCCTGAGAGCTGGCTGGGATGGGCCCTGCAGGGCTGCTGGTGCTGGAGGATGATGGACACTGAGCCCTTGCTGGTCAGGGAGGACCACAGAGGGCAGGAGGAAGGTGGTGGCCTGGGTCCAGGCCCTCGAAGTCCTTCCACAGTATTTGCTCATCATCCAAACTTCGGCAGAAGAGCAGAGTTCTTCAGCCAGGGGAGGGGAGAAGGGCTTTCTGGGCAGCCCTGGGGGAAGCTGGATTTGGAGAAGCTGACCCAGGGCCCCAGTAGGCAAGGGGAGGCGTGCGAATCTCCACGCAGACAGTGAGGTCTCCTCTCGGCTTCTCCACAGGACATATGCGAGGACCCCCGCCTCTTTGTGGATGGCATCAGCTCCCACGACCTGCACCAGGGCCAGGTGGGCAACTGCTGGTTTGTGGCGGCCTGCTCGTCCCTCGCTTCCCGCGAGTCACTGTGGCAAAAGGTGAGGCCTGGGTCAGGCAGGGGTGCTGGGGAGACTTAACTCAGCCTGGCGCCCTCCCCATCAGATGGGGGAGGTGCAGCCTGAGTGAGCAGGTGAGACCTTATGACAGCCTGTGCGGGGATGGGGCCGGGTGATGCCAGGGCTCCCCAGTACTCACTGAGCATCAGAATTGCCTTCCCTGCCCCTGCCAGCTCAGGGGCAGGTGCTGGGAATCTGCAGAGCTCCCAGTTCTGATGCGGCCGCTCTTGACTGTTGGGGGCCCCCTGAGCAGAATATGCACCTGTGAAATGTGGAGGCTGCCTAAAGCATGTGCAGTGTGGAGACACCACTAACTGCGGCTCAGGAGACCCCTGCTAGTATCTGCTGTGCGACTTGGCCAGCTCTTGCCCTTCTCTGGGCCTCACTCTTCTCACTCTGAATAGCTGGAGGGATCCAGACAATCCTGTTTCATGATTCATGGTTCCAAGCAGCTGATATTCTGGACCAGAACCACAGGGTTTTAGGTTGGAAAGAATGGGCTCCGGTCCTGACACTTCGCCCTCTTGTGGCAGCATTCGGCGGTGCAGCCCGTAAGTCCAACACTGAGAGCGCTCCCTCCTTGGGGAAGCAGGGAGGCTGGAGTTGCGGTTTCTAAAGAGTAACCGATGGGGACTGCATCCTGGGTTCCCACGCCAGCAAATACAAGTCATTGCCCCTATCTCATCCCTGCCCTTTCTGCTCTTTCTGTAGGGACTAGCAGTAGGGCTTAAGAACACCGGGCATCCGAGTCTTGCAGGCTCAGGTGCGAGTCCCAGCCTCGCCGTTTCATAGCTTTGTACTTAGCCTCAGGTTACTCATCCAGAAAGGTGGGATATCAGAGTAGCTCCCTCTCGGGGAGCTGTGAGGGTGGAACAAGGTACTGTGCTTAAAGGGCCTTGTGCAGTGCAGCGCTGCAGTGACCCCAGTGTTGTGATCATTAAGATTCATGGAACATACTGGGTGTTCCTGGGCAAGCAGGGTGCAAGGGGCAGATGAGTTTGTTCTCATCCTCTGAGGCGTCCCTCAGCCATCAGAGGGAGCTGTGCCCTTCGCCGAGGCTGGGACTGTGGTAGGTGTCCTGTTGTCATGTCTTCTGAACAGGGGTGTGACCTCTCAAAGCCACCCCCAAGTGGGCATCCCTGGGGCCTGGCCCCGGTGGTCCTGTGGGATACGGGAAGCTCTGTGCTGTAGGCCCCTCGGCAGAGGCCACTGCCGAGATCCGTAGACATGGGTGGTCATGGGGCGTCCAAGCTGGGAGGGCCTTGGAGAGCCTCATGGCCCACAGAGGCTCGGGATCTGGCGCTGTTCTTCGGGTGTAGAGCTGTCCTCACCCTCCTGCCTCCAGGCTCCAACCCCCCTTCTCTGAGCCAGAACAAGGTGCCCCGGTCAGGGCTCCGTCTAGGGCTGGAGGTGGCACATGGGAACCCTGTGGGGCTGGCCCTACACCTCCTACCCTGTCCTATAATTGCCTGTTTATCTGTGATCTCCCCTCTGGAGCTCACAGACAAAGCTGGTCTATATCTTCCTGCTGAGCCCAGCAGGGGCCCAGCACAGAGAGGGCTCAAGAAAGTTTTGAGAACAGAGTTCCTCCCCAGCGACTGGCCAGCAGCCCCAGGCCTCCTGGGCCTGCAGTGGGGCCGGGGCCTGGCCCTCTGTGTCCCCTCCTGGTGAAGACGGGCTGTCTAGTCATTTGTAGAGATGAGCCTCAGCTTACCGTGTGCCCCGCCCTGGGCCCGACCCCTGGGACAGCTCTCCACCTAGCAAGTGGAAGAAGGGGGCCCCGGACACCCGCAGGCAAGAGGTTTGTTGTTGGTGCTTTGTGACCATGGGCAGGCCTGTGTTTGTCTCTGGGCCTAAGGTTCCTCCTGCAGGGTGTTGGGGCACCCAGCCTGGCTTGTCTGGAAGCTTCAGGGGCAGATCTACCAGGAGCTTAGGTCCCTGGGAGGTTGGGCAGAGTCAGGGCTGCTCTGGGCTAATTGCACTCTGCCTTCTGGTGCTGCTGTGGTGACAGACCCTGGGTCCCCGGCAGCAGGCACGAGGTCCCGGGGAGCTCGTTACTGTGCCTTACCTCGCGTCCTGTCCCTGCTGACTGGGCCCTGTTTGTTGTCACCCCTCACTTGCTGGGCCTGTTGCCCTGCAGGGGCCTCCCCTGCCCCCCCCCCCCCGTTTTCCTCCATGGAATGGGGGGCGCTCAGCCTGAGCTGCACCCCTGCTCCCTCCACCCACCTCACACTCTGGGGATGCTGAGCCTCAGATGCAGGCACATCACGCCCCTGACACACATGCCCCCTTCTCCAGGAAGCCATCCCTTTACCTCTAGTACTTGACATGGCCTGGGGCCGACAGGCAGGGGATTTGAAGCCAGCGGGTCCTGGGTTTGATTCTGGCTGGGTTTCTCGCTAGTCGTGTGACCTTGGTCAGGTCATGTTTCTTCTCTTGGCCTCTGTGTAAACCTGACTTTTCCAGTCCCCATGGTAGTAGGAGGATTAAAGGAGCCCACGGGGTAGGGGTGCAGGGCAAGCCCATGGCATTTAGCAGCAATCTAAATCCCTCTCTGCCCCTCCTCTGGCCTCCCACCTATTCCTCTCTTCTGCCGGACACTTCTAGGAAGCAGGCCTCCCTGTCCTATGGCATCCCTGATGGGGGCATTATGGTCTCCCCAACTTGACTGTGCATTCCCTGAGGGCAGGGCAGTGGACTTTAGGTGACCAGGTTTTGTGGACCAGATGTCAGATGTGACAGTGGGGTGGAGCATTTGCCATTAGCCTGGCCTGGCCCAAGCCAGGTGAGTTCACCTTTCCTAGAGCCTGGCGTGGCCCCAGGCGCAAGGGCAGGCCTGAGCCCTGCTCTGAGTCACGGGGTACCCGGGCCCAGGAGGAGATAGCCATGTCCCCGGTGGGGGGAGAGCAGAATTGAGCAGAAACCCAGTGGGGTGCCCGAGTGTCTGAGAGCGAGTTTTGGGGGGGTGGGCATCTCGGGCCAGGGCCTAGGGGAGGCACCTGGTGGCAGGGCCTCGCAGTCTTTTAGTTCCACTTAAAAACGTTTCCCATCCCACCCCTGCCCATGTTATATGAGCAATCCCCGCCCTGCAGCATATAGCAGTTCACGCACCACACGATAACTGAGCACCAGCTATGCCCCGGCACCATTCTAGGTACCGGGGACAGGTGATTTTAAAAAGTACCTAGAAACAGCCAGTGTTGAGGGTTTTCTACATTTCCTTCTAGTCTTTTTTCCATTTGGGGTTAAAGAGGGGCTTGTTCATTTGTTATGATCACGTTTTTGCAGTCACGGATGCAAGTCTGGACCTTGCTTTTCTCTTCTCTATTCACTCCTACGTCCAGCCTTTGGTGGGGCCTCCCAAGGCATCTGGTGGCCAAGCAGAGGTTTGTGGGAAGCAGTGGGCCAGCCCCACCCACAGCCTCCCGCCTGCCCTTCCTTCCCCTCTGGCCGTCCTTGGTCCCCACGGCTCCCTCCCTCCTGCCCTGCCTGTCTGTGAGGCCCCAGCCCTGGTAACAGCTTCCACCTTCAGCCTCTTCCTGCCGGTCGGTAACCCTCTGCCCAGGCCGAGACCAGGCCCTTCCCCCGGGTCCTGCGGCCTCTGAATCCTCATTGGTAGAAGCTGGACACCTCCCACCATGTCCTGCAGGCCCGGAGATGTGGCGGCATTCTCTCCCTTAAGTGATGCCTCCAGACCACACCCTCCCCATATAGACCCCTGCAGGCTCATGCCATTTGTCCCCCAATCCCCCCCACCCCCGGCCCCCACCAGCAGCCCACCTTACTGCCATCCCCTGGCAACCAGCTACCCTGGCACCCAGGCATCAAGGGCTCAACACCTCCAGTTTCCCAGCCTTTCCCACCCCAAGTACTGCTGCGTCCCAGGGGTTACTGTGCCTATGTGGCTGACACCCTGCCCTCATCACCCTGGCCCAGTTCTTGGTTCTGTTGCTCCATCACCCTCCCCTTCTAGCCATCTCCCTCCTTCCTGTGCCCGATGCACAGTTGTCTCTAAACCACATTTTGACTTCGGTCAGCACCCGTGTACTCTCTCCCCATGTGCCCATCTTCCTCTTGTTGTCCTCGTCCTTAGGCCCCATGATCCATCACATCAGCTATTCTCTTGTCAGTGTCATTCGTTCATTCATTCATTCAGGATTTCTGAGGGCCTCCTATGTGGCAGCCCTGTTCTAGGTAGTGACTAGAGTGATGAACCAGACAGCCACAGTCCCTGCCCTCTTGGTGGGGAGACATCACAGACAAAAACGAAGCAAATGTACAAATAAAAAGCAAAATTTAGTGCTGGGAAGGAAATAGCTCCTCCTCATGAAGGAGAGAGAAGCTCCCCGAACAGTCACTCCCCAGACACATTGTTCTCCTCTCCTCTGCTGCTCCAGCTACAAAGGAAAAGGTTCTGTGGGGGACAGCAGTTTAACATTTGCTGCCTGGTTTTCTTGAATACCATTGGGGAATTGCTGTCAGCAGCCCCAGAACTGACCCAAGGGCTTGAGGTGTTATCTTAACAGGATCAGGTGCGTGGTCCCCTTTGGTGACCCTCTTGCTGTTTGTGTAGCCCAAGACCCCACTGACTTACTTAGCTTCCATCTAGCAATTGACTGTGTCTTGTGGTCCACTGGGCCCTTCAGATTGTTTTCAGTTATTACACTTTGGGCCTGTGCTTCTGTCCTCTTTCTGTCATGGCAGCTTCCCCTCTCCCTCACCCCCACCCCCAGTTATGCTCACATTTCTTCCATTTGCCCACGTATAACAGCTGAGCTCCTGGTTCCCCCTCAGGCACTGGGGATACAGACGTTTGTCAGGTTCTTCCATGGCCTCAAGTCTCCTGGGGCAAACGGAGGCTCAACACAGGGGTAATAAGTAGTGGGATTTTAGTAGAAGAGCTTCCTGGGCATGTGGCTGCCATGCGGCGCAGGGTTGAGGCGGGGCCAGCAGGCAAGAATCATCCAGGTCAGTGATTCTCAAAATACAGCTCCTGGACCAGCGGTATCAGCATCACCTGGGAGGTTGTTAGAAATGCAAGTTCTCAGGCCTCATCCGAGACCGATTAAATCAGAAACTCTGGGGTGGGGCCCAGCAAACTGAGTTTTAAGTCCTGCAGCTGGTTTTGATGCTCCCTGAAGTTTGAGAACATCGGTCTAGGTGAGAGATGATGATGGCTGGGCCGGGGTCCTGGCAGTGGGATTGGGGAGACGTGTTTCCAGGGTAATCCGCAGGCCTTGCCGATCGGGCATGGAGGGGTGCGGGTGAAGCCGAGTCAAGGAGAGCGCCAAGGTTCGGCTTAGGTGACTTCAAATCTCAAATCGGTGGGCCCCTCTGGGCCTTATTTCCCACCCTCCTGCCAGGGGGTCTTCAGCCTCTCCTGATGTGTCTCCAGTGACAGCTTGCCCTCCGCCTCCTGCCCTCTTACTGCCTGTAAGCAGTGCTCCCTCTTCACAGCAAGCCAGCTCTCAGCCCATCCGTGGTAGCCAGCGCGGTTGCCACAGCAGCTGGTCCCTGAGGAGCCTGCCACCCTCCTGCCTGCCTGCAGGACCTCCGTTACCGCTTCTGCGAGGAGTAGAGGAGGCATGTGGGGACGCCCGCCCTCCTGCACACTCCATTTTGAGGACGGGGTGGGGCTGGGAAGAGCCAGTGGCAAAGAGGGGCGGTACGAGGAGGGGGGCGAAAGGGGAGACGGGGCCCCTCTTTGGTGGCCTCTCGCCTTGGCCGTGAGGCCCCAGTCCACTCGGCTCCTGGGCGGTGGAGGCGGCAACAGCAAGGGGGCCATGGCGGAGGACGAGCCGAAGCCGACCCAGCTGGACATGCCCCTGGTCCTGGACGAGGACCTGACCAAGCAGATGCGGCTGCGCGCGGAGAGTCTGCAGCAGCGCGGGGGGATGCGCCAGGATGGCGAGAAGCTGCTGCAGCCGGCGAAGTCCATGTACCGCATCGACTTCACCCAGCAGCCGAGGCTGCAGTTTGAGCCCTGGGACGTCGTGCTGGACAAGCCGGGCAAGGTCACCATCACGGGCACCTCCCAGATCTGGACGCCCGACCTCACCAACCTCATGACGCGGCAGCTGCTGGACCCCGCCGCCATCTTCTGGCGCAAGGAGGACTCGGAAGCCATGGATTGGAATGAGGCTGACGCCCTGGAGTTTGGGGAGCGCCTGTCCGAGCTGGCCAAGATCCACAAGGTCATGTACTTCCTCATCACCTCCAGCGAGGGCGTCGAGCCTGCCAACCTCAAGGCCTCCGTGGTCTTTAGCCAGCTCTGATGGCAGCTGCCCGCTGCTACCCTCTCCCTTGGCCCACCTGCCTGACCCCTGCCCATACCCCTTTCCCCCATGTGTGTGTTTGGGGACATTCTTCTAGCTGCTGGCCTATACTTGGCTTGGCCAGGACCCCTGAGCCTGCATCCTTCCTTCTCTCCTTTCCCTGGTGCTGGCGCTCCTATTCACGGGAGGAAGATGCAAGGGCTCTGTAGTCTAGAAGCTGACCTGGCTGCCGCTGCTTCTGCCGTAGACCATGGAGACCTGGTTGGGGCTAGTGTGGGAAGATGGAGAGGCCTTGGGAGATGGCCTTCTCTCTGCTCCATTGTTGGGAGAGAGACTGAGAGACCAAGACAGAGACAGACACAGACCGAGAGAGACACCTCTAAAGAACCAGCCATTGGGCTTCCTCCAGGGACAGGGGCCCAGAGATGACAACGAGATGACAAAGCAACTTCCTTGGAGAGTCTGGCACACAGGCACCTGCTGCCCTCCTGTCCACGGTGCCCCTTCCCAGTGTCCGTGTCTGGAGGTGAACACTCAGCCTGCTGCTCCGGGCACCTTGTGTGGGCCCACGACACCTCAGGGCTCTTAAGACATTGGGCAGGGTTGCTGTGAGGGCTGATTTGGGCAGTGGGCAGTGGCTGGCACGCTGGAGGCTGTGCAGACCAGCTCTTGGTTTTCTGGGAATGACTTCAGGAGGGCAGAAGTGAAGGGGGAGATCTCAAAAACGTTGCATAGAGATGTATCTATCTATACATACACATATGTACTGAGAGAGCATGCTATATTCATATGGCTGTATTCCATGCCTGCCCTGTGGATAAGTCTGAATTGCCCAGCTGGTTCCCTGGTGGCCCTTAGCAGGGGCTTGATCAGGATGGCCTTGGGGAGGGGAAGCTCCTGAGCCGGGAGACTTTGAGGTTCATGCAGTGAAGTGGGGAACAGTGTAGTAAACAGGTTTCCCTCTGCCTGGAGGAAGCTGGATAGAGGGGGTCCAGAGCCCTGGAGCTGGAGACAGTAACATCTCTGGGGCCTGAGGTGTCCCCTCCTGGGATGTCAGGCTTTTCCTGGCTAACTGGTCGGAGAAGGCAGGTGTGTCATCCTGGTGCGGCATCTTTGGTGGGGTTGAGGGGTAGGAATCGGGGGCAACCTTGGAGGGGAGCTGTGATGGATGGTGGCCAGCCGTGGGCTGGAGGTGACAGTGCGGTGTGATGGCGGAACACTGGCCTCAGAGGTCACAGGGCAGAACCCACTCACCAAACAAAGAGGGAAACTGAGGCACAATTGCTAGCAGATTCAGTTCCAAGCCCCAAGCCCCCCTCACGCTGTGCAGGCCCAGTGAGCTCCTCTGAGGCCTGGCACCAGCCAAGGGCACCTCAGGAAGCGCCCCCAACACCGTGTCTCCAGGTCAGCCCTGTTTTGTGTCAGGGACGTGCCCGTGACATTTTCCTCGTGAAGCAGAGCCGTCGGGGGGCTGCAGGGCCCTGGGAGCAGAGGCACTGAGAGATGGAGGGTCAGAGCCAACCCTAGTGGCCAGGGCTGCCGGGAGGGCAGGCCCCCACTTTGGAGGCAGGCAAGCAGAAGCACTTGGAGTCGATTCTTCAGTGGGAGATTTGGCCGTGGTGTGAGCGATGGTCCTTTCTAACCTGAAGCTCAGGTGTCTGTTCTGGGACATGCTTGGATTCCTGCCTGCTTCTCTGCTGGCTCCAGGGGAGCCTGGAGGCTAGACCCCTGTGGATGGCCCTGTCCTTCTGCCTCTCTGCCTGACTCCTCCCTGCAGCTCTGGGGCCCCTCTTGCTGCGGACTGCTTGTATCCGCACCCCAGCGCGTCTGCTCTGTGCAGGCATGTGAGTGCCTCTGCCGTGCTCACTGCGTGTCCCCGGTAAAGCCTGTGTGTCCCCGCCTCATGGTAAGTGTTCTCTTCCCAGGAGCCACCCCTCCCTGGGCCCCCTCCACACCCCTGCCCCCTCCTCCTGCCGCTTTCAGGGCTGAGGCCCAGAGCAGGTGGTGACTGGCCCAAGGTCAGACATCAGCATGGGGTTTGAAACCAGGTCCCGTGACACCAAGCCAGGAACCAACAGCCCTGACAGTTTTTTCTCCAGTGGCCCCCAGACCAGCCTCTGTATGGGGCATGGAGAGAGCCATGCTGAGGCCTCGGGGAGACACTTGGAGCCCACAGGGGATGGTGGGGACCCACCAAGCCGTGCTCAATCTGGAGTCTCCCTCCCTTGCAGGGTGGCCGGGCAGGAGGCAGACGGGACAGGGGAGTGGCTGAGAGGTGGGGTGGGATCAGGCCTGTGCCCCGATTTCCCTAACATGCTGTATGTCCTCAGGCAGCCCCTGACCCTCTCCCAGCCTCAGACCTTCTAAAGGGAACAGCCTAGTTCTCTGAAGCCCCTTGCAGCCCTGCCCCACTGACCAGAGAAGACCCATGTCACCACGTCGCCTTAGTGCCCCACCTGACCCTGACCCTCACTCAATTTGTGGACGGTGACAACAGAGGCCCGGGGAGGAGGCTGCCGGCCCAAAGTCACAGAGGGTGTGTGGAGGGGCCGGCGACGGGGTGCACGTGGATCAAGCTCTGGGTCTGTGGACCTTCGACCCCATGACCCTGGCCCCCTGGGACGGGAAGGGCCGATGCCCCCATCCCATCTGAGGGCTCAGGCCCGGGCAAGGCTGGCTTCTCCCCCAAGACAAGGGCAGGCCCCGCTTCCAAGGCCGCTCTTGGGGCTTTGCTTGGGAACAGCCCCCTGGGCAGGTCTCGCATCCCCGTCTTCCTCCACCCCAGAGCCCTGCCCAGAGCAGCTGCTGCTGCCTCATTTCCCTTCCCCAAGCCCTGCCCTCCAGCCCCAGCCTCCATCCACTCCTGAAGATACTTCTGGGAGGGGTGGGGGGGAACAGAGACGGGAACCCAGGCTTCCCACCGAGGACAGCAGTAGAAGGCCTGGTTCTGCTCCTGAGACTGGGTCGGGGGGAGTGCAGGGAATGGGAAGTGAGGACCTGCTTTCCCCGGAACCCGTGAGAAACCACCGAGTAGAGAGACCTGCCATTTCCTGAGCTCCTGCCTCCCACTGAGCCAGTATATGGTAGTGTGAGGGACCCAGTCTGGCGCTGCCGCCAGCCACCACCCGTGTGACCCTGAGCAGCCTCTCGGAGCCTGTTTGCTCATCTGTCGGTGGGGATAGTAATGGTTCTTTCCTCATCGGGTCACTGTGAAGATGGAACGACTTAAAGCTAGTGAAGCACTGAGCTTCCTGAGAGGCACACGGGCTTCCTCTCTGGATTTCCTCCTTGTACTTTCCCAGTCGCTGTAGACACAGAGTCTCACTTTGCACCATGATTCTGAGAGGAGGGTGTTAGGAGAACCTATTTACTGAGGAAGAGTGTAGGGTTCAGAGAGGTGTAGTGAGTTGCCTGAGGCAACACAGCAGCCAGTGCTTAGGGCAGCAGGCAGTGTGGGGTGGAGGGATAGGCAGGGTCCAGGCCTGGCTCTGTGGTTGGAGAGAGTGGTCATGGGGGAGTGGATTCTCCTCACCATTACCAGGCTTGGTAGGGCCCAGCTGAGGGAACCTTAAGCCCTCACAGTCTAGCCCGGGGGCCTAGCCCGAGGGGCCACCCAGGTCTCTGAGCGTCTGGCTCTGCTCACTCCTTGTGAACAGGGATCCCGGGGCCCCCTGCAGGTGTGTCAGCACCCCACGCTCCAGGTGGTGAGCTGGAGGCGCTCCTCTCCCAAGGGGCTGGGGGTGGGGATTGCCCAATCTTCCTGGCTTCTTCCAGCCGTTGCGTCTGAAACTCGGGAATTTGAGACTCTTGGAATCAGAAGCTGAGAACTGAGAAACTTCAGATGCTCAGAACCAGGGACCCTCTCGTTCTGAGGATCTGGAGAGGTCTGTGGCTCACCTCACCCAGCTTAGGTAACACAGGAAACTCCACTGTAGTCCCTCAGCCTGCAGCCCTGCTGGCCTTGTTTAGAAATGCTCCTGGCTTGCCCTCTGGGGTCCCAAGCAGAAATCTGTGGGACGCTCCCTCTCTGCCACATGGACAGACATACACGCACACACTTGCACATACACATGCATGCTTCTGTGCACACACTCACACACGGGCACTCACTCACTTGCCCAGGGTCCCAGCAAGATTTGAGCCCAGCCACTTGGGTCTGGGTGGGAGTCCCTGAGGGAGAGCACCGAGGGGGTGCTCCAGGTGCTGGGGCACCAGGGGGTACTGTGGCACACCCATCAGTGGGACTCTGAGGTTTCTGGGTGATTCTGCAGTGGGTGGCTGTTAATGGGCGCACGAGGGGCTCCAAATCCCACAGAGTTCTTGCCTCACTGCCCGGTCAGCCCAAGGAGGTGCCTCATCCCCTTCAGGCCTGTTTTTCCCATCTGTACAGTGGACTGTCGTTAAGGTTTTCCTTTCTCCTCTTGGGAGGGAGGTTGACCAGGTCCCCCCGAGGTTTGCACACACCATGTACTCCACACACCAGCAGGGACGACCCCTCATGTGTGCCCAGCCCTCCACAGTTGATGCAGTACGGCCAAGGCCATTCTCCACCTTCGTTCTCACAACAGCCTTGGAGGGAGGGTAGGTAGATGCGGAGATACTGAGGCTCCGAGAGGTGACCTAGTCGAAGCTTAAGTCCCAGCCACACACCGAGGTTGGTAAATTGATGTCCAGCATCAAACGGCAATCAGTATCAAGGGTACAGAGGACAAGGAGCTTTATTTGCAGGTCTTAGGAATTGCAACGGGGGAGACACAGATTCAGGTAGAACCGAAGAGCGTTCCAGGGAAGAGGAAGTCGGGCTTGTAAAGGCAAAAGCCATAAGGTCGTTAAAGGAAATATTTGTCCTTGAGGCTGTCAAGAGTTATTTTAGGGTAAGGATCCAATAAATATCTTGAGTTTCTGGAACACTGGGCAAACGTTCTGGATGGCTGCGTTAAGACAAGAAGTGGTCAAAGTTCAGATTCCGTGCAGGTGATGATGTGCAGAAATCACGTTTTCTCAGTGGCCTCCCAGCTCCGTTTTAGAGCGCTGTCTTAGTAAAACTGACTCCATTTGTATTTTCCTTTCACACCAGTAGTGTGTACAAGCTCACCAGCTGTCCAGGCCCTCGCTGCGGCCGGCATTTGGGGATTTTCCTCCCAGAAAGACTCAGCCAGCTGTGGAGCTGGCCCTGGCCCTGTGCCGGGCGGTGGGGATCTGAGCAGGAGCTTGGGGGAGGGGCTGCCGGATGGCGCCCAAGGGGAGGGTGGGGTCAGGAGGACCCTGCAAGCTGCTGCTCAGCTGGCCCCGGAGGGACAGGGACGGGGATGAGGCCGGCAGAGGGAGCCACCCGTGCAAAGCTGAGGTAGCCTGAGGCATCACGGGGTGTAGATTCCTATAGGTTCTGAGGGAGGCAGTGTTCAGGGGTGAAGCTGAGAGCTGCCCGCAGGGCTTTGAATGCCGGGCCAGGGAGCTAGTGTCCCTGGCTATGGGGCTTTTCAACTGTAGTCACGCGAGAGGAGAGAGACAGCCTAGTGAGCCCTTGGACCCATCCCTCCACCTCAACCACTGCCAACTCATGGTTGATCTTGTTTCCTCTACAACCCCGCTCCCCCCAGGCAGCATGTCATTTCATCTGTAAATATTTCTGGATGTATCTCTGAACGATAAGGACTCGTTCAAAACCCGGAACCATAATATCGTAACATAACTAAAATAACTTTGTAATAATTCCTTAATATCATCAAATACCCAGTAAATGTTCTGGTTTCCACTCTGGGTCACAAATGTTTATATGTATGTTTTACAGTTTGTTTGAATCAGATCCAAAGGTCCATTACTGCAGTCCGTTGGTTCCCCTTCATCTTTTCATTTTTTTCCCTTGCAATCTAGTTGCTGAAGAAGCTAGTCATTTGTCCTGGGAGTTTCCAACCATCTGGATTTTGCAGGCTTCGTTTTCATGGTGTTGATTAATGTTTGTCTGTGCCCTGAGTTTCCTGTGAGGTAGCACTCACCTCTGGAGGCTTCATAAGATGCGGCACAATTTTTTTTTGCACAACTGCTTCATAGGCGAAGTTCTCTCAGGAGGTACATAATGTCGGGTTGTCTCTTATTTTGTGACATAGGAACCATCGGTGATCCTAAATCGATGTTAGAAGCCATGATTGCCTAAATCCATTATTTGTCAGTGGTTGCAAAAGAATAGGAGTCTAGGACTTCCCTGGTGGCGCTGTGGTTAAGAATCCACCTGCCAACGCAGAGGACACAGGTTCAAGCCCTGGTCCGGGAAGATCCCACATGCTGCGGAGCAAATAAGCCCGTGCGCCACAATTACTGAGCCTGCACTCTAGAGCCCGTGAGCCACAAGTACTGAGCCCTTGTGCTGCAACTACTGAAGCCCATGCGCCTAGAGCCTGTGCTCCGCAACAAGAGAAGCCACCGCGATGAGAAGCCCGCCCACCACAATGAAGAGTAGCCCCCCGCTCGCCGCAACTAGAGAAAACCTGCCCACACAGCAACGAAGACCCAACGCAGCCAAAAATAATTTCTTCTCACTTCTTAGATGGAATTCATCACCAGATAAAAACCTCCCTTCATCTGCTATTGGTTACTCTATGGCACAGTTTGTATAGAAAAGTCAGGTTAAGTCTTTGATTTTTTTTTTTCCTTTCGATTTCCAGTTTCAAAAAAATGAGTTGTTTCCCTGCCACCCTCCAATAGTGACTAATTATTTGTTTGTGTTAATATCATCATGGTCTCATGGATTTGAACATATTGGATGTGTTTCATTCATCACTGTCATTATCCTTTACTGCTGCTCCAATTGGCCTGTCTTTGGCTAGTGGGAGCCTCTTCAGATTGGTCCTGAATCCTCTGGTTGCTTCCTTGATTTCTGGCATGACCGGATGTGGTGTGGAGGGTGTGTGGTTTGTGTGCCCATGGGAGCACACCTCCCTGGACAGACTGCTTCCTCTCGCTTGGTACCCTGGCTGGCAGCAGAGAGGGGCTGAGGGGTGAGAAGGCTGGCCTGGGGCTTCCTCGAAGGGCTGTGGTGTGGGAGGGAAATTGAGGCCCATGGAGATCGCTGACTCTGTATCACAGGCCCTGGAGCCTCATTAGCTGCCTTTTGAGTCACAGAGGGTTCAGAGCCAAGCCCTGGGTTTACTGATCCTCCCGTGGCCCCAGTGGTACCTCCCAGCTCCTGCGAGGGCTCCTCTTCTTCCCTCCCTCCTCCGCCATCCTTCTTCCACATCCCGTGCAATCCAGAGCTCTCAGAGCAGGGAGGAGTGGAGGAGGGTGCAGTGGCCAGGCCAGTGTTCCCAGCTTCCGACTCTCCATTGCTCTGTGCCCCTGCATGTACCCCCTTTTTTTGCAAAATAAATTTATTTATTTATTTATTTATTTATTTTTGGCTGCGTTGGGTCTTCACTGCTGCACGCGGGCTTTCTCTAGTTGCTGCGAGCAGGAGCTACTCTTCGTCGCGGTGCGCGGGCTTCTCATTGGCTGGCTTCTCTTGTTGCAGAGCACGGGCTCTAGGCGTGCGGCTTCAGTAGTTGTGGCACATGGCCTCAATAGTTGTGGCTCTCGGACTCTAGAGTTAGGCTCAGTAGTTGTGACACACGGGCTTAGTTGCTCCGTGGCATGGGGGATCTTCCTGGACCAGGGCTCGAACCCGTGTCCCCTGCACTGGCAGGCGGATTCTTAACCACTGCGCCACCAGGGAGGTCCCTGTAACCCATTTTTGATACACTTTTCTGTCCTGAAATCAAGTGTCAGGGAACCTGCCAGGGGTCAGGGCAGAGGCCGGCCTGGGAGTCTTCACTGAGAAAGGACACACAGTTGACTGAAAAGGGACCAGCTAGTAATCAGCCCTTGCTGGGTGCTAGACTCTGTGTCAGGCTCTGAAGCCCTGAGTGTGAATCCTGCCTCCCTCACTGGTGCCTGTGGGCGGCCTTCTGCAGCGACTTCCTGCCCTACCCCTCAGAAGACAGCCCTGAGGGTTCAGGCGCTAAGGCACTTAGCTGGGCTGCATTAGTGGCTGTAGCGCCTCTCACTGTGCTTATCATTTTCATTGTCTTGGTCCCGAATGTCCCACTAGGGAGCATTTCTCTTTGCCAGCATCTCTGTTGATGGTTAGAGGCATGTAAACAGAAGCATCCTTAATGAGGGTGGGGGTTGGGAATGGCTTTTGGCTGAAGTCTCTGTGCTCAGGCAGCTCCGGACCTTGGGATTTATTTACAGCCTCCTGATACATCTCTGGCTCCTCAGACGGATTGCCTGTGTGCCCACCCCCATACCTGGGAGTGATTTTCTTCTAGAAGATGGTTCTTCCGGTCTTGATGGGGTTTGGCTCCTCTGGGTCCTTGCTCGAAAGGGCCAGCAGGTCCCCCTGACTCAGCAGGGTGAGGGTTTTTTCCCCTGCCTCCCCACCTCCTGCTGCCCCAAATTCCTCTGTTCGTCCCAGTCTGCTGGGGCGATGCCCACTGCCAGCTCTCGGGACACCTGCTCAGAAGCTACTGCTTGTCCTCCAGGGTCAGGCCCACCAGCCCCTTCTCTCCATGGCCCGGCATGTACCCTGTGTCAGCCTCAGCACTTGCCTGTGTGCCTGCCTCTCCCACCAGACTGGGAGCCTCCCGAGGGCGGGGACCATGTCTGAATCATCTGGGTCCTCAGTGCCAGTGTGGGGCTGGGTGCAGAGTGGCCCACACTGATAAAGAACTCCTTATTTGGAGGCAGACAGACCTGCGTTTGAATCCTGGCTTCAAACCCAGGTCTGCCTGCCTCCAAAGAATGTATATTTTCTAGCTATGAGATCCTGGACAAGTTACTTGCTCTCTCTGAGCCTTGATGTTCTCATCTGTAAAGTAAGGATGGATATATTAGTAATTTCATGGGGTGGTTGTGTGAATTGAACCGAGATAACCCATGGCAGTCACAGGCTTGGTATCTGGCATTTCCAAGATGCTCCATAAATAATCAATTTTATTAAGAGTCCCAGTGGATGCCTGTGAATTTATTTTCAGTTAACACATGTTTATTGAGGACCCTCTCTGAGCCAGGCCCTGGACTAGGTGCTGGGTGGATAGCAGTGACCAAGACTGACGTGTCTCTGCCCTAAGAGAGTTGACATGCCAGTGACAGTGTCAGCACTGAACACAATGTCACACACCTGTGTAATTATAACTCGGGAAAGTGTCTCAGAGGAGAAGTGCCAGGGGCCGTGAGATGGATGGACAGGGGTCCTGGCCTAGTCTGAGGAGTCAAGGAGGGCTTCCTGGAGGAGGAGGGTAGGCCCTAAAGGACAAGTGAGAGTCAGCTGCAGGAAGAGCAGGTGCGGAGTTCCTGACCAGAGAAAGAGCCTGGAGCAGGGCGCAGTAGGTGGAGGCTGGGGTGGGTGAGGGTAGAGACACGAGCCTGGGGACAGAGCATATTAAGGGTTTGGGCTTTATTTTCCAGGGGACCTGATCAGAAAGATCACTCTGCTGCTGTGTGGGACAAGAGCAGATGTGGTTGCTGATGCTGTTAGTGTCCCGGGGCGAGGAGATGGGGGACCGGGCCAGGGTGGTGCCGGGGGGCTGGAGGGGAGGAGATGCATTTTAGCAGAATGTGGGAGCTCAGATTGCATGGAGAGAGGGAAAGTGGGGAGGCCGGCATGGCTGCCAACTTCTGGCTCCGGCAGGACAGGGGGCATGGTGGCATCACTGACCAGGCAGGAACTTGGGTGGATGTGCTATATTTCTGAGGGGGAAGATGCAGGTGGAGGCATGAGGAAGGGAAGGGGAAGCTCATAGAATCTTAGAATGACAGAGCTGGGAGGAGCCTCAGGGGGCCTCCAACCCCTTCAGGGATGGGGAAACTGAGGCCCGGAGATGAAAAGGATTTGCCCAGGTCCCATACTGGTTCATGGCAGAGATGGGAATTGAACCCAGTATTCCTTTCCATTTGATTCCCTGGAGGCACGCAGCCCCACTTCCTCAGGAAGCCAGCCGTGACCCTCAGTGTGTCCCATCCTGTCCCCCTCCCCGTCCAGGTCATCCCAGACTGGAAGGAGCAGGAGTGGGACCCCGAGAAGCCCAACACCTACGCGGGCATCTTTCACTTCCATTTCTGGCGCTTCGGGGAGTGGGTGGACGTGGTCATCGATGACCGGCTGCCCACAGTCAACAACCAGCTCATCTACTGCCACTCCAGCTCCCGCAATGAGTTCTGGTGTGCCCTGGTGGAGAAGGCCTACGCCAAGTAGGTGCCAGGGTCGGGCGGCCAGGCTGGGGTGGAACTGCTCTTGGGCTCTGTGCGGGTGTTCCTCTAGCTGGGGCTCCAGGCACAGAGAGGTGAGGGGCAGGTGCAAACACACACAGCGAACTCAGAGCCCGGCACCCAGAGCACAGCCAGGTGTGGTGGAGGCCTGGACTGCAGGGCCTCTGGGTACCTGGTGTCAGGTCCCCACAACCCGCCCACATAGGGAAGCCCGCTTCTACCTGGGAAGATGGAGGCCCAGGCAGGTGTCCTGCAGGTAGCCGGGGGCAGAGCCAGCAACCATATTCAGGTCGATGGTTCTTTTCCAATGATCCAAGTTGCTGAGCCATCCCTGGAGGCCTCGTTGGGCATGTGGTGCCTCCGAGCCTGGGCTGGTCGAGGAGGTTGGGACAAACCACTGCCTTTCCTGCTGGCTGGGCCTCCCCTTCACTCACCCACTGGTCTGTCTACCTGACTGTCCAGCCATTCTATCTTTGCTGCCCCTCCTCCTGCTCTGTGCCAGGCCCTGGGTTCCCAGCATGGGCATGAGCAAAGGTTTGCTGAGCTGTGGAGGGCTTTGGGGCAGAGTGACCTGCCCAGGCCCCTGCAGGACAGGTGCAGGCCTGGTGCAGGAGGGCCAGTGGGGTCAGAGACCAGCTCTGTGGGAGCGTCTCCTTGATTCTTCCTCCCAGGCCTGTTTGTCACTCTCCTTGGACAGTGTGGTATGTGTGTGTGTGTGTGTGTGTGTGTGTGTGTGTGTGTGTGTGTGTAAAAGGAAAAACAAAAACTCCATCATCAAAAACAAACCCATGGAACCCTCTTGCACTGTTGGTGGGAATGTAAATTGATACAGCCACTGTGGAGAACAGTATGGAGGTTCCTTAAAAAACTAAAAATAGAATTACCATATGACCCAGCAATCCCACTACTGGGCATATACCCAGAGAAAACCATAATTCAGAAAGACACATGCACCCCAATGTTCATTGCAGCACTATTTACAATAGCCAGGTCATGGAAGCAACCTAAGTGCCCATCGACAGACGAATGGATAAAGAAGGTGTGGTACATGTATACAATGGAATATTACTCAGCCATAAAAAGGAACGAAATTGGGTCATTTGTAGAGACATGGATGGACCTAGAGGCTATCATACAGAGTGAAGTAAGTCAGAAAGAGAAAAACAAATATCGTACATTAATGCATATATGTGGAACCTAGAAAAATGGTACAGATGAACCGGTTTGCAGGGCAGAAATAGAGACACAGATGTAGAGAACAAACATATGGACACCAAGGGGGCAAAGTGCCGGGGGCTGGGGTGGTGGTGGGATGACTTGGGAGATTGGGATTGACATGTATACACTAATATGTATAAAATAGATAACTAATAAGAACCTGCTATATAAAAAAATAAAATAAAATTGAAAAACAAACCCATGAAAACATGTCGGCAGATTCCATTTTTAGTCCTAAGAAAGCAAAACCCGCCCCCGGTGGTCAGTTGGTCACCATCGTCCTTGGTGCAGGCTCCTCTCCTCCCACTCTGGGAGACCCACTCAGTGACTCAGTGGGCTAGCTCTGTTTTTTTTTTTTTTTCTTTTTCTTTTAAGTAAAATTTTTATTATTTTAAAAAATTGTCCAAAATATAATATTTATCATTCTGACCATGTGTAAGTGTACGATTCAGTAGCATCAATTACATTCACAATGCTTTGTCCCCATCACCACTGTCTATATCCAGTATAGATGATGATACTTTTCATCATCCCCAACATAAATTCTGTTACCCACTAAACAATAACTCCCTCTTTCTCCCTTCTCCCAACCCTGGGAACCTCCATTCTGCTTTTTGTCTCTATGAATTTTCCTATTCCAGGTAACTCATGTAAGTGGACTGTTTGTCCTTCTGTGTCTGCCTTATTTCAACTAGCGTAGTGTTTTCAAGGTCCTTCCATGTTGTAGCATGTATCAAAATTCCGTTCCTGTTATGGCTGAATGGTATTCCGTTGTATGTGTGTGCCACATTTTGTTTATCCATTCATCTGTTGATGGACACTCGGGTAAACTGTTTCCACCTGCGTGCTATTATGAATAATGTGACTATGAACATTGATGTACAGGTATCTGTTTGAATGTCTCCTTTTAGTTCTTTGGAATATATACCTAGGAGTGAATTGGTGGGTCGTATGGTAGTTCTGTGTTTACATTTTTGAGAAACCACCAAACAGTTTTACACAGGGGTTGCACCAGTTATGCTTTTTATTTTTAATTATTTACTTTTAAAATTATAAAAAGAATGCATGTCTGTTATAGGAAATCCAGAAAATATAGGAAACTATGCAGAGGATAATAAAACTCTCCTATACTCCTGCATATTCTCCCAGGTTGCTGTTCACCCCTTCCCTGTTTTGGGCCATCTGGGTTAATGGGGCAGCTCCTCTGTTCCGGACAGCAGGACATTGTCCCCTCAAGGCCCCACCCCCTCTCCATGTCTTCCATTTCTTCCCTTTGCTCTCCCTGCACCCTCCCCCACCACTGGCAGGTCTTTTAACATCTTTGCTGGCTCTTTTGTTTGTAGGTTACCTTGCAAAACCTGTGCTGGTGTTTTGTGGGCGCATATTTTCAATTTATGGAAATGGTATTTTGTCATATATCCCATTCTGCTTCTCATGTTCACATTTGACACTCTGCCTTTAAGACCCCAACCTTTTTCCTAACATTTGAATAAGGAGCCACAGCTGTGTCCTAGCACCTGATCTATTGCACATAGTAGGTGCTTCATCTTTTTGAAATGAATTATTGCATACATTTTAGACATAATTGGAGTCCGGCTGTAATGCCTTTTCATACGTAACAAGCAGGCACTAGCATTTTCCCTGCAGTAGGAATTCCTTTACAGTGTTTTCTTCAATGGCTGCTTGAGATGCAACGTTAGCTTTTAAAACGAGTTCTCTGTTGTTAGACGTTTAGATGATTGCTAGTTTTACATTGTTATAAATAATGTTACTCGTCCAGAATTATGTCAAAAGGCATATGAACTTTTAACACTTCTGAAAAGAATTGCTGGATTTCTGGACAGCTAATTTTTGAAGATGGGGCTATGAAGGCCAAGGGGAATTTGAGTGACAAAATGGTGTGGTTCGGTGGGACAGACGTTGGCCTGGGAGCCGGAGACCTGGGTTGGCTCTGTTGTGTGGCCTGCTGTGTGACCTTAGCAGTTCTCTTGACCTCTCTGAATCTCAGAAATCTCCCCTATCAGGTGAAGGATTTAGACTGGCTAGGGAACATGAGCTGGGAGTTCTTTACACATTGCTTCCAGGCTGGCAGGCTGTTACCAGGCCCTGGATGGAGGCAACACAGCGGATGCGCTGGTGGACTTCACAGGTGGGGTTTCCGAGCCCATTGACTTGACCGAGGGTGACTTTGCCAGTGATGAGGCCAAGAGGAGCCAGCTCTTTGAGCGCGTGTTGAAAGTGCACAGCCGGGGGGGCCTCATCAGTGCCTCCATCAAGGTGAGAACACAGACCCGAGCCCCGGAGGCGGCCCCTCCCCTTCACTGACCCTGATTGGGGTGGGAGGTGACTGGCTTTTCAGGGAGAGCCCCTGCCCAGGTTGGATCACAAATCCAGACCCTCAGCCTCATGGCGGGAGGGGAGCAGTTAGAGGGTGCAGCCCCTCCCCAGTGCTGGACAGCACAAGCCTCAGGCCCCCTGCCCTAACCTTTACACTATGAAAGGCCTTGCCCACACTGTTCAACTAGCGTCCCCCTTTTCCACCCCTTTCATAACGGAGTGATAGGTCCTTTGGCCAAGGTTTAAGGCGTCACAGTTGCGAGGCGATGGGAAGGGCGAGGGAGCCCCTACTGCCTGCTGGCACAGGCCTGGGCTCTTCAAGAAGATCGTCTTATTTCATTGACTGCTCACGTTTTGGGTGGGAAAGTTGGGACTCAGTGAAGGCAGAATTTGAACCCAGGTTTGGCTGACCCAGTGGTATGTTGATAAAAGACTGGAAAATTAAAAAGCCCTGGTTTGCTGACTTCTGTGGTGTCAATACTCCCACCGTGGTTGATTTCAGGCTAACGTTTTAACAACCAGATTGCAAAACTGAGCCAGTGCTCATCGACTCCAACACAGCCCTGGGCTGATCCCACTGCAGGTCCCTTCCTTTATCCCCCACTGCTGTTCCCCGGCTTTGTAAGGGGCTGTGAATTCGGAGGTCAGTCCCTAACCTCAGAGGAATGAGGTCTCCCCTTTGTGCAGGACTGCCATTCCCTCCCCATCCTGTAGGGGGTGGTGTGGCCTCTGGCTCCAGGTGGAGCCTGCCCTGCCCTGCCTCTGAGCAGCTGTGTCCCACAGGCAGTGACAGCGGCAGACATGGAGGCCCGGCTGGCGTGTGGCCTCGTGAAGGGCCACGCGTATGCCATCACTGATGTGCGGAAGGTGCGCCTGGGCCGTGGCCTGCTGGCCTTCTTCAAGTCAGAGAAGCTGGACATGATCCGCCTGCGCAACCCCTGGGGCGAGCGGGAGTGGAACGGGCCCTGGAGTGACACGTGAGGCCCGGGGCTTGGGCAAGGACAGGGGGCAGGCACCAGGAAGACCCCAGGTGGGTGGGCCGGGGTACGAGGGCTTGGGCAAGGACAGGGTGGACTTCCTGGAGGAGGTGGCACCAGGGCTGGGCCTTAAAGGATTTGGGGGAAGGATGACATCAGGAGAAGACTTACTTTGGAGCAGGCATGTGTGTGTGGGGGGGGTAGATTCAGCATGGGCAGAGGTCTGGAGAGGGGGATGAGCTGATTCCTATAGGGGATGTAGAGACCAGTCTCGGTGCTTGAGTGGGGAGGAAAGCAGGGAGGGAGGCCTCCAAGGGTGGGAATGGGGGTGACTGCCCTGTGCTTGGCTAATGGCCCTGGTGAGGCCAGGAGAGGAGCAGAGCCTAGGCCCCCAGTGAAGGAGCTCCCTTCACTGGTCGTCAGTCCCCCCACTTTCCCCAAGCCTGCAGCTTTGCTCCCAGACCTCCGGATCCCCGGCATGGTGGCAGCCCACGGTTGCCTGCGAGAGTGGGCAGACAGCACTTCCTGGAGAGGGGCCTGGGCATGGCCCTGGGTGCCCCCAACTGCACCCACACTGATGGAGGCCTAGTGCTGAGCTGTCCCTCATGCCTCCTGACCCTTGCCAGAGTGGCCCTGAGGGCATCCCTCTGATACTCCTCTCTCTTCCCTCCCCTGTGCTCACATCCCAGCTCAGAGGAGTGGCAGAAAGTGAGCAAGAGTGAGCGGGAGAAGTTGGGTGTGACTGTGCAGGATGATGGCGAGTTCTGGTGAGTGTGCTCTTGCCCTGGGCGGATGTCCAGGGCTGAGAGGGGAGCCTCCTGTGTGCCGGGCAGGAGGCGCTGGGCGGGGAGGCGGGAGCCAGGGCTCTAAAAATGCCCCACCATCAACTTGCCGTGTGGCCTCGGATAAGTCACTGCATCTTTTTGGGCCTGTTTCCTCCTATGTAAAGTGAATTGGGCAGAATGGACCCTTTCGGCCCCATAGCCTCCACTGCCCATGTCAGGGGACCCTGGGCTGCTCTGGTACCCAGGCTGAGCCCTCGGCAAGTAGGCCAGGGTACCAGCAGGTGGGGAATTGACCAGAGGGCAGAGGGCATGCTGGCAGCCTGATGCCGAGAGCAGGTAGGAAGAGGAGAGGCCCTTTGGAGGAGCTAAGACTCAGGGTGCAGAGGAGCCCTTGGGCGAGGACAGAGACCCAGCCCAGAGGCAAGAGAGCACACTTGGGTTTGGGATGGGAAGAGTGAGTTCAGGGAGGTGAGGAGGTGAGCTTGGAGGATGGCAACAGCCTTGCTTAAAGAGCGTGATAGTGACTCCTGCATTCACTCCTTCTGCATTTAGCCCTGCTTGCCAGGCTCAGTGTCTTTCTTCAGCAGGACACTTGATTTGGGGACTGAGCCACTTCCTGGAGGGATACAGGGTACCCTGTGTGTGGGAGATGTTGTGAGGGCCCCAGGCAGATCCAGAGGCAGATGGCAGTGATCCTGGCATCCCAGTGAGGTCCCCTCCTGCAGGTGTCAGGGGAGCCGCTGCAGGAGGCCCCCCAGGCCTTTTGGTCTGGGCTCCTGTGGATGAGATCCACTTTGCCCAGTCTGGCTCAGGGGCCAGTCGAATTAAAACATAGCAGTAGAAAACCCTCATCAGGAAAGGGCTTCCTCCTAAGGCCTTTCTCAGATATGTTCACCCTTGATGCATATATGTGCATGTTCTCATATATGTGCACACTTGAAGGTGGGTGGGCACTTCCCTTCCCCCCCGCCCAGGCTCCCGGAGGTGTGGCAGTATCCTGGCCACTGCAGCTCGCCTACCAAGGGGTTTCCACCACTAGCTGTGGATGATAATGGATGGAAACTGTAGAGGGCTGTACACGTTAGTTGCTCACGCTATTAATAACTGTAACGGCTAGCCTTTGGCGACCCCCGTCTGCTGGAAGTTCTATTACCTGCTTTTATTGTTATTGCATTGCTTAATTCCTGCACTAACTCTGTGAGGTAGGCAGCTGTCGTTAGATTTATTCCCGTTTTACAAAGCAGGAGACTGAGGCCAAAAGAGATGTGAAGGGTCCGTGTGATGCCACGTCCACGCTTGCTGTGTAGGCCGTGGTGCAGAGCATGTGGGGCGAGTGGGCAGGCTGGTGGGCGGGGTGGGGTGGGGAGACCGGCCGGCTCAGCCCCTTGCCACGCCCAGGATGACCTTTGAGGACGTGTGCCGATACTTCACGGACATCATCAAGTGCCGTCTGATCAACACGTCTTACCTGAGCATCCACAAGACGTGGGAGGAGGCCCGGCTGTGTGGCGCCTGGACGCGGCACGAGGACCCGCTGCGCAACCGCAGCGGGGGCTGCATCAACCACAAGGACACCTTCTTCCAGAACCCGCAGGTGGGCCTCCTTGGGGATCCCCACCGCCCCCACCCCTTGAGCAACCGTGGGGCCCTCGGCGCCGTCCTGCCACGGACTCCTGCACGACCTCGGGTACATCCCTGTACCTCCGTGGGGTTCGGTGCACCGTTTGTACAGCGGGTTGGATGGGCGTGTCTGGGAGGTCGTGTCACCCGCAACCTCACTATATGACCTGCAGGCTCTGAGGACTAATGAGTGCCCTGATGAGAGTTACGGGGACATTTTATTTAGAGGCTGAGCTGGGGCCTCAAACCCCTTGTTTCCACACATGGCGCTGCTCCTTCTGGGGAGACTTGGCCAGGCTGGCTCCCCACGGGACTCCTCCCCTGCGGCCTCCTCGGTCATGACCCTGGCACCCGCCTGGTCCTCACGCCCAGTGTGCCTTCACTGAGCACCAGCTGCATGCAGGCTCGGAGCTGAGCATCCATCGTTTCCCCGAGTCCTCCCACCCCGCGTGCAGGGTGGACGTGGCCAGCCCATCTCACAGATGAGGGACTGAGGCTCGGAGAGCTGATGTGACTTGCCCAAGTTCACACAGCTGAGTTCTGGGCCGAGCTTCGGGAGCCACCGAGCCCGTTTTCGGTGTGGTCTCACCGTGTGCCCCTCTTCCTCTGCTGTACCCGCAGTACATCTTTGATGTCAAAAAGCCAGAAGATGAAGTGCTGATCTGCATCCAACAACGGCCCAAACAGTCCACCCGCCGGGATGGCAAGGGTGAAAATCTGGCCATTGGCTTTGACATCTACAAGGTGAGGCCAGCTGGGACCCCTGCTCTGGGTAAGGAGAGTTAGGGGAGAACACTCTAGAACACTTTGGTCTCCGACACCACCCCTGTCACCTTGGCCACATTGGCTGATGCCATGGTTGTGCTGTGACACAGGTCCTGTTTCGATCCCCACAGAGGCCCAGCCTGCCTCGGATTGGTCCCACTGGAGCTCTCAGCCTAATTTCTTCTGCCCAGACCCACAGGCTGTTTGACGGGGAAGGGGACGATTGCTGGTGGTCGGGCCTGGGCTCTGGGGGGCCCCCCACGGCTTCCTCCCTCAGGGCTCTGGCCCCCATGAGTTGGAAGCCTTGCTGGGCACTGGGGAGAAGCATCCCGGGCAGAGCCAGGAGGGCTTCCCGCTGGCCGCTCCCCTGGCCTGGGCCCCAAGGCCTTCCACATGTTGTGACGTCCCGTGTGTGATGACACGCAGTGTAGCGGGGCACCGTGGGCCTGCCAGACACCAAGAACCTAATGAAGCCAGGTGCATGTGCTGGGCCCACGGCTTGAGCCGAGGCCCTGGCATTTGATGTGCTGGGTCATATTATAACCGTTTGTTCACGTCAGCGTGTTGGAACATTCACTGCGTGCTGATGTTGTGACTCTGACGTGACATGACCTTCGCTGATGTGACTATAGCTTATCATGGCACTTATTCCAGGAATTGTCCAGCATGTCCCGGCAGCTGGTGATGTCATTTCATGGACACATGCTGTGTCCTGCGCAGATAGCGATACTTGATTCTGTTGTGATGTCAGAAACCCCGCAGACATTGTCACCAGGGGGATTCCCATTGCCACCCCTCTCAGTAGCTTTATGAGATCTAATTCACATACCATATGACTCGCTCACTTAAAGTGTATGAGTTGTGCGGCCATCACCACAGTCAATTTGAGGCCACTTCCATCACCCCAAAAAAAAACCCCGCACACTTTAGCCGCCACCACCCAGTTGCATCCACCTCCCTCCCCGCCAGCCCTAGGCAGACAGACGCTCATGTACTTCTGACTCTGTAGATACGCCTCTTGTGGCAACGAAGGGGAGATGTGCGGTGCGGTGCGGGGTGGGGTGAGGGGCTCTGTGTGACCCAGTGTCTCCGCCCCCATCAGGTGGAGGAGAACCGCCAGTACCGCGTGCACAGCCTGCCGCACAGGACGGCCAGCTCCATCTACATCAACTCCCGCAGTGTCTTCCTGCGCACGGAGCAGCCCGAGGGCCGCTACGTCATCATCCCCACCACCTTCGAGCCAGGACACACTGGCGAGTTCCTGCTCCGAATCTTCACTGATGTGCCCTCCAACTGCCGGTGCGTGGGGACTGGCTGGGGCCCTGGGTTGGCAGGGCCCAGGTCCACACCAGGCTGGCCCACAATCTTCAGCCCAGAGATCTTCAGTGTCGTCCTAAGCCATGGAGCCTGGGCCTCCAGCCTCCCTGGCCTGACATCAGCATCCATCCCCTTTCTTTCCCTTCCTCTCCTCCCCTGTCCCAGCCTCTCTGGGCCACACGAAGGAGCAGCTGCTCACGTGTGCAGAGCGCTTCACAGTTTACAAAGAAGCTTTCACTCATCTCATTTGCTCTTCCTGAACCCTGGGGTGGGAGGCCTGACCCCTCCATTTTACAGATCAGAACTGGGGATTGACGTTGGCTGGGGGTGGTTTCTAAGTCCGTGCCACCAGTGGCAGAGTCCGGCTAGGTGGACCCTGAAACCATCCCCATCCCTGCTGCAGTGCAGACCTGTGCATCCCACACTGCCCTCCCACCTTGCTAGGCAGCCCAGAGTCGGTGCTCCCTGCCCACGTCCCAGACTGGGGGGGAAGCTTGTGGAATTAGCGGACCTCGGTCCCGCCAGTCTGTGTTGTGTTGGGCAAGCCCTCCCCCCCCCCCCCCCCCCCCCCCCCCACCCGGCGATCCTGATGCTTCCTAATCCGTAAAATGGGCAGAGTGGCAGTCACTTATCTCCCAGGGCTTTGTGAGGATTAGAGATAATACCTGTAACATCCCAGCAGAGCGCTTGGCACACAGTAATCCTCGGTACGTTGCTTTTCCCTTGGGGGAGGAGGGGGCACCCTTGGGTAGGGATGGGGCAGCGGGAAGCTTATGGAGGTTTGTTTGTCCGAGACAAGCATTGTCTGGACTAAACACTGCTCTTGACCCCTGCCCCACTCTTCTTGAATCCCTTGACCTTCCGTCTTCCCGGACCCTCTCCATCACCTCCCGCCCCTTCTCTGCCCTGCGTCAGGGAGCTACGCCTGGATGAGCCTCCCCGCTCCTGCTGGAGCTCCCTGTGCGGCTACCCCCAACAGGTGACCCAGGTGCATGTCCTGGGGGCCGCCGGTCTCAAGGACTCCCCAGCAGGTGAGGCTTGCCTGGAGAAAACCCCCAGCCCTCCTCCCCTCCCAAGCCTCCAGAGCTCTCCTGCTCTCACTCATTGAATGAGCAAACCCATCCTGACATCCACTTTGGGCCCAGCCCTGGGATGAAGCTGGGCGTATAGAGAAGAACACGCTCTGCCTCCTGCCCTTGGGCGGCTTCCAGTGTGGGCAGTCAGACACAGGGACAGGTAGCTAGCAGGGAGGGCTCAGGGAAGGCTTCCTGGAGTGGGGGGCCTTTCTCCAGGCTAAGGAGGTATTAAGGTGTGAAGCCTGGTGAAGGAAGGTAGGGGAGAAAGGTGCTCCGGGCAGGGGGAACAGCTTGGGTAAAGGTCTGGAGACCAGAGATTACCAGTGTGCCCCCTCCTGTCTCTGGAAGTTAGGGAGCTGGCTAGGCTCTGGTCTCCCTTCTCCTGAATACATGAGCCTAGGCTTCTGCTTCCAGACATCTGTCTCATCCGGGACCTGTCCCAGCCTCACCCTCACCCCGTTGCCCACTCCCTCTTTCTAGGGGCTAACTCATATGTGATCATCAAGAGTGAGGGGGACAAAGTCCGCTCGGCCGTGCAGAAAGGCACCTCGACGCCTGAGTATGATGTGAAAGCCATCTTCTACCGCAAGAAGCCAAGCCAACCCATCACTGTGCAGGTGACCCAACTGTCTGTGGTCCCTCCTGGGACCCCACCTCATGCTTCCGCACTCAGAGTGGCTGGGCCTCACGTGGCAGGGCCTTTGACAGGGACCTAGGAACACTGGGTTCTGGTTCCCACTCTGTCCCCGACACGGTGTGGCCTAGGGAATTCTCTTACCTACCCCTCCCGGTGCCCCAGAGCCCCCTCTGTGGGGTGGGATGAGTTGGATTAGCTGTAGGGATTGTGGGACACAGCAGGGTCAGACTCCTGGCCAGGGACAGTGGGCATCTCTGCCAGCGTTGCCCCAAAGCCTTGGGAGTTGTTCCTTAAATTCCCCTGGTGGCAGATGGTGGGGGTGACTATTACCTGAGAGCAGGGGATCAGACAGCCAGTGTCCTGGGCACGGGCTTCCTTCCCCTCTCAGGCCAAGGGGGCCACAGTTCTGAGCTCATTGGCAGGAAGCCCTCTGTCCCTGGGGTCCAGGCCAGCATCTCTCCCGGTAAGAAACCATCTGTAAACAAACGCTTGGGTATCCTCGGGGAGCTACTGTAGGGTTTCCAAGTTTTTTAACACTGAGTCCTTCCGGATCAAATCACAGACCCATAGATGTTTGGGCTGGAAGGACCCTTAGGAGCCGTTGATCCAAACCTCATGTTGAAGATGGGGAAACCAGAGCAGGGGGTGTATCACTTGTCCAAGGTCACCCAAGGTCAACAGCAGAGCTAATAATGACAGATTTAACTGTATACATGGAAGGGAGCTTTGACATATGGGAGGAAGCCTGAGGCTCTGGCAGGGGCATGGCCTTGCCCAAGGTCCATGGTGAGGCAGATGCAGGGCTCCTTTTCCTCAGCCCAGCTTGCATCACAGGAAGGGGAGTCAAGGCTCTGCCGCCCCTGTCAGCAGCCCTCACAGACCCATAGTCCTTGTCTTGGAGATGGCCCCCAACCATCCTCTGTCTCCGTCCAGATCTGGAACTACCGAGTCCTGAAGGATGAGTTCCTGGGCCAGGTGCACCTGAAGGCCAGCTCGGACGACCTCCAGGCCCTGCACACCCTCCACCTCCGAGACCGCAACAGCCAGCAGCCCAGCGACCTGCCGGGCACCGTTGCTGTGCGCATCTTCAGCAGTGCCTCCCTCACGGCCATCTGATACCTGCCCATCCACCTGCACCCACAGTTCTCACCACCATCTGCATGTCCCCAACCAGGCCAGGGACTAACCTGGGAGCCGGGACACTGGCGTCCTTTTCCCAGCTTTTCCACTGACTTGCTGTGTGACCTTGGGAGGTCTCTGTCCCTCTCAAGGACACTTGCCTCAGTGTCCCGAGGACCCCAAAGCGTTCCCTTCTCATAGAGGAGTCGTCTTGCCTGAGATTTAAAATAGCCCTCCCTACCCCAACTGCCACCATGGCTAAGGGACTCTATCCATTGAAAACCACCTCCCGAGGCCCTGCTGTCTGCCAGCAGAGTGCCAAGAAGATGTCACTTGTTTACACACAAACTACCACATCCCCAAGGCCCACTCCTGCCCCTTGTGTCCCAGACCTGCCCCAGTGTCCAAGACTTGCTTTCTTTGTCACCTATATCTGGTTTTCTAGCCACCTTGAAAGGACTCTTGGCTATTGGGTTCCTGCCCAGGCTAGAATTTGGGAAATGTCCAGGTGACATCTGTCCATTCTCGAATCCCATCCACTCACCCGCCCATCAGGTATTTATTCAAAGGAGATTTGCCAAATGAATAAACGATGCCCACGAGACCCCGTGTGGAGCCGGGCCTCTCCTCGCAGCTCTGGGAGACCCGGCGTCCGTCCTGGGCCTTGCCTCTGCTCTCAGGTCCTCTCAGATACAGACGCCCAGAGGAGCTGCAGCCATCTTCTCCTAGGTTCTGATCGCATTCCCAGCCTCTGGTTTAGGGTCCCTGGCGAGGTGGTAGAGAGGAAGGGCGTCCTGCCTCCGCTGCCCTGACGCGGGAAGGAGTGTGTCTGATGTAGTGGGCCAGGCGGGGAGAGACCTGAGGGGTCTGCTGCAAGACCTGGGCTTTTCCCGGGAGCAGGGACGCTGGAGTGGTGGTCTCAGGCCCGCTGCCATCAGTTTGCGCATTGGGCTTGACAGGAGATGGTAAATCCATTGTCTGACCAGAGGCCCTTCCACCAACATTCCCCTCTTGCTGCCTGGACCAAAACTCTCCTTCTGGTCCTCAACGTTTTATATTCTTTCCGTTTTAACTCTCAATTTTAACCAGGGGTTTTTAAAGGAAAACTGAAAGCCAGAACCCTTTTTTCTTCTTAAGCTCCAGTTCCTGTGATCTTCTGATTTTATTTTGATCTGCTTGGGGAGGGACGTGGCGAGGTCATACCTTCTCAGAGGAGGTCTGGAGGTGGATGAAGAAGATGGGGGTTTGTACTTGGATGTTTTACAAGCCAGCACCTACCGTGTTCTTGGAGAGTGTTGGCGCTGTGACCATCTTTGGATCTCCCTGTGCCCTTCTCAGGCTCCAGACCAGGTGATGTCAGTGAAAATGTCCAGTTGGTTCAAGATCAGGAATTCCTGTGGCCTTGCTGGGAATTCCTTTGGGGAACCTGACTTTTCAGCTCAAGATCTGGCTCTTGGGTGCAGTGACCTGGCTGGATATGCTGGATTCTTGACCCCTCGCTCTGGCTGGCTCTGCTCCTGTGTCCTGGCCCTGGGTCACGGGAGGGGCCAGGAACTGAATGACAAGGAGAACAAAAGGATTCCTTCTCTAAAAGCTGGGACTTCTCAAGAACCCGAACCTAGGGTGAGGACTTTGCGTGTGACCAGGAGCAAGTTGCTTAAACCTCCTGTGCCTCGATTTCCCCCTCTGCAAAGTGGGGCCAGCGATTATCGTTTGTCAGCACTCTTACTAGCAAGTGCTGTATAAGGGCAAAACAATACCCTTTCTCTATGTATCTTTGTATCCGTACACACTATACACAGTCATGTAATCACCACTTCTCAGTGTCTGTTTGAAAGGAAGACTCCTGAGTTGGGTGGAGCGTCGAGGGCCGGATAAGCCAGCTTGGGGCCTCTGGGGCCGACACACGGGTCTTTGCTCAGCCATGTCCACCTGGGCTACGGGGGCAAACCAGGACCAGCTGGCAGACCTGTGTGGGCTTTAGCCTGGGGGCTGGGCATTGTGTCCCTCGACTCCCTTCTCAGAGAGAACTGGTTCGGCAGCCCTGCCTTTGCTCCCTGCCCCTCTTGGTTGGCTCCTGGCTGTGTGGGGATCCTGGTCCCCCGGAGGCCCTGGGGACTGGGCAGGTGAGGATGGAGCTCTTTCAGGCCGGGACTGGAGGGTGAGTGGGGAGAGCAGCTGCTCTGTTTGCCTGGTGCACCCTGCAGCCCACAGGGGCCTCAAGTCCCCATTTGCAGATGGGTGGGGCCCCTGCTGCACAGCACCCCGAGCTGGGCTGCGTTCCCCTCAGGGCCAGGGGAGTGGAGACCTGTTCTGTTCTCAGAATAAATGTTACCACAATTCCAGAAAGGCCTTCCTGTGTCTGTCTGTCCCTCTGGGGATATGGGACAATGAAGGGAATGTTTCCCAGGCCTGGGTGACTGTCTGGTTAGAGAGCCACATGAAGGAGCTACAGCTGAGGCTGGACCCCGATGCCTGCCTGGTGGGACCGTGCTGGCATCGTTCGGCTGTCCCTTCACCTGGCCTTTTCCCACGTCCCGTCCCAGGCACGGGGGCGGGGGAAGCAGCCACAGTGCCTGCTCCGGGGCAGTGTACAAACTGGTGGGGAAGACATGCAGAGAACCAGTGGCGAGGCAATGTGGGAGCTACTGGGTGTTCCCTGAGCCTGCTGGGGGCAGGAAGGCCTCGCCCTGAGACAGTTGTGGAATAGAGGGGGGCAGCCGCATGAAGGGCAGCCAAAAAGGAGATGGGCTTATGGGGGTACAGGTGGATGTAGGGGATCAGAGTGGAGGCTGTTGAGGGGGAGATGATGGCAGCTCGAGCCAGAAAGCTGGGGGTGGCGGGGAGGAGAAACCAGAGAGATTTCAGAGGTAGAGTGGACAGAACTTGGTGGCTGGGTTGGGAGTGGGGAGTAAGGGAAAAATAAATGAACTAAGACCAAGATTTCCTCATAAGAGTGTGAGAGAAGGCTGTGCTGAGTGATGTACCCACCTTAGCGTAGCGCCTGGCCACTGGTGGGTGCTGAGTAGCTGTAGCTGTGCGGCATCTGGAGGGGACCACATACCCCCGCGCCACTCCGCACCCATCCTTCACAGCTCAGACCTGCGTTCTGCCTGGGGCACCATTTCCTCTTCGGCCTCAGCTCTCCCATCTGTGTGAGGCTGACACCACTCGCCCACCCAGTCTGGCCGGCTCCTCAAGAGATTAGAGGGGTGGTAGGTATCAAGTGCAGACGGCAGGTGGGAGTCCAGCAGTGGGGACTGTTCAGGAGCAACTCCGGTCGTGGGCACCCAGCCAAGCACACTCCAGCATCCAGGGGTCTTCAGGGGTCAGGATCGTCGGGTCAGAGGGAGCCCCAGCCTTGGCAGAGCCTGGGTCCCAGCGCTGTCGCTTCCCACCCGCTGCTCCAGGCAGAGGCCGGATGCTCAGCCTTGCTCTCCAGGGGGCGCTGTCGGGCAGCTGTGCCCGGGAGGTGGCGCAGTTGGGCCATTGGTCCCTCCCTGGGTCCCCCACCCCATCCTTTGGGTGGCAGCCAGGTGGCCCCTTCCCTGCAGGCACAACCCAGTTACAGAGACTCCAAAAGAGTACCTCCCTCCGCCCTGGCCAAACCTGTCCCGGAGAGGCCTGCTTGGCTGGGGCTGCTGCCAGGGTCGCTGCAGGCGAAGGGCCACGACGTGCAAGGGCCAGGTCTCAACAGGGAGTCCTCGGTGTCACTGTTTTCGCTGATGCTAATAACGAACATTTTGTTCACTCTCTTCCTCGTTTACCCTCCTCCCCTACTGTAAAATCGCATTTTCCACCTCAGTTTGCACGAGTCCCTGGTACATGCAGCGTTGCTCCCAGTCAGCTGCTTTGAGAAGGTTTCCTAGATGATTAGAGACAGCAGGCATCCCGCGCCCCAGCCCCCAGAACAAGCTGTGGGGCAGTGGTGAAGTGATGAACTTCAGGGGGACGCATCTGAGGCGAGCCCTCGGGAAGTGGCCTGGGGCGAGGGCAGTGTCTGTGTGTGGGGGGCGCGGCAGGGCAGCAGAAAGGGCCAGGGGGCAGGGCTTGCTACCTCCTGCCCTGCCTCGCCTGGTCCTTTGCTCTGAGTCGCAAACAGCCATTTTGCGGAGAAGGAAACAGTCTTGGCAGACAGCAGGCAGGGGCCAAGACTCAGCAAATCAGTGACCGAGTCGGGATCAGAGCAAGGTTTCCTGCCCAGGTGCTGAGAGCAGGTGGTGGGCATTACTGCAAATGACGGGAGGCAGCTGAGGCTGGGATGAGTGGCTCCGGGCCTGCTCCCACGCTGGTCTGGTCGGCAGCACAGCCGAGAAAGACCCCAGTGCCCCGGCCTCCCCGCTGGGCGGCCAGGGCTCCGCCAGGGCCCTGGGCAGCACAGCCCGCCTCCCATGCTGATGTCACGACACCCAGACCTCGGAGGGCCCTCCAACTCCGCCTCCCGGGGGAAGGCTCTGGAGTGGGGAGGAGAGGGCAGCAGTGCCGGCCGGAGAGCTGCCCTGGGCAGGAAGGAAAGGGAGAGACTGAGAGAGAGAGGCACACAGTGAAAGACCGCAAGACCCAGAGAGACCCCCAGAGCAAGTCACGGAGCAAGACAGAGGAAGAGGGGGCTTGTGTCTGCAGATTTTCCCACACCTGCCACCCCAGCTTCCCGAGCCCTCTGTGCAGGTGGCAGGGGCAGCCAGGCCGGTGGGCAGCAGACACCCAGGTAAGGATGGGCTGCCCGCTGTCCTGAGCCCTGGGAGAAGGGTTTGCTGGACTCTGGGGGACTCATGGGCTCAGGCCACCCTGGAGCCACTGTCCCCACAGCCAATTGCTCCTGGTCTGGGCCCCCTGCCATCTCTGACCAGAGCTGGGACGGGGGGGCAGACATGCTGGGGGTGGCAGAGTCCTCTGTCCCTGACTCTTTGTCTCCTTAGGCCTCTCTCAGCCACTATCTCTTTCTTTATCTCTCTCCTTGGATAAGTCGCTTCCTTCCTCTGTGCCTCAAATTTCCCATCTGTGAAATGGGAGATGAAGCCCCATCAGCCATGGTTGTTGGGAGGACAAGGTAAAACTGAGCATGGGTACAGAAATGTAAATACAGTTCTGTGTTCTCTGTTGTCAATTTAAAAAGCAATTAACTTGAACAGGGATTAGTTATTATTTTGAAGAAAAAAAATGTCTATTTTGTAGCATTTTCCTTACACGTGGCCCTTAAATTCTATGCCCTTTCAACCCCTTTCCACCCACCAAGGCCCTGAAGGCCCTGGTTCTGCCCCTGGCTCTCGGGGCTCACACTGGTGCAGGATGCCAGCACCACAGCTGGGCATCCTCTTCACGGACGTAGCTCCCCACGGCAGCTGCCTGCTGGCCTTTGTTGAATTCCCTTCTCAGCCAGACACCCAGGCCAGGTGCAGGTCTCCAGAAGGACGGTGTGCCTGCTGTATCCCGGAGCCCCAGGGCAGGGGTCAGGGCTCGGGTGTCAGGTAGTGTCATGGGCAGAGGATCAAATGCCCCAGCGCCTCTGAATGCACCTTGTGAAAAATTGATGCTCATCCTGGGAGGCAGGTAGGGGGCCAGAGGGGCCTCATGCTGGGGCCAATGGGCTGGGGCTGCTTTTGATCACCACACTCAGTCCCACGAGTCCTTCCTGAGCTGTCCCTGTGCTGTGTGAGGTGATGGCTGAGCCCCACACCCTACCCTGTATCAACTCCCTTACTTTGGGAGCAGAGGTGGGGACAGACCCTGACCAGACAACAAACGTATATAGTCAGGGCTAGATAGAGGGAAATATCGGGGCTCTTGGCAGCCTGGGGACAGTCAGGGAAGGCTTCCTGGAGGAGGTACCATCTAAACTGAGCCGTGAGGCATAGGTGGGAATTTATTAGCCAGAATTCCAGGCAGAGGGTCCAGTGTATACAAAGTCTAAGAGGTATAAAAAGGGCCAGCATATTTCAGGAAGAGTGAGTGCTGAGAATGGCCCAAGGGCAGGGGTGAGGAAGGAAGAAAGCAGAGAGAGGCAAGACTGAGACGCATAGTGCTGGGCCTTAAACGCTAGATGGGGGAGGGATTAGAGACCCCATCCTGAAGGCCGGGGGTGCTCTGGAAGGGTTTTAGGCACGTCGTGTCATGAGCAGGTCATGTACAGCCTGACCCTCCTCTTGGGCCAGGCTGTCCCTGTCACCTCTACTCCTGGGGCAGCTCTGAGCTGGGTGGCCAGAGACCAAGTCTTAATCCTGAATTTGTCCTGTCCTGCTGTGTGACCTTTGGCAAGTCTTGGTCCCTCTCTGGCCCCTTTGCCCATATGTCCAGGGGAGGGGGCTGGACTTTCTACTTCTTAGGAGCCCTTTGGGAATCTCTGAATAACAGTAGTAAAAAGGGAGCTCAGCTGCTCTGGGCAGTGGAACTGGTGATGGTGGCAGAGGCTCAGGTCACGCAGGCTGGGCTGTGGCCAGAGGGAGAGAAGCCAGGGAGGGTTCCTCAGGGAGGAGGGGCTGGGGCTTTGGGAAGAGCCCAGGTGACCCAGCCAGGCTCAGTGCTTCCAGGGCTGGCTGGCTCAGAGGCTTGACATGGTCTCTCTCCCTGCAGAACTGTGTCTGGCCAGGCGGGCAGTAGGAGCATTTGACCAAGGACAATGGTGATTCTTCAGCAGGTGAGGGCTCCTTCATCCTTCTATCAGGAATAACCCTGTTGGGTGGCTCATCCTTCCCTATCCCATATTCTCTTATCCATGTTCTTAGCTGTAGAATCCCCTCCCTAATCCTTTCTTCTAGAAAACTCCTATCTATGCTTCAAAACCCAGGTATGAAACTTTCCCTGACTCTCTCAGGGCCCATTCTCCCTGTGATGTGTCTGTTGGGGCCTCCCTTCCTCATTGCACTCACCCCACTGGTCAGAAATTACTTATTTATACACATCTCTGAATCCCCAGGTAGTCCAGGCAGTGGAACAGCATGTGCAAAGGCCCAGATGTAGAGAAGCCCTTGGAGAAAGGGAAGACGAAGTTGGCAAGTCTATTGAAGCCAGACCAGGAAGGGCCTTGAGCCTGACTGGGGAGAAGTGAATGGGGGATGACGTAGCCAGAGCTACAGGCTCCGAGGGTAATATGGGGAAGAAGCAGAGGTGCTGCCCCCGGCTGAGTCCTCCAGCCCCCCTTCCTTCCCAGGGCCACAGTGGCCCCTGACCCTCAGCCCTTCCCCGTGATCAGCCTGAAACTCTAATGAGCTCCTGGTCTCCAGATTCAGGAATGTGGGCCCTGAGCCAGGTTGGCCTGGCACCAGGCCCTTGGGCTGGTAGGGGTGTGTGCTGTGGAGGCTTGGCCAGTGGCTTCATGTCCTCCAGGACCATGTGGGACCAATGGGCAGCCGTGCCCTGCAGCTGCATGTTTGAGTGTGAGTTATGTATATGTGTGTATGTGAGAAGGCAGGCGTCAGGGCAGGATCAGGATAGACAGTCTTCTGTCCTGGGGCTGGAGGAGCCACCCTCTAGAGCACCTCGGCCTGAGGGTCTCTTCAAAGGCCCATCAGAGATGGCCAAGACCAAAAACAGAAGGAAAAGTCACTGTCACTGAGTGTTTGCTGGGTGCCAGGGCCTGGGCTGCAGGCGGGGCTGGGTGGATGGGGACATTTTCAGACCCCAGAGGGAGGGCCTGGGCCACTCATAGCTCCCACAGCCGCTTTCCCTTGGGAGGCCTCTGACTTGCTGTCCACCCTCCTCCAACCAGCCTCCCTGAACGCTGGCCCATCTCGTCTGGCAGCCTCTGCTGGGAGCAGGTATCTGCAGGTGGACCTGGCTCTGCCCACCCCTCACACAGAAAGCACATTTCTGTTACTTCTTTGGTCCTGAATGCAGTCCCAGCTCTGGGGAGCCAGCCAGCCACGCAGCTCCACAGGCAGAGCCCGCAGCCCTGGGCTCATCGTGGGCTTTGCTGTTGATAAGTGTGTGGACCTGGGGCACGCACGTCCTTCAGCCTTCCTGAGCCTCAGTTTCCTCATCTGTAAAACGAGGATAAAAACCCTCCTTTCCCAGGATGGTTGCTGTGAAGATGAAATGCCACGAGGGGTTCAGTCAGAGCGCTTGTCTTTCACCTGCCTACCAGGTCCGCCTCCTCCCGCCACGCCTTCCCTGTCCTGAAAGACGGTCGGTCAGCCCGAGCACTTGGTCCCTCTTCTGGCTGACTTCTAAGTCCTCGCTGTGGCCATGACTCCCTTTGGGACCCTTCCCTCCTCTGCGCGCACTAGAGTCTGACCGCACGCCACCCTCTTCCCCTGCCTTCCTGGGGCGTCCTGGTGAGCCCAGAAACGGGGGCAGGCCTTCAGCCTGCTCCCCACGGCCTCCTCAGCTCCAGCGCCAGCACGCGCAGAGATGGAGCTCTGTGCCGAACAAATGAACGATTGTCATTTCACCCTCATTTTGTCCGAGGGGCTGGAGCGAGCATGATCCCTACCTCAAAGGGATGTCGGAGAACAAAATATCGTAACACATGTACAACGCTCAGCCCAATGCTGGACACAGCTCAAAAGAGTTTAACGGCCGCGGCGACCACTACTAAAATCATATCAGTAGTTTTCCTGTGTATGAGAATTTCCCATTCTCTTCTCTCTTTTACTTTACTTGGCATAAATATTTATTTGGGGTAAATTATATGAGGAGACCTCAGAGAATATGATGTTTCTTGCCCCGTGTGTAGAGTGGCCCAGTGTGGGACATATCAGTGACAGATACTCACCCATCCCTCCCTCATTCCTTCCATTCATCCATCATGCCAGCCTTTCTGAGCCCCACAGAGTACCAGGAACAGAAAACACTTTCATATAGTTGTGCTCAGAATCCAAATCTCTTCATTATGAAAAAATGTTATTCATTTGTTGAGGGTTCTAATTCTTCAAAAGTAGCATTCACATTGGTCCTACTATGTGCCGGGTACTCTCTATACATGATCTCATTTTATTGCCATAAGGCTGTAGGGTAGGGATCTTTGTGCCGATATTGCCGGTGAAGAAACTGAAGCCCAGATAGGGTAATTTATTTTAAATTTTTTTTAATTTCAGCTATGCTTTTATTTATTTTTTTTTAGCACCTTTATCGGAGTATAATTGCTTTACGATGGTGTGTTAGCTTCTGCTGTATAACAAAGTGAATCAGCTATACATATATCCCCATATCTCCTCCCTCTTGCGTCTCCCTCCCACCCTCCCTGTCCCACCCCTCTAGGTGGTCACAAAGCACTGAGCTGATCTCCCTGTGCTATGCAGCTGCTTCCCACTAGCTATCTATTTTACATTTGGCAACGTATATATGTCCCAGATAGGGTAATTTAGACATGAGCTGGGGCAGGTCCAGACAGGATAGGGAGCCATGCTGGTGAGGGGGGCAGCATGCAGGGAGAAGAGACCTTGGGAAGAGGCTGCTGTGTAGGGCACAGGGCTGTGGCACAAGGAGCAGGCACAGGGCTCAGGGGAGGAGGTCAGACTTCCCCTGCTGGGTGGCATTCGCAGAGCATGAGCTCTTTCCCAGGCACCCTGCGGTAGGCTGGGCAGACCCATCATGTTGATGGTTTTGGGAGTAGGTGGGAGTGTCTGGAGGTTCCTAGTGTGCCGGAAGCCACCTCCTCCAGCCAAGTACTCACTCACCCACCCAGCAAAGTGACACTCAGCCCCTTCTCTGTACCGGGCAGGGCACAAAGGATACAGAGATAAATTGACTGCTCCCTGTCCTGGAGGAGTTTCCAGACCAGAGGGGGGAGGCAGCTCCGAAACACAGCAAGGGTGCCCATGAGCAGAACTGTGATAGCAGGAGTCCTGGGGGTGGAGTAGGGTGGGAGGGAGTCTGGGGCTGGGGGAGGCTTCTGCCCCGCCTGCGGTACGGCAGGGTGGGGTGGTGATGTCAGGGAAGGCTCTGAGGCTGTCGTGGTAGCCCCTCACATACAGATGGGGGGCTGTGGTCTCAGGAGGAGGGACTTGCCCCACGTTGCAAGGCTAGCTGGTGCTTGTGAGAACCCAGAGAGCTGTGGTACATGTGACCCGCTTCTTTAGGACCTCAGGGAAGTCTGCTGTGCTTCGGTAAGATGTGATTTCTGGCTCTGTGGTGAGGCCAGTGTAGGGACTAGATGTACTCTGCCCAGATTCCTGGATCAGAGTGAAGTTTGAAGATAAATCTGTGGACTGTTGATAACAGTTGGATTAAGTCTTTTATTAAAATATAACGTTCTTCTTTGTCTGTTGTAACAATTCCTGATTTAAAGTCCATTTTGTTTGATATTAGTACAGCCACCTCAGCTCTTTTTTGGTTACTGTTTTCAAGGAGTATATTTTTCTATCCTTTCACTTTCAACCTATTTGTGTCTTTGGATCTAAAGTGAGTCTCTTGTAGATAGCATATAGTTGGATCATGTGTTATTTTTTTTAAACCTTTTCTGCCGACCTCTACCTTTTAATTGGAGAGTTAAATTCATTTCCATTTAAAGACTTACTTCTGCCATTTTGCTGTTTTTTTATATGTCATGTCTTTCCCCTGTCAATTCCTCTATAATGACATCTTTTTTTAAATTGAAGTATAGTTGATTTACAATGTTGTGTTAGTTTCAGGTGTACAGCAAAGTGATTCAGTTATATACATATATATATATATTTTTTTCAGATCCTTTTCCCTTATAGGTTATTACAAAATATTGAGTATAGTCCCCTAGGTTATACAGTAGGTACTTGTTGGTTATCTATTTTATAAATAGTAATGGGTATCTGTTAATCCCAAACTCCTAATTTATCCCTCCCCCCTTTCCCCTTTGGTTACCGTAGTTAGTTTGTTTTCTATGTCTGTGGGTCTATTTCTGTTTTGTATTTAAGTTCATTTTTATCTTTTTTTTTTTTTTAGATTCTACTCTATGATGCCTTCTTTTGTGTTTGATTTTTTCCCCACTCTACTGTTTTGGTTCCCTTCTCATTCATTTCTCTCTCTCTCTCTCTCTCTCTCTCTCTCTCTCTCTCTCTCTATATATATATATATATATATATATATATATATATATTTTTTTTTTTTTTTTCCCCTAGTAGTTACTCTGGGGTTTACAATTAACACCTTACATTTATAACAATCTAGTGAGGGTTAACACCAACTTAGCTTCAATAGTACATGAAAACTCTGCTCCTATACAGTTCCATCACTCTCTCTTTACAGTATTATTGTCAGAAATTACACCTTTATACACTGTGTGTCCATTAACTTAGATTTATGATTGTTATTTTATGCATTTGTCTTTTAAATCACATAGGAAAAAAAAGAAGTGACAAACCAAAAATAACAATAAGGCTGGCTCTTATATTTACCTTTGTAGTTACCTTACTGGGTTCTTTATTTCTTTGTATGGCATTGAGTTACTGTCTAGTGCCATTTAATTTTAGCCTGAAGGAATATTTTTGGCATTTCTTGTAGAGCAGGTCTATTAGCTACCAACTCCCTCAGTTTTTGTTTATCTGGGAATGTCTTAGTTTCTCTTTCACTGTTGAAGAATATTCTTGCCACATACAGAATTCTTGTTGGAAATGTGTTTTTTCCCTTTCTGCATTTTAAATATATTATCCTACTGCCTTCTGGTCTCCATGGTTTCTGATGAGAAATCAGCAATTAATCATATTGAAGATCCTTCGTATATGATGAGTCACTTCTCTCTCACTGTTTTTAAGATTCTCTTTTTGTCTGTCTTTTGATAGTTTGATTATAATGTGTCTCAGTGAGGATCTTTTTGAGTTTATCCTACCTGGAATTTATTGAGCATTTTAGATGTGTAGATTCATATCTTTCATCAAGTTTGGGGAATTTGGGGTCATTATTTCTTCGAATATTCTTTCTACCTCTCTCTCTCCTCTCCCTCTGGGATTCCCATTGTGCATATATTGGTCCATTGGATGGTGTCCTGTAGGTTTCTTAGTCTCAGCTCATTTTTCTTAATCCTTTTTTGTTTCTGCTCCCTAGCCTGGATATCTCAGTTAAGCTATCTTTGGTTTGCTGATTCTTCTTTATGCCCTTTCAAATCTGCTGTTGACCCCTCTAGTGAAATTTTCATATCAGTTATTGTACTTTTCAACTCCAGAATTTCTATTTCGTTCCTTTTTATAATTCCTGTCTCCTTATTGATAGCCTGTACTTGGTGAGATGTTGTTCTGGTTTCCTCCAGTTCTCTGAGCATATTTAAAACAGTTGATTAAAGTTTTTGTCTATTAAGTCCAGTGTCTCGGCTTCCTCAGGGAAAGATTCTATTAATTTCTTTTTTTCCTATGAATGGGCCATGTTTTCTTCTTTCTTTGCAGGTCTCATCGTTTTTTTTTTTTGTTATTGTTGTTGAAAACTGGACATTTTGATTACTATAATGTGATAACTCCAGAAGTCAGATTCTCCCCCTCCCCAGGGTTTGTTGTTACTGCTTATTGTGAATTGTAATTTTGTTGAGTGACTTTTCTAAACTATTTTGTGTGTGTGTGTGTGTGTGTGAAGACTAGATTCTTTGTTGTGTGTGGTCACTGAAGTCTCTAAAACCCCTGGAAAAAACAACAAAACAAATTTTTAAAATCTCAGACTTTGCAGTTGGGCTGTGTGTATGTTGGCGCATGACTTCAATGCTCAGTCAGGACATTTACAACTCTGACTTAGCCTTCACTCCCTGTCTGCATGGAGCTTGAGGTCAGTCAGAGGTGAGAGCTTAGGGTTTCTCATGCTTTTTCTGAACACTCGTCCAACCCTGGGTGTGTACGTGGTCTTCTAGATTCCCCAGTATATGCTGAAGCTTTTACAAAGCCCTTTTTCCCTGGCGCATCTCATTCCCCTGCCTTTCTTCCAGGCTTTTTGGAGTGTCTATTGTTTGCGCCAACTGATTATTTTTTTCCCCAGGTGGTAGTTCATTTGCCTTTGGATGTTTTTGACCAATGCCCTCCATAGCTACTTCTCTACCCTGGGGTCCCTAGTTAGGGAATAAAGACAAACCTTTAGCATTATTCCTTCAGGGGTCCCCCAGACAGGTTAAAACCATCAAAATTCTTTGATAACAAGGTCTGTTCTGCTCCCTCTGACCCCAAAAACCCACACCAGGGATACAGGCTGCCATCCTCAAGGTGGGGAGTGAGGGAGGATGGGTAGGTTAAAGTACCACAAAGCTCTCCTGTGGGGTTTCAGTCATCTTCCTCGTCCTTAAATGTTCAAATGGTTACTGTAAACCTTTGCATATTTTCTAGAGTTCCAGTAAAGTTGACTCTGACAATTTTTGCTATGTTTTTTGGTGTTTCTGTAGAGTTCTTGGCAGACTTCTCTACTCTTTGCTGATATCACTTGCTGATGACAACTGGTACAGTTATTTCCTGAAAGCTTTTCTGTTCCAGCTTGCTATGTATACTTGGATAGGTCCTTTTGCCCCTTCTGAACCCCAGTCTCCCCATATGTAATATGGGTGGCCAGAATTGGACCAGATGGTGGTATGGTGGAGGTGACAGCAGCACTATGGGTGTGAGGCATGAAGGGAGGAGAAAAGAAGGTAGTGAGGTGTGGGGACCAGGGGGCACATAGCTAAGTGGAGCCTTGGTGGCTAAGTGGGGGCAGGGAAGAGTATGGTGGAGGTGGAGCGTTCCTAGCAGAGGACTCAGCATAAGCAAAGGTAGGAGTACCTGTCCTGTGTGGCCGGGCAGCAGGAGACAAGGCTGGGGGAGCAGTGAGCCCTGGCTCTGGGAGAGAGTCTGGTGTGATGCCAGAGTGGGTCCCAGGGGCATTAGACCTGCCTCCCAGACCTGGTGTGCAGCCACCTGCAGGGAAGGGACCTACTCCTAGACTTCATCTCAGGGGTGGCCTGGGTGCAGGGTGTTGAGTAGTGGGTCTGGGTCAGGGAGGGCCAGTCTCTCAGTACTTTACTAGGTCTCTCTCATGGGGCCTCTCTCCATCCACCAGACTTGTTTCACCATCTCTTCCTCCTTACCTCTGCTTCTCTGTGCTTTGCTGTTTTCTTTTCTGGAACACCCTTCTCCCTCATACCTGCCTAAATAATCACAACACCACAACAACATGACTTGCTCAGTTAATAATAACTAACACTCACACAGCATTTGCTCTAACAGGCACCGATCTGAGTGAGTTACACACGACCTGTTTAACCCTCACAAGCACCTAATGAGGTACTGTTATCCTGTTATCTGACAAATGAGAAAACAAAAGCACATGGGGGTTGAGGAACTTGCCCAAGATCACACAGCATGTGAATGGCCTTGTCATCATTGAACCGGTGTTGGGTCCAGAGTCCAATCTCATAGGAGCCATTCTATCCTGTCTCTCCAGGGTTAATCTGTCCCTTATCTGGTGGTACCATCCTTATCTGTGTCTGGGTTTGTCCACCCCCAGGCTGGAAGCTCTGAGGACGGTGTCCCCTAAGCTTTAGCCTGAGCCTGTGAAGGTTTTTGTTTTTTTTTTAATTTTAAAAATATTTATTTATTTTTGGCTGTGTTGGGTCTTAGTTGCAACATGCAGGATCTCTCGTTGCGGTGCGTGGGCTTCTCTCTAGTTGTGGCGTGCAGGCTCCGGAGCATGTGGGCTCTGTAGTTGTGGCATACGGGCTCTCTAGTTGTGGCTCTTGGGCTCAGTAGTTGCGGCGTGCTGGCTTAGTTGCCCTGCAGCACGTGGGATCTTAGTTCGTGGGATCTGACCAGGGATCGAACCCATGTCCCCTGCATTGGAAGGCGGAGTCTTAACTACTGGACCACCAGGGGAGTCCCTGTGAAGGTTTTTTAAATAGACAGATGGAAGGATGCCTGGAAGCCCAACTCTAGCACCTCCCTGGGTCTGAGGGTCTGGTTCCTGTCCCCACGGACTCTCCTAGGAGGGTGGGCAGGGGTAGGTGTGCTTGTTCTGGGCTTAACTCTGGAAAGGACCCCTTCTGAGAGCAGAGCCCCTGAGAGGGCACAGGAAATGGGTGGGAGTCATTGCCAACAGTCATCTGTGTGCTGGGTGGCAGAGCGCTGGGTCCTCGAGGCTGGAAAAGGGGGGGGGGGGGGCGTGTAGAAGGAAGCCCAGGTCCAGAGGGGCAGCTCCGAGTTCTGTGTGAGACATCACTGTCTCCTTCCTTGTCATTCCCTCTACTCCCCGCTGTGGTTTGCTCCTCTAGAACAGAAAGTTGGGTCTTCCAGGATTTCAGGCAACGCTGAGGGCCAAAAATGAGACCTTGAAGAGAGAATAGGAGAAAAGAGGGGAGAGGATAAAGATAAGTAGGGAGAGAGAAGGAGGCAGGTGTAGGAGGAGAGTCATAGGGCCTGGGCATTCCACACCTTCTGGATGGGACAGTGGCCACTGTGGCTTGCAGCCCAGCATGGACCCAGGCTGGCACCCAGTCCTGTGTGGCTGCCAGGACACAGGAGCCCAGCTTGGCACCCACTGTGGGGTGAGCTCTGAGCCATTAGGGGTGACTTGCTGTCCTGGGGAACAAGGGGACGCCCCTCCTTTAGGCCTCAGTGCCTCCTCTTTGACCTGGAGATCACCAGCTGGCTGGCCTCAGAGGCTGGGTGAGGACCAGAGACTCTTCCAGGGCTTTCCCCATAAAGTCCCCTCCCAACCTCAAGGCTTTTATCTGCCCTCATTCCCCAGAGGCAGCCAGTGGGCCAGAAAGATCTTTGACGCACCTTCCCTTTAGTCTTAAAAAATTTACGAAGTTTATTGTGTTCCACTCCATAACATCCCCACGTTTCTTTCCGCAGAAAACATACTGATTTTCTCCAAAACTGCGGTCAAGGTGAGGTTCCAGGTGCCTCGTTTTTGCCGAGGCCCCGCATCTCGTTTCCTGGGTGCCGTTCGCAGAGGTCCTGGTGAGGCGGGCCTGGAATCCCCGACGATGTTGGGTGTTGGGGTCGCGCCAGGATGGGAGGGGGCTGGGGCGGCGCGGGCGCCCCCTCCTCGTTCCCGCCAGCGGGCGTCACCTAAGCCGCCGTTGCCATGGGCCCGCGGCAGATGGCCGGGTTTAGGGTTCCCCGGCGGGCGGCGCGCACGGGATTAGGTGAATTAGGGAGCTAGAGACGTGTTGCCACCATAGCCGCCGCTAGGCCCTCCGCGCCATGGAGCCCCCTGCCCATCCCGCAGACCCCGCCAGCCCCGAGGACGCCGCTGACCCCGGCGACCCTGCCGAGGCGCGCGCCAAGCAGCCGGGCAAGTGGGCGCTGTTGCGTAGCCTGAACCAGGCGTTGAAGACATACGCGGTCCTGCCGGTGAGGCCCGGGTCGGGAGGGGGAGGACGCGCCCCGCGGACCCGGTCCTGGGCCTCGGTTTCCCCGCCTGTCTGGAGCCAGGCGGGCCGCAGGGTCGCAAAGCCCCAGGGTGCACGCACACCTGAGCCCTCTGGTGCCGCGCGGCCCTAGACGCCCGGCGGGAACTTGGCCCCCAGCTGCCCCTGCCTGGGCGCGGAGCTTGTGCAGCTGGAAAACGGGAGGTGGATGGGCCAGCGCTGGGAAGGGGCTTCCCTGCCCTTGCCCGGGTCCAGAGCAGGGGGTGACTCCAGGTGCACGGAGGGGGCTCGGGAAGACGTTTGTGGACTGGCTGACCGGCTGGTAGAAGGAAAGCATGGCCCGCGGGTCCCCTCCTCCACCGAAGATTAGCAACCAGACACTTCCTTGCTCACTGGCGCCCCTGGCAAGTCAGCTGGCCCATCTTTCTCACCTGTGAAAATGGGGCTAATGTAACCAATGTCCCGGAGTGACTATGAGGATAAGTGAGGGTGGGGGGAGTGTCCTGAGACAGACTCCTTTTCATTGCACAAACGGGGACTGAACCTCAGGCCCTGCCCCAGAGGAGGAAAGAGGCATGTAAGGCTAAGGCCCTGCGGGGAGTTGATATTGATCTGATCCTGGGCTCATGAGGGAAGGTGGGTGGACAGCAAAGACAACTTCCCTTTGCGTGGGTCTCTCATCTTCACAAGCACTGACTCCTTTCCTGTTAAGGTTGTTGAACTCTAAGGCTCAGAGAGACTGAAAGACTTACCCAGAGTCACACAGCGTTAGTGGCAGAACTGGGACCTGAACCCAGAACTCTTTTTACCTTGTGTTCATTGTGGATGTGGGCCAGCTTCCCTGGAGGAAGCCCCCACTACGGTTGTGGTGTACCCTTGAGAACATTTAGGCAAATCCATCTAGGAGCTCACCGTTCTGGGGCTGGGAACCACTCAAAACTGACAGCAGAGAAGCTGGAACTTGCCCCAGGTTACACAGCCACACAGAGGCAGGTGTCTACACAAATGGAACTTTTGATTCCGGGTGAGGTCCCTAGTGGGGCACCCCTCACAGTGGAGTGGTAGGAATGGGGCCAGATACAGTCATGGGCTGCCTGGAATCCAGCTGTGGGGAGGGGCTGGTGGGGTTAGACCTGAGCCCAGTGCCCCTTTCCTCTCCTCCCCTCTCCTGCCCCTCAAAAAGGTGTCATGTTCTTTTACATCTTCCTTCCTCTGCTCCTTCCTTCATGCATCCAACGATTCCTGACCTGCCCTGTTTTGGGTTCAGGCTCTGCCCCTGCAGATGCTCACGGTCTCATCAGTCACTGATTTGATGAGTGACTATGGCCAAATCCCTTTCTCTCTTTCGGCCTCAGTTTCCTCATCTGTAAAATGGGGACCCTTACAACCCAGCTGCATTCTGATGCCCCAAGTACTTTCCATAGGACCATGGGAACTGTCCCCCTCAGAGGTTCTCAGGTCCCAGATTCCTCCCTGAAGCCTCTTAGCTGCCATTTTAGCCTCTTTCCTCGAGTTCAGACCAAGAGAAGAGAAAGTTAAGTCGCCACCCTCCTGGTGACAGTCCTAGGCTAGGAGGGTTCTAGACATTTCTGTTTGCTTTGCTGCCCTTCGCTGGAGCTTCCAGTTTGCCTTTTGGGTCCACAAACCATCTCCAGCCAGGGACCCTATCAGTGCTTCCTGTTCTGCTTGCAGAGCTGGGTTCAGGGTGGGGCCCAGGGGATGTAGGGAGAGAGCACTGAATTTGGAGTTTGCCAGGCGTGGGCTTCATTCCCAGCTCTACCACAAAACACCCGTGTGACCTTGGACATGTTTCTTGACCTCTTTGAGGAGATGAAGTAGAGAGAGAATGCCCTGCCTAAGCGTTGTCATAAGGTTCAATGAGACAGTTAATTACAGGGAAGCATGTAAGTCACTACCTGGCCTGTTGCAGGGGTATTGAGTTTGCATAGAGCAATGTCCTGGTGCCACTGCCCGCCACCGCTGGCCTCTGGGAATCAGGTAGTCTCTCTCTTTCTCTCTCTCACACACGAACTCTGTCACATGCTCCCTCTTACCTACTCACACACACGCTCACATACACGCTGTTTCACATTCTGATTCTCTGTCTCACTGAGAGAAGAACTGTTTCTCTATGTTTGGTTCTGGGGAGTCACCAATGGAAGACTCAGACCAGCCCTGCCCTCACGGGGCTGCAGGCTAGCGGGGAGTGGACACCCATGGTGATGACCCAGAGTGGTGCTGGCTGTTAAGGGGCAAGTCCAGGGGCCCCGAAGACTGGAGGAGAGCCTGTGTTCTTTACACAGCAGCCAGGGGAAGTTTTGAAAGTGTAAATCCATCATGCCTTTCTCTCCTGCTTTAAAACCTTCCAGTGGCTACTTGTCCTACTTGAAAGAAAGTCCAACGTCTGTCCATGGCTCCCAGGGCCCTGTGTGCCCTGGTGCTGCCCGTATCCTCCAAGCGCCCCCTCATCTAGCTCCAACCTGGGCTGGCCCTTACTAGGCCCTCTGCTTTCCCCTCTGTTCACTGCTCTGGCCCCAGGGTCTGGAGTGAAACTGGCCCACAGCGGACCCTCCACAGATATGTACTGAATGAAAGAACTAACTCTTTAGGAATTGGGGAGGAGGTAGAAGGTGCGGCAGTGAGGAGAGGCCAGGGAAGAGTTGCTATTTGCTTTGGGTGTCCACTCAGTGGAAAGGTGGAGTGAGATTGGGGGCAGTTGGAACAGAACAGCCTGAGCAGGTGTGTGTCAGGTGGTCCTGGGCTGGCGCTTGGAGAGGGCGAGGAGTGTGGCCAGAAGCACATCTTGGACTTGGGACTAAAGCAGTCGTGAGGATTAAATGGGAAGCAGTCATGCAGCCTGGGCACACAGTAGATGCTCAGCAAACACATGAGTTCTCCTCCCATCCCAGATGCTCTCCAATGTTTCTCACGTTCTCTGGGAGACAGCTTGGGTTTGAAGCTAGCCTGTTTCTAACATGTGCTAACCTCCCATGAAGTGAAGGCCCATAATGGCGGCTGTGGCTGAAAAGTAGTTGGTTCTGATGGGAACAGGAGGAGGCTGAAACAGTGAAGAGTTGGCCTTGGGACTCACCAAGCCCACGCCTCACTGAGGCATGTGGAAACTGAAGCTCAAAGAGGTTAGCGATTTACTGGAGGCCAAGTGGGTCCTGGATCCCAGTCTCATAGCCCAGAGCTGTTTCCCCTGGGCCATCCCCATGGGCTTATTTCATTGTGAATCAGTTTTAGCAACTGTTATGCTTTTAACTGCCGCTTGATAGGAAGTTATATTTTTATTAGGATGTCTAGGTTCTCTTACCCTTCTGGGGAACTTGGGAACCACCCCAAAAAAATACTCTTATTAAGATTAGAATAAGGGCTTCCCTGGTGGCACAGTGGTTGAGAGTCCGCCTGCCAATGCAGGGGACATGGGTTCGTGCCCCGGTCCGGGCGGATCCCACATGCCGCGGAGTGGCTGGGCCTGTGAGCCATGGCCGCTGAGCCTGTGCGTCCGGAGCCTGTGCTCTGCAACAGGAGAGACCACAACAGTGAGAGGCCCGCATACAGCAAAAAAAAAAAAAAAAAAAAAAAAAAGATTAGAATAAAATTCAAACTTTTACCTCCAGGCCAATGAGAGTCTATGAGTCCTGAATCTTGCCCATCTCTCTCTCTCATCAGGTCCTGCAACAACCACCTCTTTGCGGTTCCTTCCTGCCTCAGGGCCTTTGCACTTATCATTTCCGCTGCCCAGATTTCTACCCTTGCTCTTTCCTAGCCTGACTGCTTTTCGCCCTTCAGGTCTCAGCTCAGAGGTTTCCTTCATAGAGTGGCTTCTCCGGCGAATGAGTCTTCCGGTTGGCCGGCTCTGTCTTTCTCCAGCGTTGGTGTGCTCACTTCCATCACAGCACTACCGCCATCCCAAGTGACCGTGTACTTGCTCAGTTGTTTGTTTTCTGTCTCCTCCCAACTAGAATGTGGGCTCCATGCTCACTGCTCGATCCCCAGCATTTAGATCCCTCAGTGCCTTGTACCCAGTATGTGCTCAGTACACGCATGTTGAATGCATCAGTGCTGAGAGTGGTTGTTCTAAGTCCAGTTTCCGACTCTGGGTTGTAGATTTGGCTTCTGTGAACCCTTACTGAGCGTGTAGTGGGAGCCAGGCCTTTTGCTGAACGCTGCAGGGGACACAAATAGAATGCTCCCCTGGCCCCAGATTGGGATGTCCCCACAAGCCAGGAGACAGTGTGGCTGAGAGCAATGCCCACATATATCACGGGACCTGGCACAGAGCAGCATCACTGCAGGGAAGCCATAACTGTGACTGTGGGTGTTGACCAAGGAGGTGACAGAGGCTGTTTGAATGTCCTGGGGGTACGCCTCCTTTAGGACAGAGGGGAAGTGTTTCTGCCTAAACTTCAATGAGTCTGCTGTACATGTGTGGGATGTAGCGTCTTGGGGAGAGGTCAGGGCTTTGGACAGGCCTGGGCTTGAAGCTGCCCAGCTGTGTGGTGTTGGCTCTTCCCCTCTCTGAGCCTCTGCTTACTCATTATAAATTGGGGACAGTAACAGCTGCCCCAGAGGAGGGATTGATGACACTACATCGTGCCCAGCCCAGGGCCTGGCACCATGGCTTCCACAGTGCCAGTTCCCTTCTTCTCCCTCTTCTGTGGTTGGCACAAGGGCCTCTGGTGGTGGAGGGGTGGGCACAGGACTGCTTGGAAGGAGTACCTGATCCCCCTCCCTGCTCACCTGGCCTGGGCCTCTCTCACCCACAGGGGGACTATGTCTGGATGGACCTGAGATCCGGGCAGGAGTTTGATGTGCCCATCGGGGCAGTGGTGAAGCTCTGTGACTCTGGGCAGATCCAGGTGGTGGACGATGAAGGCAATGTGAGTAGCCCGCTGCCACCCCGCCCCCAGGCCTTGGGGGGGACACAGGCTGACAGGTGACCTGCCTCAGGGGGATGGAGGCAGTGCCTGTGCCCCGCTTCTGCCTCTCAGAACCCCCTTCCCCCATGGAGCTTTCCCCATCACCCCCATGGGAGGGAGCCTCCCCTTCTGCCCCAGGCTACCTGTTCTAGTTCCACCAGCACTTCAGTCCATTCTGCCTGGTATTAGAAATGTGTGTCTGTGTGGGCATACCGGTGTGTACAGTGGGGCAGGGGGTGGCACCGGGCTGGGAGCTCCTCAGGTACAGGGGTGCTTTCGGGTCAGACAGACTGGATTCAAATCCCATCCTGCCCACTTGCTAGCTATGCAAACTTGGCCAAATCTCTTTCCCTTCTGAACCCTCTCAGGGTTATTGATTCATATGTGAGATCACACGTGAATGCCTCAGAAGAGGGTGAGGGGTCTGAAAATGCCCGCTCTCGTTCTGTGGGGTTATGGCATCACACGAATTCACTGTCCACCCTGACGCTGCCCTGGAATTAGTCTAACAGTTGAATGCTTTATCTCTTGTGGCCCTGAAGAAAAGGGTCACAGGAAGTGTAAGTTTGATAGACAGTGAGAGTGGGGCCTTGGGGAGGGAAGAAAAGGTCTTAAGTCAGGGTCCTGCCTTAGAGAACGTGGCCCTGATGAGGGCCCAGAGGGGAAGCCTGGGAACTCTGGACATGTGTGCACGTGCATGGCATGTGTGTATGCGGCAGGGGCACATGTACAGCTTAGTGGGGACATGGAGGACGAGAGAGATTAGGTTCCACCGTAATCTGGGTTGTGCCTGATGCTGTGGCCGGCGCTGGGGGCATAGAGACAGTCCCCATCTTAGCCTCTTAGTTTGATGGGGGTGAAAGAGGGTGCAGTGACTTGGAGAAGAAGGCTCTGTTGAGGGCCAGGGGAGGACTCAGGACGCTGGAGGCCTGGTACTGAACGTGGAGGAGGCAGGGGCATCACTGTTACCCTGCAGCCCCCAGGGATACCCGCCTTGGGGTTTGCAAAGCCCTTTGACCGAAGTTCTATCTTTAGGTCCTCACAGTGTCTGTGAAAGGCAGGGAGGACAGCAACTGTTACCCCAAGGTGAAACTGGAGTCCAGAGAGGGACCCTCAGGACGAGTCACACAGCTAGTGAATGATGGTGCTGGGGTCAGGATCCGGGACTTCTGGGTTCTGTGTGGGAGTTTCCTCTCCCAGCATCTCAGTGGCAGCTTTAGAGCTCAGGTTCTGTTAACCACACTTTTGTCCCCTGAGCTTTGGAAGTGGAGTGCCTGCAATGTCATTCCAGAGGCTCCAGTTCCAGGGCCTTCCAGGAAGCCCCTGTGAGGTTGCAGCCTCAGAAGGGGGACACGGATTTGGCTGGCAGCACACACAGGCCCACAAGCTAGCCTGGACCCCCCGGGTGGGGCCCAGGGACTCTGCCTGCAGGCTTGAGTTTCATCTGGGTCATGTTGCATGTCAGATGGTGTCCCATAACTGTGTCACCGGATCCCAGAGGTCCCCTCCCACTTGCCCCCTGAGAACAGGGGCTGCAGAAGGGGGAGGGATGTGGCTGGCTGGCTGGGAGCAGGTTAGGGGGCTGGGTTTGCTTCCGTGGCATTGGGCCCCTAGCGGCTTCTGGCCTCCCCTTTCACCAGCCTTTCCTACTCCCACTCTCTCCCCCCACCCCACCTCCAGGCCACCATCTTTGAGCCCTCTGTCTGCCCACAGACTCCCTCAGCTTGAGGGCAGGGACCAGGTGGATCACATCTGGTTCCCCAGAGCACAACAAAAGGCCTCCCAGAGAAGGTCCTCTGTAAAGACCTGCTGAATGGATGGAAGGGTCATGGTTCCGTCCTCGCTGGAGTCCTCAGGCTCTGCTTTCGTCCAAGCTGTTCTCGTTGGCAGATGTACCCCTCCTTCCCTTCCTCTACAGAGCAGGTGGTCCTTGCCTCTCTGAGCTCAGTGCCAGGCCAGCTCTTTCCCAAATGTGCCCCCAGGCCCTAGAATTGGCCATGTTCCCTCTCTGTCTCTCGCTGGTATGCCTTCAGGACCAGGCCTCAGTTTCTGCCCTGGTTACACTTTGATCTGTGCTGTAGGTGTCTGTGGACGTTGACCTGAGCGCTGCTGACCTCAGCCGGGCGACCTTCCATGCAGGAAAGGGGCGGGGAAAGGCTCAGCTCTGCCATCTAACTGAGCACGCCACTTTACCTCTCCAATGTGACTCCTCGCTGTAAAACGGGACTGGTAATTCCATGATGAGATGTTAAGAGAAACAAATGAGAACATACATCTCTTTTGCAACAAAAACTGGAAAACATTAAAGTGATAATACCCAGCACTGGTTGAGCAATTATCAGGCACCAGTGCTTTTTAGACCTGGCAGGAGTGAAACAAAGGTTGGCCATTATTGTGTCAATTAACCCTCCCAACATCTCCAAGAAAAAGGGATTGTCAATCTCATTCCCATTTCATAGATGAGGTTGTAGAGGTTCAGGAAAGCAAAGTGATGTGCACAGGGCTACAGGTCTTACAGTGGCTGAGCCACCTCTTAACTCTGTGCGGAAGTGTCTCAGGGAGGAATTATGGGACCAGAGGCTGGGGTCGAGCGGGGAAGGCAGACAGCCTGCCCAACGTCCTCTCCCCTCTGGCCCATTCCAGGGCTTAGGACCGAGTCAGGGAAAGGGAATTTTCCAATTGGATCAGCTTTTATCAAGAAATAGGGTGGGAGAGAGGAATGTTCCACACGGGATTGGAAAGTCGGCAGGTTCTTTGATCTCACCACCAGGCGCATTCATGTCAGGGCTGTCTGAGGGCCTGACCTGGAATGTAATGCCCTGGCCCAGGAGGTGCCATGAAATGCCAGGGAAACTGGAGTCATGAACAATCTCTGGCCTGCCCCTCACCTCTCTGAGGGCCGTGGTCCTCTGATCCTATTTTCTCATGTGACGTGAGGGGGCTGCAATAGGGGACTTCTGGGGTCTCTCCATGACTAGGACTCTGCTTTTAATTCAGACTGGTTCCTAGTAGTCCCCAGCCGGCCATCTGTCTCATCGGGGATCCCCTGCCACGTCATTTGTGCCCGGCCTCTATATGAGGCACTGTGAACCAGGCGTATAGCAGACATGGAACCAGCCTTGGGGAAAACTGAGGGGTCAGGGCCAGAACTGCGCTCCGACAGTGGCAGTGACCATTGCCTTGCAATGGGAGACCTAGGGTATGTGGGAGACCAGAGGAGGCATCGACCCCAGCCTGGGGAACCAGTCAGCTTTCTGCCTGGTCCTGAGGCTCCCAGGGTTCCGGCATTTGGGAACAAGGAGGGGGCCCCAGAGGGCTTTGGAGGCTTGACTCAGGTTGTATAGCCACACTGCAGAGCACAGGAGAGATTCTCAGTTCTCTGAGAAGCTGGGGCTGTGAGTAGAGGGTGCTGGAGACCACCTGGGGGAGGCCAGAGGAAACCTCGGCTTCACAAACTTGTTGAAAGAACAAAGGCTATTGCCCAGATGTGCAACCATCTGCCCCCCGTGGCAGCAGGAAATATTGCACTATCTGAATAATTCTTGTGCCTTTGTTTATCGGAGTTTGGATTTGAAGCCAAGTCTGTCTAACTCCAGTGATTACACTTTCCACTCCATCCTGTAAGGTGACTGGAGAGACTAATCCCCTTTATGACAACCATGAGGTAGGGCCAAAATCCCTGCCATGCCCACCTCTTAGGTCTGCAGAGAGAATCCCCTAAGAGGAGGAAGAGTGGTCCATGAAGGGTAGGGGTGGGCGCTAACATCCTCACAGATGTTAGAAATGATAGTGTTTGGCCGCAGGAGAGGCCCTTATGGGGTCGCAGGTACCCGGGGTTCCCGCCCCTCCCGGGACTCTTCTCTAGCAAAGTGCAGTCAGGAGGACGCAACTCGCTTACGTTAGCCCCTGTGCCTCCCCGCAGGAACACTGGATCTCCCCGCAGAATGCCAGGCACATCAAGCCCATGCACCCCACGTCGGTCCACGGCGTGGAGGACATGATCCGCTTGGGGGACCTCAACGAAGCTGGCATCCTGCGCAACCTGCTCATTAGATACCGAGACCATCTCATCTACGTGAGTGCCGCCCCGCCTGCCAGCAGCCCCGCCCACTTTCAGTCCCTCTGACTTGCAGCCAGCCCCGCCCAGCCTCTGCAGCTGGCCACTGGGGACCAGGGACTCAGCCCATGCCCACAGCCGCTCGGGTCTGTGGCTCATCCTCTCTTTTGGGCTCTGGCTTGTGTGGTCTGTGATTGGAGAACGGGGAGGTTTTTTTCCAAAGGTTCATGTGCCTCCGTAGGGCTGAAACCGCCGGGAGGCCAGACCAGGGAGGGGACGGTGACAGGCTCAGTGCTTTGCCCAGAGATGGGGGATCTGCTGCTCTCCCTGGGTTTGCTGTGGGGTCAGGACCTGCCACGGGTCCTTAAGGTCAAGAGGGGATGGGTTGGAAGTCTGTGTCCTCTTGAAGGGGATGGAGGATGGACATGCTCCTTGATTCCCCAAACCCTTGAAATTAGAACCAGTCATACACACACCCGCACACTCCCCCACCTTGAAACTCAAGAGGACACATAAAGAGCATCTCACTCAGCCAGGAGTGAGCTGATCCCAAGAGGTGAGCTGAGAGACCATGAGAACAAGAAGGGCCCATCAAGATCATTTAGTCTAGAGATTCTCACACTTTCTGGCCTCAGGAATGCTTTATGTTCTTAAAAATTATTGAAGACCTCAAAGAGCTTTTGTTTATGTGGGTTGTATCTATTGATATTTAACATATTAGAAATTTAACTGAGACATTCAAAAGTAACCACAAAAAATCCATTACAGGATAATGTATTTTTATGAAAAATAACTATATTTGCCAACATAAAACAATTAGTAAGAAGAGGGGCATTGTTTTATATTTTTTTCAAATATTTTTAGTATCTGACTTAATAGAAGACAACCCGATTCCCGTATCTGCTTTACATCCAGACTGGTGTGATATTGTTTTGGCTGAAGTGTATGAAGAAAATCTGGCCTCACAGATATGGAGGTGAAGACAAAACCTTATGGACTTCCTGAAAGGGTCTCTGGGACCCTCAGGGGTCTTTGGACCACACTCTGAGAACTGCTGACCTAGTCCCATTTTACAGACAGGGAAACTTAGGCTCTATAAGGCTTAGCCAGGCCCAGAGCTGTGTGCCCAAGCAGCTCAGGGGTGAAGGAAGCTGTGGGTGTACGTACAACAAGGAGAGAGCAGGAGGGAGCCCCCTGAGCCAGGTCCCCAGGCTGGGCATGCTCAGGGGAGGCGTGGGGTGATAAGTGCCTGAGAGATGTGCGGAGCTGGTTCCGCAGGGTCTGTAGGAGTGAGGTCTCACTCCTGGGTCACTTCCTGACCGCTGGTGGAGATGGCGTTCAGAAGGGGCACTTCATGAACAGAAGGCCTGAGGCAGGGCCGTGCCAAGTGAGTGATTTGTCAGGACTGTGAAGGGGAGCCAGGGAGACAGAGCTGGGAGCGTCTGAGGGAACCTGAGGAAGCACAACAGGGAACTCTCGGGCCCTCAGAAGTCCTGGATTTGTGGTGCCTCAGCTGCTCGGGAGGCCCTCTGCCAACCTCCCCACTCTGGGTCCTTCTGTAGCTTTGAGCTCCCAAGAAGAGGCTGTGCTTGGGCCCTTGACGTACGTTGACTGCATTGGCACAGCAAGCAGCTTTCTCAGGGAGACCCTTAGTACCGACAAAGCCCCTCTCACTCCTTTCCTCACCCAGGGGGCAGGGCACAGTGGCACCTCCAGATGTGAGCAGTGTCACCTAGACAATGGTGGGGGGGAGCTAGGACTTGAGCCCAGGCCAGAGATATCCCATGGGACCCACGGGTGTCTGCACCCCAGTTCTTGGCGGTTCCCTCCTCCCTCCTCTCTCTGGACAGCAGGTGGACACAGGATGGTCCGGGGGCTCTCCATGGCCATCCACCCAGGCCTGGGTGGAGTCTGACGCTTGGGTCTGGAGGTGAGTGGGAGCCTGCCTACTTGCCTGCCCAGGGAGGCCACTGCAGAACTGACGTCCTGACACAATCTCCTTTCGGGGAGGAGCTGAGTGAGGTGGGAGTTGTTTCCACCAGGGACCCCGCGGACAATGTCTAAGAATAATTCAGAGGCATGTAGCTGGTTATTTTGCACGTAGTTTAGTGATCCTGCCGGCAAACTGGTTCTCTGTAAGTGAGGGAGTCGGTCGGTAGACTGAATCAAAGAACAAAGGCAAACACAGGATTCAAAAGGGAGAGAGGAGGACAAAACTTCAGAGAGTCCAAGATCAGTGAATCCTGTTTGTGAAATTTTGAGGGTAGACTGGCAGCCGGCAGAGAAATCAGCCTGAACATTAGGCCTTACTTAGGTTGACTGTGGGATCAAAGAAAAGAATTCTAGAGGTTTGTGGATTCTCCAGAGAACGCTGAGATCTGCACCATTTACCTCATTAGAAGTTTCACTAGTAGCCTTTCTGACTGATTTTTGGGTGAGGGTGGGAGGGCATGGGGGTGGAGCCCACACGAGGTGTCTGAGCTGTCTTTCTCCTTCAGAGACTCATGGCTGGAAGTCAAGTCGTGGCGCCTGGAAGGTGCCCAGCTTGGATAGTCTGTGGGCCCGAGATGCTGGGTGTCTGTTGGTCTGGGGAGCTGTGCGCCACAATTGTAGGGCTCAATAGTCAGCTCAAATGACTCGCTGACTCTATGATTCTGTGACTGGGTGCGTGAAGTAGGATTAGAGCAGGGCTTTGAAGAAGCAGCCAGGCCATTGTCCCACCCAGAAACCATACCTGTCCCTAACCATGGCAACCCCTGGTCACTTCATGGCTTGGGTTACCCTGGGCACACCCCCATGCACCCAGGATTTCCTCAGATTACCACAGCCACTCACAGCCTTTGGCCCAGAGGACGCTCTGTCCCTGACTGTCTGCCCAGGGCTTGCCTGCTCCAGCTGGCCTGGCCCCAGGTGCGTGAGGGACAGCACCCCAGGGCCGTAAGTCAGCCCGAGGCACCGTACATGGAGCAGAGCCTTCAGAGGACACCTAGCAACCTCTCACTGGGTGGTCCCAGAGGCCAGGGGTTGTCCCTGGGTCTTGCGGGCAACAGGTGGCGGGGCTGATGCTGAACATGGGCTGGAGCCCTGGTCTGGGGGCTGGGGGGCCTGGATCCAGGTCTTGACAGGTTGCCTTTAGGGAGTCCCTACCCATTTCTGGTCTCAGCCGTCCCTTTGGCACAATGGGGTGGGTGCCTCTGTGACACTGGGAAGGTGTATGTGTCTAAGATGTATGTCTTGGTCTCCATGGTCTGCTAAGGGAGAGGCCCCAGGGCTAGCAGGCCCGGAGGCTTCCTGGAGGAGGTGGATTCCTACCATATCACCTGGGGTGTGTCTCTGGCCCAAGAGAGGCTCCTTGATCTCCACCTGGGGACTTGGGGGCCCCTAGGGACCTGTGTGCTGTGTCCTTGGCTTGGGAATAATCCTTATCTCTTCCCTACTCCAGCCCATGGGCCCACAGGGCAGGCTTTATTACTGGAGAAGAGGCCTGTGCTGGGTAGTTGGACATTAACTCTCTGCTGACCATGAACACTTGGAGAGACAGAGCCAGAGGGCCTCAGGGAGCAGTGCCTAGAACCTCAGGGGACGGATGGGTGCTAAGGTCCAGAGAAAGGCAGGATGGGCCTGGGTCTCATTGTCATCAGTGGCCAAGCCCCTCACTTCTTTTACCTCCCCCACTGCCAGCTCTGCAGTCTCACAGGTGAATTCCTGGGATTTGGGGGAGCCCAGGTGGGGAGGCGAGAGCTGGGGTTCTGGTGCCAGGGTCCCTCCTTCATCCCACTCCATGCTTATCTGCTGTGCAACCTTGGCAAGTCCCGCCCCTTCTCAGAGGCTCAGTTCTCCCATCTGAGAAGGGGCGTCATGACTACACCTCACAGGGGCCTTCTGACAATACAGAGAGAGATGGCCTGGAAGCTGCAAGTCCTGCGCCCGACAGGGATCTTCCTGGCAGGTGGTGTGTCCTTGTTCTGCTGGGCCGGGTCCTCTCGCTGAAGGAAAAGGCTTCGTTTTTATTATTTAGTTTGAAATGGGTATATGTGCTACAGATTGGAAAATATTCCTTCTGCCACAGAGATGACCACTGCTACTCACTTCTTATCTAGCCTCTAAGAGAAAGACTATATATATATGATATTAAATTATATATATATATATATATATATATATATATATATATATATATATAATTAAAAATTTTTTCTACACAAATGATAGCATTTCTCCTCACACTTGTGTGCTTTTTCCACTAGCCCCAGCCCGGGCCATCCTTCCTGTCAGCGTAGGCAGGCCCGCCGCAGTGGTGCTGACAGGCCTGTTCCCTCAGCTCCTTTTCTTGCTGTTTCCTGTGGACAGCAGTGAATTTCTTCTCCATCCATTAATTTAGTGACTCATTCGTTCACTTGCCAAACATTTGCTGAGCGTGTCTTACGCACCATGCACAGTATTGGGCCCCAGGTAGAGAGAGGAGTGAGGCTGGGGGGCAGAGGCCTTGAACCAGAATTATGGAGGAGTCGGGGACCATGGAGGCTGTGATGGGTCACACGGGAGGGTGCCTGGCTTCCTGCGGGGGGAGCGCTCATCTCCGTTTGGACCTGAAGGATGAGCAGGCATTAGCTGGGTGAGGGGGCAGGGGATGGAGCTTGGTGCTTTTAACAGAAGGTTTAATATGGAGGGAGCCTCTGGCTGTGGGATGCAGCTAACGAGGGCCAGGGCTCAGAGGTCTTGTGGGCAGGGGAAGGATACTGACTTTGTCCTGAGGCCGTGGGGAATCTCCTGAGGGTTTTCAGGAGGAGGATGACACAGTCAGATTTTCAGAGCTGACTCTGGTTCCCAGTGGAGGACAGATTGTAGGGGCAAGTGTGAAAGCTGGGAGCCCAGAGGGGAGGCGCCTGGCCGGGGAGGTGGCTGTGCCCACGGAGTGAAGTGCATTGTTATGAAGGAGAGGGAGGCCTCCCGGCGTCCCGCCCTGGTGAAGGTCCGCCCTGGTGAAGGTCCGTGGTGAAGGTCGGCGGTGACAGACGGCGGTGAAGGTGAAGTCGGCGGTGAAGGTCGGCTGTGAAGGTCGGCCGTGAAGGATGGTGGTGGTGCTGTTGGCCGAGCCGGGAGGCAGAGGAGGAGCAGGGTTGAGGGGAGAGTGAGCTCCCGTCTGGACAGGCTGGTGGACATCAAATGGGGGAGGGGGCTGAGGGGTCTAGTGCTCAGGAGGGCCCTCTGGGCTGTGGGCAGAGTAGACAGGGCCATGGGAGCTGTGAGGGGGAGAAGAGGGTCCAGGCCCAGCCCCTGGAAGGCTGCTTGTGGCATCTCAGCGTTCCCTTTGCCCTGTGCTTGGTCTGTCCTCAGGGCCACCTCGGTCTGGCTCTGACTCCCCCCGTCGATCGGTTCATTGGGTCTGAAATAGTGTCTCTGCCTCCTGTGTCTGTAGCTGCTATGCGTTCTCCCCAGCTGCCAGGGTGACCTTTTCCCAGCAATCCTCCCAAGTGTCCTGTCCTTTTATGCCTCTGTGCTTGATCCCCACTGACGGAGCCCTCCACTCCCCCGTCCCCCCCCACCACCAATCTCAAGGAATCCGTGTGCTTGGTGCGAGCTGCCAGGGCCCCAGGCTCTCCCTCCCTGCCACCCAGCGTGTGGCTGTCAGCCTCCCCACGCCTCAGGGAAGGGTTCTTGAATGACAGCACGGAGCCTAGCTGGCCCGAGGCCACATGAGGATCACGGGCCAGGTCCTTGAGCATCGCTTTGTTAGGGAAGTATTCAGAAGAAAGGAAGGGAGCATTTGTGGACAGCTGACTCTATACCAGACACCTGTCAAAGGTTGTGCCCTTTGGTCTCTATGACAGCCCTGGGAGGTGGGTGTTAACCATCTCCCTTTTACAGATGAGCAAACTGAAGCTTAGAGAAGCGAAGGGATCTGCCAAAGGGATGGTCCTTGTGGCTGTCTCTCCTACCTGGTCACCAGAGTCTAGCTGGTAGCAAGAGCCAGGGGGAGAGGAGAGTCCACTGGGGCCCAAAAGGACAATGTCTGGCAGGAGAGAAGCCTGGGTCTGGGGCGCTCAGCCCAGGGCAGCTTTGCATGGCCACACCTGCCCCCGGGGTGGGCACTTGCCCTGGCATGCGGTGCTGGCAGCAGCGCCTTCCCTGCACGGCCACCTTGGGCTGAGGCTGCTAGGGCGTGACTGGGGCTCTGGTATGATGCACTGGGCCCTGGGTGGGAGGGGATGGGCAGGGCTGTCGCCTCCGCTGCATAGTCACATCTTTCTTCAACCCCTCCGGGCCCAGATGTCAATAGATCCGTCACCATTTATAAGCTGGGCCTGACCTTTCTGAGTTGGAGTGGGGAGAGGTGGGGAGGGAAGGAGAAGTAACCCCTGAGGGCCTCCCTGTGTCCTGGTGGCAGGAGGGCCAGGTCTTCTGTCCCCTGTGTAGCAGGGCCCACAGCAGGAAATTTTGCACATACGTGCCCTAACAGAGGAGCCCGAGGAGGGAAAGCCCCCAGAAGGCTCTCTGAGGTGTGTCTGGCCTGTGTCCCCACTGCCCGGGATGGCTGGAGGCACTCTGTCCCCTAGAGCACAGGGGCAGTGCTGCAGAGACTGGGGCCCACCCAGCCCCTTTAGCTCTTTATGGCTTCATTCCACTCCCCCCTCACCAACCCAACTCCTCCACTCTGGGAAGGTCCAATTTGTGAATTTTACACTGAAAGTTTGGGATGCAGGGTTTGGAGGCAAAGGTGGGAGCCAGCATTTGAGAATTACCTACAGTGTGCTATCAATTTTAAAGTCTACCATCTTCTTTCATAAAGTTATATTATGCCCATTTTACAGATAAAGATAAGGAAATTGAGGCTTTGAGACCCGCCTTCCCTCCCTCCCCACTTCCTCCCTCCTTTCATCAAATGTCTCTGAGCACCCTCCTTTCATCAAATGTCTATGAGCCCGACCCAATGCTAATCTGAAGGCCCCCCCCCACTCAGCTCATAGGGAGGTAGGATTCTGACCCCAGATCCATGGGACTCCAAAGCCAGTGCTGTCCCTTCCAGAGGGACGGAGCAGGGCAGAGCCTGAGAGCTTTCTAGAGTCAGAGCCTCCCACATGGGAAGGCGTGAGCTCCCTGTTCCTTGTTGCCCACAGACCTACACGGGCTCCATCCTGGTGGCTGTGAACCCCTACCAGCTGCTCTCTATCTACTCGCCAGAACACATCCGCCAGTACACCAACAAGAAGATTGGGGAGATGCCCCCACATATCTTTGCCATTGCTGACAATTGCTACTTCAACATGAAGCGCAACAGCCGTGACCAGTGCTGTATCATCAGGTGGGCGGCCCGGGACCAGCATGGAGCTCCAGGCTTGGCCCCTAGAACTCCTGCTCTGTGCTCCCGCTAATGCCTCATAATATAGAGAATCACCTCCCCTTTCCCAGGCCTTATACCTCTATTAATGCTACCAAAGCTCATGTTAACTTTTGAGACCAACCTTGTTTACTGCTGGCTCCTGTTAAATTATGGTCAGGTGCAACCTCAGGCTCCTGTTCTCTCTTGGGCAGAGGGTAAAACAACAAAGCATCGATCAAGCATCGAGGTCGTGCCATGCTGTGTGGCAGTATGGATGGAGGAGTGTGTGTGTCTGAATAAGGGGAAAGAAAGTAACCTTTAGCTGTGGCGGGGCACTGAGCTCCTTTCGCCTTCCCCAGACCTGGAAGGTCCTTAGTGTCAGCCCATTTTACAGATAGGGAGCTGGTTGGAGGGGGGGCCACAGTTTAGGGCAGTAACAGGTCTTGCCTCTGCCTGGGGCTCCTCTGCAGTGGGGAGTCTGGGGCAGGGAAGACGGAGAGCACAAAGCTGATCCTGCAGTTCCTGGCGGCCATCAGTGGGCAGCACTCATGGATCGAGCAGCAGGTGCTGGAAGCCACCCCCATCCTGGAAGGTAGGGCCGGGCTCTCAGGGCGGGGCTGGGCGGCTGGCGGTCGATTGACATTGACCGTGACCCATGAACGTCTGCCCACCCTGCAGCATTTGGGAATGCCAAGACCATTCGCAACGACAACTCAAGCCGCTTCGGGAAGTACATTGACATCCACTTCAACAAGCGGGGTGCCATCGAGGGCGCCAGGATCGAGCAGTACCTGCTGGAGAAGTCACGTGTCTGTCGCCAGGTGGGCCTGAGCCCCTGGGCAGAGCTGCACCCGCACAGGAGCCCCAGCCTCAGGGGGGTGTGGGGTGCACACCGTCTGCATGGCCTTGGTTGTCCCTGTGTTGCTCTCTTGCCTCAGTGCCTGAAATCCCAGCAGGAAACCCACCCACGGGGACTTTTTCATGAAAGGCACTTGTTAACATAGTAAACTGTTTACAGTCTGCTTGTCTGTCTGGTTCCAGATGGCCTCCTCCCGCCCTCCCATCCCCCAACACCTTGTGCTCCCATTTTTAGGCCCCTGATGAAAGGAATTACCACGTGTTCTACTGCATGCTGGAGGGCATGAGTGAGGAACAGAAGAGGAAGCTGGACCTGGGCCAGGCCACAGACTATAACTACTTGGCCATGGTGAGCCCCAGGTGGGGCACCCGGGGAGGGGGACACCGTCCCAGCCCCTCCCCAGCTCCAGGCCTCGTGGGTAGGAACTTCTCTGTGGGCTTTCTTCCATCCTCTGACTGGCCCCGGCCCACCATAAGGCCTGTTCCCCACGTGGGCACACATCTGCTTGTACACACATCTAGATGAATTATCACCACAGACACACACATTCCTAAATGTGTAGACATCCCAGGCCCAGGGACGCATAGACACACACATGCCCACGTGTACGCACACCCGGCCCTGTCTGCGCACGTGTGAGGTGATACGTTATTCTTTGAGGACGTGGAGACTGGGACCTCTGCCAGGGCCCCCAGGATTGTAGGGTATAGCCTGCTGTGGCTTCAGCCCCGGGGGCTTACTGGTTGCAGGGCCCTGTTACCAGCCTCTTGTTATCTGGACATAAAGGAAAAGTGGGCCTGAAGCCATTGCTGCCACTCAGCGCCAGTGGTGGGCCATGCACACAGCAGGCTGGACTTGGGGGCACCAGCTTCCCTAGCCCTGGGGGAAGCCCATGCCGGGTTGTCTGGACCTGAGGTGGGCCAGCCACGTGGACACAAGTGTGGGCTATGGCAGCTGAGGGATGTGGGTCAACCAAGGGGTGTGTGTGTGTATGTGTGTGTCTGTGCATTGTAGGTGTGGCAGGCCTTTCTGGACACTTCCGTTAGCTGGCTGGCACACTTGGATACACACACACACGTGCACACACGGGTCTCATAGGCACACACAATGGGGCAGACCCCAGGTGATGCCTTGCCTGTCTGTAGTTACCACCTCCCACCTTCTACCCCAGGCTGCACCTTGTGAGGGGTTCAGGTTCCTGAGGGTGGATGTCCATGGGGGGAGAGGGGTAAGGTAAGGCCTTGGTGCTGTGACTTGCCAGGCGGGGTGACGGGGGCAGGCCTGGCATCAGTGACCCGGCTTCTCTCACTCATGGGAAGAAGGGGCATCCATGCTCCCCAGATGTGGGCAATGTATTTCTGAGAAGGCCATCCAGGAGCTTTCTAGACTTCCTGGAGGAGTCATAGGTGAAGTCAGTGCTCAGAAACCCAGGCTGGCCTGGCCAGGCAGAGGGCCCTTCAGCCCAGGCACTGTGGGTACCTGTGGCCTCCCCGACACCCTTCTGCCCCCCACTCTCCCACCCACTCCCACCAGGGTAACTGCATAACCTGTGAGGGCCGCGAGGACAGCCAGGAGTATGCCAACATCCGCTCGGCCATGAAGGTGCTCATGTTCACAGACACGGAGAACTGGGAGATCTCAAAGCTCCTGGCCGCCATCCTGCACCTGGGCAACCTGAAGTATGAGGGTGAGTGACTGAACAGCCGTCTTCAGAAAGGAAGGCAGGCTAGAAAAGGGAACACGTTCACTCGTCTGACACTCCAGCGATGTGCCAGGCTGGGAGGAGGTCCTCTGAGACAGGCACCAAGTCCACTCTGCTCTTGCCCTGGTGTCCAGCATGGTCCCAGGACAGAGTAAGAGCTCTGGGAATGTTTGCTCTGTATGAATGAATGATCCCAGCTCTAAAGAGCCCACAGTCTAGTGAGTCTTGAAAGACTAAGAGACATGGAGAAAGCATGCACAAGGCAGAAGGAAGAGCCTGTGCAAAGGTCCTGAGGCCTGAGAGAGCAGGGCACATTTGGCGAAAGGCAGACGGTATCAGGCACAGAGCTAGACAAGTTCTCCAAGCCTGTCTCAGGGTCATGGGAGAGGGGGCCGTGACTGCCAGTGTCTGCTACCTGGGTGTCAGGCATGGAGCCAGATGCTGGGCATACAAGCTCCCTACCCTCCTGGTGCCCGTGGCTCACGGTGACAACGTTTGTCAAACTGATATTAACCCAGAAAAGCATTTAGTCATGGTGCTGATGCCCTCTGTGGGCAGGGCCGTCTCCCTGAGACTCGAGACAAGAGCCGCCTTGTCCTGCTAGACTGTCCCTTTCCCCCCACGCCCACCCTCTCTTGCCTGACGCTGCGCCCTGGTGCTGCTGACAGACCGTACGTTTGAAAACCTGGATGCCTGTGAGGTCCTCTTCTCCCCATCCCTGGCCACAGCCGCGTCTCTGCTCGAGGTCAGTGAGAGCTTTTTGTCCCCTCGCCTGCTTCTCCCTCTCCCAGAGGAGCAGTTTTGACTTCAGGCTCAGGGAGCTGGGGCCCTCTGCCTGGAGAGTTCTAGAAGTTCGACGTCGAGAACCGGTTGTGTGCAGGATCTGTGTTGGGCACGGGTCCTAGAGGAGGAGCGGGGACCTAGCGCGGCTGCCCCTGGGGAGGGTGTGGAGCATGGGGGGCCCTGAGAAGGTCAGTCAGTCTTGTAGTAAAGATTTACTAGGCTCTGCCTCGAGTTGGAAAACTGGTATAAATAAAGCCAGAGTCAAAGCCGGTGCCGGAGGGACAGGGGACATGCTGGGGGGATGGGAGGGGGCTGTTGAGGAGAGAGCAGTTCCTTCTCAGCGGCCCTTGGGTGGGTTTGATGACTGGGGAGGATATGGCCGTGTAGGGCAGAGTCTGAGTCAGGCCTGGTGGAAAGCGGGAGGGGTTCTAGGTGTGATGGAGGGAGGGGCAGGCTGGCGGGCGGCTGAGTGGGTGCCTGGATGTTGCCCCACTAGGTGAACCCCCCAAACCTGATGAACTGCCTGACCAGCCGCACCCTCATCACCCGCGGGGAGACGGTGTCCACCCCGCTCAGCAGGGAGCAAGCACTGGACGTGAGAGACGCCTTCGTCAAGGTGGAGTGGCTGCTGGCTCTCCCCGCCCCACGGGAGGTGGGGTTGTTCATGGACAGGAGCCGAGGAGTCCACAGAGCTGGAAGGACGTCTGGGCCCTGACCCCGGTCTGCCCTTGGGTCCGGCTCCAGCCACTGGCTCTCTCTGGGGCTTGGGCAAGAGCCTGCCTTCCCCGGAGCCTCATTCGTCTGTCCCACAAGGGGTAGGAGTTGTGCTCTTCAGCGGCCCCAACAGCTTTGGTGCCCTGAGGCCCTCCACACCTGATCTGCTTCATGCTGAATCATAACCTTTGGTCACTCGGTCTGCTGTGCTATTCCCAGCCCAGGGCATACCCTCTCTGACCTCTCCAACGAAGACCGCCGAAGAGGGGATGGGTCGGGTGGAGAGGCCCCCCAGTCCTGCCATTTTGTCCATCCGTTGAGCCCCTCCGCTGTGCCAGGCCCTGTGCTGGGCTCTGGGACCCTCGTGATAATCAGAGCTGAAGGGGAGACAGAGATGGTTGGGAGAGATGGGAGCCGAAACTGCGTGAGGTCAGGAGAAGTTTCTTGGTGGAGCTGACATCTCCACAGAGCTTTGAAGGACAGGCAGGAATTGTTCTGGCAGGAGAGGGTGAAGCTTGGGGGTTTCGTGCTGCAGGAAGGGGCTGGAGCGAGGCCATCGAGGCCCAGGAGCCTGGCCGGTCCTCCTGCGAGGCTGTGGCTGCACCCCGTGGCTTACGTGGCTGCCTCTCCCCGCAGGGGATCTACGGGCGGCTCTTTGTGTGGATTGTGGACAAGATCAACGCGGCAATTTACAAGCCTCCCTCCCAGGAAGTGAATAACTCTCGACGGTCCATTGGCCTCCTGGACATCTTTGGGTTTGAGAACTTTGCCGTGAACAGGTACCACGCGGGCTGTGTCCTGTGGGAATTTTCTTCTGCAACGTGGACTTCAGTGTCAAATCTCTCCCTTTAAACTACCTTTAGCTCCGAGCACACTCTGCCAGGCTGTTGGAAAATTTGACTCCAGACACCCTCTGGGGCCCTTTCCCCTTCTTCCCTGTCCCCTCCAGTCCCTGGGCCAGCTGAGGCCAGCTGGGGTGGTGGAGCGAAGGCTCTTACACCATCACAGACACTCTAGTCCCCACTGCCCATCAGTCCGGTGTCCAAGCTCCAAGGTGCCACAAAGCAGGTGAGGCCGGGCCTGAGCCAAGCTTGAGATGGGGTGTTGGCCATAGCTGCTGTCCCACTTGGGGGCTGTGTGAGGGGCAGATCGATGGAGCAGGCCCAGGTGGACACTGGAGCTGGAGGCAGCCAGCCCTGCCCCACTTTTTAGCTGTGTGACCCCAGGCAAGTCACTTCAGTTCCTGTAATGTTCAGATGTCTCAAAGCCCTCCACACCACCAAAACACTCACACTGAACACATGAAGTGTCTGTCACCTGGGAGAGCACTGAGTTGGTGGCTCAGAGATGTCACTGTCAAGGCCCTTCTTGCCCAATCTCACGAGCCCGCTTCCCACGTCTGCTGACGCTTTGGATCTCTCTTTGAGGCCCCTCCCCAGTGCCTTGGTTCTTCCTCTCCCAGGTGCTCTGCCAGGGGTGTGGTGCCCATCCACCAGCCCTCTCTCAGGGCCTGGTCATGCAGGGAAGAGGGCTCCAGCCTTAACTCTCCTTCCGACTCACTGAGTGACCTTGGGCACCTGTTGTGCCCTCTCTGGGCCTCCGTGTCCTCTTCGGTAATGGAGGGGGTTGACTTGCAATGCTGGTTCACCTCAGAGATTGGAAGTCCCAGGGGCACACTGCACACCAAGCTGGGGCCGGCCCCTGAGCGGCAAGGCAGGGCCTGAACATCCCCCTGCCTCCCGCTGCCACCTGTGCCCTGCACCCCTCCCTGCAGCTTCGAGCAGCTGTGCATCAACTTCGCCAATGAGCACCTGCAGCAGTTCTTCGTGCGGCACGTGTTCAAGCTGGAACAGGAGGAGTATGACCTGGAGAGCATCGACTGGCTGCACATCGAGTTCACAGACAACCAGGACGCCCTGGACATGATCGCTAACAAGCCCATGAACATCATTTCCCTCATCGATGAGGAGAGCAAGTTCCCCAAGGTGGACCTGCAGCGGAGCTGGGCAGACACGTCCCCTCCACACTCTGAGCCTCCGCTTTCCTCATCTGTGGAATGGGACTAATGATACGCGCCTCTCAGAGCAGCTTTGGGGCCGGTTCAAATGCGCTCATCTGACATTTGGGAATTACCTACGGTCCAGTGGGTCCTGGACCAAACTATGAAGATCTAAGCCTGCAGCTGGTGCAGAATAGGTGCTCCAGACACAGAATATGTCTTGGAGTGGGGGAGGGGCTGTTCTCATGATTTTAATCACGGGAAATAGATTTTCTAAGCTGGAATGTACTTTCAAGGTTGTGTAATTCCAATTCACCCACTTAACAGATGGGGAAATGGAGGCCCAGAGAGCTCCTGTGTGGGGAATAAATAAAGGGAGGGAAGCTGTTGGGAAAAACAGAAGAGGGGGTGAAAAGACAGGGGGCAGGAAAGGCAGTAGGGCCTGGTAGAGAGTGGGACGATGGGGAGGAGTGGGTGGGCTTGACAGCTGCTGCTTGGTTCCCACAGGGCACAGACACCACCATGTTACATAAACTGAACTCCCAGCACAAGCTCAACTCGAACTACATTCCCCCCAAGAACAACCACGAGACCCAGTTTGGGATCAACCACTTTGCAGGCGTTGTTTACTATGAGAGTCAAGGTACAGGTGGGCCCTCTGGGGCTGGCTGTCTCTCTTTGCTTGGGTCCCCTCCCTTCCTTCCCCTTGTCCAGCCCAGGACAGAGACCAGGGCCCTGGAATACAAAGAGGGAAGGGATGTTAAGAAGCATTGGGCTCAGTGCTTCTTTTTTAGGGATTTTAAAAAAATTGTGGTAAAATATATGTCATATAAAATTTACCATTTTAACAATTTTTAAGTCTCCAGTTCAGTGGCCTTAAGTATATTCGCAATATTGTACAACCATCAGCACTCTCCAGGGCCTAGTCTTCACCCCCAATAGAAGCTCTGTACCCGCGAAACAATAACCCTCCATCCTCCCCCCACCCGCTAGTGCCTGATAACCTCTACTCTACTTTCTGTCTCTATGTATCTGACTATTAAGTACGTCATATAAGTGGAAACATACAATATCTGACCTTTTGTGTCTGGCTTATTTCACTTAGCATAACGCCCTCAAGGGTCATCCATGTTGCAGCATGTGTCAGAATTTTCTTCCTTTTTATGACTGAATAATATTCCATTGTGTGTGTGTGTGTGTGTGTGTGTGTGTGTGTGTGTGTGTGTGTGTGTGTATACACCACATTTTATTTATCCATTCATCTCTCGGTGGACATTTGGGTTGTTTCCACCTTTTGGCTGTTGTAATGGTGCTGCCATGAACATGGGTGTATACCTATCTTTCTGAGTCCCTGCTTTCAATTCTTCGGGTGGGCTCAATGCTCTTTTGCACATATGGGGAAACTGAGTCTCAGAAGGGGCAGTTAACGTTTTTTTTAGATCACACAGCCTATTGGCTGCAAAGCCAGGCCTAGAACTAGCCCAGTTACATGTATCTTCTTTTCTCCCGGGAGATACAATTGGGCTCATTTTAAAGCTAGAAGTGAGGAAGAAGGTCAGAAAACGGTCAAGTTTTCCCCACTTGGAATTCCTACAGGGTCTGTCAAAAGCGGGCAGACTGCCCTTGCCAACCGCAGGCCTCACACCCTGGTGCAAAGGGCTGGCCTTGAATGGGCATCAGCTGTGGGATGTATCTGCCCTCCCGCCTTCAGTCCCAAAGGGTCCCAGCCACAGCCAAAGCCAGTGAAATTCCAAACGAACAAGCAAAGAGCCACTGCTTTCATATTTCCTTGTTGAGTTGGTCCAGGAGGCAGAGAGCAAGCCGTGTGGCAATTATGCAATCAGAAGGCTGCTCAGCCCTCATTAAAATAGTGGGTGTGAGATCCGCCCCACCTGTTAGAAAGAAGAAAGCCAATGTTAAGTTTGAAGGAGTGTTGGACAAACAAATAGATCTGTTGTTTGCAGTAAGAGAGGGTTTTTTTTTTTCAGTGCAGTCCAACCAGCGTTCACTGAGCATCTATTATGTACTAGGCTTCATGATGTGGCTGAGGAGACGAAAATGAAAATTGAGCAAACTCTACTCAGTTATAAAATTACAGAATATTATTAGATCTGGAGGGAACATACGGCTCATCTACTTTTATGGATTTGGAAACTGAGGCCCCGAGAGGGAAGTGACTTGCCTAAGGTCACTAATCACTTTTGAGCTACTTTAAACAATTGTGTCAGCATTTTCTGTTTACAGAGCACTGTTTCAATTCAGTAAATTTTATTTATGACATGTGTGGTGCTAGGTGACCCAAAAAGAAGCTAGAGCTTATGGGTGCATCGTGCTCATTCAACAGATGAGGAAGCTGAGGCCCAGAAGGGGACCTCCCTAGGGTCCCGTAGTGAGTCTGTCATAGAGCTTTAATTAGGACCCTACAATTCCATCCCAACTTCAGAGCCCCCCTTCCAGTACTGAGTGCCACCTGCAGCTCACCCCTCCCCAGATGCCAGGTGGGCAGCTCCGCACTGGGTCTCTGTGCCATCTGCCAGCCAGGGCAGCCTGAGTCCTGGGGGAAAGGGTGCTGCTTCTCTGCAGGGTTCCTCCTCCTCGGGCATCCCCAGTCCTTGGGCTCCTCATCTTCATCCCCGCGCTAGCAAGGCCCCCCATTAACCAGTTCCTAAGTCCTCAGGCCCTGGTAATGGTAGCCTGCTTTGGAGTCTCTGTGGTGCAGGGGAGCCTCCCTGGGCTGGTGCCAGGGCTCCTGCCTCAGGTCTTAACTCTGCCCGTGGCTTGCTGTGTGCAGTTAGACAATTTACTTAGCTTCTCTGAACATCAATTTCTTCCCTTGTGAGAGTGGGGAAGATAGTCTCCACCTGTCCTGCATATACAGGGGGAGTTGTGAGCCTTCCAGCTGGGAAGCCACTATCCAAACAAGGTATTTTAAATGCATTCCTTTACTATTAGCTGGTACCAGATGAACTTGTATTCTCTCCCAGGGCACACACTTAACAAGGGCTTTTGACACCTTTGTCACTGAACTTGGGTCCTTGGACTTTTTAATCAATAGAAATTGGTAAGAAGCCAGACGAGAAATTCAGGCAAGCTTTACAGGGGGCTCGCGCTGCTTTAGCACGAGGGAGTGAGAACAAGAAACAGGTGCCTTTGCTCACGCCCTGAGTGGGGGCGGGCTTGTTCCTTAAATGAGGTGAGGGCGGTGGCGGATTGGTGGGTCGGGCGTCTTACGTGGTCAGCTCACCCTCTTGGTGGTGCTGTGTGCTGGGGTCACGGGCAGTTCCCTGCTTTTGCTCCCAGCAGCTCAGGAATGGCAGTCGGTTTGTGGCCTTTTTGTATCTTATTGTTCACAATTGCTGGCACCGCACATGCGTGTGGTTATTTTTAGTCCCTAAGTTTCTTTGTATTTTGTTGCTGGAGGAGACGTTTGTCCAGGTGCAAGCACTCCGGTAGAGGGTCCTAGGTCCCAGCCTATCTCACCTTCATCCAAAAGACTGAAGCTGGCATTTCAGGTGTTGCGGTGGTTGAGCTGGCAAGGTGCCCCGCTCCCTCCCGGGGCCTGAGACTTCCTGCCCTCCGCTTTGGCCAGGCCGGGAAGAGGTGAGCTGTGAGGCTGGGGAGATGAGTTCCAGCGCTGGCTCTGCCCCTCGCTTTCTCTGGGACCTTGGGCAAGCTACTGTCCTCTACAGGCCCCAGAGTCCCCAGCTGTAAAGTGGATGTGGTTGAACTAGGTGGCTTTTGAGGGTCTTCCTGGACCAGGCGTTGTGGCTTCAGGGAAGGGGTGAGTCTCGTCAGGGGGAGGCTGCCGGAGCTGACGAGGTGTGACTGCTCTTTGCCGCCGCCCAGGCTTCCTGGAGAAGAACCGGGACACCCTGCATGGAGACATCATCCAGCTGGTCCACTCCTCCAGGAACAAGTTCATCAAGCAGATCTTCCAGGCTGACGTCGCCATGGTAATGTCGGGGTGTGGTTTTCATTGGGCAGGAAGGGCCCCCAGAAGCCAGGCCGGTATCTAGATGCCCCCTTGTCTAGTGGCTTCAGCTGAGCTCCTCTGGCCATAGAGCAGGGGTGGTGCTTTGCTGTGGTTGCGGAGGGGCTGGAGGGCCTCCAGTATCCTCCTATCGGGTCCTCTTGTACTAATGAGGTAGAGTGGGTGGGGTGCAAGGCCCAGAGAGGGATCACGTGGGATGCTGCGGAGCAGAGCTTGATCAGGACTCGGTTTTCCATGGGGGGGGGGGCCCTCCCCTGCCCTGACTCCAGCAGCTAACAGGGAGCACGGACAAAGAGGGGACATCCAACCTTGAGGACGCGGACGGGTGTGGGTGTTCAGAGAAATGGGCACAAACGGCATATTTGCACCAGCCCTGGACCTCAAATTGGGGGGGGGTGGAGAATTTTCCTACCCTCGACATTTCCTTTGTCCCTAGCGTTTTAGCCTGGACTCCGTAGTAGTGGGCTCAAGCCAAATTCAAATCCCAACTCCACCACCTTCTCAATGGGTGGACTTGTTTCTTGCAGGATTGTATGCCTTTTTATCTCATATTTTCCTCCTGTCCCATGGCTTCCTGGAGAGTGCATGGAGGGGCTCAAGGGGAGGGCAGAGCCGCTGCCCCCTCAGTGCCTGTCCTGCTGCCTGTGTTGCCCCCAGCCTCCCAGAAGCCCAGACCACTGCCCTGAGGGTTGTCCTCTTTCCCTGGTGGATTTTGCTCCCTGTTTTCTGACCCGCCACGTTCTCCTTGCCCCCCACCCCATCTCGCCGTGCACTGTGGTTCCTGTTGTAGTTTCTCTGTGGTTATTCATCGGGCACTCTCCGCCAGTCAGCGGCTTCTGCGAAGGTAAAAGACCCCAGCCTGGGGCCGGAGGATGGCGGGAGAGGCCTCAGCAGCCCTTGGGGCTGGGCTGTGTCCTCAGCCCCTGAGGCACTGAGGCTTGGGGAAAGGGCCCTTTTTTCTTTATTGTTTTGGAGTGTGCGTTTTTGTGGAGTGGTTTGTGGAGTGCTTTGATTTTTGTTTTCTGAGTTGTGTGGACTTCAGGCATCTCAGTTTCTTAAAGGAGGAAACTGAGCCCTAGAAAAAGAGGTGAGACCTGCCCAGTGTATCGGGGCAGGGCTGGGACTCGAACCCTTCTCTCCCAAGTTCTCTGCCTCCACAGAGTCTCTTGGAGGCATCAAGGCCTGCTCCTTCCATCAGGCCCTACTAAGGGTTTCTACGTCCATGACTCAGTCAGATCCTCTGATTAACCTTGTAGATCAGGAGAGACAGGTGGTAGTATTTTCTGAATTTTGCAGATGGGGGACTGAAGCTCAGAGTTGGAGTGTGGTTCACTCCCAGTCACCGCATCTGGGGGAGCTGGGACTAGAAGCCACTCCCTGCCCCCTGACCTCCTTAGGCCCGGGAGCACCATCCCTGGTGTGTCCTGACCACCAGCTGCAGGTCATGCGTGGCTCCCAAGGCTCTTTGGGCCCCGAAGATGCTGGGTACCCTTAGCAGCAGCATAGCTCTGGCATCCCTTCGCCTCCCTTTTCTCTTCTCAGCCCTCAGTTTCCTCTCTGTCTAATGCTGACATCCTCTCACATTCGCTCTTAACGCTGGGTCCCCCTTCCTTCCTGCATGTCTGGCATCCCCCTGCTGCCTGGTGCCTTGCAGAGTTCTGGCACACACAAAACCACTGGTAGTGCAGGGCCCCCAGCACATCAAGAGCAGGGAGGTCGTCTGGAAGGAGGCCTCTGTCCTCTGCCCGCGGTCGGCCCCAGGCCAACACTGTGGCCCAGCCGGTTGATGGGATGAACGTAGGGCCACCACCAGAGAGGGGCCCAGGCGCCTGGAGCTCCAGCACCGGCAGTCCCCAACGTGAAGCCCACAAACTGCCGGTCGCAGTGTTGGTGACACAGGTGTGGCTCTGGACTCTCCCCCAGTCTCTCCTGTCCTTCTGTGGATGCCAGCCCAGCCCCTACCAGGCCTACCCACTCGTCCTGGTCTTGGGCAGTCCCGGAAGACACTGAACCCATCTTTTCCTCCTACTTCTCTTTCCCAAGCCCGTGGAGGTGTGTGAGGACCTCTCCATGAAGTTTCCTGTTCTAAGCCCCCTTCCCTGAACTCTGGGAATAGAACCCACTTGCTGAGGAACCGTGGAGAGGTCCAAGTGTGAGACTGTGGGGTGTCCAGAAGTGGCCCGCTCCCGAGGGAGTTTTTGGAGCACAGAATGAGAACATGGCAGTGACAGATTTGATACCAATTACATCTACTCTTCTGGCCCACTTAGGCAACCCCGTGAGCAATTACTATTGCCCCTACCTTACAGATAAAGTAACTGAGGCCCAGAGAGGCCAAGGTCTTTGCTAGAAGTCACACAGCTGGTGACACACAGGGATTGTTTCCAGGTCTGTCTCAGGGAGGTGCAGGGACTTGGCCAAGGTCACATACAAGTGAGGGCTACAGTGAGGCTTTCTTGTCCCTGCTCCTTTTCACTGTACTGTACTATCTGCAAGCTTTGCCTCAAGGAAAGAAAAAATACTTTGTAACTGTTGGAAACATGATAGCTCTGTTAAAGGAACAAGGAAATGGGCTTGGTGAAGTGTGGATGCTGAGTCAGTTTATTGGATGACAGCGTACCAGCCGCAGCGCTCTCCTTAGGGTGAGGGCCCACGTCCTTCCGGTGATCTGACCTGTGTCCTGCGCAGGTCCCCAGCCCCTGAATTTCCACCCTTTTGACTCTTGTGTCTGCCTCCTCAGGGCGCCCCGGGCAGCCCCACCCCAATCGTTGCCGCTGGAGGGAGCAGCAGGGCGGGGCGGCTCTTCCAGGGCGTGAACACCACCCCACCCCCAACCCCAGGCACATGACCCAGGCGCCCTGAGTCCACAGGACGCTGGTTCACTCCTTATGCAGGTGGCTCCTGCTGACAGTGACTTCCCAGCCCCGATCACATCATGCTTAGGCACCTGTGCCTCACATCCCCTCCGAGGCATCATTTAACGCTGACCATTGGACTTCTCACTTGTGCCTTTACTCCGTCCCTAGTTATCTGCAGATTATCTCAGAAAACAACAAATGTCGGAAAAGATGACCTTTCCCCTCACTGAAACAAAACCAAATCAGAAACCAGGTGGCCAGGGAAGTGAGAGCAGATCCTGGGATCATAGGCCCCATTCACTCGTTCCTTCCTTCCATCACAAATACGTACTGAATGCCTTTTATATGTCAGACATCGTCATATGTGCTGGGGACACAGTGAACAAAACAGAAAGAAACCTCTGTCCTCGTGGAGCTTGTGCTCTAGCAGAAGGAGGAAATAGTTAATAAGCAAATAAATAAGTGTATTACGTAATGTTAGATGGTGACTTATGAGATGGGGAAAAATGAAGGCGGGAAGGGTGCTGGTGGTGGGGCTTTGCAGTTTTGAATAGGGGATCAGGAGAGGCCTTACTGAGAGGCTGGTGAGGAAGTGAAGAAGCCAGCCACGTGCTTTCTGGAGGAAAAGCATCGCAGGGAGAGGGAACAGCAAGTGCAAAACCCTAAGGTGCTTTTTAAGCCCCAACCTGCCCTGGGAAGAGCATGGAGGCAGGGGTGGCTGGAAGGGAGGGAATAAAGTGGTGGAGAGGCTGGAGGTAACTGGGACCAGGTCCTGTGGGGCATGTGGGTTCTTACAAAGGACCTTGGCATTCATGCTGAGTGAACTGGGGAGCCACTGAGGATTTTGAGCTGGTTGGGGGAGGGGAGACATGACTGGATTTGTGTTTTAACAGCCTCACTCAGTATCACCGTGTCGATAGTGGAGTGGAGGGCGGTGTGGAGAGTGGGCAACAGAAACAGGGAGACCGGTTTGGAGGTTATTGCAATAACGAGAGAGCCATGCAGGCAGCTTGGACCAGGCTGACAGTGGAGGAAGTGGTAAGAAGGGGTCAGATTCTGGGTCCATTTTGGAGGTAGAGCCAATAAGATTTGCTGACATATTGGATATGAGAGAGGAGGAGTTGGGAATGGTTCCCAGATCTGTGGCTTGAGCAGTGGGACGATTTCTCGGAGTTCAGCACCACTTCGGTTCAGCAAAGCGTTGTTGATTGTTGCTGTGCTGGGCCCTGGGGCACAGCAGTAAACTAGGCAGACCCGCCTGTTCTCACCGGGCTCACAGCTCAGCAGGGAAGACAGAAAGTAGTTCCATAGTGCTGATCGAAACCGAAGGAGGGTGTGTCCTATGTGTGTGTCTGTGTATATGTGTGTACATTTGTGTGTTATGTGTCTGTGTGTGCTGTGTGTGTATTTCTGTGTATGTGGTATGTGTGTGTTTTGTGTGTGTGTCTGGTGTGTGTGTGCCATGTGTATTTGTGGGTGGCGTGTGTGTCTGTGTTATATGTGTGTACATTTGTGTGTTATGTGTCTGTGTGTCTATGTGTGCACACACGTGCTCCTGGCAAGGCCTCTAATGCAGGCTGTGTACAGCCCAGCCTGGACAGCTTCCCCCCCTAACTGGGGGTCACCCAGTGCCACTGCTGGATCAGGTTCTGGGGCAGACTTGGGGGCTGAAGACCTGACATTCACCCTACCCCAGTGCAGACACTCCTCAGCTTCTCTTGGCAAAATCCTAGAATATGTTCCAGATAATACTAAAACAGAAAACGTGGCAAATTTCAGAATAGCAAGCATTTGCTGTTTCTTGGCAAGTTTCATTTCATTCCGGGGGCGTGTGGACTAACTTTAGAATGGGTTAAATGCCTCGCCCTTCCCCCACATATCTCACGCATTGACATCTGCATCCTTGGTTTTTGGTGCTACAGGATATCGGATAAAATGATGACTCATTTAAAATATAAAATCTTACAATAATAATCAAATTCACTAATAAAAAATCCTCACCCCGAAGAAATTGCCAGGAAGACAATAACATCAAAATGCTTTGGAATCGAATGTTGTTTCTATGTCCAATTTCTTGGTCTGAGAGGTTCTGCTTCCTGTTTGCTTGTTGCTCAGGTCCTCCCCCAGGACCCCAACTCATTTCATAGTCTTCTGAGAGGGGGACCCCAACAGGGCAGGGAGGTGCAGGGGGTCGCTGGCCGGCTCACCCAGATAGGGCTGGTGGAGCACGGGGCCCCTGGGCCTTGGTGCTGGACGGCGGCCAGAGGCCAGCTGTGTGCCTTCCTAGGAAGCTTATCTGGGTCTGCCCCGCCCCCCTGCTGCTGACCTGCTAATCCCACAGGGAGGGCAGAGGGTGTAGGTAGCACCGCCGCCCTCACGGGTTGCTGTTTACTGAGACGGACTCTCACAGCCTGGTCAGCTAGATAGGTGGCACTATTCCCGTTTAGGAGACTGAGGCTCAGTGTTGCTTAGTGACCTGCCTAAAATCACGGGACTCGGAGGTGGTGAGCCAGGGTTTGAATTTAGGTCTGTCTAACCCATCTCTAGAGATGACCCCGTCGTCCTGAGGCGACCAAGTCTGGCCACTCATTTATACTGGGAAGGGAGGATGGAGACTCAGAGAGGGGCTGCGTCTTGCCCAGAGTCATCCAGCACACCAGGGCGTGTGCCGCGCTCCTGGGCCCGGGATCAGGGAGGCTTTCCAGAAGGGGGTGCGTCTGGGATCCAAGCTCCAGCGCAGACCAGGCGGGTCACAGGAAAACCCATGTGCCTGGCCAGCCTGCTTCCTTGGGCGGCTCTCCCTCAGGCCCTTGACCAGCTGACCTCTCCTCTCCTGCTTCCCTTCCGGAGGGCTGGAGGGGTACGGGTCAGCCCCTCCCATCGCTGTGGTCCATCCCCCCAGGGCGCCGAGACCAGGAAGCGCTCGCCCACACTCAGCAGCCAGTTCAAGCGGTCCCTGGAGCTGCTGATGCGCACGCTGGGTGCCTGCCAGCCCTTCTTCGTGCGCTGCATCAAGCCCAACGAGTTCAAGAAGCCCATGGTGAGCAGCCCTGGCCTGGGAGGGGGCGAGGGGGAGGCAGATAGGACCAGCCTGGGGGGTGGGAGGGGCTGGGCCATGTGAGACGTTGTGCTCTGTGGGGAATGGCAGGGCCCCTGAGGGGCTTAAAGAGCAAAGTTCCTATTTACTGGAGGCAGCAGGTGCCCTGGAAAGAGCCTGGACTCTGTAGTCGTGGGCTCGAGCCGGATTCAAATCCCAACTCCACCACCTTCTCACTGGGTGACTGTAGACAAGTCACTTCATTCTCTCGTGCCTCAGTTTCCTCACAGATGGAAATGGGACTGATCATACCCACCTCCTGGGGGTATTCCATGCAATAATGCATGCAAACTGCCTGGCGCCTAGGAAGGCACTCAGTAAATGGCAGCTGTGTTTCTTGCTGTGGCCCTGACTTTGAAAGCCTTCTCTCCTTTGGTCCAGCCAATGGCCACCTCCTCCTGGAACCCTTCCTGGATTCCTTTGACTGGTTGGGAACATTTTCGGTTTTGGCTTTTCTGAATAACATCTGTTGAGCCCTTTCTGTGTGTCCGGAGCAGAATGGATTGTCTCTCCAGAGCCTCATTTAATCCTTCCCAACAGCCCAGGAGGGAGGGACGTTTATGGCCCCACGTTCGAGATGTGGAAGCAGAGGCTCAGGGAGGTTGAGGGGCTTGAGGGTGCAGATCCAGGAGCCTGGGCCGCCCCTCCCTGGGAGCCCTCCCCTTCCCCAGCTCTGGGAGGTGTTGTTTACCACAAGCCTCTTCCCAGAGATAGGAGGGGAGGCCCAGGGGAAGCTGGGGCCTGAGGGTCTGGGGAGGGACGGAAGGCGGGAGGCCAGTACTGGGCCAGGGAAAGTGCCTGTAGGGAGAGGAAACAGGTGGCGGCAGCCAGCCTTCCGCATGCTAACTCTGTCCCCTGTCCCCTGCCTGGAAACGTTCCCCAGAGTGGGCTGGCCAGTCCCCCTGGGGATCAGGACGGGGTCTTCAGGGGCGTGAGAGTCACAGAGGGCTCCAGCGGGCTCCCCTCTAAGGCAGGAGGTCCAGGGGACCGAGACCAGGGCCCTGTAGTTGGGCACCATCTCTCTTGCTCTCAGATGCCTCTGGAACCTTCTTTGGGCTGACCTCAGCATCTGTGGCCTGGCCCTTGGCTGCAGGACCTCCTCCCTGGGCCTCCTGCCTCCTGTCCCCCATTCCCGTCCTCCTCCCCATTGCAGTGAGAGACATGGTTCTCAAACACAAATCTGACCCGGTCACCTTCTGCTTCCCTAGCCTGGCCTCTCAGGTCCTTCACAGCCCATCCAACGACCCTGCTGCTATCACAAAAATGACTTTGTGCCAATTAGAAAAACGTATCTCTTCCTTAAGGAAGGTACTTTGCTGTCAGCAGCCAGAAAGTTGTCTGAAAAACTATCAATCTAAGATGGCTATAATACGAAGGGCGACCCCTGGGGTTGTACAAGGCACCCACCACCTGCACAGCCATAATCCTGGCATGGATTAGCCTCCTCAGTCCCCATAAAATCCCCCAACATGTCCTGTGCTTTCAGGCTTGCTCACCTTTGCATGAGCTAGCCCCTCCAGCACGCTCTCTCCTGTCAGGGTTAGAGCAAAGGTCCTCCACGAAGCCCCCTCGAGATGTCCCAAGGGGAATTAAGCTGTCTGTCCTCTGTGCCCTCAAAGCACTCAGCTCACCCCACACGAGGGCCTCATTCCGTGCTGCTCCGTGGGGTTTGGACTGCAGAGCCGCGTCTGGTCCCGCCTTTGCTCCTCATCTGCTGTGTGACCTTGGCCTCTCGGGGCCTTTGTCTGGGGCCAGGAAAATACAGAGCAGGGCTGGCCTCCCAGCGGGAGCCTCCAACCCTGACGCCCTTGTCTCCTTGCTTGGCAGTTATTCGACCGGCACCTGTGTGTGCGCCAGCTGCGGTACTCGGGGATGATGGAGACCATCCGAATCCGCCGAGCCGGCTATCCCATCCGCTACAGCTTCGTGGAGTTCGTGGAGCGGTACCGAGTCCTGCTGCCCGGCGTGAAGCCGGCCTACAAGCAGGTACGGAGCTGGGGGCATCGGCGGGCGGGCGGGCGGGTCCCAGCCCTGGGCTGGGCGAAGGCCCCACTATTCTCATTGGAACAGTGTGCTGGGCGTGACATCACCTCGGCCACCTCAGGTATGGCTGGGAAAATTGGGGTCAGGCAGTGGAGTGCATCTGAGAGCTTCCATCGCCATGCTTGGCTGGTATGGACTTAACACGTGTGGTGAGTGGGCCCTGGCTCTTAGCTGGAGGCGAGGGTTTTATAATCATCGGGCCGAGCTAAGGAGAAAAGTGAGTGTCAGAGACGGCAGGGCCCAGCTGCGACCACACAGAGTTAGGGCCAGAGCTGGAGCGAGAGCCCTGCCTCCCAGCCTTGGGAGGGACACCAGGTGGTCTTTCCTCTAGTGGGGCCACCCATTCTCTTATGTACCCCACAGGATGACCTTCAGGGGACATGTCAGCGCATGGCTGAGGCTGTGCTGGGCACCCACGATGACTGGCAGATTGGCAAAACCAAGATTTTTCTGAAAGTGAGCACGGCCTCTGAATCCGGCTGCCTTGATGGGGCTGTGGGCTCCCCGTCACGGTGGGAACAGGTCCTAGGGGTGTGCTATAGAGGAGTTGCAGCACCGAATGGGGTCAGTGCTGGGCCTTTGTGACCCTCCTGCCCTGCAGCTGTGGCTGGTTGGAGCGGGTAGTGGAGGGGCAGTTGGTATTTGAGAGCATCTATGACCTGGAGGTGGGGTTGGAGCAGTGACCCCGGGTGAGGACACCGAAGGCCAGAGGTGGGCTCATCAGGGAGGCCTGGATTCAGTCCTGACCCTGTGGTTGTCTGTCTTGGGAATTTGGGCAGGTCACTGGCCGTTTCTGAGCCTCATTTTCCCATCTGTAAAATGGGATGTGCTTGTGGTAGGGGCTCTTGCGTGTACCTTTGGTCCATTCCCTTTTTTCCTGCCAGGCGGGGCTCACGCTAGGCTGTGGTCAGCCGTGTGCTACTCACCTTGCTCTCTGGTGTCCCCGGGCCTGTTCCCGCGCTCCCCGAGCAGACACCTGGGGCCCTCTGGCTCCCACCACAGCTTGGGCAGGACTTTGGGGGCTGGGCGGTCAGGGAGGGGGCAGGGCTGGGAGCAGGAAGCTGGGCCGGGGGAGCTTGCTGGAGCTGGCGGAGACGGGACAGCTAGAGCGGGGACAGCGTGAGCGCTAGCTTCTCCATTTCCATTTCTGCTGTTCTAGATTTCTGGCTGTCCTGGGTGATGGGGCAGGGCTCCTTCCTCTGCATAGGGTGGGCCCAGGCAGCCCAGGGAGAGGGAACGGGGGAGCCAGCCCTGCGCTGGAGGGAGTCCTGGGATCTAGTTTAATTCCTCCCTGGCTGAGGGGCGTGGGCTGGTGCCTTCATATCTCTGAGCCTTCATCTCCTCATCGGAAAAATGTGTTGACTGTTCCCTGCCTGTGTGTCTCACAACTGCCACCTGGAGAACACGTTCCGTGGGCCAGGCCCCAGTGGGGGCTTTTTGTCCATCATCACTCATTTAGTCATCACAGCAGCCCGTGAGGTAGAATTATTATGCCCGTTTCAGAGGCTTAGCACGTAGAGGTGAGGTGCGCATGGTCAGGCGCTACCCTGGAGTGGAGAGCAGGGCTTCCAGACTGCGGTTCTGATGCCCAGCCCACATGGGTAAGGGAGGGAAGGCATGCGGCATGACGGCATCTAGTCCCAGAGACGTCATTGTCCCCATCCTCCACATCCTCACTTTTCTGGGCTCTTCGGAAACCAGTAGTGGTTTCTAGACCCCAAACATCTGCTTCTCATTCATTCCCTCACTCGTTCAGAAAGCCTTGGCTGAGCAGCCCCTCTGTGCTGGGCCCTGTCCCCAGGTGATGTGTCCTGTGATTATCAGATGCATGTTCCTCCCCCACCAGACCGAGATTCCCCAGGGCAGGGCCCAGGTCTGCCTGGTTCATTGCAGCCTCACCCTAGCACTTAGCACATGGCTGGCACATGGAGATATTTGATTCATGTATTGAATGAACCATGAGTTTTGTCCAACTGGAGTGAGGGTTAGGGGCTCAGGGGTGAGAAGGAGAGGGGGCTGGAGAAGTGGGCAGGGCCTGATGGTAGAGGACCCGGGTGCCAGGGGAGGAGACCCCGGGAGACAGTGGGGTATCTCTGTGAGATCTGTCCTTGAAGGAAGGCCAGAGGGGGAGCAACAGAGGAGAGGAGACTGGTTAGGAGGCTGTTTCTAAGATCCTGGAGAGAAACGATGGTTGCCTGGCTCAGGCCAGGGGCTGATGTGACAGAGACACCTAGAAGAGCTGGGACTTGGGTAGAGATGGCCATAGGATGAAGCCAGTGTGTGTGCGTGTTGGGCCTCCGACTCCATGCAGTCAAATTAGGCGCCCCCTGCTCCCTTTGTCCCTCCCAGACCTCTGGCATCCACCACGACAGTACCTGTCTGTACTTGTGGCAGTGAGAGGCTGCCCCATGGGGCCAGAGCAGGAGGGTTGGGAGCCTTTGGGGCCCAAATGAGCCCTAGGCCTGGGCTCTGAGTGAAGGAAGAGGGGGCCCACCTGGGGCGGCCTCACCTCTGGGACTGGAGAGGTTGGTAGGGGTGCCGCTCAGGAGCTCTGCCCTCCAGGACCACCATGACATGCTGCTGGAGGTGGAACGGGACAAGGCCATCACTGACAGAGTCATCCTCCTCCAGAAGGTCATCCGGGGCTTCAAAGACAGGTTCGTACCTGGACCAGCTCTTCCCCGCCTCAGCCCACATGTGTGTGCGTGTGCGTGTGCCTGGCTCACCTCCGCTCCTCCCACGTGAACACGGAATAAACACCCATGTGCACACACAGAGACATGCACACACGTGCACACAGGGTCATGCGAACAGGGTTGAACGCTCAGACACGTGGACCCATCTGTGCCCCCGTGCCCAGTAACACAGTACCCCCACCTACACACAGGCTTGCACATGTGGGTACATAAAGCACACAAGTGGAACCTCTGTTGGTCTCAGATGCCCGATGAAATTTCCCAAAGAGGAAATTTGAGATTTTGTGAGTGACAAAGTGTGTCCCATATTCCATGTAAGGGGCGTGTGTACAGCTGTGTCAGTTCTCAGATGGGTAGGGCTGACTCTGGAGTGTGATTCAGGCTCCGCAAAAATCCCACAGCCTGCATCTTTTGCAGTTCATCTGGTCACTCCCTTCCTCTATCCGTCCACCCACTTGTCCATCTGTCTGTCCATCTGTCTAGCCATCCTTTGTCCATCCATCCATCTGTACATCCATCCACCTGCCCCTCCATTCGTCTGTATGTCCATCTGTCCAGCCATCCTTTGTCCATCCATCCACCTGTCTGTCCATCAACTTGTCCCTCGTCCCACGGCTGTGCCCTCGTTTGTGCGTGTATCCAGGAATTGGCTTGCTGGCTCACCCACACTGACGTAGCCATCCTTCACTCCTCCCTTATTTATTTCCACGTTCAGGAGACACCTGCTGTTTGATGTGTGGTCTCTTGTCCTCCATCAGGTTGAAGGTGACTGTCGGCCTGTAGAAGCTGCCTAGTGTACACAGGGAAAAGCATGGTGCTCAGTCAGTCAGAAGACGAGGACCCCAGCCCCAACCTCATCAAGTCTCATTTTCCTCACCTATAAGATGAGGGAGTTAGGTACTCAGTAATAAGTGATGTTTACAGTTTTCAAAGTGTTTAATCTTTATTTACTGACTACTCATACATTTATTCATGAGTAACCTTCTGAATGTCCACCTTACTGGGTTTATGTGACAAGGCTATGAGGCAGGCAGGGCAGGTATTATTCTGCCCATTTTACAGATGAGGAAGCTGAGGTGCAGAGAAGTTACGTGCCTTTGCCCAAGGTCATGGAGCCAAGGAGACACAGAGCTGGGACTCAGCCCTGCTCTCCTAATTCCAACCGCCCCCCCCCCCCCCAGGACCCTGGCAGAGGTCCTACTGCATCACACTGCTGTTTTAGGTCCAACTTCCTGAAGCTGAAGAGTGCTGCCACGCTGATCCAGAGGCACTGGCGGGGCCACAACTGCAGGAAGAACTATGGGCTGGTGAGCCTCCTCGAGGGAGCTGCTTGTTGCCTCACGAAGCCTTTGAACCTGGCCCTGTTGCCATAGCAGCAGGACCTACCTGTTTGCAGGGCCTGGCTGACCTCTTAGCACCCTGCCAGCCCCTACCATTCCTCTAGCCCAAAGGCCGAGTCTGGTTTTTGCAGCTCTCGCCATCTGGTCAGCAATGTTTGTGCTTTTCTTCTGGAATGTTTTGGTGGGTGATGAACACCTGGGTTATTAAACACCTCAGAGGGGGCCAGGAACGGGTGTGTCACACGGACCCCTGTGAAGGAACTGGCCTTGGGGCTGGGGAGGTGGACAGGAAGGAGGCCCACTCCTGGTCTGAGGATGGGAGTCTCTTGGGGGGACCGCATCACAGGGGAAGCCAAGGCCACTCCCTGGGAAACTTTGGTCTGAGAGGAGACAGCTGTGCCTTCGGGGCATGCAGGTTGGAGAGTGGAGCCCGGGGCAGTGACCTCCACTGGGCAGGGTTGGTCTGGAATCAGGGCCCGTGGTTCTCAGCAGGTGGCCATCCTTGCAGATGCGGTTGGGCTTCTTGCGGCTGCAAGCCCTGCACCGCTCCCGGAAGCTGCACCAGCAGTACTGCCTGGCCCGCCGGCGCATCATCGGGTTCCAGGCCCGCTGCCGCGCCTACCTGGTGCGCAAGGCTTTCCGTCATCGCCTCTGGGCCGTGATCACCGTGCAGGCCTACGCCCGGGGCATGATCGCCCGCAGGCTGCACCGGCGCCTCAGGGCTGAGGTAAGGGTCCCAGGTCCACAGCAGCCACAGCTCTGAGCCCTGTGACAGCTGTGTCCTCCGAGGGGTGCTCTTCCACCTCAGGCAGACATATCGCCCCCGCGTGTGGCCTGAGCCTGTCGGGGGGTGGGGATGTAGGGCTCTACCTCTTTGGAGGCCTGCACAAGACTGGATCCCTCATTTCCCTCTTTCCAGCCAGGGGCAGGGCAGGGGCCCAGTCCCTGTTGTGACTCTTTGGGAGGCCAAGGTGAACCTGCTTTGGCTTTGGGATCAGCAGTGCCCCCAACCCGCTGTGGCACCTGGAGGGGTTCTCATGTGCCTCAGTTTCCCTCTACCAAATTATTTGGCAAAGTCATTCCCAGTCCCAGAACTCAGCCGGGGTGGGGTGGGGTCAAGCTGGCGGGAAGCACCGTGAGGGTCACACACGGTTTGGCGCGCACCCTGCCGCCCCCTCCCCCAGTACCTGCGGCGCCTGGAGGCTGAGAAAATGCGGCTGGCGGAGGAGCAGAAGCTCCGGAAGGAGATGAGCGCCAAGAAGGCCAAGGAGGAGGCTGAACGCAAGCATCAGGTGAGCTGGGGATGTGCTGACTCCTTAGACATCCATTCACTGGTTCAGCAGCCCTCAGCCAACACCGGCTGTCCAGCCTCTGTCCACGCGACCTTCCTTCCTTCCTTCCTTCCTTCGTGTGCTGGGTGCCTGTTCTGTGCCAGGCCAGGCCAGAGGGCTGTGGCTCCAGAGCGAGCGGGTCCAGGCCCTCAGCTGTGTTGTAACAGGATAAACAGCCTGAGCCGGGGTGGGAGCCCCCAGCCATGTGTAGCTACAGAGCACTTGAAAGAGCAAAGCATTGTCAGTGCAAAATACAGACTTGATTTCTTTTTCTTTTTGGCCACGCAGTGAGGCTTGTGGGATCTTAGTTCCCCGACCAGGGATCGAACCCGGGCCCACGGCACTGAAAGCACCAAGTCCTAACCACTGGATTTCCAGGGAATTCCCAATTACACACTAGATTTTGAAGACTCAGTTAAAAAAAAAAAAAGGAATATAAAATATCTCAGTACTATTTTTTAATATTAATTACATGTCAAGATAATACTTTGGAAATATTGGGTTAAATGAAATACATTATTAAAGTTGATCTAACCTATTTTTTGAAAAACTATTTTGAACATAGCCACTGCATATGTGGCTTGCATTATATTTCTATTGGACAGCGGTGGTCTAGAGCCTATACCCAGTGGCTCTTGGATTTTGGGGTTGGTGTGGTCCCCTTCGGGTGGGGAGACCTGAGCAGGCTTCCTGGAGGAGGTGGTCCCAGCTGAGCCTCGAGGCAGGCAGGTGACATTACTGTCTGAGCTTGTTGTGAGCTGTCTCTGGCTCAGCACCGGGCATCTGTCTGCACTGAGCTGTGAGGGATGAGCAGGCGTGTCCCAGGGTGGAAAGCCCCGAGGCTCCGTCCTTCCCAGCGGTCAGGAGGGCCCCGAGGAGGTTGGGACTCTGGCCTGGCTGCTGCAGGGGCTCCCGTGGGCTCCCCACGGGGGCTTGCTCCCTGACGCTGCATCACCCCCACCTCGCAGGAGCGCCTGGCCCAGCTGGCCCGTGAGGACGCAGAGCGGGAGTTGAAGGAGAAGGAGGAGTCTCGGCGGAAGAAGGAGCTCCTGGAGCAGATGGAGAGGGCCCGCCACGAGCCCATCAATCACTCGGACATGGTGGACAAGATGTTTGGCTTCCTGGGGACTTCGGGCAGCCTGCCAGGCCAGGAGGGCCAGGCACCTAGTGGCTTCGAGGTACCAAGCTGGGGAAGGGGCTGGAACAGGCCCCAGTGTGGTGCCGTCCCTCCTCTCGCACCCCTCTGTGTTAAAGTCCTCGTGGTCCCCTCTGAGCAGAAGGCAGCTGTGATGACCTGGGACGGGGCTGCAGCCCCAGGCCCTGTCCAGCCACCAGCCTGCCATATGACCTTGGGCCAATCACTGTTCCCCTCCAGGGCCATTCACAAACCTTTATTCATTCATGTGTTGAGGATCTACCTTGCACTGGGCTGTCTGGGGAGTGAACAGGATGAACAGCACCCTACACTTCTGGAGGAAGAGCTGGCCCTACAGGGACAGGCTGGGGGACTGCAGCCCAGCCCCATTTGCCCCTATGGCAGGGAATCCCTTTTGTCTCCCCAGGACCTGGAGCGCGGGCGGAGGGAGATGGTGGAGGAAGACCTGGATGCGGCCCTGCCCCTGCCTGATGAGGATGAGGAAGACCTCTCCGATTATAAATTCGCCAAGTTCGCTGCCACTTACTTCCAGGGCACGACCACGCACACCTACACCCGGCGGCCGCTCAAGCAGCCACTGCTGTACCACGACGATGAGGGCGACCAGCTGGTGAGGGCTGGGGCTGTCTGTGCTGGCAGCGCGGCTGCCGAGGGGCTGGGGCCCAGCTGTGCAGGGACCAGGGCTGACCTCATCCCACACCCAGCCTGCAGCCGGGGCACAGGGCGAGGCCCCAAGGAACACCCACAAGGCACTCAGCTCAGTGGTCCTCCTCCGGTTGGCGGGAGTGGGGTTCCCCAGCCTCTCCCCCACCCCTGGGTCATTTTGATGGCTTCAGCCACATCCTGCACTCGGGCTCTCTGACTGGCATGGGTCTGTCCCCAGGCGGCCCTGGCGGTCTGGATCACTGTCCTCCGGTTCATGGGGGACCTCCCTGAGCCCAAGTACCACACGGCCATGAGTGACGGCAGCGAGAAGATTCCTGTGATGACCAAGATTTATGAGACTCTGGGCAAGAAAACATACAAGAGGGAGCTTCAGGCCCTGCAGGGCGAGGGCGAGGTGAGTCGCAGGTGCCCTCTGGCCAGGATCCCTTCCAGGACCCCCCCAGCCTTAAGGGGTCCTCAGCAGAAGGAACACCCTAAAATTTGCCTCTGCCTCACCTCCCTGACCCCTGCCCTCCTCTGTCTACTCCTGGGAACGAACAGTGTGAGCTTGATATAAACTGTAAAGTGCTGACCACGATTGAGGCCACATGGCAGGGCAGACAGGCTTTGCAGTCAGAGCCAGCTTCAATCTTGACTTGCTGGGAGGCGGTGGGTGGGTTATTACACTTTTCAGTCTCAGTTTTCCCATTTGTCCCTTGGCTGATGGGCTGGGGTGGTACACGTTAGTGTGGAGGTGAGACAATTCTAACCACATTGTCAACTGCTCTTGTCATTACTTTCGGTCCACTCGTTTGACTCTGACCCCTGTTTGTCCGGCAGGCCCAGCTCCCCGAGGGGCAAAAGAAGAGCAGCGTGAGGCACAAACTGGTGCACTTGACCTTGAAGAAGAAGTCCAAACTGACAGAGGAGGTCAGAAAAGACCCTGCACGGCCTTGGTGGCCCAGGCTGGGGCAAGGATGGGCTTGGGACCAACAGGGACAGGAGTGGAGTGGATACTGTCTGTGCTCAGGGGACCAGGACGGCCAGCAGGACAGCGTTGGATGTGATCAGGCAGACAGGATGCAAGGAAGAGGGCGCTGTTCTCAGGCTGGGGTCGGTCAGGGATGCTTCCCGGAAGATGGGCCACGAGAGCTGGGGAGGGCTGGAGTGGCAGATGGTGAGAGGGAGGACATGCCAGGGCATGGACCCGTTGCCTTTGATCCAGGGACCTTTTTTTTCTTACGGTACGCGGGCCTCTCACTGTTGTGGCCTCTCCCGGTTGCGGAGCACAGGCTCTGGACACGCAGGCTCAGCGGCCATGGCTCACGGGCCCAGCCGCTCTGCGGCGTGTGGGATCTTCCCGGACTGGGGCATGAACCCGTGTCCCCTGCATCGGCAGGTGGACTCTCAACCACTGCGCCCGCAGGGAAGCCCTGATGCAGGGACATTTTAGTCGATGAGAATTTTCTGTGGGATAAGAGTGCCCATGGGGCATTAACACTATTAGTTTGTCTGTCATTCATTTAGTCACCTTGTGTTTTCTGAGCACCGTCCTGGCCCATTGTTCCAGGACTGTCCAGGCTGGGAGGGCCGACAGACACAAACTAAGGCATTCACGGTGCAGAGGGACTGGTTCCTCCGTGCCCCTGCTTTTGTGCACACCGGTCCCTCTGCCTAAAATTCCTCCTTCCTCTTCTGTGCCTGGGGGGGTCCCCTCCTCCAGGAAGCCTTCCCCTCTACAGCAGAGTCAGGCTGTTTCTCCTGGGCTTCCTCAGCCTGCTTTGTCTGTGTCCTCATTTTGTTCCCCATCTGAGGCTCCAATCCAGTCTTGTAGCTATGTTACCCCAGATCTGAGTCCCAGCTCCACTGCTCGGTATCCAAGGCACCCAGGGAAGAAAATGCCTGCTAGTGGCTTCCTGGGATGATGGCATGAGATGATGGCCGTGGGTGCTCAGCAGACATGAGGACTGCCTGCAGGGGCGTGCTCCCGCCACTCACCCTGTTTCTGGGCAGAGCGCGGGGCTGGCGTTGTGGCTCATGTGGAACCAGAGAGGAAAAGCCCATCTATAAGAACCCAGGCCCAAGGCTATTCACACAGGAGCCGGGGAGTTAATGACAGGTGATGGTGGCCGGGTGTTTGGAACCCAGGTGTACTCTGGGTGTCGGAGTGGTGTGTGGCCCACCTCAGAGAGATAGGGATCCCATCAGGAGTCAGAGGAGCCCCTGGCCTGGCTGAGGGGACTTCCCTGGGGTAGGGCTGGGGGTAGATGTCAAGGAGGCTGCAGTGGAGCCTTATCTCCAGAAGCGCGTAGCACCGGGCCAGGTATCCACCCAGCATCTGTTCTGCACGGGCGGGGCTGTGACAGTGGTGGGGAGCCAGCTCTCTGGCTACTCCCAGGATTCTGCTCTCCGGGGGAGTGGGCAGACTCAGGCAAACAGCAGGGCCTTGGTCAAGCCTTGCCCCTCCCTGTGGCCCAGGTGACCAAGAGGCTGCATGACGGAGAGTCCACGGTGCAGGGCAACAGCATGCTGGAGGACCGGCCCACCTCCAACCTGGAGAAGCTGCACTTCATCATTGGCAACGGCATCCTGCGGCCAGCACTCCGGTCAGTGCCTGAGGGGCAGGGGCACAGGGAGGGGGCAGCTATCAGGGGAGGCATCCCGCACTTGCAGACCTGCGAGGCTTTTGTTGGCTGAGTGGTAGCTCTGTCACTTTAAGAGCTACCAGGCCTGGGTTTAGCTCTGCTGCCAGCTGGTTGTGTGACCTTGGTAGAGTGATTTCAGCTCTGTAAGCTTCAGTTTCTTCATCTGTAAAGATGGAATAATAAAAGTACCTACCTTGTAGGCTTGTGGGCAGATAAAACTATGGAAAGTGTGACACAGGACCTACACAGTGGGCACTCAGTAAACGGTAGCTGTTGCTAGCATTATCTGACATACATCTTCTGCTGTAACCCTATCCCTGCCGGCACCTTCGGTGTACCCAGCCCAGGCCCGTGGTCAGGGTTACTGTGGTCAGAATGCCTGGGATCCTGCAAGTGGCTCCTTCCCCACGCAGGCCCAGGAGAGGCCTTTGCTCAGGTCCCTGGGGTGTTGGGGAGGAGCTGCGATGATCCATGACTTTCCAGGAGCAATTACGGAATCAACTCAGCTGCATCAGCGGAGGGAAGGCAGATAGGGTTTCTCTGAGAACTCCATCTGCACGGATGGCTGGTTAGGAGAGCTGATCCCGTGAACTTGTGTGTGCTGGCTGGGAGGACAGCAGGATGGGCCGGGTGGGGAGGTCAAGTGTCATTTTCCCAGTGGGAGACATGAGGTCCAGAGAGGAAGAGGTTTGCCCAGGGGTCACCGGCCTCCCTTTCATTGCTCCTCGAGGCCAGTGACTACCTCGCTCGCCAGAGATGTAGCACTTGGGACCGCCAGCCTCCAGGAAGAAAAGGTGGCTGCCCAAGGTATGTTTAAGGGCAAGAATTCGCCTCCCAGTTATCTCACCATCAGACCTAAAGGGGTACTTCTGGAGAACACAGTGCCAGGAGCCCTGGACCGTCAGAAGGCTGGGGTGCCAACTCCCTGAGGGGCCATGGCTAATCCCTCCCTCCTCCCGGCCTCCGTCTCCCTGTCCATGAATCGAACGGGGTCAGGGGCTCCCAGCTACGGGTGATAGTTGTCACTGGTCTGTAGCAAGATGGGAAAAATAAGGATGTTTCTAAATTTGATTTATTTAAAGCACTGTTGTTTGTTCTGAGATTTTGCCCTTCCTACTTTTTGGATATTAAAATTACATTTGTTTTATAAAATGATTGTGATATAGATAGTGGGCAGGTGCTGTGTGTGTGGTGTGTTTTAAATGTCCTTATTGTCTTGATAATAAGTTAGCGATGTCCACAATTTATTTTGAGGTTGCATTGGTCCATGAGCTCTCAAAATTGGGGAGCCACTGAATTAGATACCTGCCCTTCACAGAGGGAGGAGCAGCAGTTAGTGCCCCCTGGTGGTCACTCCATCTTGGTGGGTCCCGCCCTTGGCCCTGGAGGGGGCATGCAGCATCTTCACAGCTGCAGCTAGGCTGGCATCTGCGGGGGTTTTACTGTGCTGGGCACCGTGCCAGGTGCTGTATAAGCCTTGGCTCATTTTTCTTCACAGAAATCCTGTGAGGAAGGGGTGGTATCATTTCCCTTTAAAATGAAAACAAAACGAAAAACTACCTTCATTGCTTTAATCTGATTGCAGAAGTAAAGCATGGCCATTTAAATATTCAGATATTATAGCACTATATCAAGAGAACGTCATTCCATCCCCCAGAGCAACTCCCCAGCTGTCCTTCCTGTCTCTGCTCTGCCAGTTACCATTAGTAGAAATTGTACCTGCTGCCATGTCTGTGGTCTAGGCTCAGGTGAACTCACCTGCCCAGGCCGTGCAGCTTGGTGAGGGATGAGGCACGTGGGGAGCCTGTGCTTCTCATCAAAGTGGTCACCAGTGACTGGGGCCACTGTGCCCAGGAGCAGGGTATGCACCACCCTCTGGATCATGGGGCCCCGGCCGTGGACTCTGGACTGGAGTCAGGAACGTGCGTGCTTCGTGCCTGCTGAGCCTATCTCCAAAGCTAGACCCCCTCCAGTAGCCGCAGAGCCCTGGGCTCAGCCTTCTCCACCTGGCCTCACCTGCCTCCTCCCAGGTGGTCTCTGGCAAGTGGGAGAGCAAGCATCCTACCTGCTGCTGGGAGGGGTGGGGCTTTCCCTCTGAGGCAGTGCGTCTCCCGTCCTTGCCCCCCATCCCCGCCTGCCTAGGGATGAGATCTACTGCCAGATCAGCAAGCAGCTCACTCACAACCCCTCCAAGAGCAGCTATGCCCGGGGCTGGATCCTCGTGTCTCTCTGTGTGGGCTGCTTCGCCCCCTCTGAGAAGTTCGTTAAGGTAGGGGAGGCTTTTGGCCTCCGGGGGTGGGAAGGGGAGCCGTGCCCAGTCCCTGGGGTTGAGGGGCAGAGCACGGGGAAGAAATTCAGAGGGGCTTGGCAATGAGGCCCTGCCCGGGTCATCTCCTCCCAGGCCTCCCCACCTCCGCAGGGCCCATCTTCCTGGCCCCCTCCTCCTGGGCATCCACCACTGCACTCCATCTCCTCCGAGCCCCATTTTATTTATGCGTTTGCTGGGCTTGACAACAGCGCCCCCTAGACCCTCCACATGCTGGTCTGAAGCACTTCCGTTCATCTCAGGCCCTTTCGTGACTCCTCCTTAGTGTCAGGCCCTGGGTGCTGGGGACACAGAGGCAGAGCAGGTGACAGCTGGCTCAACCCAGCTGGTCAGCGCTGCGAAGAGGGAGGGCTCAGGGAGGTGGGCCCTGGAGGAAGAGGAGCAGTTAAGCTGGGTGAAGGGGGTATGGTGTGTGGGGTGAGGCAGGAGGTGCAGCTGAGACTAGGCAGGGCCGGATCATGGTGGCCGTGCTGCCAAACGTGAGGGAGGTGGACTTGATCTGGAGGACAGTGGGGAGGCCTGGAAAGCCGAGGAGGGACGGGGATGGATGGGCCTTGAGGAGCGGGTTCAGTGTGGGTGGAGGGACCAGAGGCAGGAGACCCGGTGAGGCTGCTCTGACGGTCTGGGTGTTACCGACCTGGGTCCTCTTTAATCGATAGAAGTTGATAAGGGGTCAGACAAGAAATTCAGGCAAGGCTTTACTGGGACTCGTGCTGCTTTAGCACGAGGGAGTGAGAACAAGAAACAGGGGCCCTTGCTCACTCCCTGAGCGGGGGCGGGCTGGTCCCTTTAATAAGGTGAGGGCGGTGGCGGATTGGTGGGTCGGGCTGGAGGGGGGGCTTAGGTGGTCTGCCCACCCCCTTGGTGGTGCTGTACGCAGGGGTCATGGGCAGTTCCCTGCTTTTGCTCCTGGCAGTTGGTTTGTGGCCTTTTTGTATCCTGTTGTTCATAATTGCCCTGACTGCACATGTATGCGGTTTTTAGTCCCTTTTGATTTCTTTGTATTTTATTGCTGGAGGAGACGTTTGTCCAGGTGCAAGCACTCCAGTAGAGGGTCCCAGGTCCCAGACTATCTCACAGGTGGGGAGGCCGAGGGAGGCTGGAGTGGGGCCCCCTCAGCTGGTCCTCTGTCCATAGTACCTGCGGAACTTCATCCACGGGGGACCACCTGGCTATGCCCCATACTGTGAGGAGCGGCTCAGGAGGACCTTCGTCAACGGGACACGGACACAGCCACCAAGCTGGCTGGAGCTGCAGGTGTGGCCCCCGGGCGTGGGTATGTGTGTGTCGCCAGTGCACCCCAGTGCCCCAGAAACTTTGCCTACTTTGGGATTCTGTGGTCATTCAAGCACCCACCCTCAGGTTCTGGAATTTCAGGCCTACTGGAACAGGAAAGCCCACAGTGGTGATGACTCCCATCTGCTGGCTTTATAGTCAAAGTGACTTGGGCAGGGGGTTTCCTCTGTGTCTCAATGGCTTCATCTACAACATGACAGTAAAGATGTTCATTTCACAGGGTCTTGTGATGGTTACATGACAGGAGGGCAGAAGCCCCTGAATGTGGCAAAGCCCAACCACCCAGCCCTAGTGCCCCACCTCAGGGACCCTGAAGGTCCTTTCAGGGTGGGGAGCACAGCAGGGCTCCCTGGGCACCTGTGACCAGGGACAGGCAATGTGCCGCGGGATGCTGAGGTCCGAGGGCTCCAACCCCATAGGGAGCAGGGAGCCAGGAGCTCAGAGGGAGTGAGATGTTCTGAAGTGAAAGGATTCCCACAAAGCCTTGGATCACGTTCAGGCCACCAAGTCCAAGAAGCCCATCATGTTGCCTGTGACGTTCATGGACGGGACCACCAAGACCCTGTTGACAGACTCGGCAACCACGGCCAAGGAGCTCTGCAACGCGCTAGCCGACAAGACCTCGCTCAAGGACCGCTTCGGGTTCTCCCTCTACATCGCCCTGTTTGATAAGGTGAGGCTGGCCCTGATGCCCCTCCTCCTGGAGCCCTCAGGGTCACCCACCAGCTCCCACCCCAGTGCTGCCACCTACTGGCTCAGGTGCCCTTGCGCGGTTACTGACCTTCCAGGGCCTCAGTTTCCTCCTCTGTAAACCAGTGGTAACCCTGGTCCTGCCCCAGCTCCTTAGGATCGTGGAGAGGTCCTAAGCACCCAAAGAGAAACTCAACAGCACACTGGTGATTGAAATCCAGGGCTCACTGCACTCGTATGTGCGCAGGTGGATTCAATCCTCTGCTGGTGACAGAAGAAGAACATGGCAGAGAGAGAGACAGCCACTGGCTCGCTGAGATTCAGTTTTCCCAGTTGCAAATGGCCATGTGATTCCTTATCAGGTTGCTATGGTAGTTCCTCTTCACTTGTTACTGACCAGCCAGAGTGTATACCTCCCGGGGCACATCTGGGCTTGGAGTCTTCTCTGCTGAGCTGGCCCTGGGAGTGGGTGATTTTGCCTCCACACCCAGCATCACCACCCACAGCAGAGGTGACCCCCAGCCCTCACCCCAGCAAGTCCAGTGATAGGCACATGTTGTCTGATGCCGTTTGCCAGGACTTTTCTCACCAACAGCTACCTCCCGTGTTTTCAGTGGCCATTTGTCCATCAGAGTTTCACCAAAGGCTTGTACTAGGAAATGGGAACTCCCATGTGGCTGTGCCAGCTCAGAGCCCATGAGTTAGGATCCAGGGGTCCCGTGCTGGTCTGCTTCCTGGGTGACCTGGGCAAGCCCCTCCTCTCTCTGAGCCTTGGTTTTCCATCCAAATGAGAAGAGTTGGCACAGTCAGTGTCTCCTTGTGGTCCTTCCCGGCCTGCTCACCCTTCCACTGGGTGACCTCCAGCCCTGTGCCCGCAGGTGTCCTCCCTGGGCAGTGGCAGCGACCACGTCATGGACGCCATCTCCCAGTGTGAGCAGTATGCCAAGGAGCAGGGCGCCCAGGAGCGCAACGCCCCGTGGAGGCTCTTCTTCCGCAAGGAGGTCTTCACTCCCTGGCACAACCCCTCAGAAGACAATGTGGCCACCAACCTCATCTACCAGCAGGTGGTGCGAGGGGTCAAGTTTGGGGAGTACAGGTGTGAGAAGGTGAGTGAGAGCTAATTTTCTGGCTGAGTTTGTTTGGTCAAGTCACCTGTGTGCTGAATTGGGCTGAGTGTTGCTGCCCTTGACTCACCATCAGCGAATGTGGAGGTTAGCCAGATGGAGGCTGGGCATTATCTAGGCTTCTCCTGGATTTGACACGATCTATAGGAGCAAGGGCTTTGAAGAGTAGCCTGAATTCTGCAAGTAGGAGCTGTTCCTGCTTTGCTGCAGTGACTGTACATGCTTCAGAACTTGCTGTATTGTTCTTTTTTTTTTTTTTGACCTCTTTAGATCACTTATTTAATTTATTTATTTGTGGAGTATATTTGATTTACAATGTTGTGTTAGTTTCAGGTCCATCCATGTTGCTGCAAATGGCATCATTATTTCATTCTTTTTTATGGCATCATTTGCAAATATTTTCTCCTATTCTATGGGTTGTCTTTTCATTTTCTTTATGACTTCCTTTGCTGTGCAAACCTTTTAAGCTTAATTAGGTCCCATTTGTTTATTTTTGTTTTTATTTCCATTACTTTAGGAGACGGGTTGAAAAAGATTTTGCTTCAATTTATGGCAAAGAGTGTTCTGCCTATGTTTTCCTCTAAGAGTTTTATAGTATCCAGTACATTTAGGTCTCTAATCCATTTTGAGTTTATTTTTGTGTGTGGTGTTAAGGAGTGTTCTAATTTCATTCTTTTACATGTAGCTGTCCAGTTTTCCCAGCACTACTTATTGAAGAGATTGTCTTTTCTCCATCATATAGTCTTACATCCTTTGTCATAGATTAATTGACCATAGGTGCATGGGTTTATTGGTGGGCTTTCTATCCTGTTCCATTGATCTATATTTCTGTTTTTGTGCCAGTACCATACTGTTTTGATCACTGTAGCTTTGTAGTATAGTCTGAAGTCAGGGAGCCTGATTCCTTCAGCTCCATTTTTCTTTCCAAAGATTGTTTTGGCTATTTGGGGTCTTATGTTTTTCCATACAAATTTTAAGATTCTTTTCTTCTAAGTCTGTGAAAAATACCATTGGTATTTTGATAGGGATTGCATTGAATCTGTAGATTACAGTGGGTAGTATATTCATTTTGACTCTTCCAATCCAAGAACATGGTATATCTTTCCATCTGTTTGTGTCATCTTTGATTTCTTTCATCAGCATCTTATAGTTTTCAGAGTAAAGGTCTTCTGCCTCCTTAGGTAGGTTTATTCCTAGATATTTTATTCTTTTGGATGTAATGGTAAATGGGATTGTCTCCTTAATTTCTCTTTCATATTTTTCATCATTAGTGTATAGGAATACAAGAGACTTCTGTGCATTAATTTTGTATCCTGCTACTTTACCAAATTCATTGATTAGCTATAGTAGTTTTCTGGTGCCATCTTCAGGATTCTCTATGTATAGTATCATGTCATCTGCAAACAGTGACACTTTTACTTCTTCTTTTCCAATTTGTGTCCCTTTTATTTCTTTTTCTTCTCTGATTGCCGTGGCTAGGACTTCCAAAACTATGTTGAATAATAGTGGTGAGAGTGGACATTCTTGCCTTGTTCCTGATCTTACAGGAAATGCTTTCAGCTTTTCACCATTGAGAATGATGTTTGCTGTGGGTTTGTCATATATGGCCTTTATTATGTTGAGGTAGGTTTCCTCTATGCCCACTTTCTGGAGAGCTTTTATCATAAATGGGTGTTGAATTTTGTCAAAAGCTTTTTCTGCATCTGTTGAGATGATCATATGGTTTTTCTTCTTCAATTTGTTAATATGGTATATCACATTGATTGATTTGCGTATATTGAAGAATCCTTGAATCCCTGGGATAAATCCCACTTGATCATGGTGTATGATCCTTTTAATGTGTTGTTGGATTCTGTTTCCTAGTATTTTATTGAGGATTTTTGCAACTATATTCATCAGTGATATTGGTCTGTAATTTTCTTTTTTTGTAGTATCTTTGTCTGGTTTTGGTATCAGGGTGATGGTGGCCTCATAGAATGAGCTTGGGAGTGTTCCTTCCTCTGCAATTTTTTGGAAGAGTTTGAGAAGGATGGGTGTTAGCTCTTCTCTAAATGTTTGATAGAATTCTCCTGTGAAGCCATGTGGTCCTGAACTTTTGTTTGTTGGAAGATTTTTTTTTTTTTTTTTCTCGATACGCGGGCCTCTCACTGTTGTGGCCTCTCCCGTTGTGGGGCACAGGCTCCGGACGCGCAGGCTCAGCGGCCATGGCTCACAGGCGCAGCCGCTGCACGGCATGTGGGATCCTCCCGGACCGGGGCACGAACCCGTGTCCCCTGCATCGGCAGGCGGACTCTCAACCACTGTGCCACGAGGGAAGCCCAAGATTTTTTTTTTTAACATCGTTATTGGGGTATAATTGCTTTACAAAGGTGTGTTAGTTTCTGCTTTATAAAAAAGTGAATCAGTTATACATATACATATGTTCCCATATCTCTTCCCTCTTGTGTCTCCCGCCCTCCCACCCTCCCTATCCCACCCCCTCCAGGCGGTCACAAAGCACCAAGCTGATCTCCCTGTGCTATGCGGCTGCTTCCCACTAGCTATCTACCTTACGTTTGGCAGTGTATATATGTCCATGCCTCTCTTTCGCTTTGTCACACCTTACCCTTCCCCCTCCCCATATCCTCAAGTCCATTCTCTAGTAGGTTTAGTAGGACACAGTCTTTATTCCTGTCTTACCCCTAGGTTCTTCATGACAGGTTTTTTTCTTAAATTCCATATGTATGTGTTAGCATACGGTGTTTGTCTCTCTCTTTCTGACTTATTTCACTCTGTATGACAGACTTTAGGTCTATCCACCTCATTACAAATAGCTCAATTTCGGTATTTATATGGCTGAGTAATATTCCATTGTATATATGTGCCACCTCTTCTTTATCCATTCATCTGATGATGGACACTTTGTTTGCTTCCATCTCCGGGCTATTGTAAATAGAGCTGCAATGAACATTTTGGTACATGACTCTTTTTGAATTATCGTTTTCTCAGGGTATATGCCCAGTAGTGGGATTGCTGGGTCATATGATAGTTCTATTTGTAGTTTCTTAAGGAACCTCCATACTGCTCTCCACAGTGGCTGTATCAATTTACCTTCCCACCAACAGTGCAAGAGTGTTCCCTTTTCTCCACACCCTCTCCAGCATTTATTGTTTCTAGATTTTTTGATGATGGCCATTCTGACTGGTGTGAGATGATATCTCATTGTAGTTTTGATTTGTATTGCTCTAATGATTAGTGATGTTGAGCATTCTTTCATGTGTTTGTTGGCAGTCTGTATATCTTCTTTGGAGAAATGTCTACTTAGGTCTTCTGCCCATTTTTGGATTGGGTTGTTTGTTTTTTTGTTATTAAGCTACATGAGCTGCTTATAAATTTTGGAGATTAATCCTTTGTCAGTTGCTACATTTGCAAATATTTTCTCCCATTCCGAGGGTTGTCTTTTTGTCCTGTTTATGATTTCCTTTGCTGTGCAAAAGCTTTGAAGTTTCATTAGGTCCCGTATGTTTATTTTTGTTTTTATTTCCATTTCTCTAGGAGGTGGGTCAAAAAGGATCTTGCTGTGATTTATGTCATAGAGTGTTCTGCCTACGTTTTCCTCTAAGAGTTTGATAGTTTCTGGCCTTACATTTAGGTCTTTAATCCATTTTGAGCTTATTTTTGTGTATGGTGTTAGGGAGTGATCTAATCTCATACTTTTACATGTAGCTGTCCAGTTTTCCCAGCACCACTTATTGAAGAGGCTGTCCTTTCTCCACTGTACATTCCCACCTCCTTTACCAAAGATAAGGTGACCATATGTGGGTGGGTTTATCTCTGGGCTTTCTATCCTGTTCCATTGATCTATATTTCTGTTTTTGTGCCAGTACCATACTGTCTTGCTTACTGTAGCTTTGTAGTATAGTCTGAAGTCAGGGAGCCTGATTCCTCCAGTTCTGTTTTTCGTTCTCAAGATTGCTTTGGCTATTCGGGGTCTTTTGTGTTTCCATACAAATTGTGAAATTTTTTGTTCTAGTTCTGTGAAAAATGCCAGTGGTAGTTTGATAGGGATTCCATTGAATTTGTAGATTGTTTGGGTAGTAGAGTCATTTTCACAATGTTGATTTTTCCAATCCACGAACATGGTATATCTCTCCATCTATTTGTATTATCTTTAATTTCTTTCATCAGTGTCTTATAATTTTCTGCATACAGGTCTTTTGTCTCCTTAGGTAGATTTATTCCTAGATATTTTATTCTTTTTTTGCAATGGTAAATGGGAGTATTTTCTTGATTTCACTTTCAGATTTTTCATCATTAGTGTATAGGAATGCCAGAGATTTCTGTGCATTAATTTTGTATCCTGCTACTTTACCAAATTCATTGATTAGCTCTAGTAGTTTTCTGGTAGCATCTTTAGGATTCTCTATGTATAGTATCATGTCACCTGCAAACAGTGACAGCTTTACTTCTTTTCTGATTTGGATTCCTTTTATTTCCTTTTGTTCTCTGATTGCTATGGCTAAAACTTCCAAAACTATGTTGAATAAGAGTGGTGAGAGTGGGCAACCTTGTCTTGTTCCTGATCTTAGTGGAAATGCTTTCAGTTTTTCACCATTGAGTACGATGTTGGCTGTGGGCTTGTCACATATGGCCTTTATTATGTTGAGGAAAGTTCCCTCTGTGCCTAGTTTCTGCAGGGTTTTTATCATAAATGGGTGTTGAATTTTGTCAAAAGCTTTCTCTGCATCTATTGAGATAATCATATGGTTTTTCTCCTTCAATTTGTTAATGTGGTGTATCACGTTGATTGATTTGCATATATTGAAGAATCCTTGCATTCCTGGAATAAACCTCACTTGATCATGGTGTATGATCCTTTTAATGTGCTGTTGGATTCTGTTTGCTAGTATTTTGTTGAGGATTTTTGCATCTATGTTCATCAGTGATATTGGCCTGTAGTTTTCTTTCTTTGTGACATCCTTGTCTGGTTTTGGTATCAGGGTGATGGTGGCCTCGTAGAATGAGTTTGGGAGTGTTCCTCCCTCTGCTATATTTTGGAAGAGTTTGAGAAGGATAGGTGTTAGCTCTTCTCTAAATGTTTGATAGAATTCACCTGTGAAGCCATCTGGTCCTGGGCTTATGTTTTTTGGAAGATTTTTAATCACAGTTTCAATTTCAGTGCTTGTGATTGGTCTGTTCATATTTTCTATTTCTTCCTGATTCAGTCTTGGCAGGTTGTGCATTTCTAAGAATTTGTCCATTTCTTCCAGGTTGTCCATTTTATTGGCATAGAGTTGCTTGTAGTAATCTGTCATGATCTTTTGTATTTCTGCAGTGTCAGTTGTTACTTCTCCTTCTTCATTTCTAATTCTATTGAGTTGAATCTTCTCCCTTTTTTTCTTGATGAGTCTGGCTAATGGTTTATCAATTTTGTTTATCTTCTCAAAGAACCAGCTTTTAGTTTTATTGATCTTTGCTATTGTTTCCTTCATTTCTTTTCCTTCTGCTAACTTTGGGTTTTTTTTGTTCTTCTTTCTCTAATTGCTTTAGGTGCAAGGTTAGGTTGTTTTTTCGAGATGTTTCCTGTTTCTTAAGGTAGGATTGTATTGCTATAAACTTCCCTCTTAGAACTGCTTTTGCTGCATCCCATAGAATTTGGGTCGTCGTGTCTCCATTGTCATTTGTTTCTAGGTATTTTTTAATTTCCTGTTTGATTTCTTCAGTGATCACTTCGTTATTAAGTAGTGTATTGTTTAGCCTCCATGTCTTTGTATTTTTTACAGATCTTTTCCTGTAATTGATATCTAGTCTCATAGCGTTGTGGTCAGAAAAGATACTTGATACAATTTCAATTTTCTTAAATTTACTAAGGCTTGATTTGTGACCCAAGATATGATCTATCCTGGAGAATGTTCCATGAGCACTTGAGAAAAATGTGTATTCTGTGGTTTTTGGATGGAATGTCCTATAAATACCAATTAAGTCCATCTTGTTTTATGTATCATTTAAAGCTTGTGTTTCCTTATTTATTTTCCTTTTGGATGATCTGTCCATTGGTGAAAGTGGGATGTTAAAGTCCCCTACTATGAATGTGTTACTGTCGATTTCCCCTTTTATGGCTGTTAGTATTTGCCTTATGTATTGAGGTGCTCCTATGTTGGGTGCATAAATATTTACAATTGTTATATCTTCTTGGATCAATCCATTGATCATTATGTAGTGTCCTTCTTTGTCTCTTCTAATAGTCTTTATTTGAAAGTCTATTTTGTCTGATATGAGAATTGCTACTCCAGCTTTCTCTTGCTTTCCATTTGCATGAAATATCTTTTTCCATCCCCTTACTTTCAGTCTGTATGTGCCTCTAGGTCTGAAGTAGGTCTCTTGTAGACAGCAAATATATGCATCTTGTTTTTGTATCCATTCAGCCAATCTGTGTCTTTTGGTGGGAGCATTTAGTCCATTTACATTTAAGGTAATTATCGATATGTATGTTCCTATTCCCATTTTCTTAAGTGTTTTGGGTTCGTTATTGTAGGTCTTTTCCTTCTCTCGTGTTTCTTGCCGAGAGACGTTCCTTTAGCAGTTGTTGTAGAGCTGGTTTGGTGGTGCTGAACTCTCTCAGCTTTTGCTTGTCTGTAAAGGTTTTAATTTCTCCATCAAATCTGAGTGAGATTCTTGCTGGGTAGAGTAATCTTGGTTGCAAGTTTTTCTCCTTCATCACTTTAAATATGTCCTGCCAGTTCCTTCTGGCTTGCAGAGTTTCTGCTGAAAGATCAGCTGTTAACCTTATGGGGATTCCCTTGTGTGTTATTTGTTGTTTTTCCCTTGCTGCTTTTAATATGCTTTCTTTGTATTTAGTTTTTGACAGTTTGATTAATATGTGTCTTGGCATATTTCTCCTTGGATTTATCCTGTATGGAACTCTCTGTGCTTCCTGGACTTGATTAGCTATTTCCTTTCCCATATTAAGGAAGTTTTCAACTATAATCTCTTCAAATATTTTCTCAGTCCCTTTCTTTTTCTCTTCTTCTTCTGGAACCCCTATAATTCGAATGTTGGTGTGTTTCATGTTGTCCCAGAGGTCTCTGAGACTGTCCTCAGTTCTTTTCATTCTTTATTCTGCTCTGCAGTAGTTATTTCCACTATTTTATCTTCCAGGTCACTTATCCGTTCTGCCTCAGTTATTCTGCTATTGATCCCATCTAGAGTATTTTTCATTTCATTGTTGAGTTGTTCATCATTGTTTGTTTCATCTTTAGTTCTTCTAGGTCCTTGTTAAATGTTTCTTGCATTTTGCCTATTCTATTTCCAAGATTGTGGATCATCTTTACTATCATTATTCTGAATTCTTTTTCAGGTAGACCGCCTATTTCCTCTTCATTTGTTAGGTCTGGTGGGTTTTTATCTTGCTCCTTCATCTGCTGTGTGTTTTTCTGTCTTCTCATTCTGCTTATCTTACTGTGTTTGGGGTCTCCTTTTTGCAGGCTGCAGGTTCATAGTTCCCGTTGTTTTTGGTGTCTGTCCCCAGTGGCTAAAGTTGGTTCAGTGGGTTCTGTAGGCTTCCTGGTGGAGGGTACTAATGCCTGTGTTCAGGTAGATGAGGCTGGATCTTGTCTTTCTGGTGGGCAGGTCCATGTCTGGTGGCGTGTTTTGAGGTGTCTTTGACCTTATTATGGTTTTAGGCAGCCTCTCTGCTAATGGGTGGGGTTGTGTTCCTGTCTTGCTACTTGTTTGGCATAGGATGTCCAGCACTGTAGCTTGCTTGTCGTTGAGTGAAGCTGGGTGCTGGTGTTGAGATGGAGATCTCTGGGAGATTTTCGCCGTTTGATATTATGTGGAGCTGGGAGGTCTCTTGTGGACCAGTGTCCTGAAGTTGGCTCTCCCACCTCAGAGACACAGCACTGTCTCCTGGCTGCAGCACCAAGAGCCTTTCATCCACACGGCTCAGAAGGTAAGTGTGGAGTATGGAGCTGAAAACAGGAACGGTGGGAAGTCTGTGTATCAGTCTCCCATGTGTCCTCCTTCACCCTGAGCAGCCTGGAAATGATTGTTCCTTTACCCTGGGAGATGATTCGGCATCTTTTCTGTGGCTAGTTTGAAAACCTGCTGGTCTTGGAGAGTCTCCTGGAGAGGCAGAGGGCAGCTGCAGCACATACAGGGGAGCTCCTTCTACTGCACAAATCCCATGCTGGCGGGCGCCATTGCGGAGGCTCCTCCTGTTGGAAGATTTTTATCACAGTTTCAATTTCATTACTTGTGATCGGTCTGTTCATATTTTCTGTTTCTTCCGGGTTCAGTCTTGGAAGGTTATACCTCTCTAAGAATTTGCCCATTTCTTCCAGGTTGTCCATTTTATTGGCACAGAGTTGCTTGTAGTAGTCTCTTAGGATGCTTTGTATTTCTGTGGTGTCTGTTGTAACTTCTCCTTTTTCATTTCTAATTTTATTGATTTGAGTCCTCTCCCGCTTTTTCTTGATGAGTCTGGCTAATGGTTTATCAATTTTGTTTATCTTCTCAGAGAACCAGCTTTTAGTTTTATTGATCGTTGCTATTGTTTTCTTTGTTTCTGTTTATTTCTGCTCTGATCTTTTTAATTTCTTCTGCTAACTTTGGGTTTTGTTTGTTCTTCTTTCTCTGATTCCTTTAGGTGTAAGGTTAGATTGTCTATTTGAGATTTTTCTTGTTTCTTGAGGTAAGCTTGTATTGCTATAAACTTCCTGCTTAGAACTGCTTTTGCTGCGTCCCATAGGTTTTGGATCATTGTGTTTTCATTGTCATTTGTCTCTAGGCATTTTTTGATTTCCTCTTTGATTTCTTCAGTGATCTCTTGGTTATTTAGTAATGTATTGTTTAGCCTTCATGTGTTTTTGTTTTTACGTTTTTTTTCCCTGTAATTGCTTTCTAATCTCATAGCATTGTGGTCAGAAAAGATGCTTGATATGATTTCAATTTTCTTAAAATTACGAGGCTTGATTTGTGACCCACGATGTGATCTATCCTGGAGAATGTTCCATGTGCACTTGAGAAGAAAGTGTATTCTGCTGCTTTCAATGGAATGTCCTATAGATACCAATTAAGTCTATCTGGTCTAATGTGTCATTTAAGACTTGTGTTTCCTTATTAATTTTCTGTCTGGGTGATCTGTCCATTGGTGTAAGTGGGTTGTTAAAGTCCCCCACTATTACTGTGTTACTGTTGATTTCTCCTTTTATGGCTGTTAGCATTTGCCATAGGAATGTCCTATAAATATCAATTAAATCTATCTGGTCTATTGTGTCATTTAAAGGTTCTGTTTCCTTATGAATTTTCTGTTTGGATGATCTGTCCATTGGTGTAAGTGAGGTGTTAAAGTCCCCCACTATTACTGTGTTACTGTTGATTTCCTCTTTTATAGCTGTTAGCACTTGCCTTATGTAATGAGGTGCTCCTATGTTGGGTGCATATATATTTATAATTGTTATATCGTCTTCTTGGATTGCTCCCTTGATCATTATGTAGTGTTCTTCCTTGTCTCTTGTAACATTCTTTATTTTAAAATCTACTTAATCTGATATGAGTATTGCTACTCCAGCTTTCTTTTGATTTCCATTTGCATGGAATATCTTCTTCCATCCCCTCACTTTCAGTCTCTATGTGTCCCTAGGTCTGAAGTGGGTCTCTTGTAGACAGCATATATATGGGTCTTGTTTTTGTATCCATTCAGTGAGCCTGTGTCTTTTGGTTGGAGCATTTAATCCATTCACGTTTAAAGTAATTATCAATATATATGTTACTATTACCATTTTCTTAATTGTTATGGGTTTGTTTTTGTAGGTCCTTTTCTTCTCTTGTGTTTCCCACTTAGAGAAGGTCCTTTAGCATTTGTTGTAGGGCTGGTTTGGTGGTGCTGAATTCTCTTAGCTTTTGCTTGTCTGTAAAGCTTTTGATTTCTCTGTCGATCTGAATGAGATCCTTGCCGGGTAATCTTGGTTGTAGGTTCTTCCCTTTCATCACTTTAAATATATCATGCCACTCCCTTCTGGCTTGTAGAGTTTCTGCTGAGAAATCAGCTGTTAACCTTATAGGAGTTTCCATGTATGTTATTTGTCATTTTTCCCTTGTTGCTTTCAATACTTTCTTTAATTTTTGTCTCTCTGATTACTATGTGTATTGGCGTGTTTCTCCTTGGGTTTATCCTGCCTGGAACTTTCTGTGCTTCCTGGCCTTGGGTGGCTATTTCCTTTCCCATGTTAGAGAAGTTTTCAACTGTAATGTCTTCAAATATTTTCTCGGGTCCTTTCTTTCTCTCTCTCTTCTCCTTCTGGGACCTCTATAATGTGAATGTTGTTGCGTTTAATGTTGTCCAAGAGGTGTCTTAGGCTGTCTTCGTTTTTTTTCATTCTTTTTTCTTTATTTTCTTCTGCAGCAGTGAGTTCCACCATTCTGTCTTCCAGGTCACTTATCTGTTCTTCTGCCTCAGTTATTCTGCTATTGATTCCTTCTAGTGTATTTTTCATTTCAGTTAGTGTATTGTTCATCTGTTTGTTTGTTCTTTAATTCTTCTAGGTCTTTGTTAAACATTTCTTGCATCTTCTCGATCTTAGCCTCTATTCTTTTTCCGTGATCCTGGATCATCTTCACTATAATTATTCTGAATTCTTTTTCCGGAAGGTTGCCTATCTCCATTTAGTTGTTTTTCTGGGGTTTTATCTTGTTCCTTCATCTGGTACACAGCCCTCTGCCTTTTCATCTTGTCTAACTTTCTGTGAATGTGGTTTTTGTTCCACAGGCTGCAGGATTGTAGTTCTTCTTGCTTCTGCTGTCTGCCCTCTGGTGGATGAGGCTATCTAAGAGGCTTGTGCAAGTTTCCTGATGGGAGGGACTGGTGGTGGGTAGAGCTGGGCGTTGCTCTGGTGGGAAGAGCTCAGTAAAACTTTAATCCACTTGTCTGCTGATGGGTGGGGCTGGGTTCCCCCTCCCTGTTGGTTGTTTGACCTGAGGTGACCCAACACTGGAGCCCACCCAAGCTCTTTGACGGGGCTAATGTCGGACTCTGGGAGGGCTCACGCCAAGGAGTACTTCCCAGAACTCCTGCTGCCAGTGTCCTTCTCCTCATAGTGAGACACAGCCACCCCCTGCCTCTGCAGGAGATCCTCCAACGCTAGCAGGTAGGGCTGATTCAGTCTCCCATGGGGTCACTGCTCCTTTCCCTGGGTTCCGATGTGCACACTACTTTGTGTGTGGCTTCCAAGAGTGGAGTCTCTGTTTCCCCCAGTCCTGCCAAAGTCCTGCAATCAAATCCCGCTAGCCTGCAAAGTCTGATTCTCTAGGAATTCCTCCTCCCGTTGCCGGACCCCCAGGTTTGGAAGCCTGACGTGGGGCTCAGAACCTTCACTCCACTGGGTGGACTTCTGTGGTATAAGTGTTCTCCAGTTTGTGAGTCACCCCCAGCAGTTATGGGATTTGATTTTACTGTGATTGCGCCCTCCTAGTGTCTCACTGCAGTTTCTCCTTTGTCTTTGGATGTGGGGTGTCTTTTTTGGTGAGTTCCAGTGTTTTCCTGTCGATGATTGTTCAGCAGTTAGTTGTGATTCTGGTGCTCTGTCAAGAGGGAGTGAGCACATGTCCTTCTACTCTGCCATCTTCAAGATTGTACCTTCCTAAGAATTTGCCCATTTCTTCCAGGTTGTCCATTTTGTTGGCATACAGTTGCTTGTAGTAGTCTCTTATGATCCTTTGTATTTCTGTGGTGTCAGTTGTAACTTCTTTTTCATTTCTAATTTTATTGATTTGAGCCTTCTCCATTTTTTTCTTGATGAGTCTGGCTAAAGGTTTATCAATTTTGTTTATCTTTTCATAGAACCAGCTTTTTGTTTCATTGATATTTTCTATTGTTTTCATTGTCTCTATTTCATTTATTTCTGCTCTGACCTTTATGATTTCTTTCCTTCTACTAACTTTAAGTTTTGTTTGTTCTTTCTCTAGTTGCTTTAGGTATAAGGTTAGGTTGTTTACTTGAGATTTTTTTTGTTTCCTGAGGTAAAATTGTATTGCTATACAATCTTAGAACAGTTTTTGCTGCATCCCATAGGTTTGGATTGTCGTGGTTTTGTTGTCATTTGTCTCTAGGTATTTTTTTTTAATCTTTTTGGCTGTGCTGCATGGCATGTGGGATCTTAGTTACCCGACCAGGGATTGAACTCACCAACCCCTGTGGTAGAAGCATGGAATCTTAAGCACTGGACCACCAGAGAAGTCCCTAAGTATTTTAAAATTTCCTCTTGATTTCTTCAGTGATCCATTGGTTGTTTAGTAACATATTGTTTAGTCTCCATGTGTTTTTGTTTCTTACTGTTTTTTTTTCTTGTAATTGATTTCTAATCTTGTAGCATTGTAGTAGGAAAAGATGCTTAAGATGATTTCAGTTTTCTTAAATTCAGTGAGGTTTGATTTGTGGTACAAGATGTGATCTATCCTGGAGAATGTTCCATGTGCACTTGAGATGAATGTGTATTCTGCTGCTTTCAATGGAATGTCCTATAGATACCAATTAAGTCTATCTGGTCTAATGTGTCATTTAAGACTTGTGTTTCCTTATTAATTTTCTGTCTGGATGATCTGTCCATTGGTGTAAGTGGGTTGTTAAAGTCCCCCACTATTACTGTGTTACTGTTGATTTCTCCTTTTATGGCTGTTAGCATTTGCTTTATATTATTGAGGTGCTCCTGTGTTGGGTGCATATACATATACAATTGTTATATCTTCTTCTTGGATTGCTCCCTTGATCATTATGTAGTGTTCTTCCTTGTTTCTTGTAACAGTCTTTATTTTAAAGTCTATTTTGTCTGATATAGGTATTGCTATTCCAGTTTTCTTTTGATTTTCATTTGCATGGAATATCTTTTTCCATCCCCTCACTTTCAGTCTGTATGTGTCCCTAGATCTGAAGTGGATCTCTTGTAGACAGCACGTATACAGATCTTGTTTTTGTATCCATTCAGCCCATCTATGTCTTTTGGTTGGAGCATTTAATCCATTTATATTTAAAATAATCATCAATATGTATGTTCCTAGTGCCATTTTCTTAATTGTTTTGGGTTTGTAGGTCTTTTTTCTTCCCTTCCTCTTTTGTTCTCTTGTGGTTTGATCACCATCTTTAGTGTTGTGTTTGGGCTGCTTTTTCTTTTGTGTGTGTGTATCTATTGTAGTTTTGGGTTTGCATTTCCCGTGAGGTTTTGATTTAGCAGTGTATATATGTACCAGGTTGTTTTAAGTTGCTGGTCTCTTTCCACCTAGAGAAGTTCCTTTAACATATGTTGTAAAGCTGGTTTGGTGGTGCTGAATTCTCTTAGCTTTTGCTTGTCTGCAAAGCTTTTGAGTTCTCTGTTGAATCTGAATGAGAGCTCTGCTGGGTAGAGTATTCATTTTTTTTTAAATGAATTTATTTTATTTATATATTTTTGGTTGCATTGGGTCTTCATTGCTGCACCTGGGCTTTCTCTAGTTGCGGTGAGCGGGGGCTACTCTTCATTGCAGTGTGCAGGCTTCTTATTGCGGTGGCTTCTCTTGTTGTGGAGCATGGGCTCTAGGCGTGTGGGCTTCAGTAGTTGTGGCACACAGGCTCAGTACTTGTGGCTCATGGGCTTAGTTGCTCTGAGGCATGTGAGATCTTCCCAGACCAGGGCTTGAACCTGTGTCCCCTGCATTGGTAGGCAGATTCTTAACCACTTCACCACCAGGGAAGTCCCTGGGTAGAGTATTCTTGGTTGTAGTTTCTTCCCTTTCATCACTTTAAATATATCATGCTACTCCCTTCTGGCCTACAGAGTTTCTGCTGAAAATTCAGCTGATAACCTTATGGAGATTCCCTGGTATGTTGTTTGTTGTTTTTCCCTTGTTGCTTTTAATATTTTTCTTGTCTTTAATTTTTGTCGTTTTGATTAATATGTGTCTCAGCATGTTCCTCCTTGGGTTTATCCTGCATGGGATTCTCTGTGCTTCCTGGACTTCAGTGAGTTTTTCCTTTCTCATGTTAGGCAAGTTTTCAGCAATAACATCTTCAAATATTTTCTCAGGCTCTTTCTCTTCTCCTTCTGGGACCCGTATAATTTGAATGTTCACGTGTTTAATATTGTCCCGGAGGTTTCTGAGGCTGTCCTCATTTCTTTTTATTCTTTTTTCTTTATTATGTTCTGTGGCAGTGATTTCCACCACTCTGTCTTCCAGCTCACTTATCCTTTCTTCTGCCTCATTTATTCTGCTGTCGATTCCTTCTAGAGTATTTTTCATTTCAGTTATTGTATTGTTCATCTCTATTTGTTCTTTAAATCTTCTAGCTCCTTGGGTTTTTTAACTAACTAATTAAATAAATAAATAAATTTTTAAAATTTATTCATTAATTCATTCGTTTATTTATTTATTTATTTATTTATTTCTGTGTTGGGTCTTTGTTGCTGCTTGTAGGCTTTCTCTAGTTGCGGCAAGCCAGGGCTACTCTTCCTTGCAGTGCACAGGCTTCTCATTGCGGTGGCTTCTCTTGTTGCGGAGCACAGGCTCTAGGCTCGTGGACTTCAGTAGTTGTGGCACACAGGCTCAGTAGTTTCACCTTGCAGGCTCTAGCGTGCAGGCTCAATAGTTGTGGCGCATGGGTTTAGTTGTTCCATGACATGTAGGATCTTCCTGGACCTGTGATTGAATCTGTGTCCCCTGCATTGGCAGGCGGATTCTTAACTGCTGTGCCACCAGCAAAGTCCATAGCTCCTTGTTAAACATTTCTTGTACCTTCTCGATCTGTGCCTCCACTCTTTTTTTTGAGATTTTGGATCATCTTTACTATCATTACTCTGAATTCTTTTTCAGGTAGATTGCCTATCTCCTCATCATTTAGTTGTTCTTGTGGATTTTATCTTGTTCCTTCATTTGCAACATATTTCTCCGTCAACTAATTTTGTCTGACTTTCTGTGTTTGGGGTCTCCTTTCCACCAGCTGCAGGATCATAGTTCCTCTTGTTTCTGGTGTCTGCTCCCTGGTGGATGAGGTTGGTCCAGCGACTTGTGTAGGCTTCCTGCTGGGAGGGACTGGTGCCTGCCCTCTTGTAGTTGGAGCTGTGTCTTGTCCCTCTGATGGGCAGGGCCGTGTCAAGGGGTGTGTTTTGAGGTGGCTCTGAGCTTAGTATGACTTCAGGCAGCCTGTCTTCTGATGGATGGGGCTGTGTCCTTATCTTGGGCGTTGTTTGGACTGAGACTTTCCAGCTCTCAAGTCGGGTCTTGATGCTGAAATGTGCACCTCTGGAAGATCTCACTCTGATCAGTATTCCCTGGGCCTTCAGTGTCCTAGCCTTCACAGTGAGTGATAGTTGACCTTCGCCTCCCCAGGAGACCCTCTAAGACCCCTAGGTAGGTATAATCTAGGTTTCTATCAGGTACTGCTTTGTGCTGGGTCCCAGTGCACGTGAGACCTTGTGTGCACCCTCCATGAGTGGAGTCTCCATTTCCTCCAGCCCTGTGGAGCTCCTGCCCTCAAGCCCTGCTGGCCTTTGGGGTTAAATGCTCTGGGGGTTCTTCTGCCCAATGCCAGACTCTCACACTGTCTTGGAGGGCTATTTTATGTGGGAATGTCCATGTGTAGCCTGCGTGGGTTTAATATTTTTTGGTGCGAGGGTTGTTTTTAGTATAGCTATCTGCCACTTCTTTCCTCAGTGTATTCTGGCCATTAGCCCCTTTATAAGAGGTATGACTGATGTTGTGGTGACCATAGCCTGTACTGGATATTGAGTGGTTGCTCTTTGCTCTTTGCTCTGTGGTTGTCACTGCCCTGTCAGAGATGGGCTCTACTCCCTAGTTGTTGGAGTAGAGGCCCCCAGATCTTCTTCTTAGCTGTGGTTCTGATCTGCACTGTGAGGTAGGCAGGATTGGAGCACTCCCACTGAGAAGGAAGCCACTGAGTATTCCTTCTCTGGAGCTGTTCACCTGTGGGGATGCTCTGTTGTGTCACCTTTCACCTGTTGTGCGAGCTCTCAGATTACACCATCATTGGCGCTGCTCTCAGCCCCACCTTAAATGTGGGTATGCCAGCAATCGGGCCTGGTGTCTCTCATATGTTGTTTTCACCAGGCCACCAGCATAGATCTACTGAAGTCAGGTCCTAGGATTGCAGTAATCATGGATCTGGACCTGCTGTGGATGCTATGGGGGCAGGTCCAACTCTAGGCCAGCCCAACCCTCATGTGTATGTGCCCACAAAGTCTACAGCTGCTAAAGCTAGACCTGCCTTGGCTGCAGGAGCACTTATTGTCCATTCAGATGTTCTGTAGGTGCTAACTTTACAAGGCCAGTCACGGGTGTGTCAATTCAGGGTTTGTGTAGCTGTGAAGAGAGATTTCATCTTTTCTTCCTTAGTTGCATGTCCCCTGGGGCTCAGCTGTCGTTTCAGCCCCACCTGTGTGTGGGCCACCCACAGGGGTCTGCTCCCGAGGCTGCCCTGGAGCACATGAGTCTGCCCTGGTGGCGATGGGCACATGGGGGAGCCAGCAGTCACGGGCACGGGAGAGCTGGCCCCAGCGGGAGCCCTTCTTAGTGCCCGGGGAGGCAGGGGCTGGCACATGGGGAGAGGCTGCAATGGCAGCTTCGCTCCTTATGCAGCACTTAACTATGGCTCTTTGCTTCTGTGGCAGTCCAAGTTTCCTCCACAAGCATTCCCGTTGTGGATTTCCTCACTTCCACCCCCTCAGGCTGTCTCCTCACAGCCAACAGAAGTCCTCTCCTGGGTCTGCTCTCCAAACCCCATGTTCCAGCACTCAGCCTCTGCACACCAGTGGACACCTGTCTCAGGCTGGGGTGCACAGGGCTGTGGCACAGACCATCTGTGTAGGTTTCACTCTGTCCTGCTTGGCTGTTGGCACTCTCTTCCAATAGCCCATGAATTCCCTTCTGTCCCAATTCATGTCCCTGTCTATGAGGGGGCTTCCCCAGATGTGGGACCCTCTCCTCTCCTTTAGCTCCCCACGACCCAGGGGTGCCGCTCCCATCCCGCTTCCTCTCCTTTTCTTTTTCCCTTTTTCTTCCTTTCATCCTACCTGGTTACACGGGGATCTTTCTTGTCCTTTTAGGTATCCAAGGTCCTCTGCTAGTGTTCAGCTGGTGCTCTGTGAGAATTGTTCCATTTGTAGATGTATTCTTGATGCGTTTGTGGGGAGAGATGAATTCCACGTCCTCCTACTCCTCTGCCATCTTGCTGACCCCTTTGGATTTTATATTACTATCTATCAATGAGTTAATCAATCAATTAACCTTAATTATTTCTTCTTCTAAATGAGTATCAGTTGATTTAATGACGCCCAAAAGAATGGGTCTCTTTTGGTTGGTCAATGCAATACAGAAACTCTGCAGGTAAGAAGTATCCAAGTTATTCCACTATATCTGGGGTGATGTCATAATAGTAGTGTCCACCTTTTCCATGATGACTGAAACACCGAGGGTGCTCCAACCTCAAATCAAACCCTGGGTCTCTGAAGACAAAAACCAGCAGACAGACCAAAGGAGCCTTCATCTTATAAAAATGCAACAATTTGTTCACGTCTTCATCAGAGTTCAATGGGCAGGAAGACAGTTCTGTGGGCATAATGTGAGTTTTCACTTCTCTTCTGAATCACGAAAGTACCTCCCATCCCCACAGGCTTATCTCCATAATCTTTTTCAAGAGTCTGTCTCATACGAGTCACAAAGTTAAGTTTTCCAGTTCTTCTTTTGGCTTTCATCTCAGTGACCTTTCCAGGTTGGCCCCCACTGGCAAAAAAGATTAGCCAGTAACGCACACCCCAAATCATGATATTCTCACTGTGTTTCTCTAGTAGGCACCCTCCATCTTTAGGGTTAACACGAGCAAATTAACTTCAATACACAGGAGGTTTGTGTTCACTTTCTGTTTGAACAACTGACATAAACTCAGAATTGAATCCAAGAGTCTGAAATGGGCCTGCTCCTGCTCTAAGAATAAAAGCTCTGGGAAGTTGGATTTCTTTTGCAATCTTATTTAGGTAACTTTTTTTTTTTTTATTTACAAGAGGCAATAAGTAAGGCATACCTCCTACTTCTGCAATTCTAGATGATAAAATGGACAACAGATGCCTTTTACAGGAAAGGTAAATGGTCCTTAGTCAAATCAGGGCACTCAACTACAGAGACCTGCACATCAGCAAAGTTATCCTTTAGCACCTTTTGCAGAACTCCAACGAGCTCCTCTAGACTTGAAAGATGAAAAGAATACTCAGCACAAGCCATCTTCCTTAGGTGTGAATGAAACGAGGGAAGGGGGCAGGGCACAACCTTGAATGGTGGTTTTTATTCTTCAGTTTGTTAATGTGGTGTATCACACTGATTGATTTGCAAATATTGAAAAATCCTTGCATCCCTGGGATCAATCCCACTTGATCGTGGTGTATGATCCTTTTAATGTTGGATTTGGATTGCTAGTATTTTGTTGAGGATTTTTGCATCTGTGTTCATCAGTGATATTGGACTTTTTGTGTGGTATTTTTTGAATAGTTTCAGAAAGATAGGTGTTAACTCTTCTCTAAATGTTTGATAGAATTCACTGTGAAGCTATCGGGTCCTGGACTTTTGTTTGTTGGGAGTTGTTAAATCACAGTTTCAATTTCAGTACCTGTGATTGGTCTGTTCATATTTTCTGCTTCTTCCTGGTTCAGTTTTGGGAGACTGTACTTTTCTAAGAATTTGTCCATTTCCTCTAGGTTGTCCATTTTATCAGCATATAGTTGCTTGTAGTCGTCTCTTATGATCCTTTGTATTTCTGTGGTATTGCTGTAACTTCTTTTTCATTTCTAATTTTGTTGAGACCTCTCCCTTTTTTCCTTGATGAGTCTGGCTAATGGTTTATCAATTTTTTATCTTCTCAAAGAACCATCTTTGGGCTTCCCTGGTGGCACAGTGTCTTGGGAGTCCGCCTGCTGATGCAGGGGACACGGGTTCGTGCCCTGGTCCGGGAAGATCCCACATGCCATGGAGGGGCCGGGCCCATGGGCCATGGCTGCTGGGCCTGCGCGTCCGGAGCCTGTGCTCCGCGGCGGGAGAGGCCACAGCAGTGAGAGGCCCGCGTACTGCAAAAAAAAAAAAAAAAAAAAAAAAAAAAAAAAAAAAAAGAACCATCTTTTTGTTTCATTGATCTTTTCTATTATTTTCTTCATCTCTATTTCATTTATTTCTGCTCTGATCTTTATAATTTCTTTCCTTCTACTAACTTTAGATTTTATTTGTTCTTCTTTCTCTAGTTGCTTTAGGTGTTAGTTTAGGTTGTTTATTTGAGATTTCTCTTGTTTCCGGAGGTAAGATTGTGTTGCTTTAAACGTCTATCTTAGAACTGCTGTTGCTGCATCCCATAGGTTTTGGATCATCATGTTTTCATTTTCATTTGTCTCTAGGAATTTTTTGATCTCCTCTTTGATTTCTTCAGTGATCCATTGGTTATTTAGTAGCATATTGTTTAGCCTCCACGTGTTTGTGTTTTTTACAGTTTTCTTCCTTGTAATTGATTTCTAATCTCATAGCATTGTGGTCAGAAAAGATGCTTGATATGATTTCAGTTTTCTTAAATTTATCACGGCTTTATGGCGCAGCATGTGATCTATCCTGGAGAATGGGCACTTGAGATGAATATGTATTCTGCTGCTTTTGGTTGGAATGCTCTATAAATATCAATTAAGTCCACCTGGTCTGATATATCATTTAAGGCCTGTGTTTCCTTATTGATTTTCTGTCTGGATGATCTGTCCATTGATATAAGTGGGGTGTTAAAGTCCTGCACTGTTATTGTGTTACTGTTGGTTCCTCCTTTTATGGCTGTTAGCATTTGCCTTATATATTGAAGTGCTCCTATGTTAGGTGCATATATATTTACAATTGTTATATCTTCTTCTTGGATTGCTCCCTTGATCATTTGTAGTGTCCACCTTTGTCTCTTGTAACTGTCTGTCTTTATTTTACAGTCTATTTTGTCTGATATGGATATTGCTACTCCACCTTTCTTTCGATTTCTATTTGCATGGAATATCTTTTTCCATCCCCTCACTTTCAGTCTGTACGTGTCCCTAGATCTGAAGGGGGTCTCTTGTTGACAGCATATATGTGGGTCTTGTTTTTGTATCCATTCAGCTAGTGTATGTCTTTTGGTTCATTTGCATTTAAGGTAATTTGATTCATTTGCATTTAAGGTAATTACTGATATGTATGTTCTTATTGACGTTTTGTTAATTGTTTTGGGATTGTTTTGTAGTTCTCTCTTCTTCCCTTCTTCTTTTTTTCTCTTTTGATTTGATGACTAGTGTTGTGTTTGGATTCTTTTTTGTGGGTATCTCTATTGTAGAGTTTTGGTTTGTGGTTACCATGAGGTTTTGATATAGCTGTCTATATATATACAAGATTGTTTTAAGTTGTTGGTCTCTTAATTTCAAATGTGTTTCCAACATCCTGCATTTGTACCCTCTTCTCACCATTGCTGATTTTGTTAACATATTTGTGTGTGGATGGTTTCCCACCTTTACTGTATGTTTTCCTTTATCAGTGAGCTCTCCCATTTGTAATTTTCTTACTTCTAGTTGTGGGCTTTTCTTCTCTACCTAGAGAAGTTCCTTTAGCATTTGTTGTAAAGCTGGTTTGGTGGTGCTGAATTCTCTTAGCTTTTGCGTATCTGTAAAGCTTTTGATTTCTCCATCGAATCTGAATGAGAGCCATGCTGCGTAGAGTATTCTTGGTTGTAGTTTCTTCCCTTTCATCATTTTAGATATTATCGTGCCACTCCCTTCTGGTCTGCTGACGACTCAGCTGATAACGTTATGGGGATTCCCTTGTATGTTATTTGTTGCTTTTCCCTTGCTGCTTTTAATATTTTCTTTTTGTCTTCAATTTTTGTCAGTTTGATTAATATGTATGTCAGCGTGTTCCTCCTTGGGTTTATCCTGTATGGGATTCTCTGCACTTCTGGGACTGGGTGACTGTTTCCTTTCCCATGTTAGAGAAGTTTTCAGCTATTATCTCTTCAAATATTTTCTCAGGTCCTTTCTCTCTCTCTTCTCCTTCTGGGACCCCTGTAATGTGATTGTTGGTGCGTTTAACATTGTCCCAGAGGTCTCTTAAACTGTTCTCATTTCTTTTTCTTTTCTTTTTTTAAATAAATTAATTTTACTTATTTATTTTTGGCTGTGTTGGGTCTTCGTTGCTGTGCGCAGGCTTTTCTCTGGTTGCAGTGAGCAGGGGTTACTCTTCGTTGTGGTGCTCGGGCTTCTCATTGTGGTGGTTTCTCTTGTGGAGCGTGGGCTCTAGGCACACAGGCTTCAGTAGTTGTGGCACATGGGCTTAGTTGCTCCGTGGCATGTGGCATCTTCCTGGACCAGGGCTCAAACCCATGTCCACTGCATTGGCAGGTGGATTTTTTTTTTTTTTTTTTTTTTTTTTTTTGCGGTACGCAGGCCTCTCACTGTTGTGACCTCTCCCGTTGCGGAGCACAGGCTCCGGACGCGCAGGCTCAGCAACCATGGCTCACGGGCCTAGCCACTCCATGGCATGTGGGATCTTCCCGGACTGGGGCACAAACCCGCGTCCCATGCATCGGCAGGCAGACTCTCAACCACTGTGCCACCAGGGGAGCCCAGGCAGGTGGATTCTTAACCACTGTGCCACCAGGGAAGCCCTGTCCTCGTTTCTTTTCTCTTTATTCTGTTCTGTGGCAGTGATTTCCACCACTCTGTCTTCCAGCTCACTTACCCTTTCTTCTGCCTCATTTATTCTGCTATTGATTCCCTGTAGAGTATTTTTCATTTATGTTTTTGTATTGTTCACCTCTGTTTTTGTTCTTTAGTTCTTCTAGGTCTTTGTTAAACATTTCTTTTACCTTCTCAATCTTTGCCTCCATTCTTTTTCTGACATCTTGGATCATCTTTACCATCATTACTCTGAATTCTTTTTCAGGTAGATTGCCTATCTCCACTTCACTTAGTTGTTCTTCTGGGGTTTTATCTTGTTCCTTCATCTAGAACATATTCCTCTGCTGTCTCATTTTGTCTAACTTTCTGTGTTTATGGTCCCACAGCCTACAGAATTTTAGTTCCTCTTGCTTCTGGTGTCTGCCGCCTGATGCATGAGGCTGGTCTAAGAGGCTTCCTGGGAGGGACTGGTTCCTGCCCACTGGTAGGTGGAGCTGGGTGTTGTCTCTCTGGTGATCAGGGCCATGTCCAGGGGTGTGTTTACAGGCAGCTGTGGGCTCAGGAAGACTTTAAGCATCCTGTCTGCTGATGATTGCGGCTGTGTCCCTGGCCTTCTGGTTGTTCAGCCTGAGATGTCCCAGCATTAGAGCCTTCGAGCCGTTGGGTCGGCCAGGTCTTAGTGTCAAAATGGCAGCCTCCAGGACAGCTCATGCCAATGAGTACCCTGTACCTCCACCACAAGTGTCTTTGTTTCCACAGTGAGCCACAACCACCCCCCGTCTCCCCAGGAGACCCTCTAAGACCTGCAGGTAGGTCTGGCCCAGGCTCCTGTGGAGTCACTACTTTGCCCTGGGTCCCAGTGCATGTGAAATCTTGTGTGTGCCCTCCAAGACTGCAGTCTCTCTCTCCCCCAGTCCTGTGGAGTTCCTGTGATCAAACCCAGCTGGCCTTCAAAGCCAAATGCTCCAGGGGCTCCTCTTCCCGTTGCCAGACCCCCAGACTGGGGAGCCTGACATGGGGCTCAGAACTCTCACTCCTTTGAGAGAACTTCTGCGATACGATTATTTTCCAGTTTGTGTGTTGCCCACCTGGCTGGCATGGGATTTGATTGTATTGAGAATGCACCCCTCCTACTGTCTTGTTGTGGCTGCTTCTCTGTCTTTGGAAGTAGAATATCCTTTTTGGTAGGTTCCAGTCCTTTTTTGTTGAGGTTGTTCAGCAGTTAGTTGTGATTTTGGTGTTTTTGTGAGAGGAAGTGAGCTCAGGTCCTTCCACTCCACCATCTTGTCTGTGCATCTTGCTGTATTGTTAGTTCGTCTAGAAACTCTGCTCTAAAGGAGTAAGAGATCCACTCGTTTAGACCACAGTTTACAAACGTGTATGCTTTTATCTCCTGAGGACAGGATTGATGTGGTTGCTTTGTTTTTGATGGTGATGATGGTTTTCATGACACTTACGGTTCTGTTGGTTATTATGATGGAGGAATAAGGATGGAGATGATGGAAATGAGGGATGATGGTGGAGGGTAGTGATGGTGTAGGTGGTGGTAAAGGTAGTGATGATGATGGTGCTGCTGATGGTGGTGTTGGTGTTGGTAATGGTGGTGATGATAGTAGTGGTGGTTTGGGTGTTGGTGAGCTGATATTCAAGGAGAATGTATTAGTACAGCCATATCAGTTGCTGAAATTCCAAAATACTTTGAACTAGTTGGAAAACGTCTACTGCCTTCAAGGTGCACAAGACCCTTTCCCTATTGCCCCTGCTGCCATAGCCCTGGGGAGCCCCAGGCAGGCAACACTGGGGCCGCCATGCACCAGCCTCAGACAGAAAGGGGGCAAATGCTCAGTGCCCATCTGGCTCTCTGCAACCTCTGCATTATGGCTCACTGGTTGTTCAATGCCTTGACTGTCCCCAGGGGGTGTAGTGATGGTGATGGAGGTAGTGATGCACCCCGTTCCTCTGATAGTCTCCAGCGGTACCCAGGTCCCCCATTCTCCAGGGCAGCCCTTTCTCATCAGGCTGAGAAGGTAGTGGCTGACCCATTACCAATGGGCTGGCTGGTCCCTCTGGGTCAGCTCATGTGCCCCTGGGCAGAGTCCAGCTCTGTGCTGGTGCTGAGGAAACCCAGGAGCAGGTGAGTATGGCCCTGCCCTTGCGGTGCTCATGGCTCCGCCAAGCAGACAGGAGGAGGTCCTAGTGAGTCAGGGAGAGCACAGGGTCCCGATGGCAAGGGTCTGAAAGCTACAGGATGCAGGGCCTGGGGGCTTTGGTGGCCCGGAATGGCTTCCCAGAGCATGTATAAATGAGATCTCCCCACACCTAGGAGGATGACTTGGCCGAGCTGGCCTCCCAGCAGTACTTTGTGGACTACGGCTCCGAGATGATCCTGGAGCGCCTCCTGAACCTCGTGCCCACCTACATCCCTGACCGCGAGATCACGCCCCTGAGGACGCTGGAGAAGTGGGCCCAGTTGGCCATTGCTGCCCACAAGAAGGTCAGAGGGCTGGGGTTTTGAAGGAGGGGCTTTCTGATGACCTGGCTGGAGGGTAAGGACCTGAGCAATCAAAGAGGTCACAGCTCTTACCTGACATCTGTCTGTCCATGGGGCTGGGAGGACAAGGTGGCACCCTTGACCTCCTGGCTCCCAGCAGCCTTTCTCCACCATGGATATCAGTTCACTTGTGTTTTCTGCCCTCTACTCTGCACTGGGCGCCAGGGACACAGAGATGGATCAAATCTAGCCCCATGGCCTCATGAGGGAAACCATGGGTCCATGGGCACTGGGGGTCCCAGCTCCTGGCCTCCCACCAACGCTTATTAGTGCTACAGCTCAGGCGAGTTGGTGCATGCTGGAGGAGCTTCTAGGAAGTGCACCTCCTTTCCCCTAAAAGAGCTCTGGCCCAACTTCCTGCCTGGGGAATTTGAGGTACTGGCCCCCTCTGCCTCTTGTTTAAGGCCCCAGGCCCATAACCAGCCCTGAGTAGCTCCCTTCTAAGCTAAGAGACCCGCCCCAAGTAGAGCAGGGGTGCCCTGGTTGGGGTGGGGGACCCTGGCTGCTGGAGGGGACCCATGGGCCTCCCCATCTCCAGGCCCTGGTTGTATAAGAGCAGAATCCTCTTTGCACACAAGTTGCCAAGGGCTCCAAGATCAGTGTGTCTCAACCCCTACGCCACGTGGCCTCTTCCCTAACCCAGGAGCCCCATGTGTCTCCCCCTGAGCTCTTTGCCTCCCCTTGAGCTGCCCACAAGTCTCCACCTGTACCCGAATGCTCCCTGCACCCCCTGTGCTTCTAGGCCTGGCTCACCCCCGAGAACCTCCCTGTCCTCAGCCCCCTCCAGAAGAGATGCATGTACTCCCTCCCCCACTCTTTCTGTTCTTGGCCACCTCCTCTCCCTCACCCCTCACACTTGGTTAGCTGCTGAAGCCCATCCATTCCACCTGCCAACGGCTCCAGCCTCCATCCCCACCTCCACTCCTCTGCCTTCCCTGGGTCCTCGGTGTGCACTGCCAATGTGTATGTGGCACCTGACATGTTCTGGGTTGGGTGCCATCACTCATGAATTCCCTTTGTTTTGGGTGCTTGCCATGTGCCGGGCACTGCACCAGGCCCTGGAGACACAGCTGCGAGTGCAACAGATGTGCCCCCTGCCCTCTCAGAGCCCGTGACCGAGCTCGTGTGTCTCCCCACTGGACTGTAGTGCCCTGGCCTGTGCGTTCCAGAGCCCTGGCCCCGGCCTCTTGTAGAGTGGACAGGTCCGAATTAGCATGATTATTAGGGTCAGAGGAGTAAAAACATTTTATTTTGAAATAATTTCAAACTTACGAAAAAGTTGCAAGTTAAAAAGCTAGGCCTGCTGTGTACAGTATACACTTCACCTAGACTCACCAGATGTTAACGGCCCTCTTCGTGCATGGAAATGTGACAGCACAGGGGCTGGCACACACACAAGTCTTCATCTATGTTTGTGTTCATAGATGATAAAAACCATGAGTTCATTCTGATCCCTCCAATTCTACTCCAATACCACCAAGTTCTTATTAAAGCTCGGCAGAATATTTTTAGATAATAAAACATCCGTGCCTTAATTTCTTGCCAGGAGCACTGCATTATTCCCCCATCTGCTTGCCCACTCCAGGCTCCAACCCTTCTCTACCCTGCAATCTTCCTAACTCCCAAGTTTACCTGTCAGTTTCCACTAAGAGACCAGCCTCACAGTGGTGGCCTCGCCCATGGTTCTCTGTGACCTGGCTCCTACTCACCGGTTTCCCACTCCCTCTTCTTGGTCAGGCCTGGCACCCCCCCCGGCCCCATCCTTAGCCACTCACGTTCCTGTTCCCAAAACTCCTTCCCTGATCCCTGCCCTTGTGCCTTGCACATGCGCCGGCTGGGATCGTGGGCTTTCTTGTCACTCTGCTGAATTGGGAGCTCCCTGAGGGGGGACCCATGTTCCTCTAGCAAGTGCTCACTGCTGTTGATGGAATCGGAGGAAGATGGAGTGACGGGGAGGCTGTGGGCTGGGGGGGTGGGGTGAGGCCATGGTGTACACGAGGACACGGTGGCCTGGGGCCCACTTCTGACTTGCAGACAGGGACATTTGATTTCCAGACAGAGCTTGTGCCAAGTCTTTTGTCCCCTGTCCCTCTCTGTGCCCTTCCAGGGGATTTATGCCCAGAGGAGAACTGATGCCCAGAAGGTCAAAGAGGATGTGGTCAACTATGCCCGCTTCAAGTGGCCCTTGCTCTTCTCCAGGTTTTACGAAGCCTACAAGTTCTCAGGTACCCCTCAGCCCACCTGCCTCCCGTCCCTCCCTCGATGGCTCTGGTCCGTGGCAGAGGGAGGGGGATGGCCTGAGCCAGACTCCCCAGTCAGCCAGCCTCCTGCCCGCAGGGTTGCTTGGCCTCCAAGTCAATGTGCTGAGTGGGTCCTGCCTCCCTGCAGCCCAGTAGGGCTCCGTGGCACATAGTAGGTTCTCAGCAACACACTGGGTCAAACAATTGAGTATTATGATCATTAAAGCACCTACTATGTACAGAAGAGGGTGGCCCAGAGCACAGGCTGGGCCGAACCCGTGAAGCTGAGAGTAGATGCAGCCGACAAACCTGCACTGGCCACTTGCTGAGCCAACCTCAGGCCACTGGTACCAGGCACCTGCTCCATGCCAGGCCCTGTGCTGGTGGTGGCTTCACAGAACCACCAAATATCAGGTTCGAGGGAACGCTGGGGCTCAGTTTGTCTGACTCTTCCCCGTATCCCACCATACCGCACGGCAGGGACTTGTCCCAAGCTGCACAGACCAGGGGCAGGAATGCGGCCTCAACCCAGTTCCTTAATCCAACACTCTCTTCCCACCGCACCTGGGGTTTCGGCTTGTAGGGAGGTTGTGTTCTCCGAGCCTCAGTTTCCCCATCTGTAAAATGGACGTCAACATACCCCACCCTGGCCACCTCCCTGGTGGTTATGAGGATCGAGAAGGGCTGGGTTCGGCAGCGGGCAGGTGCCCTCTCAGTGCCTCTGTCTCTGCCCCAGGCCCCAGCCTCCCCAAGAACGACGTCATTGTGGCCGTCAACTGGACGGGCGTCTACTTCGTGGATGAGCAGGAGCAGGTGCTTCTGGAGCTGTCCTTCCCCGAGATCATGGCCGTGTCCAGCAGTAGGTTAGTCCGGCCCCCACTCCCCGCGTTAGTGCAGGGCGGGGACTTGTGAAGACCAGTGGCAGGGATGGGACTCAAACCCGGGGTCCTGATTCAGCACTTTCTGAAGTGAGGAGGGGCAGATGGAGACACAGGCAGACACACAGGGAAGGAGAGAGCTCCCGGGGCTTTTCTGCGGGTCATGGGGGCCTTTGAAGGAAACCTAACAGAGGACATCACCAAGGTGCAGAGACACGCAGTGGCCTGTCCTGGTCGCATGTGACTGAGCAGTATGTGCTGCACCCTGCAGACCCCTCAGGCACCTTCCTCCCTATAGGGTGGGGGGGGGGGGGGCGGATATTTCCAGCACATTCGTGGCTGTTCTGGGATGGGCACGGGTGGTTAGGACAGTCGGGGACAGTCGAGCGTGTACAAAAAGCTGGCCTGAGATTCAGGCCTCCGTGTGGGACTCACCTCCATGCCCTCATCTCTAAAATGGAGGTCTTAACTTTCCATCAGTACAGTGGTGAGGAATACATGCAATAATTGATAGGAGAGCTCTTTGTAAACTGAGAAGTGCAGTGCACATGGGAGCAACGTTGGGAGTGGGTCCTGGAATGGACTGGCATTCCCAGCAGTGCCTCCTCCCCGCATCTGGGGCTTGTAGGAGTGTCTCTGGGCTGTGTCCGATGTGGGCAGGGGTTGGGTCACGTCCAGCTCGGACCAGGCACGTGGGATGCAGTGGTGACAAGATAGTCCTTGTCCTCTTGCAGCTTCACTTGAGAGGGGAGATGGGCATCGAATAAGCCATTGTAAAGTAGGGGCCAGTGTGCTGAGGGCTATGGGAAGGCAGGGAGGGCTTCCTGGAGGCAGTGGTTTCTAGGCTGAGCCCTAAAGGGTGAGTGGGAATTAGACAACAAAGGGGAAGTGAGCTCCCCCTGCAGGCCTCCCAGGACCATGTGTGACTTTGGCCTGGCCGTGGCTGACTCAGGCTGAGCTGTGGCTGCCTGGGCCCCATCTCACCCTGGCTGGGCCGGCCTCTTTCTGGCTGGGCCACATCTGACTAGGCTGGCCTTGGTCTCCTTCAGGGAGTGCCGTGTCTCGCTCTCGCTGGGCTGCTCTGACCTGGGCTGTGCTGCATCTCACTCGGGCTGGGCAGGAGTGACCCCGACTGGGCCCTGTTCTCCATGTTGGTCCTGCAGGGGAGCGAAACTGGTAGCCCCCAGCTTTACGCTGGCCACCATCAAGGGGGATGAGTACACCTTCACCTCCAGCAATGCTGAGGACATCCGTGACCTGGTGGTCACCTTCCTGGAGGGGCTCCGAAAGAGGTCTAAGTATGTGGTGGCCCTGCAGGACAACCCCAGCCCTGGTGAGTGGCTCCTGGCACGAGATGCCAGTCCCTGGGGTCAGGGTGTTAGGCAGATTACGTGCCCTGGCCTTGGCCTGGCGTTCAGGATCACTAGAGCCTGTTACCCATTCTTCCCCAGACACCTTCGGTTCCAGCTGGACCAAATAGCTCAACCCTGTGCCTTCGATCAGTGCCCTGCGGGGAACCTTCCTCCCTCTGGTCTTAAATACCTATTACTTGCCAACTTCTCCAGATGAGATCAGGGGTTTCTCCTCAGTGTTCCCCCAATACCCACCATCTTCAAATGATGACAGTGGTAACAACTATGGACCGTGCATCCCCGGGCCTTATAGGTCCCGAGCAGAGCGTGAGAAAGAGACGAAATGAACCCAGCCCTGCCCTCAGTGGGGAGGGGGTGGGAGCAGACAGTGACCATTCCTGTGATAATGCAGTGACCCGGGAAGCCCAGAGGCTGTGGGAGCCTGGGATTCGGGGAGGACGTATGTGTGAACAGATCGTTTGGGGCAGAGAGGAGAACCGAGCAGAGGCTGGAGGGGGCAGGTGTGTCTGGGAACTGTGGGCAGTTTGTTTCGGCTGGAATGGGTGAGGTGAGGCAAGGCGGGAGGGGCAAAAAGTGAGGCAGAAGACGTCAGGAAGGCCATCTGCCAGCAACAGGCCTGTAGCGTGTCGAGGAGTGTGGGATTCCTTTTAGGGCAGTGGGGAGCCACGGAAGGCTTCTGAGCTGGGAAGTGGCCCCCTCCGATGGCTGTCTGAGTTGGGGGTTGTGCAAGGTAGAGGCAGAGCGGCTGCTGAGCAGATATGGGACAGGGCCTCAGTTCCAGTGGGGAGGAGGGGCTTACAGGTCATCAACCCAAAGAGAGGTGTTCCAACCCAGCCTCTCTCTCCACCCCCATGTGGCCCTGCTCACCCATGCCTTCCAGCGGGCGAGGAGTCAGGCTTCCTCAGCTTTGCCAAGGGGGACCTCATCATCCTGGACCATGACACAGGAGAGCAGGTCATGAACTCAGGCTGGGCCAATGGCATCAATGAGAGGACCAAGCAGCGTGGGGACTTCCCCACCGACTGCGTGTATGTGATGCCCACTGTCACCATGCCACCGCGGGAGATTGTGGTACGTGGCCCGGGGTGGGGCACATGCATGGGAGGCTCCCCTGGCCCCTCCTTGTCTTCTTCCCACATAAAATGGAGTGAGGGGTTACAGTAGATTCATGCTTTGCAGCTTCTGTGAAGATGATCTGGGGGTCTTATGGGACCATAAACTGAAAGTTGGCGGCAACTACCAAATGTATGCCAGGTGGAGAGGGACCTAGAAATTGCATCAGGGGAGGAACTGTCCAGGGGTTAGGGGATCAGAGAAGAGTGGCCTAGGGGATGGGGGTGGGGGTACAGGCTTGCACTGTCCAGAAAGGCAGTGAGGGCAGAGATGGGAAGTGAGGCCCTGCTTCCTCTGGAGCCCCTTGAGCCAGCACTGAGGACTCGGAGCCCAGCTTTCCAGGCAGCTCCAGAGCCAGGCTCTGTTGACGGGGCAGTTCTCACACTGCATCCGCTGCCTTGTCCAGGCTTTCTGACTGACCCAACTTAGTTCAGACACAGGGCACCAAGGGAAGAGTCCTAAGGCCAGCATGATGGAGGCAGTGGTAATGTCAGAGATCCCCCAGGAGGAAAGGTGTTCCCAGGGTCAGAATGGGGCACAGGGCCCACCCCCAGACCCACTTAAGGCGGCTCTGGGCTTTACCATGTTGATCCAGGGGCCCGGGGTACAGATCCAGGGGCACCTGACCTCAGCTCCCCGTCTCTCGGTCTCTAGGCCCTGGTCACCATGACCCCCGACCAGAGGCAGGACGTTATCCGGCTCTTGCAGCTGCGAACGGCAGAGCCTGAGGTGCGCGCCAAGCCCTACACGCTGGAGGAATTTTCCTACGACTACTTCAGGTGACGGGGGAAGGGGAGAGAGGGCCCCAGGACAGGGAGCTGCAGGCTTCTGCTACCCTCTGGTCTGCGTGCTGGGGTTGCTTTGCGGTGTCCCCGTCTGTGAGCAGTGCCCAGGTCAGAGGGAACCAGAGGGCAGTTTCAGTCCATCGAGATGATGCTTCTCATGTTGTGTCATCTTATCCTTCCTTCATTTAAGATACTGTGACTGCGCCCACCCTAGGTGGAGTCCTGGGCACTCCTGACTCAAGGCTGTACCTGCCTCACCGATTCACAGTCCTGGTGGGGAGACAGGCATGAGACCAGGCGGCTGTTATTCTGTGCGCCCAGTGTTGTGATGGAGATGCTGGGTCGGGGTGGAGATGGAGGCTTCGTGGAGGAAGTGGTGTCTGAGCTAAGCTGGGGCGGGGGTGGGGGGGGTGGGGGGGTGCGGGGTGAGCCGGGTGGAGGAGCGCCACAGCTGGAGCAGAGCAAGCAGAGAGAAGCAGGCGCGAGCAGGCCGGGGAGGCGGGCAGGGCTGCCGGGGCACAGCCAGCCTTGTTAGTATCTCCGTCTGTTGGCTGAGAAAGTAAGGCCCGGGCAGGGCTGGTGACTCATCCCACGTCACGCAGCTCAGCAGGGAAGCCTGTTCTCTCCGCTCCGCTTCCTACACGGGGCGGGATGGGGCTGGAGTCTCACAACCTGGCCGTCAGTGCGGACTGTCCTGTGATGTGCAGGCCCCCACCCAAGCACACGCTCAGCCGCGTGATGGTGTCCAAGACCCGCGGCAAGGACCGGCTGTGGAGCCACACGCGGGAGCCGCTCAAGCAGGCGCTGCTGAAGAAGATCCTGGGCAGCGAGGAGCTCTCGCAGGAGGCCTGCATGGCCTTCATCGATATCCTTACCCTCAGGGGTGGGGGGGGGGGCATGGAGGGTCAGGCAGGGGCCACGGGGAGGGGGCGCCTAGGGCAGGGGAGGGCTGGGCTGGGCCTGGCCTCTAGGGTTTTTGTCTAGACACTTCCTTCCTTCTGAGGGGCCCAGCTGGGGCCTGGGCAGACGCAGGGGGATACTGACGGAGTGCCTCTCTCTGTGTGCCCGGCACCTTACAGCGTGCAGGGGGCTGCCTCACCCATTGTCTCCTCACACCCTGTCACTTGGTTGACGGATGTATATCGTGCCATGTGCTGGGCCAGGCGTGGAGACACGGCGGTGAGCAGACCCAGTCCCTAGCCTCGTGGTGCTCATAGTTGAGAGTGGAGATGTGCTGATTGGGGTCAGTGCTGTGATGGGACCCGACAGCACATTGACCTGACTTGGCCTTGGAGGAGGGCAGGGAGGACTTCCTGGAGGAAGTGATATCTAGGCTGGAGACTGGGTAGGCCTTGGCCAGTCAAAGGGGAGATGGGTGGGGAATGTTCTTGACAGAGGGAGCAGCATGTATAAAGGCCCTGAGGCAAAACAGAGCAGGGCTGTTTCAAGGGCAGAAATTAACTCAGCACAGCTAGAGGCTAGAGTTCAAGAAGGGAATCCCAAGATGTGGGCTGATGGATGAAAGTTTCCCAAGGCCTGTTAAGAAGCTTGGGCTGTGTCCTGCGGTGCAGCCATGGGGAGCCACTGGGGCAGGGGGTGGCATGGTTAGATCTGTGATTTGGAAAGTTCATTCTGGTTGCTGTGAGGACTCTGGTAGTGGGGCTGGGGCCTGGAGCACGATGGCTAGTGAGGAGGTGGCCAGAGGAGTTGAGGAGAGAGGGTGGGCAGTGGGCATGGAGAGCAGTGTGGGCAGATTATGCCCATTTCCTGGGTGAGTAGCCTGAGGCCCAGGGCCACATGATCAGGGGTGGCAGACCCTGTTGGAGAGTGTGGTCGCCTGCCTCCCGGGCCATTGTTCCCCGACTGGTCACAGCCTTCCTTGACAGCTCCTCACCCGTGCTCAAGTACATGGGTGACTACCCGTCCAAGAGGATGCGCTCCGTCAATGAGCTCACAGACCAGATCTTCGAGGGTGCCCTGAAGGCTGAGCCCCTCAAGGACGAGGTGTACGTGCAGATCCTGAAGCAGCTGACTGACAACCACATCAGGTAAGGCGGGATGGTGGGAGGGTGAGGGGCAGGCCCCCCCACCCCTAGTGCTAACAGCTGAAGGTAATCGTAAAGGTCCTCCTCCCACTGTGAGCTCACTCCCTGCTGAGGCAGCGGCTGGCTCTGCCTGGGAACAGTCCTTCTTCACTCAGAGCAGGAAGCTGTCCTCAGGCCCCCTCATGTCCTAGCTCTCCCTCAAGGCCCAAGGAAGAGGGTCAAGAACCAAGAGGTGGTGGCTGCGCCCTCAGTGTCTGTCCTCCCCGCAAGTTGAACAGCCCCAGCTCCTCCTCATTTCCCGCTGCTCTCTGCCTGAGCCTCCTCTGGATACCCCTCCCTAGCCCAGATGCCACTGTCTGCCTACAGGTGCATCTCATGAGCACTTGTCCCATCCCTGGCTCAGGCTGAGCTGGCTGTCAGTCAGAAGCTCTGGATAAAAACTTTCATGGGGGCTTCCCTGGTGGCGCAGTGGTTGAGAGTCCGCCTGCTGATGCAGGGGACGTGGGTTCGTGCCCCGGTCTGGGAGCATCCCACATGCCGCGGAGCGGCTGGCCCCGTGAGCCATGGCCGCTGAGCCTGTGCGTCTGGAGCCTGTGCTCCGCAACGGGAGAGGCCACAACAGTGAGAGGCCCGCGTACCCCGAAAAAAGAAAAAAAAAAAACTCTCATGGGCTGGGGGTGTTGGACCCCAGAGGGTGTCACCGCCTCCCTGATGGCCCAGACCATGGCAGGAGGGGGAAGTCAGGCACATGCTCACCTCAGAGCCTGAGAGAAGCCCCACCCTCTCCCTTTATTCCCAGACTTCCAACTCCCTCCCTAGCTTTGTCACTCTCTACATCTCTTATACAAGTCTACCATTGGACCATGCGTCAGATCTTTTCGCACATTCTGTGCCCACAGCCAGGAAAACCTTTCTTCTCCTTTGCATATCAGAATTTGCCTCAGTCTTCAAAGCCTAGATCAAATGCCACCTCCTCCTAGAAGCCCTCCAGGCTTCCCTCCTGACAGACTGAAGGAGCTCAGAGTAGTGCCTGAGGGAGTCCCGGGGCTGGTCTAACATAGTGCTACTCAAATAATAGACGAGTTAAAGAGCTGCTGCTGCCATAATATAAATCACACACTGCTTCCGTCATAGGAAAGTCTTTCTAAGAAAAAAAAAATCTTAGAGTGCTTGGTGACACAGCTGATTTTTATTCTGACACAAGCACCTTACCTCCACCTGACTAGTAAGTGTGCGGCCTGGGGTGGGGTTGGCAGACCAGACTTGGAGTAGCACTAATGGGATCAGGCTGTCAGCAGGGTGGGTCCGTGTTGGTCCTCAGACAGGGGTGGGGGTGAGGGCAGGCATGTGCTGCCGTGTGAGGAGCTGAGGCGTATTGGCCCGCGGTACCTCTTCCTGCAGGTATAGTGAGGAGCGGGGCTGGGAGCTGCTCTGGCTGTGCACAGGGCTCTTCCCGCCCAGCAACATCCTCCTGCCGCATGTGCAGCGCTTCCTGCAGTCCCGCAAGCACTGCCCACTCGCCATCGACTGCCTGCAGCGGCTCCAGAAAGCCCTGAGGTACAGGAGGGGCTGCAAGGGGCAGAGGGGGCAGTGGGCATAGTGCGTGGCGGCAGGCACTGGGATGGGCCTCCGGCCACCCTGGCTTGTGAGATGAGTCCCTTGGGGATGCTGAGGTCCTGACCCATCTCTGGGGTTGGGACCCATCTTTGGGGTCCCACAGCTGCCAGGTTGACAAAGGTGGCTGTGCCCATTCTGGACAGTTTGAGAGTCTGGTTGCTCAGAAAGTTATTTTCTCATACCTTCAAGTCTGCTGGGGAGGCAGACACCTGGGCCACACTCCATACTCTGCAAAGCCCACTTGTACCCTTTGCTTCATTCGGTCCCCTCCACATCCCTATCTGGTGGGTACCATTATCGTCTCATTTTACAGATGAGGAACTAGAGGCTTGAGAGTTTGTCACCTGGAAGGAAGTGGTGGCTGGGGATTAGGCCTGGGTTTGCCTGTCTCCAAAGTGCCCTCTGCTCTCTGCTCCCCACTCCCCATGGCCCCAAGAATCTGCTGCCTCCTGACTTGCCCCCCTTCCGCCCCCCCCCCCCCCCCGCTCCCCTGGTTTTCAGAAACGGGTCCCGGAAGTACCCCCCGCACCTGGTGGAGGTGGAGGCCATCCAGCACAAAACCACCCAGATTTTCCACAAGGTCTACTTTCCCGATGACACAGACGAGGTGAGGGACTCTGGCTTCTTGGTCTGTGGGTGCCCCTGAAGGACCAGGCTCCCTCGGGGACACGGGGCAGCCCTGATGTCTCTTCCCCACCACTCCCACCTTTTCCCCCATCCTCCTGCCCCTCAGTGGAGTCGGGGCTCAGTCAAGAGGCCACAGACTCCTCGGGTCAGGAGCCCTGGGGCTCCTGGTTCAGCCTCTCACTTCCTTGATCAGCTTCCTTGAGAAGGTCACCCCTCCCTCTCTCTGAGGAGCCTCTGCTTTAGAGAAACGTGCTTTCTCCCTCTGAGCTGAGCTCTGTGTTGATGTCATCTCCCTGATGCCAGCTCTGTTCCTGGGCACAGGCCTGCCTGCTCCGCAGCCCAAGACCGCCCCCGTTGCCCCGAGCCCACTCTCCCGCAGACTAACACTTCCTTCCTTCTCACCTGACCTGAGTGTGAGTCCCCTCCACCGTGGTCCCCTGGGCAAAAGTCCTATTTGTCTTCTTGTCATGCCCATTTGGTCAGGCTGGCTCCTGATCTACACCCCTTGCTCCATCCCAGCACAGCACCTCATTCAGATAAACAAGACCAACAGTGAAACTTTCGGTTTGAAAAGCAGTTTAAAAACTTGTCTAGAGATTAGAGACTCAGAAATACCACTATGGGATCCTAGTCACAAGGACAGAAAAACTTCCTAAAATCTTTTCCTGTCCCCTATGGAGGGTTGCATGGAGCACCCCCCCACCCCTCAAATCGCACTCCTCCCTCACCTGAGCTTCCCCAGGACCTCCCATCCCTCTCAAGCCCAGTCTGGGCTGCTTCCCAGTTCTTGACTCCTCACCCTTTCTGGAGTTTGCTTTCTCCTTCCTCCAGTTTCTCTCCTTCCAATCACCCTGTCCCTTCTGTGCTCCCTTGGCCTCTGCCATCACTCATGCTTGTACAGCTGGGCCCAGGACCCTGGAGGCCAAGGCTTAGTCCCGCTTGAAGGGTTGGGAAGGGCACAATCTGGGAAGACCCAGACAGGAGTTGCTTTTCCTTCTTTAAAAAAATAATTATTTATTTACTTTTAATTGAAGTTTAGTTGACGTACAATATTATATGAGTGGCAGCTATACAACACAGTGATTCACAAATTTTAACGGCGGTGTTCCATTTGTAATTATCATAAAATATTGGCTATATTCCCTGTGTTGTGCAGTATATCCTTGTAGTTTGTTTATTTTATACAGAGTAGGTTTTATACTTCTTCCTTTTCTTAAGCATGGTGCCCAGCTCTGGGGAAGCCCCCTCAGAAGGAGGGTGTCTTGCATGGGAGGGGGCTCCGTCTAGCTGGAGGCACAGCCACAGGGATGCGAGAGGCCCTGCCAGAGGCAAGCAAGTGTTCCCCCGCCACCCCTTCCCCCAGGCCTTCGAGGTGGAGTCCAGCACCAAGGCCAAGGACTTCTGCCAGAACATCGCTGCCCGGCTGCTCCTCAAGTCCTCCGAGGGATTCAGCCTCTTTGTCAAAATTGCAGATAAGGTGGGTCGGGGGGGCCACTGATTGCTTATCTGCCTGCTCTTGGTCTGTCTCGTGGGAAATTTGGCTGGCGCCCTGGGAGCTCATGGGGCAGCGGGGGTGGGGACAGAGACAGGAGGGACGGGGAGAGGAAGAGGCCCTCTTGCACACGCCATCTGAGTGTGCCCGTCTCTTCCTTACATCCCTGCAATGGCCCCCTTACATGCAGCAGCTATGCCTACATCTCTCTCAGGCATTGCACAGCCTGGCCACAGACCTCTTGGGAGCATCTGTGCTCTGGACACACTAGGCTCCTCGCCCTGCCCCAATACACATGTACTTTCCAGAGGTGATTTGACTGGTCCCTCAGCTGCCACGCTGAGGTCAGTTCGCCTCTGAAAAAGCCCTTGAAGGGAGGATGACCATCCCCACCTAATAGACCACAAACCTGGACTCAGAAGTGTTAAGTGACTTATCTCAGGTCACACAGCAGGGACTCAGATCCAGGTAGGTCTGACTCTGAAGCACAGGCCCCTGCCTTCACCCCACATTGCCCCCCGCCCCATTTATGTCCACGGGAGTCAAAGGCCCAGCTTGAAAGCCCCTTCCCATGGGGGGGCTTCCCTGACCCTTGCAGGCAGGTCAGGTGCTCTCTCCTGTCGCTCACCCACAGTTGCCTGTGCATCCATGTCTGTCCCTGTGCCAGACACTGTGACCCAGAGGTGATCTCAGTGAGGTCCTGGACCCAGCGGGGCTTAGAGCCTGTGGGAGGAGCAGGACACGGATACCAGAGAATGTCCAAAGCAGGGACTGGGCCCCTTTCTCGGCCTTTTTTCCAGGGTCCTAGAGCAGCAATCAGTGACTCTGAATGACTGAAGGGAGTCACTGTCACTGGACAGAGACACTCAGCAGGCACAGTCGGGGCAAGATGGGGTTGATACATGGACACCCCCCCCTCTGGCTGCGAGCAGGAGTTCTTCTGGAGAAGGGGCTGCCGGGGAGGCCTTGGGTGGGAAAGTCAGAAAACTCAGTATTGCTCCAGTTAAAATGATTGGACTAGAATGGCCATGTCCCTAGGTCATCAGCGTTCCTGAGAATGACTTCTTCTTCGACTTTGTACGACACCTGACGGACTGGATAAAGAAAGCACGGCCCGTCAAGGATGGTAACGTGAGGCTGAGTCCTGGGATCATCCGAGGCCTGGGGCCAGCAGGTCCTGGCTCGGGGCCATACCTGAGTGCCACCTGGGTGGGGCCCGAGTCAGGCCTTCCTCCAGGGCTGGTGCTGGGCCGGACACCCTTCTGTGCTGGGATCTTCTGGGTGACCAACTGCCCTCTACCACAGGAATCGTGCCCTCGCTCACCTACCAAGTGTTCTTCATGAAGAAGCTGTGGACCACCACGGTGCCAGGGAAGGACCCCATGGCCGATTCCATCTTCCACTATTACCAGGTGAGCTGCCCAGAGCCTCTCTGCTGTGGTTGCCTGCTGTCCTTGCCAGGGGAGGGGCAGCAGCTTGGACTGGAAGCCATTCCTGCTGGGGTCTCTGGAGGTGCCCAACCTCAGATCCTTCTCCTTCCCAACCCTCCAGCCCTCGGGCTGAGCTCTCAGGCCCTTCCCTTGGTGAGGGGCTATGCTCTGGATTTGGGATTCTGCTGGTACACCTGGGTCTGTAGACGTTTTCCAGCAGGGCATGGGCCTGCGGGAAGCCAGCAGGGTGGCTCACAGGCTGAGCCTCTAGCACGTGTCTGGCAGCTTGTACTCGTTCTGTCCTCCCAACAACCCCCAAGAAGGCATGCTGTTCCCATTTTACAGAGAAACACTCAGATCGAGTGATGTAATTAGGATCACAGGGCTGAAGGAACTGGGGTTTGATTCCAGGTCTTCACGACTGCAGCCTCAGTGGTCTCTTCCGAGGTGGCCGTTTACCGTTCTGTGGGACAGACAGACCAGGATGCTGGGAGGGGCGCCAGTGGTGGGGAAGGCAGCTGCCCTGGTAGAGAGAACCCTGGCCTGGAAGCCAGAAGGGCCGCCTTCCTTCAAACCCAGGATCTTCCTCTCCCCTTTCCCCTTTGCCCCATGTTGCCCGTTTAGCAAGTGGCACCATTAACTCCCAGCTCCCCCAAGGCAGAAACCTGAGTCAGCGTGGACCTCTCCCATGTCCCAAATCACTCACCTGAAGACTTTACCTCCCGAATATCTCTTATCTCTGAAACGCATTCACGTCTCTCCATCACCACCTCCACCAACTTGGGGCGGTCCACCATCTTTCATCTGGAAGAAGCCCATAACCTTCTCTCTGATCTCCTCCCTCTGCCTTTTTAAATCTGTAAAGCACTGAATCTGTGTGACATAATGCTGTTTCCCCGTACTGTGCCTTCCCCCCTTGGGGAGCAGTGTCAGCTGAGGTTGGGGAAGCAGGTGGGCCCAAATGTGGGGTAAAGTAGTAGGCCCGGCCTCACGTTGGCGGGGGGGTGCTTAAGGGAAGGAGCCCACTTCCTCCAGGTGCCTCCACTGCCTGTGACCCGCTCTGTCTCTGGCAGGAGTTGCCCAAGTATCTCCGAGGCTACCACAAGTGCACGCGGGAGGAAGTGCTGCAGTTGGGGGCACTCATCTACAGGGCCAAGTTTGAGGAGGACAAGTCCTACTTCCCCAGTATCCCCAAGCTTCTACGGGAGCTGGTGCCCCAGGACCTCATCCGGCAGATCTCGCCTGACGACTGGAAGCGGGTGACCGTGGGGGAGACAGTGGGAATAGGGGCCCCCTGAATGGTTCTCTGGGTACCCCAGGGTCAAGGGGGCAGGTGCTGGACAGCAGCCCAGGGAAGTATCTCTTGTGGCCACTTGGCAGTAATTTGCCCTGTCCTGGTTACCATGGTGACCGGATTTTAATCGATACTGTTTGTCCTGCTTGCTTTGGGGAGGGAAGGGCTGTCAGGAGTCCATTAACTGGTATAAGTGGGGAGGCTTCAGAGCCTCCAGGGCCCCTGGCAGCTGCTGCCAGTGCAGATGGGGCAGGAGTGGCAGGGGAGAGGACTCTGACCCCCCGCTCCCCCTGCAGTCCATCGTCGCCTATTTCAACAAGCACGCAGGGAAGTCCAAGGAGGAGGCCAAGCTGGCCTTCCTGAAGCTCATCTTCAAGTGGCCCACCTTCGGCTCAGCCTTCTTCGAGGTGAAGGTATGCCGTGGGTGCGTGCTTCTCAGAGAGGACGAGGGGGAACCAGATGGTACAGAGACTCCTCCCCCTGACTCTGGGAAACGGCAGTGGTCTCTGCCACCTGCCTGGCAAGGAAAGGAGGAAATGGCCCTCAGCTCTGTCCCAGCTAGGTGTCTCAGCTAAGTACTGGGCCCTGGGCTTAGTCCTGGGACACTGAGGGGCCATTATCTCAGCCTGGCAGGGGAGGCAGATGTGTACAAAGGCCAGAGTAATGCAGGACGATCTGCACCGTGACAGTGGGGTGGCAGAGCCTGGGAGGCCCAACCAGACAGCAAAGGCTGAGGCGGCTTCCTGGAGGAGGCAACGCTGAGCTTTCCAGGGAGACCTTGAAGGGAGGGTTCCTGGCAGACGGCCTGGCACGAGCAAAGACCCAGAGGTGTGAGAGCTCAGGCCTGGGCAGGAAGTGCGAGTGGGTGAGTGTGGCTCGGCGGGGGTGTGAGGCGAGCAGGAGAGGCCGGTAGGGTTCCTCCTGCAGGTGGTACCCAGCCTGGATGGTTTTGCACAGGGATGATTGATGGGGCCAGAGCCCACTCTGACTTCAGGGCTGGGGTGGATCTGAGGGGCAGGGCCAGAGGCAGGAGAATGGTGAAGTGGCTGGGGCGAGGGGATAGGTCAGGATGGAGAGGCGGGGAATGGCCTTGCTACACACTGAGGAGGGGGCCCCTTTGAGAAGCCTGGCTGTGCAACAAAGAGAGAGGTAGGTAGGTACACCTGGAGGCAGGTGTAGGGTTCAAGGAGGCTTTTTAAAGATGAGGGGCTTTAGGGCTGAGAGAGAGCAATAGCAGAGACTCCTAGAGAAGCAGGACAGAAGGGCTGAAACTGCTACCGGGCTGGTTGGGGACCCGTGAAGGGAGTTGGGGTAGCTCTGGGGGCCCAGCAGAGGTATTGCTAGAAACCATGAGGTTGTGGCAGGACCATGAGCACCAGTGCACCCCTGGCATTACGCAGGCAGCAGGAGAGGTAGACTTAAGCCCAGCTGGGGGCGGCTCCCCACCTGATGTCTCTGGCTTTTTTTTTTTTTTTAACTAGCAAACTACAGAGCCAAACTTTCCTGAGATTCTCCTAATTGCTATCAACAAGTATGGGGTCAGCCTCATTGATCCCAGAACCAAGGTGAGCAGCGACAGGGAAGAGGAGGCGGGGGTGGGCCTCTCTTTGCACTTCTGACAAAGGCCCCCAGACTCAAACCCCGAGAGACCCTATCAGCCACCACCATCCTCGCTTCATCCACCCACCTGGCCACACATCTTGAGAGGCTGACCGTGTTTGCTGCGTCTACTTCCTTACCTCTCATCTCTCCATCAAAACTGCTGAGTTACTAACAAAGCCCTCGCTACTAAATCCAGTCACTCTAGTGCTTGGCCTTTCAGCATCACTGGATACTTCCAAGCACTTCCTCCCAGAATGCTCTCTGTCCATACTGGTCAGGGTGGGAGGCTCTACTGGAGTAACTGCTGCTCAGGTTTGTGGGCCGGAGCAGTTCCTACCGAGGGGGCCAGGAGACAAGTCCTACCACTGACACAGGAGGGTACAACGGGGGCTGTTGGCGAAGGGGGCAATGACCCCCATCTTCCCCGTGGCTCCGTGTGCCCACTTTCCTGGTTTTCCTCATATCCCCCTTGGTCTCCTTCTCAGGCACTTCCCTGGGCTTCTTCTCTACCCAGCCCACACACTGTGTTCCCTCAGTCTGTGTCGTCTTGTCTCCCCCCTCCAACTCTGCTGGACCATCTCATCTGTGACCACAGTTTCAGTTCCTTCAGGCTCTCCGATTTACAGTTCTGGGCCCCATACACCTGACGGCCTCCTGGGCTTCCTTAGTTGTCCCACCAGCCGGCCCCACCCAAGACCTGGAGGGGGAAGGCATGTGCTTCCCACAGCAGCTCCATAGCACAGCTGGACTCTACCCTCTGCTCCTTTTCTCGTCTGAGAGTCTGAGGTCCTTCGCGTGGGTGGTGTCTGTGGGCTGGAGCTGAGGGGTGAGGCCAGACGGTCCAGGCCGTGCAGCTTCAGACTCTCTCTGCTCCCCTAGGACATCCTGACCACCCACCCCTTCACCAAGATCTCCAACTGGAGCAGCGGCAACACCTACTTCCACATCACCATTGGGAACCTGGTGCGCGGGAGCAAACTTCTCTGTGAGACGTCACTGGTGAGAGCTCTTCCTTCCAGGCCTGGCGGGCTCCCCTGTCTCACCTGCGGCTTCAATTAAGGGACACACAAATTAGCACCTTAATGTGAGGTCGCAACAGCTTAGAGCCCTAGATGTCTGGCTGGATGAATCCAACCCTTCAGCCGTGTGGCTGGGGAGACTTAAGTAAGTCCAGAGGAGGGGGCAGGATCTGCCTTTGTCTGGGCTTCTTCTGTCCACTGCAGTTTGCTAGGAGCTGTGTCCTGGGTCTGAGTGGGCGGCCGTGTCCTACATCTGTTTCTCTTCTTGCTGCTGTTTCCAGGGCTACAAGATGGATGACCTCCTGACTTCCTATATTAGCCAGATGCTCACGGCCATGAGCAAACAGCGGGGCTCCAGGAGTGGCAAGTGAACAGTGGGGAGGTGGTGCTGGCTCTGTGCCTGCTCTCTAGGCAGCAGCTGGCTCAGGACCGTCGGCTACCTCTGCAGCCGGGGGAAGACCTTTGCCATCGAGGCAGGGAGGCTGGCCACCACTGACTGTACCATCGTGGCCTCTGACCCTTCTTCCGGTGCAGTGGCCTCACCGGGATGCAGAACTCCCCTCCATCCACCCCTGAAGCACCCGGTTGGTTCTAGTCCTGGCTTGCTGTGGCCTTCCCAGTTGTAAAACCCTGTGCTCCTTGGATGCCCTTCTTAGCTCAGACTAGCCCTACGATGTGACCTCTTTTGACTTTCTGTGCACCACCAGGAAAGGTAACCAAGAGGACTACCTAGTTCTTCATGCTGGAAACAACCAACCAAGATTGTTCTGAAGCCTAAGGGACTGGCTTCATTCCCCTAAGTCCGGGAGCCTCAGCTGGGGTGAGGGCAGACGGACCACTTTTATATATTACAGTGTGAGTGAGTGCTGAGCCCCTGCTCGAGGCTCCCCGATCACCTCAGGCATAAAGCATGTGTTCCATCTTCTGGCCCTGTAGTGTCTTTGCTGGGGGAGGGGTGGGGGCAGGGTGTGGGGCCAGGACAGGGCCCTTTGGGGGAGTGGCCCTCGCATCCTGCCAGAAACATCTCCTGGGCTCATCAAGAAACCTCCAAGAACCTCAGGAACCACGCTGCCTTGGGATGAATCCTTACGTCCAGTGGGTGCCTGTAAAATATTACTTTGTGACCTGGATGGAACATACAAGTTTGGACAGGACCTGGGCAGGTCCGGGGGTGGGGGATTCAGGCAGGGAAGGTGTGATCTGGGGGTGGGCATGCTTCTGGGCTGTGGCTGGGATGAGCACCTAGAGAAATGACAGGGGAGAGGTTGGCATGTTTTGTGGTCTGTCCTCAAGGCCCCCCCTGGTACTTCAGCACAGCCAGCCCAGCTCCACTTGCCCTCACTCACTCAAGGGTCTGGGGTCACCTGCATGTAGGTGACAAACCACTCCACAGGGCGTGCTAATCCTGTTCTCTCCAGAGGCCTGTGCGGGAGGTGGAGGGGCTGTCCGGTGAAATGGAGGCCCCAAACCAGACAGCCCTGCTTTCTGGGAGGGCAGCCCTGCCCCACCAATGTTCACATGACTCCACAGGCAGCCCGGGATAAAGCTGAGCCCCAAGGAGGGTGCTGTGGTGTCCTCCCTACACATCATCAAATACATGGAAATATGAGCCCTGGAGGAGTGTGAATACCTGACGGGCACATAATGGAACACAACTTGCTGCTTCTAACGCTGGGCTCCCAGACAGGTATTCTCAGCTCTAGTTTCCTATCAAGACCAAATGCCTTTGGGTGGACATGGGATTATGCCCATCACCCCACTGGGGAATCAGCCAATGACAAGCTATTAGGAAGCACCCACTGCACACTGTACGACAGGATGTGCGTGTGGGATGAGATCTTCACCCCCAACGTGTGCCCATGCCACCTCTCCTTCTCTGACTCACTTTGTCACACATCCCCTAGTCTTTGTCAGCCTGAGTGACCACAGAGGGTCTAAAGATTGCATCGCTTACCTTCGGAGTTCCTGAGAGGTTGCCTTTTTTTAGTAAACATCTTTATTGGAGTATAATTGCTTTACAATGGTGTGTTAGTTTCTGCTTTATAACAAAGTGAATCAGTTATACATATACATATGTTCCCATATCTCTTCCCTCTTGCTTCTCCCTCTTTCCCACCCTCAATATCCCACCCCTCTAGGTGGTCACAAACCACAGAGATGATCTCCCTGTGCTATGTGGCTGCTTCCCACTAGCTATAATACGTCGGGTAGTGTATATATGTCCATGCCACTCTCTCACTTTGTCACAGCTTACCCCTCCCCATATCCTCAAGTCCATTCTCTAGTAGGTCTGTGTCTTTATTCCTGTCTTACCTCTAGGTTCTTCATGACCTATTTTTTCTTTTCCTTACATTCCATATATATGGGGTAGCATACAGTATTTGTTTTTCTCCTTCTGACTTACTTCACTCTGTATGACAGGCTCTAGGTCCATCCACCTCACTACAAAAGACCCCAAATAGCCAAAGCAATCTTGAGAACGAAAAATGGAACTGGAGAAAGCAGACTTCCTGACTTCAGACTATACTACAAAACTACAGTAATCAAGACAGTATGGTACTGGCACAAAAACAAATATAGATAAATGGAACAGGATAGAAAGCCCAGAGATAAACCCACGCACATATGGTCCCTTATCTTTGATAAAGGAGGCAAGAATATACAGTGGAGAAAAGACAGCCTCTTCAATAAGTGGTGCTGGGAAAACTGGAAAGCTACATGTAAAAGTATGGGATTAGAACACTCCCTAACACCATACACAAAAATAAACTCAAAATGGATTAAAGACCTAAATGTAAGGCCAGAAACTATCAAACTCTTACAGGAAAACATAGGCAAAACACTCTATAACATAAATCACAGCAAGATCCTTTTTGACCCACCTCCTAGACAAATGGAAATAAAAATAAACAAATGAGACCTAATGAAACTTCAAAGGTTTTGCACAGCAAAGGAAACCATAAACAAGACCAGAAGACAACCCTCAGAATGGAAGAAAATATTGGCAAATGAAGCAACTGACAAAACTTACAAGCAGCTCATGCAGCTCAATATCAAAAACACAAACAACCCAATACAAAAATGGGCAAAAGACCTAAATAGACATTTCTCCAAAGAAGATATACAGATTGCCAACAAACACATGAAACAATGCTCAACATCATTAATCATTAGAGAAATGCAAATCAAAACTACAGTGAGATATCATCTCATGCCAGTCAGAATGGCCATCATCAAAAAATCTAGAAACAATAAATGCTGGAGAGGTTCTGGAGAAAAGGGAACCCTCTTGCACTGTTGGTGGGAATGTAAATTGATACAGCCAGTATGGGGAACAGTATGGAGGTTCCTTAAAAAACTAAAAAGAGAACTACCATACCACCCAGAAATCCCAGTACTGGGCATATACCCTGAGAAAACCATAATTCAAAACTCTAGAGTCATGTACCAACATGTTCATTTCAGCTCTATTTACAACAGCCAGGACACGGAAGCAACCGAAGTGTCCATCAACAGATGAATGGATAAAGAAGATGTGGCACATAGATACAATGGAATATTACTCAGCCGTAAAAAGAAACGAAATTGAGTTATTTGTAGTGAGATGGATGGACCTAGAGTCTGTCATACAGAGTGAAGTAAGTCAGAAAGAGAAAGACAAATACCGTATGCTAACACATATATATGGAATGTAAGAAAAAAAATGTAATGAAGAACCTAGGGGTAAGACGAGAATAAAGACACAGACCTACTAGAGAATGGACTTGAGGATATGGGGAGGGGGAAGGGTAAGCTGTGACAAAGTGAGAGAGTGGCATGGACATATATACACTACCAAACATAAAATAGATAGGTAGTGGGAAGCAGCTGCATAGCACAGGGAGATCAGCTCTGTGCTTCGTGACCACCTAGAGGGGGATAGGGAGGGTGGGATGGAGGGAGACGCGAGGGGTAAAGGATATGGGAACATATGTGTATATGTGACTGATTCACCTTGTTATGAAGCAGAAACTAGCACACCATTGTAAAGCAATTATACTCCAATAAAGATGTAGAAAAACAAAAAAAGAACGTAGCTAGTCCCAATTAGTACATATTGTGTGATCCGATTTATATGAAATGCTTGAAACAAAAATCTCCAGAGACAGTAAATAGGTTAATGGCTACATAGGGCTGGGAGGGTCAGGAAGCCAGTTGGGTGGGGAGTGACTGATAATGGGTATAGAGTTTCTTTTTAGGATAATGAAAGTGTTCAAAATTGATTATGGTGATGGTTGTACAACTCGATATACAAAACTCATTAAATTACATACTTTAAATGAGTGAATTATATAGTGTGTGAATTATATCTCAATAAAGTTATTTTTTAAAAGGAGGGTGATCTCTATGGGAACTTAAGGATAACAGTAATGCCACTCATTTGGGTAACACTTAATTTTTTTCCAAGTTCTTTTTGATCCATATGGCACCACTAAGATACATGCAGTATGAATGTTCTAATTTACAATTTAAAGATAAATAATTTGAGGCATATTGATTTCCCCAAGCATACATTTGCATGTATTCTCTACCAGTGAATGTCAATTCCTGGGGTGAGTGAAAAACATCTTAGATATTCCAATTGTTGTGGCTTTCCAAATGGCCACTGTACATAAACAGGTATATAGTATAACTATGGTATCAAATTTTATGTGATTAGGAAGCAATGTCTTAAAAGGCTCCTGGGGCAGGTGGGGGCGAGTGGAGACAATGAAAAAAAAGTTGAGAAACACTGCCTTAGTGGTACAGCAAAGAAAATAAGTCAGATCTCCTAAGCATCCCAGGCCTGTGTTACTTCCATTAACGTGTGTGTGTGTGTGTGTGTGTGTGTGTGTGCGTGTTCTAAATCTCAGGGGTTTTAATGCAAAGGTGATCATATTTTCTAGGACAGTAACAATTTCACATGATTTTATTTTTCCTAATATTGATTAAACATACAACTACAGGGGCTTCCCTGGTGGCGCAGGCCCAGCGGCCATGGCTCACGGGCCCAGCCGCTCCGCGGCATGTGAGATCTTCCCGGACCGGGGAGCGAACCCGTGTCCCCTGCATTGGCAGGCGGATTCTTAACCACTGCTCCACCAGGGAAGTCCCCAGACCTTTAATTTTTAATAGCAATGAGGAAAAAGGCGATACCGATTTAAGCTTTGTTTTCTATTTCTTTTGCCTGGAAGTACTTTACCCTAGATTTCTGCTTGGCTTGCTTCTGCATACCATTAATATCTTTAGTCAAATGTATGGCAAAACCTTCCCTGACTACTCTGTCTGAAATAGTACCCCCTCTGTCATTACCTTCTTTCTTTTCCTTATATCCTTCAGAGCACATGAGGAAAGTAAAATTAAAATATGATATAAATATATATCCATATAAAAGAGATAATGGAAAATATTACAAAGTGTTTACAGCAATTAACATAAACAGGTTGAAATTATGAGTGAAAAAAATATACATGGTACTTCCTAATTTGTCTACAATGTTAACATAATTTTGTTTTCAAAATAAAGTTATCATTAAAGAAAATATTATGTTAACAGAAATTTCAAAACAGGTGTAATAAGAGAATGAAGGGGGAGTTCAGTTAATTTTTCCCACCTCTACAGTGCCCAGGCTGAGATCTCATCAGGTGCAGAACTTTGAGATACATAGATATGGAGGCCACGTCCTGCTCAAGGCTGGTTGGCCTCTGGCCTTACCTCATGGCACACAGCTCCAATCTGGCCTTCATCCATGTGGGTTCCCAAGTATTCCATGTCAAAGAACCTCCAGCCAAGTATCCCATTACGACTCATAGCCCATCTCCCACAAGGTAACTGTAGGAGTAAAGATAACGGGTGAGAAGGAATAGAGTACCCTGGGCCATAGCAGTGGTTTTCAATGGACAAGAATACACACAGAGTGACTCTGCATTTCCCTCAGCTCTGGAAGAATCTAGGGCTCTTTTTTCTAAGCAAAAGCAAAATCTGGGGGACAGGATTACTAACTTGACACCTCTGAAGTATTCACCAGGAGAAAACCAAGTAGACTCTTCTGTGAAGCCCCAAAGGGCAGAACTAAAATCGAGAGGTTGAAGATACAATAAAATTTTATTTCGTCACAACACAAAGTAGTAATTCCTAAAATTAGGCATGACTCCCAAACCTCTAAAAGCATGAAAGCAGAGAGCACCCAAACATTTGACAAAGTCGGGACTGGGAGTCCATGTTACCAACATTAGGGAAAATCACTAAACCTCCTTTCAAGTTCTATTAGATTTGAGACCCATGAGACCCGCACTGGGTCTTGTTCAAAACTCCATACCCAGAGAGTCCAGCACAATAGATGTCAGTATTTACTGAATAAATCAAATAAGAGATAATTGTAAATACTAAGTGAAATAAGCATCATAAAAGCCACTGAAAAGCTGTAGAGTTTTATACACATGTCATCATGCTGACAATGATATCCATTTTGAATGTCTCTGATTCTAGGAATGGAATGAGTTCAGTAAGGGCTGCAGAACCAAAGCCTCTTCTGGAAGCCAAGGGCTGCTGATTAAGTACTATGGGAGAGATTATGGGGCTGACACGAGTTAGAACTGATAGCTTCACTCAGAGATTGGATCACTCAGCCCTACTATGTGATAAAGAAAAAGGTCACTTGGCCTGTCTGGTCAGTTTCCTCAGCAGTAGAATAAGACAAATAACAACAAAGATGGTCCAGAGCTCTACAGACTCTTGTGCTCGCTTTAGACAATGAAGCTAGACTGGACTGACTTACGCTGTGTGGTATGTCATCTTATCTTCATCCAGATATTGGGACTATTGCTGGGCAGATAGGGAGACTACTGGAAAAAACACATGGTCTCAACCAAAGGGTAAGATTTGAGCCCTATTCTCTTGACTATGATTCAATCCAGTCCTCTTTCCATAATGTTCTTCATTCTTTATACTTAAAAGTCATGTAGTTTTTTAATGTCCATGAAGAATAAATATGACAGATTGCTTTTCTCTTCAACAATTACTTCTGAGAGAGAAGACTATGGGAACGTGGACCAAAAGAGAATCAGGACTGGGTAAAAAGCCTTCCACTTGCAGGAGCCTACTTCCTCACTGACAAAGAATACACATTTATGGCCTGTCACCCAGCACGTGGAGAAGACATCTTCAACTTGGACTGACTGGGGGAAAATATGAGGGTCCAAAAGACTATCTCTAGACACTGACAAAGCTGATTCTCTTTCCTGGGTCCGACATGTCCCTGTCAAAACGAATACAATGCAAGACCAGATTCAGGTTGTCTCAAACACTTTGTGACTACACACTGTGCCAAGGTAACTTCTAAAATCACATCTCAGGGAATTCCCTGGTTGTCCAGTGGTAGGGACTCTACACTTTCACTGCTGAGAGCCCAGATTTGATCCCTGGTCGAGGAACTAACATCCCACAAGCCGAGCAGCATTGCAAAAAAAAAAAGAAGAAAAAAAAAAGCAGATAGCCTTTTCATTGTATGATTAAAATCACATCTCAAGGTAAAACCTCAGAGCATCACATATTTTGAGAAGAAGTAATATGAATGGAGTTCTCTTCTGGGAACTCACAAAAGCCATAGACTCTCAAATGCAGTACCTTCACTGAGTGCTCAGGTTAAGAGCACCCACTTTGTCCTCCCGCAGGAGCCCCCCGGTATCCTTTTCTATGCCAGACTAGGAGCTATCTGATGGCAGGGACTGAGCCTTATACTTCTGGTTCCACAGTAAAAGTCTCTGGAGACACCAGAAAAGGCATGATCAATAAACAATTTATAAATCTTCTAATCCCTTCCTAGAACAAATTCCTTCAACATTGTCATGTATTTACTGTTTAGATAACTCCAATGACGGGAAACTCCCTGTTTTATGAGACAGGCCATAACTCTATTGGACAGCATTCATTTTTGCTTATCCTGAGACAAAATCTGGTACCTTATAACTTTTAGTACTTTGTCCACACACTATGCTCTGTATGAGTTCATAAAAGAGATGAGAAGATGGAAAATAACTTTCAGAGGCTTTTTCAGAGCCAGTCATGACACACATTGTGGAGAGACAATCATCCCCCAAGAGGATAAGGCTCTATTTTCTACAGTTATCAACATCAGTTATCAACATCATGTGTTGGAAAGATCAAAGTTCTCTTAAAACAAAACAGAAACTTACCAATGTTTTAGATGCAGAACAAGAAATCTGGCAGAAACTAGCAGAAATGAAATCTAGCAGGCAATGCAATGTAAACAGTAAAGGAATTAGAGTCCAGGACTTGGTCCAATATGACCTGCACCTGTGATATCTCTGAGCTGGGCAAGAAGCTCACTTTCTTTTTTACACTTGAAAAATGGAAAGGGAATGGATGTTGATGTAGGAATATTCAAATCCAAAACCCTCATTTGCTACTTACTCTGGCTTCCTGATCTTGGACAAGTTATTAACTTCTATGAACTTCATTTTCTTCATCTGTAAAATATAGATAATAAACCCTGCCTCACAATGAGATACTACTGTTCAGGAAAGTGTTTAGTACAAAGTAAAGCATGACACAAATGTTAGCTACAACCCTTATTATTATGCTGAAGAACAGAACTCTGATGGACTGGAACAATGGAGTGGAATATTCAAAATGGGATTTAACGAAGATAATTTAAAAGTTCTATGTTACCAGCTTAAGGCAATCTCATGTTTAAAAAAAGAGTCAGAGATTTAAATTGGCTACAACTGTACCAGGGGTCAACAATGAAAAAGACCACCTTAAAAAAAAAAAAAAACCACCACAGAACAATGAATGAAATCATTAGGTTGTGTTGAGTTTCCAACGAAAGCTGAGTCCCACCCTCTCCATAATGGTGAAATCTCAAAGGAAACTACTGAGTGTCACATTTTAAGAGAATGCACACTAGAAGTTATTCAGCAGGGTAAGCAGGATAAGGAAAGATTTGAGATGCAGAATGAGTTAAAGACCTACATGTTTGACTCAGGCAGATGGGCTGAAGGCATTCCCTAGGGCAGAACAAACAGTACCAGGACCAGCTGTGAGAAGGTACACGGTGGTAGGGTTCAGCCTAACCCCAGAATACTGTGCAGCAATCAGAGGTGTCCAGCAACATGCAGGGTCGTTGGCAGAGAGCCAAGCATCATAGACTAATCTTAAATGGAGGCAGTTCTGAGTGCTGGTGTTGCCTTCTCCCCTAACAGCTCCACCATCCATCCATCCCTAAGGCCCTATCTCTCTGACAGGACTACCACTCCATACCTGTCCAAGTAGTTCACAATATTTGGGCTCTTGCGTTCCCTCATGACCAGGATCTCATTAACAATCAGGTCTCTCTTCAGCTGCTGCTGAAGGTTCATCTGCTTAATGGCCACCTGAAATCAGAGTACATTCAATGTACAACCAGAGTCACTCAGCATTTACTGAACACCTACTAAGTACCAGACATAAACACTAAGGAGACAGAAATGAGTAAGATATGGTCTTAGCCCTTGAGGAACTCACAGTTTATTATCGGAAACCAGTGGTACTCAATGTGAGGTCCCCAGACCAGCAACATCAACATCATCTGGGAATGAGCTAGAAATGAAAATTTTCAGGCCCCACCCAGACCTGAACCAGAAACTCTGTGATTTAATAAGCTCTCCAGGAAATTCTCATGTGCACCAAAGCTTGAGGATTAAACTTCGTACTAAATAAAATACTTATATTAGAAAAATACTTTTAAAAATCACAATATAAAAGAGGCTCACTACAACAAGAGTCCAAAAGGAATCCAAATTGGAAAAGAAGAAGTTAAACTGTCACTATTTATAGATGACAGGATACTATGCATAGAAAATCCTAAAGATGCTACCAGAAAACTACTAGAGCTCATCAATGAATTTGGTAAAGTTTCAGGATACAAAATTAATACACAGACATCTTGCATTTCTATAAACTAGCAATGAAAGATCAGAAAGAGAAATTAAAGAAACAGTCCCATTTACCATCACATCAAAAAATTAAAATACCTAGGTATAAACCTACATAAGGGTCAAAAGACCTGTACTCCAAAAACTATAAGATGCTGATGAAAGAAACTGAAGACAACACAAACAGATGGAAAGATATACTGTGTTCTTGGATTGGAAGAATCAATATTGTCAAAATGACTATACTACCCAAGGCAATCTACAGATTCAGCAATCCCTATCAAATTACCAATGGCATTTTTCACAGAACTAGAACAAAAAAATCTTAAAATTTGTATGGAGACACTAAAGACCCAAAATAGCCAAATCAAACTTGAGAAAGAAAAACGGAGCTAGAGGAATCAGTCTTCCTGGCTTCAGACTATACTACAAAGCTACAGTAATCAAAACAGTATGGTACTGGCACAAAAACAGAAATATAGATCAATGGAACAGGATAGAAAGCCCAGAAATAAACCCACATACCTATGGTCAATTAATCTACAACAAAGGAGGCAAGACTATACAACGGAGGAAAGACTGTCTCTTCAATAATTGGTGCTGGGAAAACTGGACAGCTACATGTAAAAGAATGAAATTAGAACATTCTCTAACACCATACACAAAAATAAACTCAAAATAGATTCAAGACCTAAATGTGAGACCGGACACTATAAAACTCATAGGCAGAACACCCTCTGACATAAATCACAGCAGTATCTTTTTTGATTCATCTCCCAGAGTAATGGAAATAAAAACAAACAGATGGGACCTCATTAAACTCAAAAGCTTTTGCCCAGCAAAGGGAACCATAAACAAAAGGACAACCTGCAGAGTGGGAGAAAATATTTGCTAACAACACAACCAACAAGGGATTAGTCTCCAAAATTTACCAACAGCTCATGTAGCTTAATATCATAAAAACAAACAACCCAACCAAAAAATGGGCAGAAGACCTAAATAGACATTTCTCCAAAGAAGACATACAGATGGCCAAAAAGCACATGAAAAGATGTTCAACATAATTAATTATTAGAGAAATGCAAGTCAAAACTACAGTGAGCTATCACCTCACACCAGTCAGAATAGCTATCATCAAAAAATCCACAAACAATAAATGCTGGAGAGGGTGTGAAGAGAAGGCACCCTCCTACACTCTGGGTAGGAATGTAAACTGGTAAAGCCACTGTGGAGAACAGTATGGAGATTCCTTAAAAAACTCAAAATAGAGCTACCATATGATCCAGCAATCCCACTCCTGAGTATATATCCAGAGAAAAACATGGTCTGAAAGGATACATGTACCCTAATATTCATTGCAGCACTATTCACAATAGCCAGGACATGGAAGCAATCTAAATGTCCATCAACAGAGGAATGGATAAAGAAGATGTGGTACATATATACAATGGAATACTACTCAGCCATAAAAAAGAACAAAACAATGCCATTTGCAGCAACATGGATGGGCCTAGAGATTGTCACACTGAGTGAAGCACGTCAGAGAAAGACAAATATCATATGATATTACTTATATGTAGAATCTAAAAAAAATGATACAAATGAAATTATTTACAAAACAGCAATAGACTCACAGACTTAGAGAATGACTTATGGTTACAAGTGGGAAAGGTGGAGGGGAGGCAATAGTTAGGGAGTTTGGGCTTGACATGTACACACTGCTATGTTAAAAATGGATACCCAAAAAGGACCTACTATATAGCACATGGAACTCTGCTCAATATTATGTAACAATCTAAATGGGAAAAGAATTTAAAAAAGAATAAATCCATGTACATGTGTAACTGAACGAAAAAAGCTACCTGACTTGCAAGAGGATTTGTTACCCAGCCCTTACAGTCCTGCACTATAGTCACTTTAATTTTGACAAAGATACAAGGAAAGAATTTGCTGAGACTTATCAAATGACTCTTAACTGTAAATTACTTTTTTCACTTCGAAGCACCTCACACTCAGAAAAGGGAGGGAAAATTGGAAATATTCTTAATTTCGATACTTTCTTCCAAGTACAGTATTTTAAGTAAAATTTATTTTTATTGAAAAAAAAAAAGTTCCACATACTGAAGTTTATGATGATTAGTTAGGGCGTGTCTCTCAAGAAGCTTGAGAGCTCATTTGAAAGCTCAGAATCCCTGGTGCCAAGCACAGGGCCTGGAACACAGTGGGTGCTCAGCAAACATTTGTGGAAATGAAGAGGGAAAGAGATAATTCAGTGGGTTGATAAGTACTTTGTTGTTAAACAACAAAAAGCATCAGGAATAGGCTACTCTATCCTATAGGACTAGACTATAGATTACTTGGTAACCGTTTATTCCCTAAAGATATTTTCTCTTTTTCTTGCTTAACAGACAATAACATGAACAACTAACAGAACAACGAAATTAGTCTTTCCAGAATCAGCAAAACGTGTAGAGATGAATAATTCAAATTTTTATGGGAAAATCCTAGACTCTATTATTTCTTCAAGTCAAGTATAGACAATCTTCTGCCAAGAGCCAGTTCATCAGTAAGAACAGAAATGATTTTTTAAAACAGTTTGATCACCTCCATTCCCTGCCCCAAGTGAGAAAAAATTGCTTTGGAGTGGAGTCTCCTATCAGGTTAGGTTTCTGGTCTGGCTGCAGCTTGCTATAACAGCTGATGATTAGCTTTTTCTAATGTCTGAAGAGGAACACAGTGATCTAAAGACACATTACATTAAGACTGTAAGCCCTTACAACACATACTAAGACCTGGAGCCTCTGCAGTTCCTCAGGTCATCCTGGAGGATGGGACAGTGCTAGTGAACCCCACAGAGGTCACTGCTGGCAGCAGCAAGGGAGAAAAGAGGCAGCCTGTGGGTAACAGACGGGCTGGCAAGACACCAGGAATCCTTTTCAATAGCCACTGACTAACTATGGGCTAGGCTAAATGCCCTTCACCGAATCAGATCCCTCCTATTCAGGCCAGCAGATAGCACTCCTATAACAGAAAAAGAACTGGACTTGAACTCTGGGGGCCTAAGCTCTGGGGCTGGTCTGTCACTTACTAACCTTGACTAGTCACAAGCTCTCTGAGCCTTGGTCCCTTTATCAATACTGAGGATAATAAATCCCAACCCTGAATCCCCTCCTCACAGGGCTGTTCTGAGAACTAAATGAGACAGTGGTCAATGTGTTACTCATACATAAGAAATGTAAATAATACAGTAAGACAACAATGAAAATGCTAATCATTGTCATAACTGCATTTGATGAGTAATTGGCACAGAGCAGCAAGAGTGACAACGTTATCAGCAGGAATGACAGCAAAAACCACCCTCCCACCACTACTGTTTATTGAATGCCTACTCTGTGCTAGCGCTGTGTTAGGTGCTCTACTGACATTATCTCTGTAAAACCTAACAACAAGCCTGTCGAGCAAAAATCATTATCTGGGGCTTCCCTGGTGGCACAGTGGTTGAGAGTCCTCCTGCCGATGCAGGGGACGCGGGTTCGTGCCCCGGTCCGGGAAGATCCCACATGCCGCGGAGCGGCTGGGTCCGTGAGCCATGGCCGCTGAGCCTGTGCGTCCGGAGCCTGTGCTCCGCAATGGGAGAGGCCACAGCAGTGAGAGGCCCGTGTACGGGGGGGGGGGGGGGGGCGGAAATCATTATCTGCATTTTCAGGGAAGAAAATGAAGACTTAAGACTTACAAGAAAGTTGCCCAAGGTCATAATCAATGCTTTCAGGTTCATATGACATCAAAGCCACTTCCAGTTTACTCTATTACACACATTCCCTCTAAAAAATGGGCTTGAAAATTAATTGCTGGATCTGTAACTGGAAGATTTCCAGCACTAATATGCTAATCTTCTTACATATGACAGACAATAGCTCTCCTCTTCTCAGCTGGATAACTCCCAATAGGCACTTGCTCACAAACACAGAGTATCCCGCTAGCTCCACTAAAGATTTACACTCCCTGGGGGAGGAAATGAGGCCTTCCTGGCTACACTGCATTAGCCACCCTAATGCACTCGCTTTCACTCATAGTTTTCTAACCACAAGGCAGGCACATAGTGAAGTCAAGTTTGTTTCCTGTGGCCAGCTGCTCACACATGGAGCCTCCAGGCCTTCCAGGAACCGGCCAGCCCCAGCCTGCCTCCCATCAAGGGCTGTGAGGCCCCAGAGGCCAGAAACACGACCAGGGGCCGTGGTGCCTAACCTTAGCTCTGCTGCGGCCTTGCAGCCCAGAGAGCACAAGTTAAAATTTTAGAATCAAAAGATTCTAACTCAGCCCTTGCTAACTGCTATTAGCACAACCCTGCCAAAGTTACTAAACTCCCGAGTCTCAAATTCCTCATCAGCAAAAAGGAAATAATATTACCTACCAGGTAGGGTTCTTTTTAGTATTGGTATAATCTCATTTTTAGGGTTCTTTTTAGAATTGGTATCATCTCCTCTTCTTTATTTCTGCCTCCAATTAGCCATATTTAAAATTGGCAGAGTGACACCATGCTAACTTCCTCACCATTATTTTACACAGGTGTCTTGTCAGCACTACAACAGTTTTATATGTACATAACAGAAAATACGGTTTCTTATATTTATATACTACATGATTATAATGTCTGAATCTTTAACAGTTCTTAGCACAAGGTGTACCATAAAGCAAATGTTCAGTAAATGCTTTATGGAACAAATAAACACAAGTAAAAATTAATATATATGTAATTCTTAGTTTATGATGCATTTTCCCAGGCATTACTTCACTCAACTTTTTCAACACTTTCATGAGGTATATGTTATCATGCACATTTTACAAATAAATAAAATTCAGGCTCAGGAGGTCAAATGACTTGCCCAAGGTTATGTAAGTAGGTAAAGGTAAGCATCTAGGTTATTGGATTCTTACATCCAAGAACAATTAATAAATCTTTAAACATAATAATTTTTTTTTAAGTTGGCTTACCTTCGATGGAGCCTCAATATTTGGCTCAGACACTTGTAAAAGCCTGACCAGAGCACAGTGAGGTACGTGCTTTCCCTATTAAGCATGACTTCTCCACTACACCATGGGGTTTCAACCACCAAGCAGGTCCTAGTAGCCTCCCTCAGAAGAGTCCAACTCTGTTTTCACTGGAACAGGAGGTGCCTCTCTTAAGCTCTGAGCCCCATTAGTCTTTTGAGCTAAGATCTTCCCCAGGCAACTCCCATATACAACCCACCTTCCAACATTCCTGCTCTGCAACCAAAGAGTACAATGCAAAGAAACGTCGAGCCTTCTAGATTCCCTTCATGGCTTCCTTCTGCTGAAAATAAGATCTTAGGTATCAGGCCTTAGCAATAAGATCAGAGCCTTCCCAGCTTATGAAATGTGAGAGACAAAGAGGTGCCTCCAAATGAGGACTTCAATGTCTACTGGAATCCTGGGCACAGAGTAATGGAAGGACCACTAGATTGGGAGGCAAGAGACACATGTTTAAGTCTCTTCTATATCAGATTTCTCTCCCAAGCACCAGACTTGTAAAAATAATTGTCCAGGAGTGATGTCAGCATCAAGATGGAGAGAAAGATGTTCCCTTTGTCTCTCTCCTCGATCTCTAACCAGTAAAATATCCATAACTCAACAAAGGTGCCTCTGCCCAACACATCACAATGGTGGAGAATTCTACACATCTGTATATCTAAGGGGAAGATATGGGAACACATAGAGGAGGCGGAACCAGGGGAACCATGGAGGCAGTGAAGAATCCCAGCTCCCTGGCCTCAACAACTGAGTCCACATTCCCAGAGAACCCAGTAGCAGCAGGGGAGGTGGCACACGTGAGTTTGGCTTCCCAGCTACAGTGGCACCCATGGCCACAGGTAATTAGGAAGCAGTGAACCCTACCCATCCAGCCACAGAGGCACCCACAACTCCACTCCACCCCTACACACAGTAGTGGAGCCCGAGAACCTGACAACAGGAACATGGCAGAGGTGTCTACCTGACCCAGCTCCCTGCCAACTCCCACCCCCACCTGCAAGAGTGAAGCCTGAAGCTCAGCAGGTCCCAGACACAACAGAAGAGCCCATCATCTTGGTGCCCCAGGCAGCATCACCAGGAACAGTGGCAGCAGCATGGCACCAGTGACTGTGGAAGCACAAGAAATTATAGTGAGCGCAAGGGGCCAAACTTCCAACAGACATAAAGTGGAGGATGTAAAGTGTGGACTCTCAAATATAATCAAAGGCAGGTCAGGTAAGTGAAACCAAAGACATGTGCTGTAGTGCCACCTACTGGAAAACAAAAGAAAGACCTCTAATTTCTTATCTCTTGAATTCTTAGAAACAAGTAGAAAGATGTTCACTACTTCAAATGCACTGGTAGAGGGACAACTAATCAAGCACCATGAAGAACCACAGTAACACTGTAACACACACACACACACACACACACACACAAATTGACAATTCTTCAGAAACCAAGCTTAAAGTCAGAGAATACTGCCATCTAACTGATAGAGAATTCAAAATGGCTGGCATGAAGAAACTCAACAAGCTACAGGAAAACTCAGAAAGGCATTTTAATGAGCTCAGAAATAAAATTAATAAACAGAGGAATAATTTATCAAAGAGATTGAATATCCGACAATAACAAAACAAATTCTAGAGCTGAAGACTCAGTAAATGAGATGAAGAATGTATTAGAATGCATTGGAATGACAGCAGAACATATGGAAGGAAAATTAGCAAGCTGAAACATAGAAATCTAGAAATTATAGAAGTAGAAGAGGAAAGAGAAATAAGATTTGAAAAAATGAGGAAATTCTACTAGACCTATCCCACTCTTCTAGGAAAGGCTGCATTAGGGTAATGGGTACAGAAGGAGAAGAGAGGGAAAAGGAAGCAGAGAGATTACTGAAAGAAATAATAGCTGAGAAATTCCCAATACTGGGGGACAACTATACGGTCCATGAAGCTAAGAGAATACCTAATTACATCAACACAAAAAGACCTTGCCCAAGACACATTATACAAAAACTATCAAAAGTCATTGACAACTATACTACCTAAGGCAATCTACTAATTCAATGCAATCCCTATCAAATTACCAGTGGCATTTTTCACAGAACTAGAACAAAAATTTTTTAAATTTCTATGGAAACACAAATACCATGAATAGCTAAAGCAATTCTGAGAAAGAAAAATGGAACTGGAGGAATCAGTCTTCCTGACTTCAGACTATACTACAAAGTTACAGTAATCAAAACAGTATGATACTGGAGCAAAAACAGAAATATAGTTCAATGGAACAGGATAGAAAACCCAGAGATAAACCCATGCACCTATGGTCAATTAATCTATGACAAAGGAGGCAAGGATTTACAATGGACAAAAGACAGTCTCTTCAATAAGTGGTGCTGGGATAACTAGACAGCTACATGTGAAAGAATGAAATTAGAACATTCTCTAACAGCATACACAAAAATAAACTCAAAATGGATTAAAGACCTAAATGTAAGGCCAGACAGTATAAAACTATTAGAGGAAAACATAGGCAGAACACTATTTGACATTAATCACAGCAAGATCTTTTTTGACCCACCTCCTAGAGTAATGAAAATAAAAACAAAAATAAACAAATGGGACCTACTTAAACTTAAAAGCTTTTGCACAGCAAAGGAAACCATTAGCACGATGAAAAGACAACCCTCAGAATGGGAGAAATTATTTGCAAATGAAGCAACTTACCAAGGATTAATCTGCAAAATATATAAACAGCTCATGCAGTTCTATGTTAAGAAAACAAACAACCCAATCAAAAAATGGGCGGAAGACCTAGACATTTCTCCAAAGAAGACATGAAGATGGCCAACGAACACATGAAAAGATGCTCAGCATCACTTATTGTTAGAGAAATGCAGATCAAAAGTACAATGAGGTACCTCCTCACACAGGTCAGGATGGCCATCATCAAATAATCTAGAAACAATAAATGCTGAAGAGGGCATAGAAAGAAAGGGAACCCTCATGCACTGTTGGTGGGAATATTAATTGGTACAGCCACTATGGAGAACAGTATGCAGGTTCCTTAAAGAACTAAAAATAGAGCTACCATATGACCCAGCAATCCCACTACTGGGCATCTACCCAGAGAAAACCATAATTCAAAAAGACACATGTACCTCAATGTTCATTGCAGCACTATTTACAATAGCCAGGACATGGAAACAACCTAAATGTCCATCAACAGAGGAATGAATAAAGAAGATGTGGTACATATATACAATAGAATATTACTCAGCCATAAAAAGGAATGAAAGTGGGTCATTTGTTCAGGTGTGGATGGACCTAGAGTGTGTCATACAGAGTGAAGTAAGTCAGAAAGAGAAAAACAAATATCATGTATTAACTCATATATATGTGGAATCTAGAAAAATGGTATAGAGGATCTTATTTTCAAAGCAGAAATAGAGACATAGATGTAGAGAACCAATGTATGGATACCGAGAGGAAGGGGGGGGTGGGAGGTATTGGGAGATTGGGATTGACATATATACATTATTGATACTATGTATAAAATAGATAACTAATGAGAACATACTGTATAGCATAGGGAGCTCTACTTAATGCACTGTGGTGACCTAAATGGAAAGGAAATCCAAAAAAGAGGGAATATATGTTTATGTATAGTGGATTCATTTTCCTGTACAGTAGAAAATAACACAACATTGTAAAGTAAATATACCCTAATAAAAATTAATTTAAAAAATAAATAAAAGTAAAAATTTTCAATTTTATTTAAAACCAGTAATGTTCTCATTATATTTTAAATAATATAGAAATATAAGGAGTTAAAGGTGAGTATTCTTCAGGGATGTGGTAAAGATGGCAGATTGAACATAGGCATGGTCTTTTAAAGCCATTAAACCTACAAGTTTGGGGTGAACAGGAAAGGAAACAAGATCAGCATATTGGTGAGCAGTAAATTACTCAAGGAGGAATCCAGTGCTGACAGTGGGCAAAACTGAAGACCAATTTATATATCTATGCTTCAGAATCCTCAAAAGGTTCAGGAATTGGTAGCACAATATGCTTCTGAAACTGGAGGAGTGGAGCAGGGGTGGGGGGTACTAAAGCCAGATTCAATGAAAGTTACTTAAATGCAGTTAGATCCCCAAACTCTTTCCCTACTCTATAACACTGAGTGATTGCCTACACCTTCCTCAGCAGAAAATTGGAGGTTTATTCTCTGGAGATGGAAAAACACAGGATTTCTGTATTAGGCAATGTAAAGTACAGTGAAATATAAGAGTATCCTAGGAAAAACAGGGTAACAAAGTAAATATATGCATACTAATGTTGAGATCCCTAACCCTCTTATCTTACTGTGCTTCTGAAATATTACTCAAACTTTTATTCTCAAAGCAGTAGGCTAGAAGATTCTTTGCTGGATCTGACCAGCCTAAATTCTAAACACAAAAATAAAGAAAACTGGAACTTCCCTGGTGGTCCAGTGGTTAAAAATCCGCCTTCCAATGCAGGGGCCTCGTGTTTGAGCCCTGGTCAGGAAGCTAAGATTCCCGCATGCCACAGGGCAACTAAGCCCCCATGCTGCAGCTATTGAGCTCATGTGCTCTAGAGCCTGCTCACCACAACTAGAGAGCCCATGCACTGCAACTACTGAGCCTGCATGCTCTGGAGCCCACACACCACAACTAGAGAGCCCACACGCCACAACTACTGAGCCCACGTGCTTTGAAGCCAGTATGCTACAACTAGAGAGCCTGCGAGCTGCAACTACTGAGCCCACATGCTCTGGAACCCACACACCACACCTAGAGAGAACCCAACGTGCCGCAACTAGAGAAGCCCATGCCTCAATGAAAGATCCCACGTCACAATGAAGATCCCACATGTCGTAACAAAGATCCCCCGTGCCGCAAATAAGACCCAACACGGCCTAATTAATTAATTTTTGAATTTTTTATACATAGTATCCTGTCATCTGCAAACAGCGACAGTTTTGCTTGTTCCTTCCCAATTTGGATTCCTTTTATTTATTTTGTCGGATTCCACTGGCTAGGACTTCCAATACTATGTTAAACTGAAGTGGTGAGAGTGCACATACTTGTATTGTTCCTGATCTTACAGGAAGTACTTTTAGCATTGCACCATCGAGTATGATGTTAGCTGTGGGCTTGTCATATATGGCCTTTATTATGTTGAGGTATGTTCGCTCAGTAGCCTCTTTGTTGAGAATTTTTATTATAAATGGATATTGAATTTTGTCAAAAAGTTTTTCTGCATCTATTGAGATAATCATATGATTTTTATTCTTCAGTTTGTTAATGTGGTGTATCACACTGAGTGATTGGTGGACACTGAACCATGCTTGCATCCTTCGGATAAATCTCACTTCATTATCACGTATGATTCTTTTAATGTATTGTTGAAATTAGTTTGCTGATATTTTGTTGGGGGTTTTTGCATCTATGTTCATCAGTGATAGTGGCTTGTAATTTTCTTTTTCAGGGGGTCTTTATTTGGTTTAATATCAGGGTGATACTGGTGTCATAGAAAGAGTTCAGAAGCAGGCCTTCCTCTGTAATTATTTTTTAATAGTTTGAGAAGAATTTGTGTTAACTCTTCTTTAAGTGTTTGTTAGAATTCACTTTGAATATATGATGGCACTCCCTTCTGGCCTACAAAATTTCTACTGAAATTCAGCTGATAGTATTATGGGAGTTCCCTTGTATATAACTAAAAATGCCACAAAAATCTAGTAGAACTAACATATGAATCCAGAAAAGCTGCGGAATACAAAATTAATATACAGAAATCTTGCATTTCTATACAATAACAATGAACAATCATAAAGAGGTATTAAGAAAACAGTCCAATTACAATTGTATCAAAAGAATAAAATAACGAGGAATAAATCTAACCAAGGAGGTTAAATAACTGTACTTGGAAAACTGCAAGACACTGATGAAAGATATTGAAGATGACGCCGACAAAGGAAAAGATACACCATGCTCGTGAATAGAAAAATCAATATTGTTAAAATAAACTTACCACCCAAGGAAATCTACAGATTCAAAGCAATCATTGTCAAAATGCCAATGGCATTATTCACAGACCTAAAACAAATAATTCTAAAATTTGTACAGAAACACAAAAGACCTTGAATATCCAAAACAATCTTGAGAAAGAAGTACTAAGCTGGAGGTACCATGATCCCTGACTTCAAACTATACAACAAAACTACAGTAATCAAAACAATGTGGTACTAGGCCAAAAACAGACACATAGATCAATGCAACAGAACAGAGAGCCTAGAAATAAACCCACACTCATATGGTTAATTAATCTATGACAAAAAAAAGGCAAAAGTATACAATAAGGAAAAGACAGCCTCTTCAATAAATGGTGTTGAGAAAACCAGACACCTACCTACAAAAGAATCAAACTGTATTACTTTCTCACACCATATATAGAAATAAATTCAAAATGGATTAAATACTTAAACATAAGATATTAGACCAAAATACTTCTAGAAGAAAACTTAGGCAGTACACTCTGTGACATTGGTCTTAGCAATATTCTTTTTTTTTTTTGTATATGTCTCCTTAGGCAAGGAAACAAAAGCAAAAAATAAAATTGATTATATCAAATTAAAAATCTTTTGCACAACAGAAGAAATTATCAACAAAAGGAAAGGACAGCTTACTCAATGGGAAGATCTCTTTGCCATGACATATCTGATAAGGGATTAATAACTAAAATATATAAAGAACTCATACAACTCAACATACAAAAACAAAAATTCAGAGGTCCTTAATAGACATTTTTCCAAGGAAGACATACAGATGGCCAACAGACACATGAAAAGATGCTCAGTGTCACTAATCATCAGGGAAATGCAAATCAAAACCACAATGAGATACCATCTCACACCTATCAGAATGGCTCTTATCAAAAAGACAAGAAATAACAAGCATTGGCAAGGATGTGGAGAAAACAAAAAACTTGTACACTGTTGGTGGGAATGTAAATTGCAGTCCTAGTGCAGCCACTAGGAAAACAATATGGATATTCCCCCAAATATCAAAAATAGAACTCCCATATGATCCGGCAATTCCACTTCTGGGTATTTTCCCAAAGAAAACAAAACCACTAATTGGAAAAGATATATGCACCTCTATGCTCATGGCAACATTCTTTACCCTAGCCAAGATATAACAAGCTACCTAAGTGTCCATCAATAGATCAATGGATAAAGAAGAGACACTCACTCACCCTCACACACACACACACACACACACATCCAGGAATATTACTCAGCCATAAAAAAAGAACAAAATCTTGCCAAATGCCACAACATTGATGGACCTAGAAGGTATTATGCCAAGTGAAATAGTTCAGACAGAGAAAGACAAATATCGTATGATTTCACTTATATGTGAAATCTAAAAATCAAAACAAACATACATAGAAACAGAATAGACAAACAGAATAACAAAATAGAAACAGCCACATAGATACAGAGAGCAAACAGGTGGTTGCCAGGGAGGAGGCGGGAAGATGAAAAAAATGTGTGAGAGAGATTAAGAGGTACAAATTTCCAGCTATAAAATAAATAAGTCACAAGGGTATAATACACAACATAGGGAATATAGTCAACAATATTGTAATAACTTTTTATGGTGACACATGGTAAGTAGTTACCATGGTGATCATTTTGTAACATGTAAAACTATTGAATCACTATGTTGTACACCTGAAACTAATATACTATTGTAAGTCAATTATACTTCAATGAAAAAAGGAAAAAAATTATCTGGTATAAGCTTGGAATCCAAATTCTGCTACCTTTTTCTTACTGCAAAATGGAGACTGTGGGACTTCCCTGGTGGTCCAGTGGTTAAGACGCCGTGCGTCCACTGCAGGGGGTGCAGGTTCGATCCCTGGTCGAGAAACTAAGATCCCACATGCCACACAGTATGGCCAAAAAGTAAAAAAAAAAAAAAAAAAAAATGGAGACTGTCCCTGCTCTTTCAAATGCAGAATTTTAATTAATTTATCCATGAATATAACCCAGGATTCATTCCTGCTTCTTATATATATTCTCTCAGTCCATATTCTCTGGAATTACTCTTATCTTCTAGGATTTTTCTCCTCTACATAATTAAGCTGTGGTTTCTTCTGCTCCAATCAGTCTGACTTTACCTGCTTCCTATCTTCCATGAACCTTCTGACAATGGTCCATTTATGTTCTGTTTTTGTTTTGGAGCACTGTTTTTTTTTTTTTTTTTTGCTGTACGCAGGCCTCTCACTGTTGTGGCCTCTCCCATTGCGGAGCACAGGCTCCGGACGCGCAGGCTCAGCGGCCATGGCTCACGGGCCCAGCCGCTCTGCGGCATGTGGGATCTTCCCGGACTGGGGCACAAACCCATATCCCCTGCATCGGCAGGCAGACTCTCAACCACTGTGCCACCAGGGAAGCCCTGGAGCACTGTTTTGAGTTCATTTTTTATGTATCTTTTCTGAAATTAAGAAATTTAGCATAACCAGAGAGAGACACATGAATTCACTCTACTACCCTACCCTGATCAAAATTCTTTCTAATATGGTAGTTTAGACTAAAATGCCCATCCAACTATATTAATCTCCCATCTAAAATACTTCCTCAGCTTCAGCACAAAGTCCAAGTTCTTTGGCCTGACATGATGAATCTTTAACTTGGCTTTTGTTCATGCTACCTCACACAAGAAACCATTGCCCTTCTCTCTGGCTCGTATCATTACCTGTGTTGACCTGACACTGTATTATAAATCCTTATTTACATGTTCTGAGTCCTCACTAAATTATAAGATCAAAAGCAAAGACCTTACCAGTCCTTGAGTCTTCAGCACCCAAAGGGCCTATCACATAGTAGTTGTTCATTTTATAAATAAGAATTTGGGCACAAAAGTGCTATTGAAAGAGCTGGATCTCAGACCAATGAGCCACAAATAAAAGAAGTTTAGAGTGGAAAGAACCTTAAATATCATGTTTGTTAAATGAACAAATAGTGAGGACCCAACGATTCCATACAAATTTCCTTGTAATACCAGACAGAATAAGTCACTCCATCAAATATGACCCTCATTGTACATTATTCATGTACCTCTCTTGCAGCCTTTATCTCTCTATTCTGTTGTTAATTTTTTCTCAAAGACTAAGAGACAGCATATTCAATTTTGTATCACCAACACCTGGGCACAAAGAAGGTGCTACACAAATATTTTTGGTATGCATAAATAAATAAATGCTTAGGAGAACTGGATTTGGTATTGGTCTCTACTACTGACTCATTCAAGGGTACAGAGCAAGTCATGTAAAGTATCTGAGTCCCAATTTCTTAATTTGTGTCATGGAGATAACAATCCCAACCAATTATTTTACAAATAAAATGGAATGATTTGTGGAAAACAATGCCATGCTCCCACAATACAAAAGCACATGCCCCACATAAAACTAGCAAGGAAATAAACAGGCCTGAGCCACAGGGACAATATTCTGAACCGGGGGAGATAATGTCCTTGACAGCCTGAGTAGTTTTCATTGTAGATACTAAATCAGTACAGGATTTTACCAAGCAGGTGTCATCCTCTCTGCCATATGGCATGAGCCCCAGGGCCCCTCCTCCTCACCAAGGAACAACAGACCTAAGGCTTTACTGCAGTCTCCTTTATAAGACCTCTCTGACATCTTTCTCAGTTCCCTGCCACAGTGAAAAGAATGCTGGATGGGGACTCAGAAAACCCTAGATCTAATCTGGTTCTGCCACAATAGCAATTATGAGCCTTCAGGAAAGTCTGTTTTGTCACCAGCAGAGAGGGGAGGATAATACTTTCTTCACAAGGTAATTGTGAGGACTAATTATGCTAACATACATAAAGTTAGTAACACAATGCCTAGCACATATTAGCTACTCAATAAATAACAGCTGTTACTCCTCCTATAAAGGCATAAAGACATTTGAGCTACAAAGCACAGCTCAGCTTTGTTCTGACCCCTTCTTCAATAATTTACAGTTCAGCGATGGGGAGAAACTCCCAAAGATCTCAACATTTGCACATTCTTCCCCATCTTTTAATTCCATCTCTTCCATTTGATGAAAGAGTGGATCAGGGGAAAGTGACACAGACTGCAGATCAGATACCTTATTGTTATTAACCCTTCTTGATTTCAGTTTTATCATCTACAAAACAAAGATAATAAACCACCTCACTAAATTCCAGTGAAGATTAAAAGAGATAGTGAATAAAAAAGGACCTGGTATGCCACAAGGCATTAGATATGTGAATACTTTTTATAATTGATAAGTGTATAAATGACTCAGAGCAAACTTCCCCACTTCTGGAAGCATGCTTCAAAGTATCTGGATGGTTACTCAGTATTGTATTAGAACGTACGACCCCCACTTAAAATTTTTCAATAGCTTCTCATTACCTTAAAGTTATAACTCCTATATGATCAGACCTGTCTACCCTCCTCATCACCCACCTCTAGTCCCTTCACACTTCACATTCCAATCATAACAAACCACTTGCAGTTCTCTGTGTAAGCCTACCTCATGAACCTTGTTACCTTAGCACATGCTAATTATTCTGTCTGCAATACTCTCATCTCTCCTTAATTCTCAACCTAAATAACTCATTTAGCTCAGACTCTACCGTCAAGAAGCCTTCCTTATACATCCAACCTTTCATTCAGTAAATTGTTCCTTGCCAGATACATGGATCCGGCAATTGAGAAGTGAGTCACAGCCCCTGGCCTCGTGAAGTTTTAGCAGGCTGCACTGTAACTGTGCCTTCATGTCACTTACAGGATTGGGAGATTCTTAGGAGTTGGGATAATGTCTGATTCATCCCTATATTGTCACTTCTCCACACAGGACCTGGCAAAGTGTAGGGACTTTGCAAATGTTTAGTAAATCAATATGATTTAGTAAATCCATATAATCACCACCTTCATACAAGAGACAATATCAGGTATAAAGAAGAGCAGTATTCTTTTTAATGGCTGAGTAATATTCCATGATATATATTACCACATCTTCTTTGTCCTCTGTCCATGGACATTTAGATTGCTTCCATGTCTTGGTTATTGTAAACAGTGCTGCAATGAACACTGGGGTGCATGTATCCTTTCGGACCATGTTTTCCTCCAGATACATGTCCAGGAGTGGGATTGCAGGATCATATGGTAGCTCTATTTTTAGTTTTTTAAGGAACCTCCATACTGTTCTCCATAGTGGCTGTACCAATTTACATTCCTAGCAACAGTGCAAGAGGGTTCCCTTCTCTCCACACCCTCTCTAGCATTTATTGTTTGTGGATTTTTGATGATAGCCATTTTGACTGATGTGAGGTGATATCTCATTGTAGTTTTAATTTGCATTTCTCTAATAATTAGTGATATTGAACATCTTTTCTACAGATTGTCATACTGAGTGAAGTATGTAAGGCAGAGAAAGAGAAATATTGTATGATATCACTTACATGCGGAATCTGAAAAGAAATGATACAAATGAACTTCTTTACAAAACAGAAACAGACTCACAGACTTAGAAAATGATCTTACGGTTACAGGGTGGGGGAGAGGCGGGGGGTGGGGAGTGATAGTTAGGGAGTTTGCAATTGACATGTACACACTGCTATATTTAAAATAGATAACCAACAAGGACCTATTGTATAGCACAGGGAACTCTGCTCAATATTATATAACAACCTAGATGGGAAAAGAATTCAAAAAAGAATAGATACATGTATGTGTGCATATATATATGTATAACTAAATCACTTTGCTGTACACCTGAAACTAACAACACTGTTGATCAACTCTACTCCAATATAAAATAAAGTTAAAATAAAAAAGAATAGCAGTATTCTCTCAGTTATGTCACAGCTTATAAGACCCTTTCAAATACATCCACATCTCGTCTTATCTGCTCTGAAAAACAGAATTTGTAAGTTGAGAGAGACAGAGGGATCCTTGAGGTCCTTTAATCTTACTTTCTACCCAATTCATCAATGGTTCCTATAATATCCCTTCAAGTGACAGGACATGCACAACAACTTCGGAATGAATGACTAAATTCATAGAATCCGCTCCCTTCAACAAGTAGTCCTAATCCTAGTTTTGTAGACCCAACAAACCCAAAAGAAGGAATTCTCTTCTAAATTCAGTTATTTGAAGACATGTCAGGAAAGGCAAAGTGTATTACGCTCACTTTATTGATGAAAACACTGGAGCTCAGAAAGGCAAACTGGCTTTGCTGATGTTCAAATCTATAAATGAAAAATTGAGTCTAGCAGCCAGTTCTTCTGGTTCCAAGGTTAGGATTTCTACAACATTAATAAACGAAAGCTGGAAGGGATGCCTACTGTTTATTAAGTCCAAGTCCTTTACTCGGAGGCCCAGGGTGGGAGAGTGACCAAGATGAGTACCCCCCAGCCCAGGCTCTGCATCTACCACACTGACTTGATCCCTAAAAATCATACTTGCCCATATCAGAATAGAGGAAATAGAGGCTTACCAAAGTGTCAGAAGGACTATAATCCTCAGCTAATTTACCTCCAAAGGAAAAAAGACACGGGATTTAGTCAGTAAACAATTACAGTTAATCCTTTCTTGAGAGCTAAGGAAGCCTATTCAGTCAAGCACTCGCTAGGCTCAGAGAATAATATTCAGTGTTATTGGTACTGTAGGCCCAACAGCGTGCTAAACGTGTTATACACATTACCTCCTCTAATCCTCACCACAGCTCTCAGTACTATTAGTATGTCTACTTTTATAGATTTGGAAACTGAGGTTCAGGGAAGCTAAGTAATTTGCCCAGTAGTTATTTCACACATAGATTGGTAGGAAGCAAGAGTTGAATCCTGGTGTACTTCTACACACTATGCTAGAACCGTATCCATATCAACAACTACATCATCATCAGGCCTCAGTGGCCCAAGAGATTTCCTGCATTATAAGTGAAAGGGAAAGAATTCACGGCTGGCACTGTCCTGAGCCACCCATAACAAATGATGACCAGTTTTTAGAGAGGACCCTTCGACATCCATGTCTATTCCCCGCAGGGAGAGAAAGACTAAGCCTTAGGAAAAGAGAGGCTTTAATCATCTCAAGTTTAATCAAAGGCAGGCTCTTATTTTCTAAGAATAGATCCAACTTCCTGAAAGCAGATAATTACCATAGTTCACTGATTCTTAGATGTGTATTTTTTCACATTAACATGTCTGAAACAGAGATTTGTTCTACAGTCAAAGGCATTCCATGGTTCAACTATTTTTCTTTAATGGCATATAAAATAATGGTGCATTTTACAATGAATGATAGCTTAGATTTGATGAAATATGAAACATAGATCCAATGGAGATCATAGCAAAAACATAAGTTTAAAGACCAAGTATTGTGTTTCTTTTTATTCTTTAATTCCTAAAGGTCTAAGAAGAAACTGACTTCACCAGTTCATTACCAGTGGAATTAAGGAGGAGAAAAGTCTACCAAATTCAACCTATTTCTCAACAAGAACCAAGCCCAAAGAATGTCCAAGATCCCAATTCCATCAGAAAGAAATTACCAGGTACAGCTTCTTGGTCCTATGACAAATCAAATCATGAATACATAAACTGTGACAATACGTTCTTAAAATAAACCTTGAACATCCATCTGTACCTTGGAGAAATCAATTCAGGATTGATTCACACTTTTTTCTTGTCCAAAAGTACATCACCTTAGACAGAACAAAGTATAATACTACACCTTCATCTTGTGCACTGGCTATTCTGGTATTAAATATATCACCGCTCTACAAAAAACAGGCAAGCACTGCTCTTTTTAAACGTGATTTACAATTTCTATGTAGCAAAATCACATTCCATAGCCCAGAATGACAGAACAGAAAGTACTTTCAATCCCTTCATTTTATAAATGAATAAACTAAGGTTCAGAAGAAAAGAAACTGGTACAAGGTTACATAAATCAGTGGCAAAGTAGGGCTAAAACCCAGAACCTTGGGTTGTCTATCTAGTTTAGGTTTTGCTTAGCACATTAGCTACTAATTGGTACAGAATATAAAGTGCTAAAAGAAATAGGAAACGTGACAAAAATTGGCACGAAGGATTGTGCTTGGATTATAGACAGCAAACTGTTTAAGGGCCCAAGTTGAAATCACCCTTCCATCACATATCAGTTGAGTCGCTCTGAGTAAGTCACTTACTTTCCCGGAGCCTAATTAATTTGTCTGAGTCTGCAAAATCGGGATAATAATCCTTTCCCTACCAATCTCTCAAGGCCATCATGAGAATCAAATGAGATAATTCATGTGTGATCACATATAAATTGAAGTAGTTTTATCATAATTAGTAGTATGAGAAGAGGGGAAAGTTAGCCCTGGACTTCAACTTCCAGAAAATTAAAAATCCCTCACGTGTGTATGCATGTGCACACACACACACATTTGCACAAATTTATACACACAGAAGTAGCTGTATGGACACATATCTATACATTCTATACATATACACTCAATGTTATTCATTTATGCATGCATGGAACATATACACAATTACCTGAATGTGTATATCTATACCCATATTTAGTCATAAATACTTAAATGGACTTTAATTCCAAACATAGGCGAACCCACAGAGCTATGCTTCCATATACATAAATGGCATTTGTACATATCTACACACATACACATAAAAACAGACTCTTCCAAAGACTTTGCCGCTGAAGCTTTCAAAGCCATCTTCTAATCTGTTGTCTCCGTGACAAACTTTATAAAACACAAGCCTTCATCTCCTGACCAGAAAACTTTGCTACCCAGCACCCCTCAACCCCAATGACTCCTTGGAATGATCCAGGCCTTCAATGAAAGAAGTGAGACAGACCCAGCGGGGCCAGATATCAGGAAGGAAACATGCTAGGAACATGTATGACCCTCTCCAGGGCACCACTATGCAGCATGAGCAAAGCTGCAGTCTGTCATCCTCACCATCTGTGCCTACTGCTGCAAGCCAGATACTTGCTGGGGAAAGCATCCTTCAAAATTAGCTAGTTCTTCCCGGCTCTCACCTTCCCCAACAATACTGCCCTTTGAAAGAGACAGCATGAACACCAGAAAAAGCACTGGACTCAGAGTTAAGACCAGTGGTTAAGAGATCACTAATGTAGCCACATTAGAAGGGCATTTTGGGCTCTAATGTTTGCAAAACAAGGGGAAACTGGAAGTGGTATATACTAAAGATACTTCTTGCCCTAACATTCTAAGATGCTATATACAAGGCAAGTTTCCAGAAATGTAGGCCTTCCTATGACTTGCCTAAGAAAAGAAAAATCTCTCTGCTATGGAAGGAGGTACTCCAAATAGAGTTACTAGAAGCAAGTGGTAAACTGAAAAGGTACTGGTCTAGGAATTAGGAGACCTGGATTCTAATCCCAATTCTGCAATTAAAAACATTCTGAAAAACATAGTCCCTTATATATATAGAGAGAGAAAGAGTACACCTAAAGAACATTTATTATTACTGGCCTATTTTTCATTTGATAAAAATCAGTTTCTTGAGGAAGAAATTGCGTTTGCCTACTTAAAAGATACACATTAAATGTCATCACATAATTCATTAATATTTAAAACAAAGTTTATAATGATGGTTACATTTCCACGGTTCTGTTTTACAACCTATAAAGAACTGGGACTTCCCTGGTGGTGCAGTGGTTAAGAATCCAACTGCTAGTGCAGGGGACACAGGTTCGAGCCCTGGTCCAGGAAGATCGCACATGAGGCGGAAAAGCAAAGCCTGTGCGCCAGAACTACTGAGCCTGTGCTCTAGAGCCTACAAGCCACAACTACTGAGCCCACGTGCCACAACTACTGAAGCCCGTGTGCCTAGAGCCCGTGCTCCGCAACAAGAGAAGCCACCGCAATGAGAAGCCCGCGCACTGCAAAGAAGAGTAGCCCCTGCTCGCCACAGCTAGAGAAAGCCCACGAGCAGCAACGAAGACCCAACACAGCCAAAAATAAATAAATAAATATATTAAAAAATAAAAAGAACTTCTACATCAGTGAGCTCATTTATCTGCACTACAGACTCTGGAGATTGGAATTATTATTCCCATTTTGAGCTTCGAAGAAATGAAGTGACTGTTAGAACCTACTGAGTGTCAGAATCTACATCTTCTAGCACAAAGTCTACGTTCTAAATATACAAAATACACTACTTTTAAAAAACCTGCAGTTTCAGGGGATTCCTTGGCGGTCCAGTGGTTAGGACTCTGTGCCTTCACTGCCGAAGGCCCAGGTTCAATCCCTGGTTGGGGAACTAAGATCTCACAAGCTGCACAGCACAGCCCCCCAAAAAACTAATAAAATAAAATGAACTAAAATACCTGCAGTTTCAGAGTAAAGACTCCATTTGATGCAAAAACCCATCATCTTGGCTCTCAAATTCCAAAATTCCATCTCAGTGAAAGTGCCATCTCCACCCTTTCCGATACTTTCTTCCTCCACCCCACACCAATAGGCATCTACTAAGATGAAAATCTCTTTTTTCCTAGACTGCCCTGGACACAATCCCCATACCTGTAAAGCTCTGGCTATTGGAGGTCTTCTTCGAGTTATAAAATTCCAATACACCCAGGACAGCCTGCGGGTTTTTCTTCTGCTCCAACTTGGTGATATTTGATGTCTGAAGCAAGCGGGCCCACTGCTCTGGCATCCCCTACAAGAGAGACATGCGAGGCTGTCAGCAAGGCATAATCACAGGGGACCCTGAATGAAATTCAGAACTAACTCTGACAACTGATGGCAGCTAAAGATGGGTTTAGTCATTCCTTTCTCTCTCTGCCCTCAGAGTTCCACACTGGTCTCTCTTATAACACATCTCTTACTATATCTGTCATTTCTTGTGGTATTTGCCCCTTCACCAGGCTATTCCTCCTTTACAGCAGGAATCATGTCTGATTTGTCTCTGGATCATCAGTGCCCAGCACAGAGTCTGACGCCAAGGGGCCACTTAACCGAGGTCTATTTAAGGAATGGAGATTCAAAGGCTTCTCTAGTACAATTCTGGAGGGGAGGAACGTGTCCCTCTCAAGAATATAAGAAGATAGTAATGAGGGTCTTGGGCAAAGACAGAGGCATCAGGCAGTCTGGAAAGGATTAAATCTAACAGTGCATAGCCAGAACTCTGTAAGACCAAAGGTCTTTCTGTGACCCAGGACTTACTGTAAACTCGCCTGTGACAGCATCAAAACCAATGTGAGGGCTTCCCTGGTGGCGCAGTGGTTGAGAGTCTGCCTGCTAATGCAGGGGACGCGGGTTCGAGCCCTGGTCTGGGAGGATCCCACATGCCGTGGAGCAACTAAGCCCGTGCGCTACAGCTACTGAGCCTGCGCGTCTGGAGCCTGTGATCCGCAGCAAGAGAGGCTGTGATAGTGAGAGGCCCGCGCACCGCAATGAAGAGTGACCCCACTTGCCACAACTAGAGAAAGCCCTCGCACAGAAACGAAGACCCAACACAGCAAAAATAAATTAATTAATAAACTCCTACCCCCAATATCTTCTTTAAAAAAAAAAAAATGTGAATTGTGTACTCAAAATCTGAAGGAAGAGAAATCTCTGACTGTTCCTTCTCCTGTCTTTTTTTTTTTCTGCAAGATAAACAGGGAAAAGTAGATAAATCCAGGACATTATTATATTTTTAGGCTTATTTAGCTATTTGTTGAGCTCTTAACTCCTTTAGAGGCCAAAGACTGTGATTAAAAATTCACATGTGTATTTACAGAGCTCAGTGTTGGATCTAGGTTGGAGTAGACAGAGTAGTAAATTAAGCCATGATTAAAGGCTTTTCATTGATCTAAAGTAAGGGAGGGGTAGAAAGAACTTTCATCAGAGTTAATAGTCTTGGTTCTACCACTAATGAGTCAGTTGATCCTGACTCATTAGTGGTAGGTCAAGTCACTTCCTCTCTCTGAACCCTGGTTTCCTCATCTGCAAAACAAGAAGACTCAAATAGATGGTCTATAAAGACCTTTCCAGACCCCGACATCTTACATTCTATGAGCTTCTATAAGCTGCATCCCACCATTTTGGTCCTTGATTATGGGCCATTGTAAGGTTCTCTAAATTACAGCATTTTGGATGTGGAACTTGTTTTAATGATATGAATCGCTAATATCCTATCAGGTGTTCAGTAGACAGTGATTCAATTCTTCACATGTATAACTTGCTTCAGCCTCACAGCAACCGTACCAATTAGATACTATCATCCTTATTTTGCAGATAAAGAAACTGAAGCACAGAGATTCAGTGACTTGTCCACAATCACATGATTAGTAATTGGCAGTAGCCAGACCCAAACCCAGGCAGTGTGGCCCAGAGCCTGAGCTCTAACCACTATGCTATGCTGCCTCTCTTGCTAGGACCCTAAAGAATCATGAAGTCCAAATACTTGTAGTCATCCCTCTCCCATCAAGAGTCTTGCATACAGTAGATGTTCACTAAGGTCCTGATGACCTGACAGGAAAAACGTCCAATATTTAAGCAGTTGTACTGCTGAAGTATCCTTGTTAGGGGATGAATCGTGTTCCCCCAGATTCCTATGCCGTAACTCCCAGTACCTCACAATGTGATCTTATTTGGAAATAGAGCCTTTGCAGATATAATTAGTTAAGTTATAATTAGGTCAGACTGGAGTAGGGTGGGCCCCTAATCCAATAATTCTGGTGTCCTTATTAGAAAAAAAAATTGGAGACAGATGCACACAAGAGAACATCTTAAGATAAAGGCAGAGATCAGAGCAATGTTTCCTCAAGCCAAGAAACACCAAAGATTGCCAGAAAGTCACTAGAAGCTAGGGGAGAGGCATGGAATAGATGTTTCCTCACAGCTCTCAGAAGGAACCAACCCTACAAAAACACCTTGATCTTGGGCTTCTAGCCTCCAGAACAGAAACAATAAATTTCTGTTGTTTAAGCTCCTGGTTTGTGGTAATATGTTGCAGCAGCTCTAGCAAACTAATATAACCCTCTTCCAACTAAAAAGAGTTTCAGGTTCTTGCTATTAGCTAGACCTCAGCAAGCACCTGCAAATGCAACCCAGCTGAAACAGGCTTAAATACCTTCCAAGGCTCAGCCTGATAATCTCTCTTCCTAGATGGGGACCTACAGAGCCAAGATTTTATACATCTGTAGAAACCCTCCCCCTTCCTTCAGCCAAGGTTCTTCTTCCTTCAATGTCCTAGGGAAGAGGTAGAGGACAGGACCATGTGGTCTAAACTCACAGAGAACTCCCTACATATCACCTAGGGGTACTGGTTTCAGAGGGTAACGGCAAAAGCTACCATTTATGAAGCTATTAGTATGTGCCAGGCATGCATTAAGAATTTTGTATGCGTTTTTTCACTGAATACTCATGAAATGCTGCAAAACAGATATTAATATCCCCATTTTATAGTACTTCTTTTTTAATAATTTGCTTGACCATTCCTATCAGTGACAAGCATGACCTGAAAGTATCCAACTTGCCATATACTCAAACCAGAAACACACTGCAGGCCTATGAGGTAAGACCAGAATATCCCCTCTTTAAGGCAAGTGAGCGAGGAAACGCCAGGAGCTCTGAGCCTCTGGTCTTCCCCACTACCAATCTCCCAAGAAAACCTCCAGAGTTTCTCTTTGTAGGAGAAGTTATTCTCCCCACTATCACAGTCATGTCACAAAATCCTTGGCTCCATGACAAGCTAGACATTTTCCCTCCTAGAAATGCCCAGGACCATACACCAGCAAGGCTCAGCGTTAAAGAATGGAAGCCCCAAATTCACCTCTGAAAGAATTCAATGAGGGCTTCACTGGTGGCGCAGTGGTTGAGAGTCCTCCTGCCGATGCAGGGGACGCGGGTTCATGCCCCGGTCTGGGAGGATCCCACATGCCGCGGAGCGGCTGGGCCCGTGAGCCATGGCCGCTGAGCCTACGCGTCCGGAGCCTGTGCTCCACAACGGGAGACGCCACAACAGTGAGAGGCCTGCGTACCGCAAAAAAAAAAAAAAGAATTCAATGAGCAGTATCTGGGCTGGGGTCAGACAGGGGCTGAATGCCAGGCTTGTCTGGGCCTATCCTTGGAGTTCATATTAAAAGTATAGGCTAGGGCTTCCCTGGTGGCGCAGTGGTAGAGTCCGCCTGCCTATGCAGGGTACACGGGTTTGTGCCCCGGTCCGGGAGGATTCCACATGCCGCGGAGCGGCTGGGCCCGTGAGCCATGGCCGCTGAGCCTGCGCGTCCGGAGCCTGTGCTCTGCAACGGGAGAGGCCACAACAGTGAGAGGCCCCCGTATAGCAAAAAAAAAAAAAAAAAAAAAAGTATAGGCTAAAGCCCATGGGCTAAAATAAGGCTCCCAAATCCACATTTAAGGCCCCAGTGCCCAGGAAGAGCTGGACTGCATTTACATGAGCCACTTATTCTGTAACACCTGTTCTATTGCCCTTCCAGGCTGAAATGTCTGAGCCTCACTACCAGACTGAATATTCCTACAGGCCAAAGAAATTACCAGTATGTCACCGGCAAAGCCCATTAACAATTCGCAGGAAATAAACATAGAACCGGGTAATAAAGTCTAACCTTTTTTTTTCCTTTGTGCTGCTTTGTCTAGCTTCACTTGCTCATTGGGTACCGTGTGCAGAAGCCCTGCACCAAGCCCTTCAGACTCCTAGTGGGAAACGGCTGGTCCCGACACCGCAGCTCCTCAGGGCCACGGGCAGAAGCTCTGGCAGGACACCGCGTCCAAGATGGCAGCGATGAGCTGCGAACCGAGACGCTGCGCCTGGCTCTGCAATCTTAAACCTGAGCAGCGCATTAGTGCCCGCCCACAAGGACTCCTCCCGCTTCCCTGTTGAGAAGAACCCTATAAAGCAGCCCCGCCCACCGCCTTTCAGCTGAAGCAGGGTCTCTAGAGCACAGGCTCACACCTCTCCATGCTTTGATCAAAGAATAAAACTTTCCTTGGCTTCTAAACCAAACTCAGTCTCATTCTCTTGGTTCAAATGACACTGGGCAGGAGGACCCTTGTTGGGGCCTGACTCAAAAGGGTCAGTAACAAGTATACCCCATAGCACTTTAGATTTATATTTCATAGTAATTACAATAATCACCTTCATCTGTGTCATGCCCTCGTTTACATTTCATAATAATTACAATAATCACCTTCATCTGTGTCATGCTCTCGTTTACATTTCATAATAATTACAATAATCACCTTCATCTGTGTCATGCTCTCGTTTACATTTCATAATAATTACAATAATCACCTTCATCTGTGTCATGCTCTCATTTACATTTCATAATAATTACAATAATCACCTTCATTTGTGTCATGCTCTAGCTTTGACAAAGCACTTTCACATACCATAGTTCATTAGCACCTCAAAACAACTGTGTGACAACAGGGCAGTGATTATGGTGCCCAGCTGACAGAAGAAACAGAGGTCCCAAGAAATTAAGTAGCCTGCCCCAGTTTACATAGCAAGTTAGCAGCAGATCTGGGGCCAGGACTGAGGTCTTCGGACTCCCAGCCCCAAGGCCTTTGTATTCAGTCCTTCTGCCTCCTCTGGACAGCCGCTGCTCACGATGATGTTATTTCTCCTCTCTGTCCCAATGCATTCCACTCACCAAGTCATTAATGATTTTATCTTCTATACAGTGATCAAATTTACCCACCTTTCTCTGTCACCATGGCCACCACCCTATTCCAGCCATTGTTATCTGTGGCCTGAATCATTCTAACAATAACCTGTCACCTGCATTCTGGTCCCCTCCAATGTAAACGGCTGCCAGGGTGATCTATAGCCTTGCTATCAAAGCAGCAACAGCATCACTTGGGAGACTGCTGGAAATGTGGAATCCCAAGCTCCACCCCAGACCTACTGAATCAGACTCTGAATTTTAATAAGATCCCAAATGATCCATGTAACTTTTACATGTGCATGTAAAAGTTTGAGAATCAAGAGAATGTGAAGAAAAACCAGAGACAGGAAGAAAATATTTGCAAAAGATACACAGTTGGCCCTCCATATCCATGGGTTCTTTATCCATGGATTCAACCAACTGTGGATTAAACATATTTGGAAAAATATCCAGAAAGTTCCAAGAATCAAAACTTGAAACGCTGCACTGGAAACTATTTACATAGCATTTACATTGTAGTTACAACTATTTACATAGTATTTACACTGTATTCGTTATTATAAGTAATCTAGAGATGATTTAAAGTATATGTATAGGTTATACGCAAACGCTATGCCATTTTACATAAGGGACTTGAACGTCCATGGATTTTGGTACCCGTGGGGTCCTGGAACCAATCCCTCATGGATACTAAGGGAAGACTCTATCTTATAAAGGACTATTATCCAAAATGTACAAAGAACTCTTAAAACCCGGCAAGAAGAAAACAAACAGCCTGATTAATAAAATGGGCAAAAGATCTGAACAGACACCTTACCAAGAAGGTATACAGTTGGAAAAAATGCTCAACATCATATGTCATTAAGGAACTGCAAATTATAACAACGGTGAAATACCACTTCACACCTATTACAATGGTCAGCATCCAAAACTGACAACATGCTGACAAGGATGTGGAGCAATAAGAACTTTCATTCTTTGCTGATGGGAACGCAAGATGGTTCAGTCCCTTTGGAAGACAAGTTGGCAGTTTCTTACAAAATTAAACACACTTTTCCAATACAATCCAGCAATCACACTCCTTGTTATTTACCCAAATGAGCTGAAAACTATGTTCACAAACAAAAACTCGCACACGGATGTTTATAGCAACTTTATTAATAATTGTCAAAACTTGGAATCAACCAAGGTGTCCTTCAGTAGGTGAATGAATAAATACACTGTGGTACTTCCAGAAAATGAAACATTATTCAGCACTAAAAAGAAAGGAGCTATCAAGCTATAAAAAGACAATGAGAAACCTAAAATACATATTAAGATCAGTGGTTTCCATGGGGTAGGGGGGAAGGAGGGATGACTTGGTGGAGTACAGAGGAACTGTAGGGCAGTAAAACCTATTCTCTATGATACTATAATGGTAGATACCCGTCATTATACATTTCTCCAAACCCACAGAATGTACAACCTGTGTAAAATGTTGTAACCCTAATGTAAAATATGGTCATAAATTGAATATGATGTATTGATGTAGGTTCATCAATTATAACAGATATGCCACCCGAGTACAGGATGTAGGTTGTGGGGAAGGTTGTGCATATGTGTGGGCAGGAGGTTTATAGGAAATCTGTGTACTTTCCACTTAATTTTACGGTGAGCCTAAAACTGCTCTAAAAAATAAGCTATTTAGGGCTTCCCTGGTGGCGTAGTGGTTGAGAATCTGCCTGCTAATGCAGGGGACACGGGTTCGAGCCCTGGGCTGGGAGGATCCCACATGCCGCGGAGCAACTGGGCCCGTGAGCCACAGCTACTGAGCCTGCGCGTCTGGAGCCTGTGCTCCTCAACAAGAGAGGCCGCGATAGTGAGAGGCCTGCGCACCGTGATGAAGGGTGGCCCCCGCTTGCCACAACTAGAGAAAGCCCTCGCACAGAAACGAAGGCCCAACACAGCAAAAATAAATAAATTAATTAATAAACTCCTTCCCCCAACATCTTCTTTAAAAAAAAAAAGCTATTTAACAAATACATTGGGAAGCTCTGCTCTGCAGACTTGTATCCTCTCTTTCATCTCCCACTACTTATGCTTCATACACTCTACACCCACTACACTGAACAGTGATGGTTCACCAAACATAATGGGCTCTTTCACATCCCTTCAGTTTGTCTCAAGTTGCTCCCTTTGCCTGTGAATCCTGCCTTTCTCTTTCCCTTCCCTTGCCGGCTCACCACACAAGCCCTTTTATTTATCCTTGTCAGGTCTCAGCTTAAAGGTCATCCCTTCTGTGAGGTCCTCCCTGACCTCTAGTTTGGGCCGTTCTTCACCGTCTCCTCCTCAGACGCCAGTATGGTCTCCCGCAGCACCATACTAGTAATTGTCTGTTTTAAGGGTTTATCTTCCCAGCCAAACTGAGTTCCAAGTGCAGGGGCCACATACAATTTACCATGAATCCCCAGCGGCTAGCAAGGGTCTGGCATAAACCAGGTGCTCAGACAATGAATGAAGAAAGGAATAAATGACCAGGCCCCAAACTCAACTGGCAAGGAGTCTAAGGAATCAGCCTAAGACATGCAAATTCTCTCCAGAGCAAGAATAAAGGTTTCATTTTTACCAGCTCTGACCTGACCTACACAATCCTGTTTTAAAACCTGCTCTATGGGAGCTTCGCACACTGGCCAAAAGATATCCTGAAGTCCTCGTGCCTCCAGGGACCCAGCACAACCCTGATGAAAGGCAGCAAAATGGGGGGACAAACAAGAAGATCTAGAGTCCAGGCCAGTTTTGCCTCTACCACACCATATAGTCCAGGTTTTCATCTCTCTTATCTGAACCATGGAAAGAATGGACTAGATGATTTTTTTATTATTGAAGTAAATTGACTTACAATATTAGTTGCAGGCCTACAACAAAGTGATTCCATATTTTTACACATTACAAAATGATCACAACAATGAGTCTGGTTACTATCTGTCACCATACAAAGTTATTACAATATTATTGACTATATCCTCTAGGCTGTACATTACATCCCCAGGACTTACGTATTGTATATCTGGAAATCTATCTGGTCTAATGTGTCATTTAAGGCCAGTGTTCCTTTATTGATTTTTCTGTCTAGATGATCTGTCCATTGAGATAAGTGGGGTGTTAAAGTCCCTTACTATTACTGTGCTACTGTCAATTTCTCCCTTTATGTTTGTTAACATTTGCTTTATGTATTTAGATGCTCCTATGTCAGGTGCATATATATTTAGAATTGTTATATCTTCTTGTTAGATTGATTCTTTTTTTTATATTTCACTTAATTTTTATTCTCAAATTACCTATTTTTATTCAATGTGTCAATAATAGTTTAAATTTATTGATGTATTTATGAAGCTTTATGCTCATTATTTCTTTTTGAATCTCATTCCTTTATTCTAGCTCAAGCTTTGTCTCCTGAAATGTAACCCTTTGATATAGATTTTTTAACATCTTTATTGGATATAATTGCTTTACAATGGTGTATTAGTTTCTGCTTTATAACAAAGTGAATCACCTATACATATACATATATCCCGTATCTCCTCCCTCTTGCGTCTCCCTCCCACCCTCCCTATCTCACCCCTCTAGGTGGTCACAAAGCACCCAGGTGAGCTCCCTGTGCTATGTGGCTGCTTCCCACTAGCTACCTATTTTACATTTGGTAGTGTAGATTGATTCTTTTATCATTATATAATGTCCATCTTTGTCTCTTGTTACAATTTGGCATTATACGTGTTGCTACCCTTGCGTTTTTTGTTTCCATTTGCATGCAATAACTTTCTTCCATTACCTCACTTTAGGCTGTGTCTTTAGATCTGAAGTCAGCTTCTTATAGGCAGCATATATATGAGCTTGTATTTTTAATCCATTCAGCCACTCTGTCTTTTCACTGGAGCATTTAGTTCATTTACATTTAAATTAATAAGTATGTACTTATTGACATTTTATTCATTGTTCTCTGGGATTTTTTTTTTAGTACTTTTTATTCCTCTCTTCTTCTTTTGCTCATGTTCCCTGTGGTTTAGTGTTATGTGTGGATTCCTTTCTCTTTTTTCTGTGTATCTATTATAGATTTTGGATTGTGGTTACATTGAGGTTCTTATATAACAACATATATGTATATATAGTGCTGATCTTAAGGTGATGATCTCTTAAGTTCAAATGCATTCCAACAAGCCTGCATTTTAACCCTGCCTACTTTAATTTTTTTTATATAATATTTTACTCCTTTGGTTTTATGTGTCCCTTAACCTCTTGCTGACTGTGGATATAGTTGATTTTACTATTGATACTTTTGTCTTTTAATCTTCCTACTAGCTATAAGGGGTTGATCTATTACTTTTATTGTATGTTTGCCTTTGCAAATGAGATTTTTTTTCTTGCTTAATTTTTGTTTCTACTTGTGGTCTTTTTTCCACTTAGGGAAGTCCCTTTAGCATTTCTTGTAAAGCTGGTTTAGTGGTGCTAAACTCTTTTAGCTTCTCTCATCTGTAAAACTCTTTATTTCTCCTTCAAATTGGAGTGAAAGCCTTACCAGGCAGAGTATTCTTGGTTGTAGTTTTGTTCATTTCATCATTTTGAATACATAGTGCTACTCCCTTCTAGCCTGCAAAGTTTCTACTGAAATTCAGCTGGTAGTCTTTGGGAGTTCCCTTGTACATAGCTAGATGCTTTTCTCTTGCTGTTTTTAAGAATCTCTATATTTAAATATTTTGGCCATTTTAATTACAATATGTCTTGGTGTGAACCTCTTTGGGTTCATCTTGTCTGGGACTCTCTGTGCCTCCTGGACCTGGATGTCTGTTCCTTTCCCCAAGTTAGGGAAGTTTTCAGCTATTATGTCTTCATGTAAGTTCTCTGCCCCCTTTTCTCTCTTTTCTTTTCCTGAGACCCCTATAATGTGACTGTTAGTATGCTTGATGTTTTCCTAGAGGTCTCTTAAACTATTCGTATTTTTTAAAACTCTTTGTATTCTTTCTGTTCAGCTTGAGTGATTTCCACTCTTCTGTCTTCCAGTTCACTGATCTATTCCTCTGTATCATCTATTCTACTGTTGCTTCCTTCTTGTGCATTGTTTATTTCGGTTACTGTGTTCTTCACCTCTTTCGGTTCTTCTTCATATTTTCTAAGCCTTTGTTAAGCTCTCGCTGTGTTCATCCATTCTTTTCCCAAGTTTGTTGTGCATCTCTATGATCTTTTCCTTGAACCCTTTATTGGATTGATTGCTTATCTCCACTTCACTTAGTTTTTCTTCTGGGGTTTATCTTGTTTCTTCATTTGGAATGTATTCCTCTGTCTACTCATTTTGCCTCATTCTCTGTGTTCTTTTCTATGTATTACATAGGTCTGTTACACTTCCCAGTTTTGGAGAACTGACCTTATGGAGGAGATATCCTCTGGGCTTCCCCTCTGGTCACCAGAGCTAAATGCTACAGGGGTGCCCCAATGTTGGTTTTGTGGGTCCTCCTTTCATGACAAGGCTGACTATTGTGCATGCACTGGTGTGTGGGGCTGGACTCTGGCCCAGCTGGCTGTGAGGACCTGCTTCCTTCAGTGGCTGTCAGTCACAGGAGGCAGGGCCTTGTCCTAGTCTGGCTGGCTTGCAGACCAGGGGATTCTGGGTCTTGTTCCGACCTGCTGCTGGGCAAGGCCAGGTCCGATTGTGGCTGGCTTCGTGGCCATGTGGTCCCAGAGACCATGTCTGCCTGCTGGTGGGTGGAGCTGGGTCCTGGGGTGGCTGGCTGTGGGGCTCTGGAGGTCTTGTAGCTGGTGTCAAGACCCAGGAGGGCTCCAGGGCTGGTGCCAGCACACAAATGGGTGAGGTCAGGTTACTATTCAGCTTTCTGTTTGGCCTTGGGGGTCATGGACCTGGTGCTGGTACACTGACTGTGGGCAAATTCCTGGCACTAACAGGCTAGGGGGAGGACTCCAAAATGGTGCTTGCCAGCACCAGGGTCCTTGTGGTATGATGAGCTCCCCAGATGGCTGCCACCAGAGTCTGTGTTCCCATGGGGTATCTCTGTTGCCTTCTGCCTCTCTGGGAGGCTCTCCAAGGTCAGCAAGTGGGTCTGCCCCAGGCTCCTTTAAAATTACTGCCTCCGCACTAGACTTGGAGCTTATGAGATTTTGTGCATGCCCTTTAAGAGCAGAGTCTGTTGTCTACAGCCCTCCACCCCTCCCATACAAAAGCTCCATTGGCTTTCAAATCCAGATATTTTGGGGGCTCATCTACCTAGTGCAAGACTCCTGGACTGGGGAGCCTGATGTGGGAATCAGACCCCTCGCTCCTTGGGGGACACCTCTGCAATTGTGATTATTCTCCTGTTCGTGGGTGGCCTACCCAGGGGTGTGTGGTGTGTCTTGACTACACTCATCTCTGCCCCTCCTACCCGTCTCATTGTGTTTCCTTCTTTATCTTTTCAGTTGTGGAAAATCTTTCCTGTGAGTCTCCAGATTGTTCTCATCAATGGTTGCTCTGTAAATTGTTGTAATTTTGGTGTGCCCATGAAAGAAGGTGAGCTCAGGGTCTTCCTCCACCTTCTTGTCCTACCTGGACGAGATGATGTTAAATGCCCTTCCAGCTCCTACTTTCTAAATGTCTGTGAAAACAGAAAGGTCAGTACACTCAAAGCTCTGTAGCTATATCTCTTCCTGACACAGCATCCCACAGTCTTTAACAGGTACTTCACACACATCATTTCATATAATCAACACAATCACACAACACAACTCAATTTTTACTTGGAGATTAGGAAATAGAAGTATGGGCTTACCTACAATTATTTAAGTAACTGAAATTCAAAATGTCTGGCATCACAGCCAAGGCCCTTTACATTTCTACTACTTTAGCTCCCTTAAAAAAATTTCAAGTGGAGTCAAGAAAACATACTTTGGTATGATGAGAAGAAGAAATAACATTAAATAAGAACTTACCATGTATAAGATACCATTCACAACTATTTTCCAATCCTATGGGATACATTATTACTACTGTCATTTTACAGATAAGGAAACTAAAAAGCAGTTAAATAATTTGCCCAAGCTCATACAGCTAGTAAGAGCTGGGATTTGAACCCAGGTCTCATTCCTAAGGTCCCTTCCTCAATATCTTAATGAGAACTATTTGTCTACGTGCCAGTTGCTAGTGTTTAAGTTATATATGTATATATATATATAAGTGGCCATTTCCACTCCAGAAACAGCTGGTTTGAGAAAGGGAAAGCTAAGGGTGTATCAGGACCCAAATTAAGCTGTCATTTATGACATAAGCGCATCTGTCTTACTCATAGCTAGAATACATGGGACATGCTTCAGGGCTTTGGAATTGCTGTCTCTTCCTCCTAAATTTCCTCTCATCTAGTCACTTAAAAGATTTTAGGGGGCTTCCCTGGTGGCGCAGTGGTTGGGAGTTCGCCTGCTGATGCGGGGAACACTGGTTCGTGCCCCGGTCCGGGAAGATCCCGCATGCTGTGGAGCGGCTGGGCCCGTGAGCCATGGCCGCTGGGCCTGCGCGTCCGGAACCTGTACTCCACAGCGGGAGAGGCCACAGCAGTGCGAGGCCCCCGCGCCGCAAAAAAAAAAAAAATTTTAGGAAAAAAAAATTATGTTTATGTTCTATTTAGATTTTTGTTTTATATTTATATGCTTTATATTTTCATATTTTATTTCCATTATATGTTACTAATATACTATGTAATATACAATCATAGGCATGAAATGTCAAATACAAAAAATGCACAAGGAACTTTGGTAATAGTGACATGAAAGAGAGTGGCTCAGAGGATAAAGTAAGTGTATAGAAAATAGCCTCAGGGAAATGAAATCATTTAATGCATGAACAAACATATAGGGAAATGCTGAAGTTGGCTTTGCTTCCCCAGGTCACTTTTCACCCCACAACCTTTGCATATACCTCCCAGATCCCCACCTCCAAGTTTTTGCTTACTTTTCCTTCTCCTTGCTTAGAACGTTGTTCCTTTCATTCTCCCTGTCAAACTCTCAACCACCATTTAAAGACTGGTTCAAGTGCCACTTCTCCCTGGAAGGATTTCCTGACCTCTCCTCTCTCTGTGAATTCCCAAGACATGGAGTCTGCCAAACCACCATGCATTTAGTCATTTCCTGATTTGCATGATTCTTTGACGTTTTTAAGACTTACCTCCTTACCTAAAATGTAATCTTCTTGAGGACCAAAATCATGGCCTACAATCATGGCTTCTTATTATGATCATTATACTTCTGAATCTCAAGTAGGACCCAACACCAAGCTTACTTAGTTCAGGAACACCTCAGAAAATATTAGGAAGTGACCTCAGAGACTAGGTTACTCTACTCCCCGAGGAAAGAGGCACGTGTCACAGAGCACATAGCGGTAATACTCAGTTTACCTGATCAAGTCTTTCACCCTTTGTGATATCCCGACCCCTACTGACTGATTTGACTGGAAGCAACTACTGACTGAAAGAACAGTTGAATACAGACCAGTCCTGAGGAATAATATGAGGAAGAGCTTGGCTGAAGTGGGAGAGGAGGGAAGTGTGGGGAGAAATGAAACTTAGCTGCCAGGACTTATTATGAGTGCTGTGCAATTTCGGCTGAGTACTTACTGGCTGGAGGCCACAGCAGAAAACTGGGTACCTGAGGCAGGAAAGCAGGAGAGAACTGGAGAAGCCATGCAATCACAGAAGCATCTGGCACTCAGTAAATATCTTCCTGGAAGTAACAATCACTTCTCTCACATGTGTATAGCCCTTCACAAACCCCATTCACAGTCACTGTCTAACTGGCTCCTCACAAATACTCCAGGAACTGAACAGCATGAGTTATCTCCATTTTACAGCTAAGAGTACTGAGGTCAGGCAATTAAAAGAAATACATCTTGCCTAGTTCATCCATCTGTAATATTGCTGTCTTTAGTTGTTTTAGTTTACAACCCCGAAAACTGTAGCAAACTGATGATAATACAAATGATTCTTGTCCGTAAAAAAGAAAGAAAGAAATATATCCTGGACTAGGAGCCAGAGGAAGATGGATCCAGTATATCCTTGCCGTTAACTCACTTTACGAACCTGGGCAAGTCCCTTTCTTTCTCTGAGTTCAAATCCTCAATCTGTAAAACAGGTCAATGATCCATGCTCAGGCTAGAGAGAAAGGTAAGTAACAAATCACCTTTCTGGAGAAGATACTACCTCAAAGAACTCGCGAAGGATAAACAGGAGTTGGTCAGGCAGAGATGGGGAAGGCCATTCCAGAAAGAAACAGAATAAACAAAAACCCAGAGGAGTAGTGACAGGGATCTTTGCCCCAGCTTTCTGCCTGTCCAGCAAGCCAAGCAAATTTTATAAACTCTTACTAAGGGAAGATAAAATAAAGAAAATGAAGCAAACTCAGGATCCTGTTAGTCCCATATCCCCAGGCCACAGACATCAGGATCCCTGGGACTACTGCTGCTGCAAGCAGATGACTGGTTTTGGTTTGTCTTATGGTGACAGAAGTATGAGTCTAGAGGCATCTGATGAAAACTTGTGTCTACACTTGTGTCAGGCATCTGATGAAAACTTGTGTCTGATGGAAGTAAATATTCACAGCAGCATTAGTCAGAAGAGTCAAAAAGTAGAAACTCAAATGTACCTCAGCTGATGAATGGATAAATCAAATGTGGTATAGCCATACAATGGAATGTTATCTGGTCCTTAAAAAAAGAAAAGAAAAAAGAAATCCAGATCCTTGCTGCATCATGGATGAACCTTTAACACATTATGCTAAGTGAAAGAAGCCAGTCACAAAAGGCCATATATTGTATGATTTCATTTATATAAAATGTCCAGGAAAGGCAAATCCATAAACAGAAAGTAGATCAGTGGTTGGCAAGGGCCGAAGGAAGGGAGAAATGGGGTATGGATACTAATAGTTTCTTTTTAGGGTGATGAAAATATACTGTAATTAGATAGTTGTGATGGTTGTACAATCTTGTACTAAAAATCACTGAATTGTACACTTTGAGATGGTGAACTATGTGGTACATGAATTATATCTCAATGTTTTTAAAAAAGTAAATGTAATTTACCATATTAACAAAATAAAGAAGACAACGTATGGAATCAATTAATGCAAAAACGGATTTGCTAAAATTCGACATCCAACTGTGATTAAAACCTCTTAGTAATCTAGGATTACACGGGAATTTACTTCATCTAGTAAAAAAAGCTAATTACCAAAAACCCTAGAGCAAAAACCATACTAAGTGGTGAAATGTTGACAGTTTTCCCTCTTAGATTAGAAATAAGACAAGGATGTGCTACCACTACTTCTACTCATCATTATACTGAAGGTACTAGCAGTACAATTAGGAAAGTAAAAGAAGAAAATGAAGGATTAGAAAGGAAGAAACAAAATTATCACAGTTTATGGATAATATGATCATATATACAAACATAGAAAATTCTAATAGAAAAGAACTTCATATCTTAGAGTAGGTAAAGATTTCAGATATAGAACAGAAAGCATTAGAAAGGAAATAATTAATAAATTTGACTATATTAAAATTCTATCAAAGACACTATGTCATGTATCTATCAAAGATACCATTAAGAGCATAAAGAGTACTCCTGAGCATATATCCAGAAAAGACAAAAACTCTTATTCAAAAAGATACATGTACCCCAATATTCATAGCAGCACTATTTACAATAGCAAGGACATGGAAGCAAACTGAATGCCCATCAACAGATGAATGGATAGAGAAGATGGACATATATACAATGGAATATTTTAAGCTGTAAAAGAGAATGAAATACAGTAAGTCCCCTACATATGAACCTTCAAGTTGTGAACTTTCAAAGATGAGAACACGGAGCTTACTAATGAAGACCTGACAGAATTGGAGGCCCAGAGAAAGGACGAAGACAGACAAGAGGAAGAAGAAGTAACTGAAGAGAGTCACGACGCAGGAAATGGCAAGGGGATTTTCTTTATCTGAGGAGGCACTGTTAGTTTTTGAGGCATAGGACCCAAACGTAGAATGGTACACGAAAGTTGCAGCGGCCGTTCAGAACGCAATCCAGTGCTACCATGTCATCTATGATGAGAACAAAAGAGCTACTACCCAGACATCACTGGATCATTTTTTCAAGAGGGTAGATAGAATTGAATCCAGCATGCAACCAGAACCTGTGCCATCAACGTCAGGCATCAGTGAAATTGCAGCTTGCCCTCCGTCTCCCATTGCTGATGGTCCTTCAGCTCTACCATCTCCCACCCCCTCTCCCTCCTCCAGTCAGTAATTCTTCTTGCCTGTTCACTCGATGCCAGCCCCTATATGCCAGCTGTTGTACTGCACTACTGTACTTTTCAAGGTACTGTACAGTAAGATTAAAAATGTTTTATTTTTGTGTTTGTTTTTTATGTATAATTTGTGTGAAAAATATTATAAACCTATTACAGTACAGTACTATATAGCCGATCGTGTTAGTTGGCTACCTAGGCTAACTTCGTTGGACTTAGGAATGCGTTCTTGTAACAGAACGTTCTTATGTAGGGGACTTAACTGTAAAACTATTTGCAGCAACATGGATGGACCCAGAGATTATCATACTAAGTGAAGTAAGTGGGACAGAGAAAGATAAATATCATATGATATCACTTATATGTGGAATATTTTTAAAGTGACACAAATGAACTTATTTAGAAAGCAGAAATAGACTCACAAACATAGAAAACAAACTTAAGGTTATCAGTGGGGAAAGGGCCAGGGGAGGGATAAATGAGGAGTTTGGGATTAACAGATACACACTACTATATACAAAACAGATAAATAACAAGGACCTACTGTATAGTACAGGGAACTATATTCAATATCTTGTAATAACCTATAATTGAAAAGAATCTGAAAAAGAATATAAATGTGAAAAAGTATCCCTGAAACTAATACAATACTGTAAATCAACTATACTTCAATAATATTTAATTTTTATTTTTAAAAGAGTCTATTACTGAAATCAACCCTATATTCATCAATACTACAATGGAAGATATTCTTATAAGAGAATATTATATAGCAATGAAAATAAACATGTATGTAAAAAAAATAGAAATATCTTATAATCAATGTTAATCTAATGAAGGCAAAAAAAATAATATACACTGCATGATTCTATGCATAGAAAGTTCAAAAACAGGCAAACTCATTTATGATGTTTATCTTCTGAAGGAGACAGATGTTAGTGCCTGAAACGGAAAACATAGGGAGCTTACAGGGGGCTGGTTATACCCTGTATGTTGGTCAAGGTAGTGGCCACACAGGTGGTCAATGTGATAATTCATTGAGCTGTACACTGCTGAACTGTGCGTTTTTCTATGTAAAGATTTAACAAATGCAGTGGAGGAACATACAAGAATCATGGTTCATGAGCTACATATGACCTTACAGAGCATTCAGTCCAATTTATTCATTTTATAGATGAGAAAGAAACAAGCCCAGAAGCCCAGAGAAGGTCATGGAGTTGTCACACAACAAGTGGAAACATTGCAATAGGGACAAAACCCCAAACAAGATATTTTATATTTTTTAACAGATGCATTTATTATTTTTTAAATAAATTTATTTATTTATTTTTGGCTGCGTTGGGTCTTCATTGCTGCATGCAGGCTTTCTCTAGTTGCAGTGAGTGGGGGTTACTCTTCGTTGCGGTGCGTGGGTTTCTCATTGTGGTGGCTTCTCTTGTTGCAGAGCATGGGCTCTAGGCACACAGGCCTCAGCAGCTGTGGCACACGGGCTCAGTAGTTGTGGCTCACAGGCTGTATAGTGGAGGCTCAGTAGTTGTGGCACATGGGCTTAGTTGCTCTGCAGCATGTGGGATCTTCCCAGGCCAGGGCTCAAACCTGTGTCCCCTGCCTTGGCAGGCAGATTCCTAACCACTGCACCACCAGGGAAGCCCCAGGATATTTTTAAATGCTATTACTTAGAGAATCGTGAACACATAGTTGGTTGATAAGCCTAACTCCTGGTATATCGTATGTACAGCGATGTTTCCAACCCTGTTGACAACAACTATGTAAGTGAATTAGGAGAACACAGAGGAAGAGAAAGAAAGAAAGGGAAAAGGGAGATGGTTAGAGTAAGAAAGACAAAAGAGTATCTGAGATTTGTAGTTTTAGAGGCTTACCTTTTTTGGCCTCAGTTTCAAATACAGTATTTGTTCCAGAGGCCCAGGCCCATGTCCAGAGCTTAGAATCCTGCTTCTGACATTACACAGAACTCTTGAGAACTCCTTAGGAAACCTCTCCTTGGGTCTGCTTAGTCTCAGTGCACAAAATTCTTTAATCTGGCCTTTCCAATAGCCCTATCTAAGCCAACAGAAAATACAGCCTATATGGAGGAAGAGAAAGGTTTTTTACCCCAGGACAATTCTTTAATTCTATATTGGAGGAACTCCACTAAGAGTTGTTATTTCTTAAATCTCATAACAACTCTTAAGTGTTAATCACAGATTCCAAAAGAAAGCCATGACTGCAAGCAATAATAGCCACAAAATTACTACCAACTCTTAATAAGGCCACAGTTTGCATAACCTTTTTCACACCTTTAGCCTTATAATCCATTCAGCAACTCTATGAGGTAAATATTATTATGTACCCATACTACGGGTAAGACAACTGAGGTGAAGGAAGGTAGAGCAACTTACCAAAGGTCACAGAGTCAGGGATGGTCAATGGTGATAACCTCAAGTGCTTGAACTCCAATGTAGCTGCTTCTACATGCACTGTGCCTTCCCCATATTGAAGACCAGGTGAATGTGAATGGATGTCATTAAATGCAAATTTGTTTTAAAGTTAAAAGAACTAACTAACTCATTTCTACTAAAGGCATTAGTCTGAACATCTCTAGGATGGGGAAACTTCAAATGCTATATGGTGTCTGAGGACTTAGAAGAATTAAAGAGCACAGTACAGAAATCAAGAGACAATGGTTGAAATGCAGACTCCATGCACTGCAACCATGCAGCATGTGACCTCGGGCTGGTCCTTGATTCTCTGAGCCCAAGAGTATCACTGTTGTACAGTGGAAAGGTGCTTGGAGTCATAGAGAAGAGCTAAAATCCCAGTTCAGCCATCTTAACTAGAAGACCTTGGGCAAGTTACTTTAAAACTATGAACCTGGGCTTCCCTGGTGGCGCAGTGGTTGAGAGTCTGCCTGCCAATGCAAGGGACACGGGTTCGGGCCCTGGTCTGGGGGGATCCCACGTGTCGCGGAGCAGCTGGGCCCGTGAGCCACAAATACTGAGCTCTGCGCGTCTGGAGCCTGTGCTCCGCAGCAAGAGAGGCCACGACAGTGAGAGGCCCGCGCACCGTGATGAAGAGTGGCCCCCGCTTGCCACAACTAGAGAAAGCCCTCGCACAGAAACGAAGACCCAACACAGCCAAAAATAAATAAATGAATAAATAAATTTATAAAAAAAAAAAAAAAAAAAAAAAAAAAACTATGAACCTCAGTTTGCTGTCTACAGAGTGAAATATTTATCTCCCTGAAAGGATCAGTACATTTCACAAACATGAAAGTTCCTAGTATAATATGTGGTAACTAACAGGCATTCAATAAATAGTAGCTTGGTTATTGCTGTTTCTATTTTATGGTTATTACTATTGTGTTATGGCTATTTGTTATTCATATTTTTTTATTGCTGTTCTTATTATTTTGAGGATCAACTAAGGTAAAGAAAATGTATTTACTTTGTAGAAGCTAAAGAGATTTACAAACATGAGTTATCATTAAATGAAGGAAAGGGTCAGAGTAAGATTTCCCAACCCACTCATTAAGAAAGAGAAACTGTGGCTGAGGAAAAAGAAGAATGAATCACCTGATTTCATGAAACTAGAGATTAAAGGCTTGAGGAAATAAAGTGGAAAAAGAAGCCTGCAACCCTATCCATCCTGTATTTGGCCAAATCTATTTGCTTCCTGGTAGCATGGGAAATGAGGCTGACATTGCCAAATCCCAGGTTGCAGTACAGCCATCCAAGTCTCATCACAGATCACTGACCTTGTTTATTTTTTCAAGATTTATTTTTAAGAAGCCCCTCTCATTAGTTCAGCTGAGCTAATCTAAGCTCAAGGCAGTAAAAACTCCAAACTGGAGAGAGAAACACTGACGTAGATCAGTTTTTAAATCAACTTTGTTAAAATCTTCCCAAGCTTGGAGAATTCCACCTTCGTTGTGAAAACGCAGCCAGAAAAGAATTCTAAACTACATGCTGTAGGACTTCTTAGAATAAACCAAAGGCTCCAGATCCTAGCCACAGGAACCAGACTTTCCCACAGGGAAACTGCAACTCAGCGCAACCTATCACAGGCCCTCAATTACAGCTTCTTGCAATGATTTATGCATCCCCCCAGGCACACACTGAAGCCACGCTGGAGGTCAGCATTAGGTAATGCCCATAGACATTCTACCCTTTGCCAGCTCAAATCTCAACCACTAACGCAGCTCACAGAGAGCTCTTCTTTCTCATCTCCCAAATCCCCTTAGACCCCAAAACTACAACTCTGGAAATTTTGACGCTGAAAGTCTGGGTGGGACCCAGGCAGCTGTATTTCAGAAAAGCACCATGAGTGAGTCAGTTGTGTAAGCTGGGCTAGGAACAACTAACAGAGGTAGAATGTTGTGACATAATCTTTAGGAAGACTTAGTTCCACACTCACCCCGGCCACTTTCCAGGTGTGAGACCTTGATCAATTTACTTTTCTCTAAGCCTCAGCCTCCCCAGGTGAAAATGAATTGTTGTGGGTATCAGATAAAACAAGAAATGAGGTTTCCTTTAAAAATAAAATAGTTCAGGGCTGGATATGGCCAAGACAGTGGAGTAGGAAGACCCTGAACTCACTTCTTCCCACAGACACACCAAAATTACAACAATTTACAGAGCAACTACCTATGAGAATAACCCGAAGACTAGCAGAAAAGATTTACCACACCTAAACATGTAGAGAAGGAACCACAGCAGGATGGGTAGAAAGAGCAGAGATGCAGTATAGTAAGGACCCACTCCCCTGGGCCAGTAACCCCAAAACAGGAGGAATATCACAATTGCAGAGGTTCTCCGCAAGGCGAGGGGTTGAAGCCTCACATTGGGCTCCGCATCCGGAGGGTCCTGAACCAGGAAGATGAGCCCCCAGAAAGTCTGGCTTGGAAAACCAGTGGGTCTTCTGTTCAGGAGAGCTGGAGGAAAGAGCCTACACTTTTTTTTTTTTTTAACATCTTTATTGGAGTATAATTTCTTTACATTGTTGTTAGTTTCTGCTGTATAACAAAGTGAATCAGCTATACGTATACATATATCCCCATGTCCCTCCCTCTTGCATCTCCCTCCCATCCTCCCTACCCCACCCCTCTAGGTGGTCACAAAGCACTGAGCTGATCTCCCTGTGCTATGCGGCTGCTTGCCACTAGCTATCAATTTTACATTTGGTAGTGTGTATATGTCCAAGCCACTCTCTCACTTCATCCCAGTTTACCCTTCCCCCTCTCCGTGTCCTCAAGTCCATTCTCTACGTCTGCATCTTTATTCCTGTCCTGCGCTTAGGTTCTTCAGAACCACTTTTTTTTTTTTTTTTTTTTAGATTCCATATATATGAGTTAGCATACAGTATTTGTTTTTCTCTTTCTGACTTACTTCACTCTGTATGACAGACCCTAGGTCCATCCACCTCACTACAAATAACTCAATTTCGTTTCTTTTAATAGCTGAGTAATATTCCATTGTATATGTGTGCCACATGTTCTTAATCCATTCATCTGTCGATGGACACTGAGGTTGCTTCCATGTCCTGGCTATTGTAAATAGAGCTGCAATGAACATTTTGGTACATGACTCTTTTTGAATTATGGTTTTCTCAGGGTATATATCCAGTAGTGGGATTGCTAGGTAGTATGGTAGTTCTATTTTTAGTTTTTGAAGGAACCTCCATAATGTTCTCCACAGTGGCTGTATCAATTTACATTCCCATCAACAGTGCAAGAGGGTTCCCTTTTCTCCACACCCTCTCCAGCATTTAGTTTTTCTTTTTTGAGTGTGTGGTATGCGGGCCTCTCACTGTTGTGGCCTCTCCCGTTGCGGAGCACAGGCTCCGGACGCGCAGGCTCAGCGGCCATGGCTCACGGGCCCAGCCGCTCCGCGGCATGTGGGATCTTCCCGGACCGGGACACGAACCCGTGTCCCCTGCATCGGCAGGCGGACTCTCAACCGCTGTGCCACCAGGGAAGCCCCAGCATTTATTGTTTGTAGATATTTTGATGATAGCCATCTGACCAGTGTGAGGAGATACCTCATTGTAGTTTTCATTTTATTTCTCTAATGATTAGTGATGTTGAGCATCCTTTCATGTGTTTGTTGGCAATCTGTATATCTTCTTCGGAGAAATGTCTATTTAGGTTTTCTGCCCATTTTTGGATTGGGTTCTTGTTTTTTTAATATTGAGCTGCATAAGCTGCTTGTAAATTTTGGAGATCAATCCTTTGTCAGTTGTGTCATTTGCAAATATTTTCTCCCATTTGGAGGGCTGTTGTTTTGTCTTGTTTATGGTTTCCTTTGCTGTGCAAAAGCTTTTAAGTTTCATTAGGTCCCATTTTTTACTTTCGTTTTTATTTCCATTTCTCTAGGAGGTGGGTCAAAAAGGATCTTGCTGTGATTTATGTCATAAAGTATTCTGCCTATGTTTTCCTCTAAGAGTTTTATAGCATCTGGTCTTAAATTTAGGTTTTTAAATCCATTTTGAGTTTATTTTTGTGTATGGTGTTAGGGAGTGTTCTAATTACATTCTTTTACATGTAGCTGTCCAGTTTTCCCAAGCACCACTTACTGAAGAGGCTGTCTTTTCCCCATTGTATATTCTTTGCCCCTTTATCAAAGATAAGTTCACCACATGTGTGTGGGTTTATCTCTGGGCTCTCTATCCTGTTCCACTGATCTATATTTCTGTGTTTGTGCCAGTACCATATTGTCTTGATTACTGTACCATTGTAGTATAGTCAGAAGTCCAGGAGCCTGATTCCTCCAGCTCAGTTTTTCTTTCTCAAGATTGCTTTGGCTATTCGGTGTCTTTTGTGTTTCCATACAAATTCTGAAATTTTTTGTTCTAGTTCTGTGAAAAATGCCCTTGGTAGTTTCATAAGGACTGCATTGAATCTGTAGATTGTTTGGGTAGTATAGTCATTTTCACAATGTTGATTCTTCCAATCCAAGAACATGGTATATCTCTCCATCTGTTTGTATCATCTTTAATTTCTTTCATCAGTGTCTTATAGCTTTCTGCATACAGGTCTTTTGTCTCCTTAGGTAGGTTTATTCCTAGGTATTTTATTCTCTTTGCTGCAATGGTAAATGCATTGCATCGCGGTGCGCAGGCTTCTCATTGTGGTGGCTTCTCTTTTTTTCAGAGCACAGGCTCTAGGCACACAGGCTTCAGTAGTTGTGGCTCGCGGGCTGTAGAGAGCAGGCTCAGTAGTTGTGGTGCACAGGCTTAATTGCTCCGTGGCATGTGGGATCTTCCTGGATCAGGGCTCGAACCTGTGTCCCCTGCATTGGCAGGCGGATTCTTAACCACTGCGCCACCAGGGAAGCCCTTGTTTGTTTTTTATGTATTATTTGTGTGAAAAGTTACTATAAACCTATTACAGTATAGTGCTATATAGCTGACTGTGTTAGTTGGTTTCCTAGGCTAACTTTGTTGGCCTTATGAACAAAATGGACATTCACTGGACTTAATGAATGTGCTCTCGGAACGGAACTTGTTCTTATGTAGGGGACTTACTGTACTGGGAAGGGCACTCTGTGGTATCACCTGTCACCCATACACTGTTTTTGGCACTGCCCTCAGCCCGGACTCATCCATGGGAATTCGGGCAATCAGCCCAGGTGTCCCTCAGGCACCGTACTCACAAAACCTCTAGCACAGATCTGTTGGCACAGAACCACTGAAGTCAGGCACTGAGACTGCCACAGTCACGCACCTGGACCCAGCATGGGAGCTACTGAGTCAGTCCAAACCTTGGCCCCGCCTCAGTGTGCTTGCACGGCAAAGCCTGCAGCCACTATCGCCGGATCCGCCCCAGCCACAGGCACACCAGTAATCTGCTTGGATACCCCAGACAAACTGAGTTTACATAGCTACGTGTGTCGCATAAGTCCCTGGGATGCAGAACCACTGCACACTCAGATTTCAGTCCTGCTTCTGAAGTCGCTCAGCCTCTGGGGATCAGCTGGAATTTCAACCCCACCTCCACTTATGGGCAACCTACCAGCGCTTGCGTGCTCCCAGAGCTCACAGAGATGGAGCCACTCCTGCCGTGAGCAAGTCGAGTAAAGCTGCTATGGTGGGGCCCATCCCTCCCTTTGTGCACATTAAGAGTGGGGCTTCAGTGGCAGAGCCCTGCCAGCTGTGAGCACGCTGAGAATGAGGCTGCTGTGGTGAGCCTCACCCCTCCCTTCGAGCATGCATGTTAACAATGGGGCTTCAATGGTGGACCTGGGCTCCTTCCTGCACACACCCCCAGTCGCAGCTTGGACCACACTCCAGCCCCTTCAGGCTGTCTCCATGAAGCCAATCCATCTTCTCTCTGGGTCTGTCCTCTGAATCCCAAGCTTCAGCACCTAGCACCTCACACACACCAGCAGACATGTGTCTCAGGCTAGGGAGTGCAGGGAGGTGGCCAGACCCTCTGTGCCGGTCTCTTTCTGTTCTACCTGATCTCCCCACCAGTGAAAGCGCTTCCCAGTGTGAGGGAACCTTTCCTCTCTCACAGCTCCTGCCCAGGGCACAGGTCCCGTCCCAACTCCATTTTTTTTCTTTCCTCCTACCCAGTTATGTGGTGACCTTTTTTGTAATTTTGGTTTTATGAGATCTTCTGCCAGCATTCAGCAAGTATTCTGTGAGAACTGTTCCACATGTAAATGTATTTTTGATGTATTTGTGGGAGGAGGTGAGCTCCCCATCTTTCTATTCCACCATCTTGATCAGGCTCCCCTTGTTTTATTTCTGATCTTAGAGGGAAAATATTCATTGTTTCACCATTAAAATGATACTGGCTGTAGGTTTTCTGTAAATATTTTCCATCAGATTGAGGAAGTCTCATTCTATTCCTAGTTTGCCCAGAGCTTTGATCATAAATGGGTGTTGATTTTTGTCAAATATGCTTTTTCTACTTTATTTTGTTAATATGGTGGATTATAATGATTAATTTTCAAATGACATATTTATCTGGCACTGTTGGGATAAACCCCACTTACTCATGATGCATTATCCTTTTTATATACTGATAGATTCAATTTGCTAATATTTTGTTCAGGATTTTTGTCTAAGTTCATGAATGATATTGATCTGTATATTTAGTACTTGTAACATCTTTGTCAGGTTTTATATGAGTTTATTGCTGACCTCAAAGAATCAGCTGGGAAGTGTTCCTTCCTCTTCTTTTTTCTGAGTTGGTATGGGATTTCCTTCCTTCCTTCCTTCCTTCCTTCCTTCCTTCCTTCCTTCCTTCCTTCCTTCTTTCCTTCCTTCCTTCCTTCCTTCCTTCCTTTTTATTTCTTAAATATTTGATCAACCAGTGAAACTCTTTGGCCCTGGACTTTTCTTTATGGTGAAGTTTTTGATATACAAATTTGACTCTGACAGATAATAGGCTATTACAAATTTATGTATCTTTTCTCAATTCTAGTAAGTTTTGTATTTCAAAGAATTTCTCTACTTCAAGTTGTCAAATATAATGGCATAAAAATGTTCATAATATTCCTTTTTATGTCTAGGATCTGGAGTGATATTTCCTCTTTCATTCATCATTTATCATATTGGCAATCAAACTCTCTCTCTCTCGCTAAAAGTTTATCAATTTTATTTATCTTTTCAAGAACCAACTTTTCATTTCCTCTATGTTTGTATCTTTTCTATTTCATTGATTCCTGCTGTCTTTAGTGTTTCCTTCCTTTTACTTAGAGAAAAATTTACTTTTCTTTTTCTAGATTCTTAAGGTAGAAAATTAATCAATATTAAACCAATCTTCCCTCTAACATTTAAAGTTAGAAATTTCCCTCTAAGTCCTGCTTTAGCTGTACCCCACAAATTCTGTTGTTGTATATGCATTATCCTTTAGTTTGAAATATTTTCCAACTTCCCTTGTGATTTATTCCTTGATCAATGGGGTGTTAAGAAATACGTTAATTTCCAGCATCTAGAATTCATGTTTGTTTCTAATTTAATTTTGCTGTGGTCACAGAACATACTCTGTAAGATTTCAGTCTTTTGAAATTCATCTATTGATGACACTTTTCACACTTTTTAATTTTATGCATTCCTTAACTAATTATTGCAATTTTAGTTATTTTTACTTTTGTCTTTTAACCTTCATGCTTGCTTTATAAGTGATTGATCCCCTACCTTTATTATATATTTACATTTTCCAGTGAGATTTTAAGTTTTGTATGCTTTCTTATTATCAGTTAGTGCCATTTCTTTTCAGTTTAAAGAAGTCCCTTTAATATTTCATGTAGAATCAGTGTAGTGGTGATAAACTCCTTTAGCTTTTGCTTATCTTGGAAACTCAATCTCTCCTTCATTTCTGAATGATAAACTTGCTGGGTAGAGAGTTCTTGGTGAGATTTTTTTTTCCTTTCAGCACTTTGAGTATGTCCCACCACTCCTTTGTTGCCTCAAGTTATTTTTCTCTTGCTGCTTTAAGGATTCCCTCTTTATCCTTAACTTTTACCATTTTAATTGTAATGTGTCTCTTTGGGTTCATCTTATTTGGAGCTCTCTGGGCTTCCTGGATCCAGATATCTGTTTCCTTCCCCAGATTAGGAAATGTTTTAGTCACTATTTCTTCAAATAATTTTTCTGGCCCTTTCTCTCTCTCTTCTCCTTCTGGGACCCAAATATTATTCCACATGACGTTTTCCCAAATCTTCCATATGATATCTTCACTTTTTAAAATTCTTTCTTCATTTTGCTGCTCTGTCTGGGGGAGTTCCACCATTCTTTTAGCTTGCTCATTAGTTTTTCTACCTCATCTACTCTGCTGTTGAAGCTGCTAGTGCATTTTTTCAATTCAGTCATAACTTCTGTTTGGTACTATCTTATATTTTTTATCTCATTGTGAAAGTTCTCACTATGTTCATCCTTTCCTCTCCCGAGTTTGATGAGCATATTTATGACCATTACATTAAAGTCTATCAGGTAGATTGCTTATCTCAGTTTCATTTAGTTGTTTTTCTGAGGTTTGTGTCTTGTTCGTTTGATTAGACCATATTCTTCTCTCTCCTCATTTTGCCTAATTCTCTGTTTCTTTCTATGTATTAGGTATATCAGCTGTCTCTCCCAGGCTGTTGTATAGATTGTCATGTAGTTTATTTGGGGAAATATGCCATGTACACTTGAAAATATTCTGCAGTTGTTGGGTAAAATGTTATATGTCAATTAGGTCAAGGTGGCTGAAAGTGCTGTTCAGACTTCTATATTCTTTTTGTTTTATTTTTTGTGTTTAATTGTTCTTTCAAGTACTGAGTAAAGAATGTTAAAATCTCCAACTATGATCTCTCTTTCAGTTGTCTAACATGTTTTGAAACTCTGCTATTAACTGAAAACAGAGTTATAACTATAATGCCTTCCTGATATACTGACCTTTTCATCATTATGAAATCTATCTCTGTTTCCAGTAATGTTCCATGTTTTGAAGTTTATTCTTTTTCAGAAAATATTTTTATGTTTATTGTTTGCATGGCATATCATTGTCCCATCCTTTCACTTTGTAATCTATTTGTATCTTTGTATTTGAAGTATTTCTTTTGTAGACAGCATATGGTTGGGTCTTATGTTTTTCTATCTAGTCTGACAATCTCTACTTTTGATTTGAGTATTTGATCCATTTATACTTAATGTAAGTAATTAAATGGTTGAATTAATGATGACCATGTTTCAACTTGTCTTCTATTTGTTTTGTCTGTTATTTTGCCTCCTTTGTCCTTTTCTCTCTGAATCCATCTACTATAAAGAGAGATTCTCTTGCTGGCATTGAAGAAAAATCTGCCACATTGTGAGTGGGCCAAATGGCTAGGACTGGATATGGTCTCTAAACTCAAATCAAAACCCAGTCAACAGTGATCACAAAAAAAGGGACATTTCAGTTCCTGTAAGGAACTAAATTCTGCCAACAACCAGTGATCTTGGAGACTCTAAGTCTCAGAAGAGATTGCTGCCCAGGCCAACACCTCAATGTTAGCCTGGAGAGACTCTATGCAGACGACCCAACAAACCCACCCATGACCCACACAAACTGTGAGATGATAAATTTGTGTTGTACTGAGCTGCTAAATTTGTGGTAATTTTTTCTATAGCAATAAAAACTAATACATATGGTAATAGAATCTATCCAAAATGAAGCAAAGAAATTAAATAGGCTACAAATAAACATGAACAGAGTTTCAGTCACTTATAGGATAAAATGAAACTGTCTAACATCTATGTAATTGAAATCCCAGAAATAAGGTAGAGGCAAAAAAAAATTTGAAAAATAAAGACTGAAAATTTATCCAGTTTGATAAAAATTATACTCTGACTGATCTAAGGAGCTCAAAAAACTCCAAGCAGGATGGACACACACACACACAAACACACTCACTCACTCACTCACTCATATACACACTCATATACAACAAGATAAACTATAATCAAATTACTGAAAACCAGTAATAAGAGAAACAATCTTAAAAAGCAGCCAGAGAAAAAGGACATATACAAGTAAAGGAACAATGATTTTTTTTAAAAAATGGAAGATCTTTCTGGAAGACTTTTCATAAGAAACTATATGAGACAGAAGACAAAGGATTAACTTCATTAAAGGTCTGAAAAATATATCCTAAAGCTAGAGAGGTGATAAAGCATTCCAGTGGCAGCAGTAGGTGCAGCAGTACATGCCCATCTTGGAGATGGTCATGGTGCAAGATGTGACACTATGCTTAGTGTTCAAGGCTGTATTCTCCCCAAACTGAATTGGTCTGGACTGTGTTTTCGGCTTCTTTCCAGTCTCCCTTGTTCCTTGCCTGATTCCAAACTTGGTCCACCCCTTCTAGGTATCTCTTGGAGGTACTCAAACAGCCTTCTCATGCATTTACTTAGTTCAGGCAAAATTGGTTTCCCTAATTGGGCAACTAAAAGATCTTAAAAACAGGAAAAATTCTTAATTTATTTCCTACTTACCTTACTTTCTTATCATCATTCAACACAGTTGGAAGTTGGGGTCAAGTTAACTGAGTACTTTTCTAAGGCATTATAGCCATGTCTTTTATCCCAATTTAAACAGCTCTTTGAGCTTTCCTTTAAAAGTTCTCTCCGTTCATGCTTTCCTCAACATTCCCATATTCTTTTCATTTCTTCACTGGATTACTGTTATGGGCCAAATTGTGTCCCACATTCATATGTTGAACCTCAAAATCTGACTATATGGAAACTAGATTAAAACGAGGCCATTGGGGTTGGCCCTGATCCAGTCTGACTAGAGTAGAGAAAATTTGGACACACAGAGAGACATGAGGCAGGGGTGGGTAGAGGTGTGTGCACAGAAGAAAGGCTGTGTCAGGACACAGAAGAAAGTGGCTATCTGAAAGCCAGGGAGAGAGGCCTCAGTAGAAACCAAACCTGCTGACACATTGATCTTGCACCTCTAGCCTCCAACACTGTGAGAAAATCAATTTCTGTGTTTTAGCCACCCAGTCCATGGTATTTTGTTATGGCAGCCCTAGTTTACTAATAAAACTACTAAAAGTCATAAGGGAGCTGGAACATAGCCTTCAGACTTCTTAACAGCCAGCAGGGCGATCTAAAAATCCATGTAACTCGGTGTTATTTGAGATCTCTCTATCCCTTAAGAGATTTGAGTGAGCTTGGTTTAAACCTTCAGTTTCACAGAATGAAAGTCCATTTCCTTTCATTTAATTTATTCAAATTTCTGAACTTATTTTTTCATGGTCCCTTTGGATCCATTGCTGCAACTCTAAGTAATGTATGAGTTTAACCCTCTGCCAGCTGGTACATGGCATCTCATGATCTTTACCATTGCCCACAATAAATTAAATTAATTCATGATTTTGTGACTGTATCAACTTTACTTAAGGCTCCAAGAGCTATGAGAAGAAACTGTATCTGGTACTGCACAGTCCTCTGCTTCCTAACTGGTTTTCCCCTTGACACTGCACTGGCTTCCCAAACCTGTAACTCACTGTGTGATTATACCCACAACCACCTGAATAATAAACTCTAGCTTCCATTCCCTTACTGGACCTATCTCACTTAGCCTCTGAGTTATTCTGCTGAATAATAAGTTATTCTGCTATTCCATCCCTTTACTCAGAAGTCTGCACAAGCTCCCTTGTTTGAAATTCACTTGCCATCTCCTGATTCTTATATGCAGGGCCTGGACTCGATTCCAGCATCCCCCCTCCACAGTTTTCTCTCTCCACCTTCCAATATACATCACCCACAATTGAAGCCACATAAAGCACATTCAGCCCTGGTAAGCATGGCACCTTCTCTGTCCTGGACCTAGGGGCCTAGCCTAATGGCATCAATTGCTATGCCTCTGCCTGCTTCGTCACTGCTCTCTGTGGGCCAGAACCTCTGTTCTCTTGTGTCACCCTACATAGACGGCTTTCAGTTACTTCAGTCTCTCTCACAGTGCCTGGCACAAGGTAGGTACTCAATAACTATGTGATGAATGAATGTATCAACAAGTGAACAAAAAATACCCGTGTTCAAAATCTTCCAAGGAGTCTCATTGTTTAGAGGATAAAGTCCACAATGAATCCTGATGCCAAGGGCCCTCCAGAATCTGTGCCCAGCCTCTTTGTCCCAACTTCTCACTGGTCCCCACTCTTTCAACGCTTGTCAAAAACATTAAAGGCAGGCCCTGTATCCTGGAGGCAATGGGTAGGAATTAAGAGAGTGGGCTAGGCCTCTGATTTACCTGTGTGAATGCCAGTGCTCTGGAGTAATTTTTCTTTTTGGCTCTCTCTCCACCTGGAAGGAAGCAGACTATCCATGAGCCTCACAGACCTCTTCCAAAATAGGCCATAATTCAAGGCAGTGGCCAGAAAAGAACATTATCCAGTCAAATTCTACCTTAAGCAGAGGGTTTGTAGTTTCCGCCTTTAAAGGAGAACTCAAATGAGGAAATGATGGGCATGATGAAGTCTAAACAACCATGGACTCTTCTAGCTAAAATTCTTCTACCAGATGTCCCCTCTCCCACCCTGAACCTTGCAATCTTGAAGCATTTTCCCTCAAGAATTCTCAAATGTTATTTTCTTGGACAGATAAAAAGACTATGGTCTGGAAAGGGGCAGTGATTTTCCCAGGGTCACCCAGAAACTAAAGGCAAAGCCACAACTAAAATCCAGGCTCCCCAGTTTGTGAACTTGCTCTTTACACAGCACTCTGCATGTCCAATTTTGTGGAAGGTGGGAAGGTGGAGACACTTGTTCTGAGCAACCTTCAATCCCTGTCCTCTCCCAACTGATCCACACCAAAACAGTAGTAACAGGATTTGATTAAGCTTTAGTGAGAGTCCTTATTCTTAGAATATGGTCTCATTTTTAGGAGGTAGAAGGGGTTGTGAGGAGCTGCAAGCAGCATGAGGAGAAATGGGAGGTTCAGATGATAAAACCCTGTCTTCCTGAGAATTCGCCATATAGAATTATGGGGAAAATGTAACTGTTTTTTCTCAAATTTACATAAGGACCATTTATATTTTTATTTTGGGAAAAAATCATTTAAAATTACAAACATACGCTTACCAATGAAAATAAAATATGGCAACAATGAAAACTGCAGAAACACACTCCATGAGAATCCACATGAACTTATAGTAACTTGGTGTCTGCAAAATAGAAAATAGTTAAAGGATTTACAGCTAGAAGGGATTTTAGATCATGTAGGCCAGGTCCCTTGCTTGGCTGCCAGGGAGGAGAGGGGGCAGACCAGGCAGAGGAACCTTGATGATGGGGTTGGTCTCAAACACAGAGAGTACCTGCTGCTATCCTAACAATCCCCCCTTACATGTGCCAAAGGATAAAATACTTCCCACACTTCTCCCTGGACCCTCAAGATAGGTGTTTGAGGGAGTCCCAGAGATGTCACAGAGCAAGTGTATTCTGGACCCAGGACTACAGCCCAAGTTTCTTGACTTCCAGTGTTCTATGTTTTCATGGCATGGCTTCCCAAACCTGGCTGTGCATCCAAATCTACCTGAGCAGCTTTTAGTAATACAGGTTCCTGGGCCTCACTACAGACTCAGGAATTAGAATTTCTGTATTTTTAACAAGCTTCCCAGGAAAAAGCAACCAGTCTGTGAACCAGCATTTAGGAATCCTTCTCCTAAATCAGCATGCTTCAGATAAATATGTTGAAATTATAATTCTTAATTAACACGCCAACTTCTCCAGTCTCCTTGCCTGAATCACCCAGTTCACAGAGCTCCATCTTCTAGGTTCTCTTGTATGAGTTTTTCATTTCGCTAGTTTACTCATCCCTTTCCACCTTCATTGTCCCCCTTCTAGTATTACTTGATGGTACTGGGTCTATCATTTTTATTTTTTCTTATGCCATTTCCACCCTATCCCATGGTCTTTCCTTGGACTGATTAACCATGATAATAATAACAATAACATGAACTATCATGATAATGATGAGAACAACAACTAACATTAATGAGAATTTACAGGAGTTAAGGAAGCATTCCAAGCACTTCAAAGGTATTTTCACAGTTAATCCTCACAACAGCTCTACTAGGCACGTACATTAGAAGCTCTTAACCAACTTCCACTAAATTGAGGCTCTTCATCCTCTCTGGGAACCTAACTGACCTGTGCTTTGGCCTGCTTCAGGATGCCCACTAAGTGAGCTGTACCGTCACCAAGAATCAGTTGTTCTTACTACCCAAATGGCTTAGAACAGCTGCACCAGTTGTTTAAATTGCGCTGTGTAATTCAGTGTTACTTAAATCTGAGCTTAAAAAAGTATGTCATTTTCAAGGAAACTAAGTCGATGCTTTGAAAAACTTGATGAAGAAAGAAAAGGTCATTAAAAAATAAACTGCTTTTGATTTAGGTATGAGAGAAACACTAAGAGATGAGGGGAGGATTATAAAAAACTGGGTGGCTTCCTCATTCCCGTCATTTCTCCAAATGACTTCACGTTGTTTTACTTTTAATTTTTTAAAGTATTTATTTATTTATGTATCTTGGCTGCGCCGGGTCTTAGTTGAGGCATGCAGGATCTTTTAGTTTCGGCATGCAGGATCTTTTTGTTGTGGCATACAGACTCCTAGTTGCGGCATGCGGACCTCTTAGTTGTGGCATGCAGACTTAGTTGCAGCATGCAGGCTTTTTGGTTGTGGCATACGGGAATTTTTAGTTGCAGCATGCGGGTTTCTTAGTTGTGGCATGCAGGATCTTTTAGTTGCAGCATGTGGGCTTCTTAGTTGCAACATGCGAACTCTTAGTTGTGGCATGCATGTGGGATCTAGTTCCCTGACCAGGGATCAAACCCAGACCCCATGTATTGGGAGCGCAGAGTCTTACCCTCTGGACCACCAGGGAAGTCCCTCAAGTTCTTGTTGTGCTTTAAGGAAACAAAACGTAGAAATCATAGATGGTTCATTGGAAAGTATACATAAGCAAGAGAATACAGAATTCAATCAGCTGAAATACACTCAAAGGAAAGACATTGAGTCTATGTCAAAAAGTGAATGATTTAAATTAAAATGTGTGAGGTATGTATGTGGTAGATTGTTAATAAAAAAGACCAAAATATTCCTCCCAAAATGCAGGTCTATATGCAATGTGACTTTGCTGTTCCTCTCCATCAAAAGGTAAAGTCTGTTTCTTCCCTGCCCCACCTTGAATCTGGACTTGACCATGTGATTTTCTTTGGCCAATGGAACATTAGCAAACATCACACTGGGATATCCTTGAAAAGGTATGTGCATTGGGACTTGACCTCTCTTGCTGCTGAGAACCCAATGCAACCAGGTGAACATACACAAGCTGGATTCCTTAAGGATGACTGACCAAACGAAGAGAGACCACAGTCATCTCAGGTAAGACCATAGACATATGAATGAGGCCATCCTACCACTTAGTCCAACCAAACTGGCTGAGCACAGAGAAACCACTCAGCCATCATAGAGAATGTGACAAACATTTATTTGTTTTAAGCCACTAAGTATTAGGTACATTTTTTTTAATGTAGTAAAAAGCTAATACACTGTATATCATTTTTTTTTTTTTTTTTTTTGCGGTACATGGGCCTCTCACTGTTGTGGCCTCTCCCGTTGCGGAGCACAGGCTCCGGACTCGCAGGCTCAGCGGCCGTGGCTCACGGGCCTAGCTGCTCCGCGGCATGTGGGATCTTCCCAGACCGGGACACGAACCAGTGTCCCCTGCATCGGCAGGCGGACTCCCAACCACTGCGCCACCAGGGAAGCCCCACTGTATATCATTTATTTCACGATTCCCCATTTAGAATTTTTGAATTAACAGACCGCTAAGCAAACAGGATTATTTTGGATAAAATTGCTTCTATTGTAGTATTTTTTTAAACATCTTTATTGGAGTATAATTGCTTTACAATGGTGTGTTAGTTTCTACTGTATAACAAAGTGCATCAGCTATACAGATACATATATCCCCATATATTCTCCCTCTTGCAGCTCCCTCCCACCCTCCCTATCCCACTCCTCTTGGTGGTCACAAAATTCCAAGCTGATCCCTCTGTGCTGTGTGGCTGCTTCCTACTAGCCATCTGTTTTAGATTTGGAAGTGTGTATATGTCCACGCCACTCTCTCACTTCGTCCCAGCTTACCCTTCCCCCTCCCTGTGTCCTCAAGTCGATTCTCTACATCCGCATTTTTATTCCTTTCCTGCCCTTAGGTTCTTCAGAACCTTTTTTTTCCCCACATTCCATATATATGTGTTAGCCTACAGTATTTGTTTTTCTCTTTCTGACTTACTTCACTCTGTATGACAGACTCTAGGTCCATCCACCTCAGTATAAATAACTCAATTTTGTCTCTTTTTATGGTTCAGTAATATTCCATTGTATATATGTGCCACATCTTCTTTATGCATTCATCTGTCGATGGACACTTAGATTGCTTCCATGTCCTGGCTATTGTAAATAAAGCTGCAATGAATATTGTGGTACATGACTCTTTTTGAATTATGGTTTTCTCAGGGTATATGCCCAGTAGTGGAATTGCTGGGTCGTACATTAGTTCTATTTGTAGTTTTTGAAGGAAGCTCCATACTGTTCTCCATAGCGGCTGTATCAATTTACATTTCCACCAACAGTGCAAGAGTGTTCCCTTTTCTCCACACCCTCTCTAGCATTTATTATTTGTAGATTTTCTGGTGATGGCCATTCTGACTGGTGTGAGGTGATACCTCATTGTAGTTTTCATTTGCATTTCTCTAATGATTAGTGATGTTGAGCATCCTTTCTTGTGTTTCTTGGCAATCTGTATATCTTCTTTGGAGAAATGTCTATTTAGGTTTTCTGCCCATTTTTGGATGGGTTGTTTGTTGTTTTAATATCGAGCTGCATCAGTTACTTATAAATTTTGGAGATTAATCCTTTGTCAGTTGCTTCATTTGCAAATATTTTCTCCCATTCTGAGGGTTGTCTTTTGGTCTTGTTTATGGTTTCCTTTGCTGTGCAAAAGCTTTTAAGTTTCATTAGGTCCCATGTTTTACTTTCGTTTTTATTTCCATTTCTCTAGGAGGTGGGTCAAAAAGGATCTTGCTGAGATTTATGTCATAGGGTGCTCTGCCTATGTTTTCCTCTAAGAGTTTTATAGTGTCTGGCCTTATATTTAGGTCTTTAATCCATTTTGAGTTTATTTTTGTGTATGGTGCTAGGGAGTGTTCTAACTTCATTCTTTTACATGTAGCTGTCCAGTTTTCCAGCACCACTTATTGAAGGGGCTGTCTTTTCTCCATTGTATACTCTGGCCTCCTTTGTCAAAGATAAGGTGACCATATGTGCATGGGATTACCTCTGGGATTTCTATCCTGTTCCATTGATCTATATGTCTGTTTTTGTGCCAGTACCATACTGTCTTGATTACTGTAGCTTTGTAGTATAGTCTGAAGTCTGGGAGCCTGATTCCTCCAGCTCCATTTTTCTTTCTCAAGATGGCTTTGGCTATTCAGGGTCTTTTGTGTTTCCATACAAATTATGAAAGTTTTTGTTGTAGTTCTGTGAAAAATACCATTGGTAGTTTGACAGGGATTGCATTGAATCTGTAGTTTGCTTTTGGTAGTACAGTCATTTTCACAATGTTGATTCTTCCAATCCAAGAACATGGTATATCTCTCCTTCTGTTTGTAGCATCTTTAATTTCTTTCATCAGTGTCTTATAGATTTCTGCATATGGGTCTTTTGTCTCCTTAGGTAGGTTTATTCCTAGATATTTTATTCTTTTTGTTGCAATGGTAAATGCAACTGTTTCCTTAATTTCCCTGTCAGATTTTTCATCATTAGTGTATAGGAATGCAAGAGGTATCTGTGCATTAATTTTGTAACCTGCTACTTTACCAAAACCATTGATTAGCTCTAGTAGTTTTCTGGTAGCATCTTTAGGATACTCTATGTATAGCATCATGTCATCTAAAACAGTGACAGCTCTACTTCTTCTTTTCTGATTTGGATTCCTTTTATTTCCTTTTCTTCTCTGATTGCTGTGGCTAGAACTTCCAAAACTATGTTGAATAATAGTAGTGAGAGTGGACAATCTTGTCTTGTTCTTGATCTTAGAGGAAATGTTTTCAGTTTTTCACCGCTGAGAATGATGTTGGCTGTGGGTTTGTCATACATGGCCTTTGTTATATTGAGGTAAGTTCCCTCTATGCCTACTTTCTGTAGGGTTTTTGGCTGTTTAATTAGGTCGAAAGCTTTTTCTGCAGCTATTGAGATGATCATATGGTTTTTCTCCTTCAATTTGTTAATATGGTTTATCACATTGATTAATTTGCGTACATTGAAGAATCCTTGCATTCCTGGGATAAACCCCACTTGACCATGGTGTATGATCCTTTTAATGTGCTGTTAGATTCTGTTTGCTAGTATTTTGTTGACTCTATGTTCATCAGTGATATTGGCCTGTAGTTTTCTTTTTTGTGTGACATCTTTGTCTCGTTTTGGTATCAGGGTGATGGTGGCCTCGTAGAATGAGTTTGGGAGTGTTCCTCCCGCTGCTATATTTTGGAAGAGTTAGAGAACGATAGGTTGTAGCTGTTCTCTAAATGTTTGATAGAATTCATCTGTGAAGCCATCTGGTCCTGGGCTTTTGCTGGCTGGAAGATTTTTAATCACAGTTTCAATTTCAGTGCTTGTGATCCGTCTGTTTATATTTTCTATTTCTTCCTGGTTCAGTCTGGGAACGTTGTGCTTTTCTAAGAATTTGTCTATTTCTTCCACATTGTCCATTTTATTGGCATAGAGTTGCTTGTAGTAATCTCTCATGATCCTTTGTATTTCTGCAGTGTCAGTTGTTACTTCTCCTTTTTCATTTCTAATTCTATTGATTTGAGTCTTCTCCCTTTTTTCCTTGATGAGTCTGGCTAATGGTTTATCAATTTTGCTTATCTTCTCAAAGAACCAGCTTTTAGTTTTATTGATCTTTGTTATTATTTCCTTCATTTCTATTTCATTTATTTCTAATCTGATCTTTATGATTTCTTTCCTTCTGCTAACATTGGGGGTTTTTGTTCTTTCTCTAATTGCTTTAGGTGTAAGGTTAGGTTGTTTATTTGAGATATGTCTTGGTTCTTGAGGTAGGATTGTGTTGCTATAAACTTCCCCCTTAGAACTGCTTTTGCTGCATCCCATAGGTTTTGGGTCCTCGTGTTTTCATTGTCATTTGTTTCCAGGTATTTTTTGATTTCCTCTTTGATTTCTTCAGTGATCTCTTGGTTATTTAATAGTGTATTGTTTAGCCTCCTTGTGGTTGTATTTTTTACAGATTTTTTCCTGTAATTGATATCTAGTCTCATAGCATTGTGATTGGAAAAGATACTTGATATGATTTCAATTTTCTTAAATTTACCAAGGCTTGATTTGTGACCCATGATAAGATCTATCCTGGAGAATGTTCCATGAGCACTTGAGAAGAAAGTGTATTGTTCTTTTTGGATGGAATGTCCAAAAAATATCAATTAAGTGCATCTTGTTTAATGTGTCATTTAAAGCTTGTTTATTTATTTTCATTTTGGATGATCTGTCCATTGGTGAAAGTGGGGTGTTAAACTCCTCTACTATGATTGTGTTACTGTCGATTTCCCCTTTTATGGCTGTTAGCATTTGCCTTATATATTGAGGTGCTCCTATGTTGGGTGCATAAATGTTTACAATTGTTATATCTTCTTCTTGGATTGATCCCTTGAGCATTATGTAGTGTCCTTCTTTGTCTCTTGTAACACTCTTTATTTTAAAGTCTACTTTGGCTGATATGAGAACTGCTACTTCGGCTTTTTTTTGATTTCCATTTGCATGGAATATCTTTTTCCATCCCCTCACTTTCAGTCTGTATGTGTCCCTAGGTCTGAAGTGGGTCTCTTGTAGACAGCATATATATGGGTCTTGTTTATGTATCCATTCAGCCAGTCTATGTCTTTTGGTTGGAGTATTTAATGCGTTTACATTTAAGGTAATTATCGATATGTATTTTCCTATTACCATTTTCTTAATTGTTTTGGGTTTGTTAGTGAAGGTCTCTTCCTTCTGTTGTGTTTTCTCCCTAGAGAAGTTCCTTTAGCATTTGTTGTAAAGCTGGTTTGGTGGTGCTGGATTCTCTTAGCTTTTGCTTGTCTGTAAAGGTTTTAATTTCTCTGTTGAATATGAATGAGGTCCTTGCTGGGTAGAGTAATCTTGGTTGTAGGTTTTTCCCCTTTCATCACTTTAAATACGTCCTGCCACTCCCTTCTGGCTTGCAGAGTTTCTGCTGAAAGATCAGCTGTTAACCTTATGGGGATTCCCTTGTATGTTATTCATTGTTTTTCCCTTGCTGCTTTTACTATTTTTTCTTTGCATTTAATTTTTGATAGTTTGATTAATATGTGTCTTTCTCCTTGGATTTATCCTGTGTGGGGCTCTGTGCTTCCTGGACTTGATTGACTATTTCCTTTCCCATATTAGGGAGGTTTTCAACTATAATCTCTTCAAATATTTTCTCAGTCCCTTTCTTTTTCTCTTCTTCTTCTGGGACCCCTATAATTTGAATGTTGGTGCGTTTAATGTTGTCCCAGAAGTCTCTGAGACGGTCCTCAATTCTTTTCATTCTTTTTCTTTATTCTGCACTGTGGTAGTTATTTCCACTATTTTATCTTCCAGGTCACTTATCCGTTTTTTGCCTCAGTTATTCTGCTACTGATTCCTTCTAGAGAATTTTAAATTTCATTTATTGTGATGTTCATCATTGTTTGTTGCTCTTTAGCTCTTCTAGGTCCTTGTTAAATGTTTCTTGTATTTTCTCCATCCTATTTCCAAGATTTTGTATCATCTTTACTATCATTACTCTGAGTTCTTTTTCAGGTAGACTGCCTATTTCCTCTTCATTTGTTTGTTCTGGTGGGTTTTTACTTTGCTCCTTCATCTGTTCTGTGTTCCTCTGTCTTCTCATTTTGCTTAACTTACTGTGTTTGGGGTCTTTTTGGAGGCTGCAAGTTCGTAGCTCCCGTTGTTTTTGGTGTCTGCTGCCAGTGAGTAAGGTTGGTTCAGTGGGTTGTGTAGGCTTCCTGGTGGAGGGGACTGGTGCCTGTGTTCTGATGGATGAGGCCGGATCTTTTTTTTCTGGTGGGTAGGACCGTGTCTGGTGGTGTGTTTTAGTGTGTCTGTGACCTTTTTATGATTTTAGGCAGCCTCTCTGCTAATGGGTGGGGTTGTGTTCCTCTCTTCCTTGTTGTTTGGCATAGGGTGTACAGCACTGTAGCTTGCTGGTCTTTGAGCGGAGCTGGGTCTTAGCGTTAAGAGGGATATCTCTGGGAGAGCTTTTGCCATTTGATATTATGTGGAGCTGGGAGGTCTCTGGTGGACCAGTGTCCTCAACTCGGCTCTCCCACCTCAGAGGCACAGGCCTTGACACCCAGCCGGAGCACCAGGATCCTGTCAGCCACATGGCTCAGAAGAGAAGGTAGATGGGAAAGAAAGGAAGGATGGAAGGAAGGAAGGAAGGAGGGAGGGAGGGAGGGAGGGAAGGAAGGAAGGTAGGAAAGAAGGACGGAAGGAAAGAATAAAGTTATTAAAATTAAAAAATTTTTAATTATTAAAAACTAAAAAAATTTAAAGAAAGAAAAGGAAAGAAAGAAGAGAGCAACCAAACCAAAAAACCAATGATAACATGTGCTAAAAACGACACAGACACACACACACACAAATGGACAGATAGAATCCTAGGATAAATGGTAAAAGCAAAGCTATACAGACAAAATCACACAAAGAAGCATACACATACACACAAAAAGAGAAAAAGGAAAAAAAAATATATATATATATAAATAAAAAAGGAGAGCAACCAAATCAATAAACAAATCTACCAATGATAATAAACTCTAAATATTAAACTAAGATAAACATAAAACCTGAAACAAATTAGGTGCAGAAAGCAAACCCCAAGTCTACAGTTGCTCCCAAAGTCCACTGCTTCAATTTTGGGATGATTCGTTGTCTATTCAGGTATTCCAGAGATGCAGGGTACGTCAAGTTGATTGTGGAGATTTAATCCACTGCCCCTGAGGCTGCTGGGAGAAATTTCCCTTTCTCTACTTTGTCCGCACAGCTCCTAGGGTTCAGCTTTGGATTTGGCCCTGCCTCTGCATGTAGGTCACCTGAGGGCGTCTGTTCTTTGCTCAGACAGGACAGGGTTAAAGTAGCAGCTGATTAGGGGGCTCTGGGTCACTCAGGCCGGGAGGAGGGAGGGTTACAGAATGCAAGGCGAGCCTGCGGCGGCAGAGGCCAGCATGACGTTGCAGCAGCCTGAGGCACGCCCTGTGTTCTCCAGGGGAAGTTGTCCCTGGATCACGGGACCCTGGCAGTGGCGGGCTGCACAGGCTCCCGGGAGGGGAGGTGTGCATAGTGCCCTCTGCTTGCACACAGGCTTCTTGGTGGCTGCAGCGGCAGCAGCAGCCTCAGCGCTTCATGCCTGTCTCTGGTGTCTGCGCTGATAGCCGCGGCTCACACCTGTCTCTGGAGCTCGTTTAGGCAGTGCTGTGAATCCCCTCTCCTCAAGCACCCCAAAACAATGGTCTCTTGCCTCTTCGGCAGTTCCAGACTTTCCCCCAGACTCCCTCCCAGCTAGCTGTGGTGCACTAGCCCCCTTCAGGCTGTGTTCACGCAGCCAATCCCAGTCCTCTCCCTGGGATCTGACCTCCGAAGTCCGAGCCTCAGCTCCCAGCCCTCACCCACCCCGGCGGATGAATAGACAAGCCTTTCAGGCTGATGAGTGCTGGGCGGCACCGATCCTCTGTGAGGAAATCTCTCCGCTTTGCCCTCCACACCCCTGTTGCTGCGCTGTCCTCCGTGGCTCCGAAGCTTCCCCCCTCCGCCACCTGCAGCCTCCGCCAGCGAAGGGCCTTCCTAGTGTGTGGAAGCTTTTCCTCCTTCACAGCTCCCTCCCAGAGGTGCAGGTCCCGTCCCTATTCTTTTGTCTCTGTTTTTTCTTTTTTTTTTGCCCTACCCAGGTACGTGGGGGAGTTTCTTGCTTTTTGGGAAGTCTGAGGTCTTCTGCCAGCGTTCAGTAAGTGTTCTGTAGGAGTTGTTCCACATGTAGATGGATTTCTGATGTATTTGTGTGGAGGAAGGTGATCTCCACATCTTACTCCTCCACCATCTTGAAGGTTTCCCTATTGTAGTGTTTTTATTCCCAATTTACAAATAAACAAATAACCTGTCTGAGGCCCAGACAGGTTAACTAACATTTCCAAGGTCACACAGTAAGTGGTAGAGCCAAGATTTGAATCTGCATATTCTAACCCAGAGTGTGGGCTGCTTAGGAAAGTCCTTGGGATACTGGCCCCACCTCCCTGAACAAAGTGACTTTGGGTCCTTAAAAAAAAAAAGCCCAGGCCAGGTGTAGAAGGAAGTTTTTTACTTACATTCTTTTATACTCTTTGAATTTTGAATCACATGAATTTATTATCAATTCAAATATTATGAATTAAAATATTAAAATGAAAAGTTTTACTTAATAAAGTTTTATTTGATATATACAAAGGGACAACTTTAAGACATTACTGATTTAGGGGGGATAGGATTATGGAGGAGTGTACTGCTTTCTAATGTATGGATTTTCATAATGATTGAATTTTATATAATGAACAAGTTTACTTTGCAATCAATTTTAAAAAACAAAAATGTTAGAAAAGTATATAGTACATACATGAAGCGGGATGGTATGGGGACAGACAAGTGGAGAGGCTTTACCTATGCCAAGGGACCTGCCATCCAAGGTTTCCTTGAGGGTCATCTATAGAAAACTGCCCGAGCCACCAAGAAAGAAGAGGTAAGCAATTTTACACTGCCACCAGAGGGCCTCAGTACAGCACTGGCCCTGTGAGATTGTGCCCTTGGCCTTGATCCCCTTTCTCCTGCTCCTGACCCTGATCAAGACAGAAACAAGGGCCAGTGAACCTGGAGTTATGGAGAAAGCAACAAGAAATATTTAGGCCTCTCATTTAAAAAGCTTTAATTTTCAAGGCAGTTTAGAGTCTGGGTTATTCTCTGGACTAGACTGTTGATGCTGAACTGAGGCTTTTTGGTGACTAAATTATCTAAGAGTGACTAGAAAAGCTATGGGATCTGAGTGAGACCGCATTCAAGGGCAAGGAAAGATCTAGTTCACAGAGCAGTTTACAGAGTCAGTGGAGAGAAATTAAGCTGTTTTCTCTTATAGATGTCCGACTCAGTCAACATACTCTACACTGATTTGAAAAACAGCTTCTGTAGCAGTTAACTGGTTAGCTGGGGTTCCCTCTACAGACAGTAAGTGGTGGGATTTAGCTGGGATTAAAACACAGGTCTTCAGGTCCCCACACTTCTGGCCATAAGCAGTAGCAGGACAGAGGTGAAATCAAGCTCGGTGGCTGGACACTCACTCTCCTCTGCTCAGGACACACAGTTTTCACTTTGGAATCAAGTACACTTGATTTTCTCCCCACACCCCATGCCACTGTCATTGTTGTTGTGCCTATAGGAAGGTGTGGCTGCAGTAACAAAACTCTGGAGTCAGACCTCATTTTGAATCTTGTATCATGTGAAGCTACAAACTTCAGATCCCCCATGGGGATACTCCTAGTGGCTAACTCAGAGGGTTAAATTACATAATGCATGAAAGGCAGTGTGAAGATTCAATATTAATTCAATTATTAAAACAACATTAATTTTTCCCTGAAAATCACAGAAGGATCTGGGTGAGAGAAAGGGGAATGCCATTTCCAATGTCACATAAATCTCTGCTCTTAAGCAGCTTCCCTGGGGACTGCACAGTAGGCAGTGTAGGGGTGGGGTGGGGGACAGAGACCCCTATTATACCAGAGTTGGAAGAACAATCTGGACCATTAGCTCACCATGAAGAAGTAAGGGTGATTTATCTCATTTAGGACCTGAATGTTGTCTGTGGTCACTGAATGAATGCTGGAGCACCAGGCCAGTGAGAAAAGCCAAGGTTCACTGACGATGTATAAGTTGATGTTGATGTTAACTGCTTTATATTCTCTGGGAAGAAAAAGAACCCACAGGAGATTTAGACTTAATCTTACTCTCATCATGTAAAAGGGAAACAGCCACCATGTCTGTGAAAGGCTGTTGCTTAAATCACCAGAAGTAGTTGGTAGTAGGACAACTTATGATATGACATGCAGAATGAGCTCATGTTACGGTGAGATAAAGGACTGGATTTAATACCTTTCCTCCTGTACCAACAGTAGTATTTTAGTAAACTGGCTTCCTAAGGGAAAGAGGAGGGAAGGAAGGAAGGAAGGAGGAGAGGGAGAGTGGGAGGGAGGGAGGAAGGAAAGGGAGACAGAGGGAAAGAAAAAAGAAGAAAGGCCCTAACTGTAGAATTTGCCAATTTCCATGGTGTAAATACTCCCACAATTTGCTCCCATAAGCTGAAATGCACCAGCTCCAGTACATTGTTTTATAGCAAATGTACTTCCTTCCATCAGAGTACTTACCACACTCTACTCTATTTATCTGCTTTCCTATCAGTCTTCTTTACTTGACTGTAAGCAAATTAAAAGCAGAGACTGTGTCTTACTCATCTCTGTATATCCAGTACCTAGCATACCTGCCTTCAGAAATAGTTAAAGGAAGGAATGAAGAAATGAATACCAATTTGGTGAATATTTAAATTTCAAATATAAAGAATTTTTATAAGCATTGAGTAGGGGGAATGGAACACAACACTTCCCAATGTCAGAACTTCAAATGTCAGTAAATATTTGTGCACTATCTACAGAAACAGTAGAAGAACACCTAGTCAAGTTGTTATTTTCAGAGATTAAATTTCTCAGAAAATACACCATGTAAGTGCCTTCAAAAGACTTTTTAAACCCTGAGATGGTATAGCATATTGAAAACAGCTCTGTACAAGCCTGGGTTTGAATCCCAGCTCTGTCACATACTAACCTGGCAATTTCTTAGGCTCAGTGTATACACTGTAAAATAAAAATAACCATACCACCTTTACAGGAGTGCTTGCCATTAGTTACCCAATATGTTAGATTGCCTTTAAGAGAATTCTACAGATCACCTAAAGATAAATTTAAAAAATAGAAATAAGGAAATGGTTTTTAAAAACCTACTTTTTATACTTTTTGAAACCAACACATAAAAACCAAACACATTTCTATATATTAATAAACATATAGAAATTGAAATTTAAAACAATACTATTAGCAATCACTCCAAAGAAAATTAAATACTTAGGTATAAACTTAACAAAACAAGGAAGGATCTGAAAGCTGTAAACTGCATAATAGTGATGAAAGAATATGTTTAAAACATAGGAGAAATCTTTGAGATCTAAGAGCTAGACCAAGAACTCTTAGACTTGACACTAAAAGCATGATCCATAAAAGGTAAAATATTAACTATTTTGTAACTATGGAATCTATTGAAGGCTTTCAACTTCCAGGGGAGTTTTGGATGGTAAGTTATAGTTAACTTTGGTTGATTTCATCACTTGGCACAGCAGCAGTTACAGTACACCAGCCCCTAGCCCCATGGCAGGCAGCTGTGCCCATGTTCCTGAAGCAGCTTGCACACACCTTGTAGGAGCCAAGGTGAGCCAAAAGGATGCTATCCTTCATATATTAGGTATCTGTGCTCTGATCACTGACTGATGCTTCCATCCACAGAGCTGTAGACAGAGTAGGGAAGCCATGATTTTTGTACCTTCCCCCATTGTTGCAAACCCCTCCCACTCCCACTGAAGTGACCACCAGGGGTTAAAAGGGCCAGCACTCTTTCCTCCCCACCTTTTTTCTTTTTTTCCCTTTTTGGGAGTCATACATTAAAGACTAGGACATGCAAAAGCAACTTTATATATGGGGAAAATTAGAAAGTGACATGTATGAGCAGGGAAAGGAACAGAAGAGATTTGAGAAGAACTCAGGCTGATCCTTGGCACAGAGACAGCCAACAACAACAAATAAATAACAAAAATACAGCATACCTTGAGGAAGGGAAGAATCTGATTTCCAGAGTTACCAGATTATTAGATTGAAATATACATTTTTCAACAAAAAAAAATCACAAGGCATACTAAGAAACAAGAAAATAGGGTCCATTCAAAGGAAAAAAAATAACTTGATAAAAACTGTTCCCAGAAAAGAGCTGTTGGCAGATATGCTAGACAAGGACTTGGAAACAAGTATTTTAAAGATACTCAAAGAACTAAAGGAAGATGTAGATAAAGTTTTAAAATGTGTAAACAAAATTTAAATATTAATAAAGAACATAAATCCTAAAAGAGAAACCAAAAAGAATTCTAGAACTGAACAGTATAGTAACTGAAATGAAAATTTTATTATTAGGATCCAAAGGCAGATTTGAGCAGGTAGAAGAAAGAATTGGTGAAGTTGAAGACAGGCCAATAGACGTTAACCATTCTGAAGAACAGAAAGAAAAAAATTGAAGAAAATGAACAGCCTAAGATGTCTATGGGACACCATCAAACAGATCAATATATGCATTCTTGGAGTCCCAAAAGGAAAAGAGAAATAGACCAGGACAGAAAGAATATTTGAAAAAATAATGGCTTAAAACTTCTCAAATTTGATCAAAGATATGAAGGAAAACATCCAAGAAGATCAACAAACTCCAAATAAGATGAATTCAAAGGGACTCACACTGAGATGCATTATAATCAGATTTTCAAAAGCCAGAGAGAGAATGCTGAAAGCACCAAGAGAGAAGCAACTTGTCTCATACAAGGGATCCTCAACATCACCAGCAGATTTCTCATCAGAACTTTGGAGGTCAGAAGGCAGTGGACCAACCTATTCAAAGTGTTAAAATACCGTCAATGAAGGATCTTATATCCAGAAAAACTGTCATTCAGAAGTGAGAAACAAATTAAGATATTCCCAGAAGAACTAAAGCTGAGGGAGTTCATGGCCACTAGACTCACCTTGCAAGAAAAACTAAATGGAGTTCTGCAAGGTGAAATGAATGGACACTAGACAGTTACTCAAAACTGAAGGAAGAAATAAAGATCTCAATAAAAGCAAATATATGGGCAATTATAAAAGCTAGTACTATTGTAACACTGGTTTGTGACTGTACTTTTTATTTTCTACATGATTTAAGAGACTAATATATCTAAAGAAAAAAAATTATTAGTCTAAAAGTTAGTATTATTGTAAATTTGGTTTGTAGCTCCAAAAGTTGTTTTCTATGTAATTTGAGACTAATGCCTTTTTTTAAATTACTAGTTTACGTTTTGGGGCACACAATGTATAAAGATTTAATTTTCTGATGTTAACAACCCAGAAAGGTAGGAATAGATCTGTAAAGGAAAAGAGTTTTTCTATATTATTGAAATTAAGCTGATATAAATTCAAATAAGAGTGTTAAAGCTTTAGGATAGTAAATGTAATTCCCATGCTAACCACAAATAAAATAGATATAGAATATACACCCCCCAAAAATGAGAAAAGGATTTAAACATTTCACTATAAAAGGTCAACAAAACAAGAAAGAAAATTGTAATGCAGAAACCAAAGTGACAAAAAAGGCATAAGGCATACAGAAAGTAAAGAAAGAAAAAAAAAACAGATGACAGAAACAAAATAACGAATATTTACAGAAATGACAGAAGTAACAGTGTGACAAAATCCCTCCTTGTCAGTAATTATTTTAAATATAAATGGGTCAAACTCTCTAAGTAAAAGACAGAGACTGGCAGAACAGATAAAACATATGTTTCAATTCATGATGTCTACAAGAGACTCACTTTATATTCAAAGACACAGATGGATTACAAAGGAAAGGATGGAAAGACAATCCATGCAGATAGTAACCAACAAGAGCAGGGGTGGCTATGCTGATATTAGACAAAATAGGCTTTATATCAAGGTTATAAGAGACAAAGAAGGACATTATATATTAATAAGAGGTTCAATACAGCAAGAAGATACAACAATTATAAACATTTACACACCTAATGGCAGATCAGCAAAATTTACAGAGCAAAAACTAACAGAATTGAAGGGAGAAATAGACAGCTGTACAATAATCATTAGAGATTTCAATATCCCACTCTCAACAATGGATAGAACAACCACACCAAAGATAAGTAAGGAAATAGAGTACTTAATCAACACAAGGACTAACTATATCTAACAGACATATACATAATACTCAGCCCAACACTAACAACATACACATTCTTCTCAGGTGCACACTTTGCAAGATAGACCACATGTTAGGCAACAAATTAAGTCTCGATAGATTCAAACAGATTGATACCATACAAGTATCTCCTCCAACCACAACAAGATGAAATTAGAAGTCAATGACAGAAGCAAAACTGGAAAATTCACATATTTGTGGAACTTAACACACTTTTAAACTACCAGTGGATCAAGAAAGAAATCACAAGGGAAATTACAAAATACTTGGAGACAAATGAGAATAAAAACACAACATACCAAAACTTATGGTATGCAGCAAAAGGGGTGTTGGGCGTAAATTCATAGTTATACATGCTTACTTTTAAAAAACAAGAAAGATCTCAAATCAGCATCCTAACTTTGTAACTTAAGGAACTAGAAAAAGATGAACAAATTGATCCAACATAGCAAAAGAAAGAAAATAATACAAGATTAGAGCAGATATAAATGAAATTGAAAACAGAAAACCAATAGAGAAAATCAATGAACCCAAAGGTTTGTTCTTCAAAAAGATCAACAAAATTGATAAACCTTTATCTAGATGTACTATTAATAAAAAGAGAAACTCAAATTACTGAAAGCAGAAATAAAAGTGGGGACATTACTACCAATTTTACAGAAATAAAAAGGATTATAAGAGAGTACTATGAACAGCTGTATCCCAACAAATTGGATAACCTAGATGAAACAAATTCCTAGAAACACAAAACCTACCTTTTAATCATAAAGAATTAGAAAATACAAATAGACATACAATGAATAAGGAGATTGAATCATTAACCAAAAACCTTCCAACAAAGAAAAGTCCTGGACCCATTGCCCTCACTGTTGAATTCCACCAAACCTTTCAAGAAGAACTAATACTAACCCATTAGGATAGCTACATCAAGAAAAAAAAAAACAGAAATCAACAAGGGTGCAGAGGATATAGAGAAATTGGAACACCTGTGTACTGTTGATAGAGCTATTATGGAAAGCAGTATGACAGTTCCTCAAAATATTAAAAATAGGATTACCATATGATCCACAAAGTCCACTTAATGGATATATTGCCAAAACAATTGAAAGAAGGGTCTTGAAGAGATATTTGTACACCCATGTTCATAGCAGCATTATTCACTATAGCTAGAATGTGGAAGCAACTCAAGTGTTCATCAACTGATGAATGAATAAGCAAACTGTGGTGTATACGTGCAATGGAATATTATTTAGCCTTAAAAAAGAAAGAAATTCTGCAATGGATGGATTTAACATGGATGAACCTAGAGCATTTTATGCTAAGTGAAATAAGCCAGTTGCAAAAAGACAAATACTACATGATTCCACTTATATAAGTCAAAATCAGAGAAAGAATGCAGAATGGTGGTTGCCAGGGTCTGGGGGTGGGGGAGCTAGTAGGGATGTTATTGTTTAATGAGTATAGAATTTGAGCTTATAAGACAAAAAGAGTTAGGTAGCTTGATGGCAGAGATGGCTGCACAATGTAATGAATGTATATTAGAATGACTGAACTGTATGTTTACAAATGATTAAAACAGTACATTTTATATTATATGTATTTTTACCACAGTTAAAACACTTTCTAAAAATGACTAAAATCTGAATAAACTATAGACTTTTAATTTAAAAACCTTATGTTCACATGAAAACCTGTACACAAATGTTCATAACAGATTTATTTATAATAGCTCATAAAGAGAAACAGTCAGATAGCCATAAGTTGGTGAATGATTAAACAAACTTCAGTACCTCCACACAATGGAATACTACTCAGAAATGAAAAAGGATAAACTATTATATACGTAATAACCTGGATAACTCTCAAAGGGAATTATAGTGAATGAAAAAAAGCCAATCACAACAGGTTATATACTCTACGATACTATTTATATTACATTCTCAAAATGACAAAATAATAAAAGTAGAGAACAGATTAGTGATTGTGGGTTTGAGGTGAGGGGAAGTGGATGGAAGTAAGGGGAGTGTAGTTATCAAAGGGAAACAAAAAGAACACTTCCAGTGATGAAACTAGTCTGTCTTGGTTGTGGCACTGGATATACAATCCTACACATGTGATAAAACTGCACAGAGCTATATATACAATAACACACAAGATGAATATAAGTAAAACTGGGGAAATTTGAATAAGATTGGTGGATTGCATCAATGTCAATACCTTGGTTTTGATATTGTACTAAAGTTTTACAAGTTTTACCATTGGAGTAAACTGGGTAAAAGGTATACAGGATCATTTTGTGTTATTTCTTACAGGTTAATATGCAATTATCTCAAAATAAAAAGTTTAATTTAAAAAATACAATTTTTTTAACATCTTTATTGGGGTATAATTGCTTTACAATGGTGTGTTAGTTTCTGCTTTATAACAAAGTGAATCAGTTATACATATACATATGTTCCCATATCTCTTCCCTTTTGCATCTCCCTCCCTCCCACCCTCCGTATCCCACCCCTCCAGGCGGTCACAAAGCACTGAGCTGATCTCCCTGTGCTATGCGGCTGCTTCCCACTAGCTATCTACCTTACGTTTGGTAGTGTATATACGTCCATGCCTCTCTCTTGCTTTGTCACAGCTCACCCTTCCCCCTCCCCATATCCTCAAGTCCGTTCTCTAGTAGCTGTGTGTCTTTATTCCTGTCTTACCCCTAAGATCTTCATGACATTTTTTTTTCTTAAATTCCATATATATGTGTTAGCATACAGTATTTGTCTTTCTCTTTCTGACTTACTTCACTCTGTATGACAGACTCTAGGTCTATCCACCTCATTACAAATAGCTCAATTTCGTTTCTTTTTATGGCTGAGTAATATTCCATTGTATCTATGTGCCACATCTTCTTTATCCATTCATCCAATGATGGGCACTTAGGTTGTTTCCATCTCCGGGCTATTGTAAATAGAGCTTCAATGAACATTTTGGTACATGACTCTTTTTGAATTATGGTTTTCTCAGGGTATATGCCCAGTAGTGGGATTGCTGGGTCATATGGTAGTTCTATTTGTAGTTTTTTAAGGAACCTCCATACTGTTCTCCATAGTGGCTGTACCAATTCACATTCCCACCAGCAGTGCAAGAGTGTTCCCTTTTCTCCACACCCTCTCCAGCATTTATTGTTTCTAGATTTTTTTCAAGATGGCCATTCTGACTGGTGTGAGATGATATCTCATTGTAGTTTTGATTTGCATTTCTCTAATGATTAATGATGTTGAGCATTCTTTCATATGTTTGTTGGCAGTCTGTATATCTTCTTTGGAGAAATGTCTATTTAGGTCTTCTGCCCATTTTTGGATTGGGTTGTTTTCTTTTTGGTTATTGAGCTGCATGAGCTGCTTGTAAATTTTGGAGATTAATCCTTTGTCAGTTGCTTTATTTGCAAATATTTTCTCCCATTCTGAGGGTTGTCTTTTGGTCTTGTTTATGGTTTCCTTTGCTGTGCAAAAGCTTTGAAGTGTCATTAGGTCCCATTTGTTTATTTTTGTTTTTATTTCCATTTCTCTAGGAGGTGGGTCAAAAAGGATCTTGCTGTGATTTATGTCATAGAGTGTTCTGCCTAAGTTTTCCTCTAAGAGTTTGATAGTTTCTGGCCTTACATTTAGGTCTTTAATCCATTTTGAGCTTATTTTTGTGTGTGGTGTTAAGGAGTGATCTAATCTCATACTTTTACATGTGCCTGTCCAGTTTTCCCAGCACCACTTATTGAAGAGGCTGTCCTTTCTCCACTGTACATTCCTGCCTCCTTTATCAAAGATAAGGTGACCACATGTGCGTGGGTTTATCTCTGGGCTTTCTATCCTGTTCCATTGATCTATCTTTCTGTTTTTGTGCCAGTACCATACTGTCTTGATTACTGTCGCTTTGTAGTATAGTCTGAAGTCAGGGAGCCTGATTCCTCCAGCTCCGTTTTTCGTTCTCAAGATTGCTCTGGCTATTCGGGGTCTTTTGTGTTTCCATACAAATTGTGAAATTTTTTGTTCTAGTTCTGTGAAAAATGCCAGTCGTAGTCAATTTTTTAAAATATAATAAAAATGTACTCTGGGTTTATAACAAAAATATTATTTATAACAACAATAGCACAAAGGGCAGCAGTCAATGGAATTAAGATTTTAATATTCTATACTCTATATTATGGAATAAGTTAACTCAAGGTAGATTGTAATAAGATAAGGATACTTTTTATAATTCATACAGCAACCAGTAAAAAATAATTTAAAAATGTAAGAAGCCAGTAGAGGAGATAGAATAGAATACTAAAAAATAATTGATTAACTAAAAAAATTAAAAGGCAGGAAAAGAATGACCAAAATAAACAACCTAGAATAAAAAGGACAAATAGAAAAAAATAGTATGATGTAATATAAACCCAAGTATATTAATTATTAAACTAAATATTAATGGGCCAAGCATTCCCATTTAAAGGCAGAGACTGTCCTACTAAATATAAAAGCAAGAACCAATAATATTTTATGACATGTTTATAAAAGACGTACTTTAAATATAAAGACACAAAGCAGTTGAAAGACAAAGGAAACAAAAAGAAATATCACACAAATACTAATTATAAGAAAGCAAGTGTGGCAATATTAATAAAAGTAATCTTTAGGCAAGAATTATAACCAGAGAAAATGGACATTTCATAATGAAAGGGTGGATTCACCAAAAAGATCTAACAATTCTAAAATGCAAATACACCTAATAAAAGAGCTTAAAATATGAGAAGCCAAACAACTATAACAATCACAATAACAGCAACAAACAGAGCTAAAGGGAGAAATATACAAATCAACAATCATAGTTGGAGATACTACACCCCCTTCTCCATAACTGACAGATGATGCACAAGGAGGCCTTAATTTCTCTCTGACTGAAAAGGTTGCTCCCAGAAGAAAGAAGGAAGAAGACATGGTCTAATCTCCTTGTCAACATGATACCCACATATTTTCTAAATATAATAATAATATTTACCAGGAAGAGAGGCCTTATGTATAGAACATTTTTTAAAAGGATGTTTCTGGTTGAGTATTTCTTTATTATATATTTTGTAAATAAATACAGAATGTGGATTTATGAGGCATGCATCCCTGGAGAAAGTCACATAAGCCATACAACTCCCTGGGAGTATTAAATGCAGATGTTCTGTGACTCAAATGCTCTCCTTCTAAGTGAAATAACCCTGCAAACACTCACTTGGAGGCCGTATCTATTACTGTGGGCCACAGAGTATGGGTCCAATAAAGGAAGAAACCTGCAAAGTTGAAATCAATGTCTCTAACCTCTCCTTGCTTTGTCTGAGCCTCTTGATAGACTGCTGTATCTTTGAAATTAATAATAAAACTTCATAGTAGGTAAGTTCTCTGATGTGCGAGTTTGATCTGCAAACTAATGTTTCGTGTTAACTGAATAGAAAAAGCAGGGGGAAGATGCAGTATAAAATGCTTAAAAAGACTATCAACCAATTTAAACTAATTGATATTTATAGAATATCACACCCAACAAATGAAGAGAGCTCACCTTTTTCAGGTGGACATGGGAAGTTCACCAAGATATACAGCACAGTGGTCTATAAGAAAAGTTTAAATACATTTAAAGTATTGAAATCATGTGTTTTATAATGTTCACCGAGCACTCTTGATTAGCACCAAGGTGAGCTTTGGTGAGATTTTTTATCATTTCTATGTGTCTGGACTACAGGAAGAAATCAATGGGGAGGAGATTTATAAATCAGCATTCATGTCAAGACAAATCAAAATAATGCCTCTATTATTTCAATCAATAAACCATCTTTATTCCCAACATCTGATATACACATTGTGTCCATCTGTTTGTATTTCAAATTGGCAGCTTTGCCTTATACCAAAACAAACCTTTCAAAGGCGTGTCAATAAAATTAAAAATTTAAAAAGAAAAAAAATAAAGTATTGAAATCATATAGAGCTGTTCTCTGGTCACAGTGACCTTAAACCAGAAGTCAATAACACTAGATAGACGGAAAATCCTCAAATTTTAAAAAAGTTAGCAACATGTTTCTAAATAATCCATGAGTCAAGTGGGAAATAAAAAAACTTTTAAATATTTTAAGTTGGACAATAAGGATATATCAAAATTATCTGTGGAATGCAATTAAAGCAATGCTTGCAGGGAAATTTACAGCCTTAAATGTTTACATTAGAAAGGAAGATCTAGAATCAATCACCTAATTTTCTGCTTCTAAAAGAAGAGCAGGGGCTTCCCTGGTGGCGCAGTGGTTGAGAGTCCGCCTGCCGACGCAGGGGACGTGGGTTCGTGCCCCGGTGCGGGAAGATTCCACGTGCCGCGGAGCGGCTGGGCCCGTGAGCCATGGCCGCTGAGCCTGTGCTCCGCAACGGGAGAGGTCCGCGTACCGCAAAAAAAAAAAAAAAAAGAAGAGCAAATTAAACCTAAAGGAAATAGAAGAAAGAAAATAATAAAGATAACAGCAGTCAAAGAAATAGGAAAGAAAATGTGCAACAGAATAAAGCTAACAAAGCCAAAATTTGGTGTTTTGAAATGGTTAGTAAGATTCATAAACCCCTGGCAAGACTGACCAGGAATCAGAGGGAAAATAAAAATGTTCAGTACCAAAATGTATTGGAACTACAGGTGACAGTTGCACAACACTGTGAATGCACTAAATGCCACTGAATCGTTTACTTTAAAATGGTTAACTTCATGTGAACTTCACCTCACTAAATTTTTAATAAATTAAAATTTTTTAAACACTCAAAAATTCCCGCATCAGAAATAAAACAGAGGGCATCTCTATATTCATATAAGTTTGATCAAAGTAATGTATTTAAAGCATTCTCAGTCAAAATGGCAAGGTCACAATGTCTTGTGAGTGTGGTCTGATGGAAGTAGGCACTGCTCACAGAGAATGTATTGGAAATGTGATCATAATAAGTATTCTGGTCATGAACAGTATACAAATAACAAGTTACAACCGCTTAACTTCTTAAAATTTAGTGTTTCTTGAGGGGAATGACTTGGAATAAAGTCTGCTCATGAACTGTCACAATCAACCTTGTATTATAGGCATATGGAAGAAACCCTTCTTCTTATTATTAGAATATATAGTTTCCTTAAGAGAAAGGATGATGCCTCGCTTATGTTGACTTTTCACATAAAACTAGCATGGCGCGCTGTACATATTACTACTCAGTGAATATTTGCTGAGCTAAATTAAACTGCTTGGTTTTCTAATAGGACTTAGGATATGATCTCTCTTAAGTCTGATGCCAGCTGAAACTATGCCCATATAACTACGGCCAATGAATAACTAAAGGCTTATTAGTGAAAGAATTTGGACTCTGGAGTCTGTCAGGCCTATATTTAAATCTCAGTGTGGTCCCTTACTGACCAACTGTATTGACTTTGGTGAATTACCTAACCTCCCTGAACGTTTCCTCTTTAGAGGCAAGATTCCTCATTCGCAGAATGGTGGTGATGATAATTTCCAGGGCACAGCATGTAAGGATGGTGATGATAAAAGCAACATTCATACAACAACACATGAACAACAATATGTTCATACATTTGCCCAGCATTTTGCTCTGTGCATATATGCATTATGTCACTTAATCTTTTAACCATTCTATCAAGTTACTGTTATCCTTAATTTTCAAATGAGAAAACTGATGAGTAGAAACTTGTCCAAAGTCACACGTGTAGCTGATGGGTAAGCCAGAATTTCAAAAAGAGCCTGTGGTCTACCAACAGAACTTGACACATAATAAAGGCTCAATAGTGGAAGCTATTATAATTATTTCCAACTACTAGATTAATCTAAATTATGGTTAGGAGAGAAGGAAATCATCTTGGAGCCATTTTCTCTTTGATAAAAAAGTAAAAGGAAATAGAAATACACTCAAAACAGAGGAGTAGTTGGGCAAAGAGAAATCTTCTGAATGGGAAAAAGAGGTAATACATGTATAATTATCTAATTCTAAAAGAAAAAAGACATATTTTATGATCATCTCCCCCCATGGCCAGAGAGGCTGGAAAAGTCGGAACATGAACAGAGGTGTATCCAACAGCCTAGCTCATGGCTTGAGATACAGAAAGATATCTAGGGGAATTTTTACTAGCTCAAGAGATTTTGGAGATATATATGTATATCTGAACAAAATACATATACATGTTCAGACTGTCTCTGAAGCCTTTACAATTATCTGGAAAAAATTATTTTTAATCTAAGAGAAAGGGAATATGGATTAAATTAAACAGTGATTAATAATATTTAAGTTTGAAAAAGTTACCACTTTATTCCCAGGTGCTTTTAATTCTAAAAATCTGTCTCTGATTACATATTTATAAATGTGGTGGTTAAGAATTTCAGTTTCTTCTCATACTTGGCTGTTTTAAGGGTTTTTCTAATAATGATTTAATTATGTTCTGAATTATATCTATAAGAAATCTGGCTATCTGGATTACAAAGTTATTTACAAGGTACTGCAATCCATCTAGTAATGGCAGAAGGAAATCGACAACTTTCTGAGTTCTGACTTTTCAATGATCAATTTATATAAAAACAAAAACACCAAGCATACAAAAAGGTGTGTTGAATGATGAGAGATTGAAGCATGAAGGAGGAGCTGAAGAGTATGTTCCAGGAAGAGTCTACCCTTGATAAATGTTTGTTGGCAGAGATGGAGGGAAGGGTAAGAAGATGAAAACAGGAGATTCCAAAAAGATAGCCACACACAGAAATCTTGAGGTGGGAGGGGGAACCTAAGTAGCTTGGTTGGGATACAGATTTCGTGCAAGTAAGGCAATATATGCCAAAAGAGATGTGGTCAAACACTTACCTCAATCCACTGTAGAACAGCCTCTTGTGGTCAACATTTATTCTACTGATATTTTCTTTTGTGAGGCGTTCAATGGAGAATAACTGGCCCACTTGCTGAAAACCAGGAGCTCTTTTCCTGACATACTCCCTATCAAAACCAGGCAACCAAAAAATCTGTAAGGAAAAACAGGAAGTCTTTCAGTGGATAATCCAGCTGTTTAGGTACAAACAGCCCCAAGTAGAATGGCTGGAGCCCCATTCCAGCATGGGTAACAGTCTATAGGGAGCAGAGAGATTCTAGCCCTTGGTGATAGAGTCAACCTGGCCTAATATTGTCTAATGAATTCTTATAATGGGGCTTTCACCCAGGTTGTTCTGGAGCTGAGTTTTCCCAGTTAACATCATGGGACCAAGGGTCCACTGTGTCCTCACACTGGCCAGAGTGGATGAGGAGCTGGTACGTGTGCATGAAAGGTGGGAATCATAAACATCTCCTCTGGCTAATGATGCTAAAAATCATCTTTGCAGGGGGTCATTTCCTGCCTATGGGGAATGCTATTAGGACTCATCGGTGGAAATAGTTCTATTTGCAAAAAGACACATATTTGTCCCACTCATAGCCTTCTTCTATATTCTGAGAATTTAAGACATTTGGAATGACTGACTGCCCAAATGCAGAGTTGCTTCTGAAAAACATGATAAAAAAGTCTCTGCTCAAAAAGTCTCTTTATATGTCATTAACGAAAGCCAAGTCCTCAAAGCCTTAGTGTTCCATACCAAGGCTCTTTCTTTTTTCTCTTTTTTTTTTTATAAGGACCAATGGCTATAGAACTTGAGTGGCTTGGCCAATTAAATAAATTATTCCCCCCAGTGGGGAACAGCAACTAAGAGAAGAAAGATGGGGTAGATTCTTTCTCCCCGTTACCTCGAGGCTCCTTCTAATAGCTGTATGCTGGTGACGGTGCAGGTCACATCATATAGCCATTACACACATTCCCTTTTAACAGAGTGGTGACATTTCATTTGGTTTGTAATAGCAAATAGCCTCAATGTTTTTCCCCACTGATGTAAATTTCATTGGGTCATTCTTAGATGGCCACATATAGCTGTATAAAGTAGTCATCTCCATTTTTACAGGGAGCAGAATTATTTTAGGATCCCAGGGAAGATCTACAAGGTAGGTCAGATTCAGCTGCTATGCTCCTGGGACATGCTACCCACCTCCCAATCTCTACCATAAATACTAAGATAGACATACCAGATGTTGCTCAATCTTAGAGTCAAGGATCACGCTTACTACATGGCGGACATACAAGCTTCTGTGAAAATGTCTTGGTGCAGGGGCATTAAGATCAAATATCACAGATTTTTTTTCCTTCTGTGCAAGTTCCAATAATTCAGTTAGTTTTGGAATCTTCTGATTTCCTGCTTTTTCTCTATCAGCCTCTGATAGGGACTTTATATTGTAAAATGGTTTGAACTAAAAATAAATATATCAGAGAAAACACTGGCTCCTATCAAAAGCATTTTCCAATTCTCCTGCTTTTAGTCCCACACTCAGCCCTACCTCCATGTTGGTCCATTACCATTCAACCCACCAGGCCCTCCAAAATACTGGTCCTGAGAGAAGATTTGCCAAGAAGAGATATTAAATGTAATCTCCATAGGTAATCATGGTATTTGGAATGATTTATTCTATATTGTAGAACCTGCTGTATTTGTACTGAAGGTCCTTCATGTTCTTGTCTTGAAGTTCCTTTTCAACCTTTTTTTAACTATAACTCAAAATATTACAATCCCCTTTCAGTTGCACTGGCTTCCACATTTTCTCTCACTGTTCTAGTTTTGTGTAATGGAAAGAGAATAGGCTTTGACTTCAGACTGAATTGAATTCAATCCCAGCTCTATCACTCATTTGCCTTTGATACCATATCCACCTGTTAAAATCCTATCCTCAAACTGCAAAGCCCAGTTCAAATGCTACCTCCTTAATGAACCCTCCCTTAAATATTCCTAAACTAAAGAGACTTCAATGGTGCTAAACCCCAATGACCCATTTTTAGGCCTTTGTAACTGTATGTCTCATTCTGCCTTCTTCAGTCATTTGTACATATCCTAGACCAGATTCAAATCCTAGCTTCATATACTTCTTGCTGTGTAACATTGGTAAAACCATTTAAAATGTCAAAGTCTTCATTACCCTAATATAAAATGGGGAAGGGGAGAAGTAATCTATGTATTCACAGGATTATTTTGAAGATCAAGTATGATAAAATATTTACCAGGTCTAGGAGCATGTCTGGTACACAGAGAAGTGCACAATTCACAATAGTTCCCTCACTCTCTACTGCTTCTACTGCAGTGCAACTCCCTAATGGCAGGAACTGTTATAATTTCTTTGCAGTACACAGCATTTCATCTTATACCTCAGTCCATACATATGTTAGCTATATTAACTTTAATAGATGACTACTTTTATTGTCATTTGCCAATTTGTAGGTAAAGTCAGTGATAACAGGCTATCTCTCAGAAGGAATAATCTCTCTTTTTCTCTATACAACTTTATCTTCATTCTCCTTCTCACACTTTCCATTTCTTCTCCATCCTTTGACTTCCTAAGCAACCTGCCCTTTCTCACCTTTTTCTCAAGAAAGAATAAATCACATTGCACAATATTCCCATGCTATACCTGAAGGCAGATCGTAAGTCTGGAATTAAACCATGGTCTACATCTGAGTAGAGGTTTATAAGTAAAGGTTTTCTTAATCCTCAGGAAAATCGAAATTTGCTTTGGAATAAAAGCTTTTGTTAGATTCTACCAGATCTAGACCAACTGATGCACTTAATCATTAGACCTTCATGAGGGGAAAATTGTTAAAAGAACAGGATGGGAAAGACCAAGAAAGGATTTAAATAACTCAGCTGTGCATAATTTTTAAAATGTCCCTGAATGGGCAAAAGGAATAAGAAATGCACTATACAAGGACATTTATTTATGAAACCTTTACTTTAATGATAAAGTGGATGAAAAATTCAAAATAGTAAAACTATAAAGATTAATCAATAGGAGAGTTTAAAACTAGATTCCAGTAATCTCTAAATAGCATTACAGGGTAGATCTAATATCTGAAGTAAGTTGAGCCTCTTTTTTATATATAAAATGGGAAGACTTATTCAGAAAAATAAACTGGAAAGGGACAATGCCAGTTTAGACTATCTCCAATGTAAAGTTGAACATTTTCAAAACAGTACTAAAAAGTCCTTGGTTCTCTATGCCTATGCTTAGAAAAATTTCAAGTAGAAGAGCCAGTGGGTGATTCAATGTATCATATTGGTTTAGAAGTAGGAAAATTATCCACAATCTGCCCAATGATGCCACTTTGAGGGAAACAATACCACTCAACAGACAATTATGAGAACTATCTGTAAATATCAATGAACAACAATACAGTTTTCTTGTTGATACAGGTACAACTACCTTTACTATTAATGTCACTACCATAGAAAATCACATTTCTCAGAGCACTAAAACCAAGAAGTGGGAATTTTTAACAATCCTAAGTCCTTTTCCATGTCTTTATCTATAACTGTTAGAAGAATACTACTTTCTTCTCTATGGCACATTCTTATAAGCTTTGTTAGGAACCTACTTTGCAAGAACCACCAGAAGAAATGTACCACAGAAAAATTATTATCAGGAGTCACAGAAAATTCTACTGCACATTATCAAATTGTAACTATGGACTTGAGTATGTTGATTCAAAACAATAACCAAATAATTGTCCACGGTACCAGAACCTAAGGGGAAAAGAGGCAGAATAATTGGAGTTAAACCCACAAGAGTTCAGATTGACTCTGTTGACACTGTTGCCTAAGATCCTATTAATGCTGAAGTTAGAAAAGATCTAAGCCAACTATAACAGCCAACTATAACAGGCAATATAACAAGGCTTAATTATCCCTTGCATTAGTCCAAGCAATATGTCTATTTTACATGTTTTTTAAAAACCCCAAAACTGAGATGGTGGTCTGCCACCAATATCTGTGAGCTATTAACCAAAGAGTTATACCTCATTTTCTAGCACTGCCTAACCTGAATGTACTCTCTTTGGTCCTATCTTTACTTTCTTTCATTTCCTAGCTTATAAAGATAGCCAATATTTATTGCTTTCACCAGAGCAAAATCAACACTTCACCTGGAAAGTTATGTTTCAGGCATTTATGGAAGTCCCATCCTACTTATCTCAAGTCTTAAACCAAGATCTTAAGGATATGCAGTAACCCATACCCATCTTGAAATTCTAAGACTGACTCTATAATTCTATTCACATAGACTCTAAGGAGAAATTTTAACTCTACAAAATAACATTTCATTATCCAGGAATCAGCGTGGCCCTGTGTGAAGGGCCATACACTAAACATTTTTGACTTTGTTAGACATATAGTCTATGTCACGATTATTCAACTCTGCTATTATATTGCAAAAGCAGCCATAGACAATTCATAAGTGAATAAGTATGGCTATGTTCCAATAAAACTTTATTTATGGATACTGAAATTTGACTTTTATATAATTTTTATGTGTCATGAAACATTATTCTTTTGATTTTTCTTCAACCATTTAAAAATGCAAAAACCATTCTGAGCTCACAAGCTATAAAATAGTCAGTGGGCTGGATTTGAACAGCAGGCCATAGTTTGCAAACCCCTGACCTCGGCCATGACCTATTGGCTAAGGAGAGACATAATCTAGTGAGAGATTACAAATTAACCAAAATTATCCAAGGCCAAACACTCAAGAAAATTAAGATGATTTCTGGGATTAACTGGATGTTGTAGAGTATAGGTGGCAAGCTTTTTTGAAATAGCTCTCTGTATGATTTGACTTACATCTTGGAACCATTCTCACAAAACACAGAAAGACCTTCAGTGATCTCAAAATTATTTCTTCAACCATCATCTTTGCTGATCTTCCAGATCATCATAAATCTTTCTTTTTGAAAGTAAAAGGGAAGGCCATAGTCTATGGGTATTAATTTAACGACAAGACATACATCAAAGACTCTGCCTATTTATGCCTATTCCTTGATCCAAGGCTTTTTATCTTTGCCTCAGAAAAACATGCAGTCTTAGCTAAATTAGTCTAATAATCTTCAGATCTCATAATAGGTTCATCTATTTTATGGTACCACATTCAATATAATACCTCTTGTTAACTTAAAATATCCAGTATTTTTATATTAGTTGATTAATTACAAAATACCTACCTTCTCTTTCTCATATTACCAGTTACTAATGTAACACGCTTAAGAGCAACTGTATTATCCTTATCAACAAAGGAGAATCTCATCATTTCTATAATTTGAGAACTGCCCATACCTGGAACAGATCTTTTGGATGCTGCTATATCAAATCTTGATTTAATGTTACTTATTGATAGGTTAAACTTAAAAATGAAAAAAGGTAATAATAGGCTGATTATGCAATAATTTTTCTAGATTCCCTTATAGAATCTCAGATCCATTACCAGATATCAAATTGGCTCAACTGGCCAAAATTATGGCTGTCTCTATGGCATGTGGGATTACTAAAAATAAAAGGGTAAATATATGCATTGCTTGTTTGCCTTTCAAGTGATTCACAACTTTGGAATGTTATGGGGGAAAAAATAGAGATTTTTAACCTCTTCAGTTATCTGTATTAAAAATGAATAATAAATACGCATATTACTAGATGTTTTGGAACTCCCCAAACAAATTGCTGTCCTGAAGGTAGAGCCCCACAGTAAAACAGACATTAGAGGAAATACTTGGACAGATCATCAACAGATGATCTAAACAGAATGCTCTGATTAATGTCCTTAGACAAGGGCCTCTTATAGAAAAGAAAGACCAACCTATGGAATTCAAGAATTCCATCATTAATGCAAACTTGGTAATTGAAGAGAAATTTATTCTCTCACAGTTTGGAGGCCAAAATCCTAAAACCAAGGTGTTATCAGGCCCATGCTCACTCTGGCGGCTCTGGCGGAGAATCTGTCTGTACTAGCTTCAGGTGACTGCTGACATGCCTTGGCCTTCTTTGGCTAATAGCCACATCACTCCAGTTCCTACCTCCATGATCACATCGCTTCCCTCCTCTGTGTGGTCTCCTCTATATGTATGTCTGTTCTCCCCTTGTCTCTCCATTACAACAATACATGATTATATTTAAGGCCCACCCAGATAATCCAGGATAAGCTCCTTCTTTCCAGATCCTTAACTTAATCACATCTTTTGCCTTTATGATAATGGTCACAGGTTCTAGGGGTTAGCATGTGGCTATATCTTTTCTGGGGTGACCAATCAACCTACTACACCAACTCAATAATGATTATCTGTGTAAGTAATACCTAAATGAAGGGAAATGTACTTAAGCTAGTAGAAGATTTTTAAAAATGCTTGGGGTGTAATAGTGAATGTTTGTCATGACAATTCTCAGAGAAAATATACATAAAACTTCACTAAAGTTGGTTGTGTCTCTTGCATAATTTCTGTCTTCTTTTAATATGTGGGAATCAAGCTTTTTGATATTAACCCAGGACAAGGTTAAATGTTCTATGGGGCTGTTAGACCTCTCCAATTGTAGGACTCCCCAAACCCTTAGAAAACAATATCTGCTTATAAAGGCAGACATTGACTTTATATATATATATATATATATATACACATATATAAGTTTTCCTAGGAAACAGCCTTCTAAGGATATTGATTCCATCAACAGGAATTGAATAATTTGAGGTAATTATCAAAAATTTGTCTTTCACTTTGGCTGATACAATAAATATATAATTTATTATAGTATTATAAATAACATAGCCCAAGCCCTTGGCATACAACATCACAGTTTAAATTCTTTAGCCTGAGTAAATATAGAAAATAAAAAAGCACTAAATTTACTTTTAACCAACTAGCACCACTGTTAACACTTTGTGTTGTAGCTCCATTGGGTGGGTGATGTTTATTAAATGCAATTATAAGGACCTGCATTGGACTTGGTTTTGTGGCAGTGGATGGTACTTGAAATGCAGTGTTACAGGAAAATTAATTTATCAATGCCATTAACTATACATTTTCAACAACACTGAGAGAGAAGAAATGAGTATGACACACAGATTTGCTTACTAAACCCTGGATAACCATTCATTCAGCAAGCTTATGCTGTGCGTTCATAAAACACCAATCCTGCTCTCAAGATATTCACAGTATAGTAAGGGAGATAAGACAGACAAATAAAACATGATATAAGTTCCATGACAGTGGTCACTGAAAAAGTGACCTTCTTAGAGTTGGACTACAGTAACAATAAAATACAATTTGCAGAAAACTTCAAATGCATTATTTAATTCAACCGCAGAACACTACATTAAAAATGAAAAAACTGAAGCTTTAGAAGCATAAATGACATGCCCAATGGTTCAGCTAATAGGTAAATGATAAGAGACACCCAACTGTTCAACAATTGATGAACAATTCCAGGCAAAAATCTAACCCTGATGCTGGGATGCTTTCCTCAGCTGTATTATTTCCCACTATAAATATGCTAGAATAAGGGTCTTCAAAGTACTGGTTAGTAATGAGGTGGGGAGTTTGTACCAGAATATATTTTAACCAACTACTTTCTTCACCAAGAAATCTTGCTATGTAAAGAAAAAAGTCAACTGAACTAAACAGTGTGTTTAGTGACACAGCTGATTTAAATTATCCGGTTGTTCTAGAATAATAATAATTAAAAACAAATAGGTGGGTACAATAAGTTACAGAAGATTTGAGAGAAAGTGAACTATAGTTGCTTTAGTTTATGATAACTGAAAATAATGAATGTGGTAAGAATCAATTAAACACAATAAAATTTTGACAAAGTTGGTTCAGAAACAAACTCATTTAAGATTTTTTCAAGTCTTGTGAATCCTTTACCAACAAATGTTATATTATTGCAAGATTGTAATTCAGTTTTCTCTTTGTTAAAATAACAAAAACTGATCTTTGAATATTCAGTCTTTTCCTTAAAATATGGACTAAATCTTTATTTACATTGTGGGTCATCTGCCCAAAACATCTGTCCCATTTTTCCCCAAAATAACTGCGTACTTTGTGGTAACCTTGGCATGCCTGGTATTATTTTTAAATAAAAACAGAAGTTCCTCACTTCTGAAGGAACTCAAGTTCCTTTAAATTATGTTATCTTCTGCTATTTTTATTTTAAAACATTGTATTACCAGTCTGCTTAATAGGTAGTAAAACTACAAACATTCATTGTTCTCAAGTACTTAATATTCTTAAGTGACCAACCCACTACAATAACATTTTTTATATCACCTTTCCAGTATAGGACTCTAAATTCAGAAAAACAGAACTCCTTGAACAACGCAGGAGTTAGAGGTGCTGATCCCCACGTAGTCAAAAATCTGACTATAACTTTACAGTCGGTCCTCTTTACCCACAGTTCTGCATCTGCGGATTCAACCAACCCACAGATGGTGCAGTACTCAGTATGCATTTTTTTTTTTAAATCTGCATGTAAGTGTACCCATGCAGTTCAAGCCCATATTGTTCAAGGGTCAACTGTAAAATTATTAAATACTTTTACAACCAAATTATGTGCTGTTTCTTAGATAGCAAAATATCAAAGGTTGACTTCTTCATGCTATATGCCATATCCTACTTACAAGCAAGAAGGATGCCAGAAACACTTAGATATGTTTGGTATGCTCTGAATTACTCTTAATCTTGGCAATATTCCTTGTTTACAAATCTATGGTAAGTGTATGCTTATCATTATAAGCAACAGCCAAATGGTTTTCCAGAGTGGCTGTATCATTTTGCATTCCCACCAGCAATGCATGGGAGTCCAATGGATCCATATTCTCACCAGTTATTGCTATTCCCAAGACTTTCTTTTTTTGAAGTCATTCTATAGGTTTTACCATAGTATCTCATTGTGGCTTAAATTTGCATTTCCTTAATGATTAATTAAATTGAGCATTTTTTCATGTGCTTATTTGCCATCCAGGTACTTCTTTGGTGAAGTAGCTATTCAAATATTTGGCCATTTTTTAAATGGCTTAATTTCTGATTTTTGAGTTTGGGGTTTTTTTTTTTAATTATTCTAGATAAAAGTCATTTATCAGATATGTGATTTGCAAATATTTTCTCCCAGTCTGTGACTTGTCTTTTCATTCTCTTAACAATGTATTTCACAGAGCAAGTTTTTCATTTTGATAAGGATCAACTTATCAATTTTTTTCTTTTAAGGAGCATGCTTTTGTTGTTCTAAGAACTCTTTACTAATCCAGGGTCACTGCAATTTTCTTCTACACTTTCTACCAGAAGTCTATACTGAATAATAAAAATAGAAGATTTTATTTAAGTGTCATTTATTCCTTCTCTGATGCTCTTTCTTTCATGTCGATCCAAGTTTCTGACCTATGTTATTTTCCTTCTCTTTGAAGAACTTCTTTTGATGTTTCTTGCAAGGCAATTCTCTTGGTGACAAATTACCTCGGTTTTTGTTTGAACAAGTCTTTATTTCTCCTTTAATTTTGAAGAATAATTTTGCTGGATATATAATTTTAGGTCAGTGGGTTTTTTTCTTTCAACATTATAAATTGTATACTCTTCTTGTTTGCATGGTTTCTGATGAGCAGTCTGACGTAATTCTTATCTTTGCTCCTCTGTAGGTGAGGATTTTTACCCTTCTCTTTGGATTCTTTTCTTTGTCTTTGGTTTTCTGCAGTTTAAATATAGTATGGCTAGGTATAGATCTTTTGGGTATTTATCCTGCTTGGTGTTCTCTGAGCTTCCTGGATATGTGGTTTGGTTTCTGTCATTAATTTTGGAAAATTTTCTGCCATTAGTACTTCAAATATTTCTTCTGTTCTTTTCACTTTTTCTTTCTCCATTTGGAATTCCTATCACATGTATGTTATACCTTTTGTAACTATCCCACAATTCTTGGCTATTCTGTCCTGTTCTTTTCTTTTCTTTTTTTTTTTTACATTTCAGTGTAGGAAGTTTCTAGTGATATATCTTCAATATCACTGATTTTTCCTTATCATTTTCCAGCCTACCGATGAGTCCATCAAAGGCCTTCTTTATTTCTGTTAAATGTTTTTGATTTCTAGTGGTTCCATTTGATTCTTTCCTAGAGTTTCCATCTCTCTGCTTACACTACTTATTTTTTCTTTCATGTTGTCTACTTTTCCCACACTTCTAATATGTTAGAGCCCTTAACATATTAATTATAATTATTTTAAATTCTCTGACATTTCCAAAGTCTGTGTTATATCTGAGTCTGGTTGTGATGCTTGCTTTGTCTCTTCATACTGTGTTTTTTCTTGTCTTTTAACATATCTTATAATTTTTTTGCTGGAAGTTGGATATGACGTAAACAGTAATAGGAACTGAGATAACCATGCTTTTACTGTCAGGTTTTATATTAATCTGGCTAGGACCTGGACTATGTTTAATGTCTGCTATAGCTATAGGTACCAGAGGATTCAGTTTCCTTGTTTTATTTTGTGTCCTATCCTATTTCTCTGGGTTCCTTAAGAACTTAAACAGAGTCTGTTTAAGTTCTCTCAGTCATAATCCACTTTTATTATACAAAAGCCCTGTTCATGTAAGGTGCTGAGGAAGGGAAGTATACTATAACCTTATGATTAAATCTTTGTATTTTTTAGTGGGTCTGAGTCTGGGCTATGACTTTCAAAAGCATTTCTTAGTATTTTTTTTCTCTACCTTTACATGACAGAAAGGCTAGAGAGGGCTTGAGTTGACTGATTTCCCTCCCCATGTATTTGATAAGGTTATGGTAATGTGGTTACTTCTGGAGACTAAGCCTTTGTAATGGAGAATACTCTGGATGTATTTCAAAAGGGTTATATTCTCCTTTCCCTGTTCAAAACCCGGAGATGATTTTGTTTTCTTGATCTTCACTGTAAGAACCTGATGGAGTTCCTGGAGGCAAAACCCACAAAAATGTGGGGGCCTGTATAAAACTGGGCCCTCAGGAGTTTTTAAGACTCAAACTAGTTCACACTCAGCCTTCAGCAATTACTCAATATTACCACTTAAACTGCTCCTACCAGTTACTGGCTCCAATGGCTTCTGCTTCTGGTAAGCTGATCTTGGCTGTGATTCTCTATATTCACTTGTCTCTCCAGATTTCAGAGTAACGGTTTGCCCTACAACTTCAATTCTCAAATGTATCCAAGAAAATTCATTGATTTTCAGTTTGCTTGGATTTTTTCTTGTTTTGAGGGCAGTGACAACTTCCAAACTCCTTATATATCGAAGTTGAAAACTGGAAGTCCTCTCTGATTAGATTAAGGGGGTTTGGGGGTTTGCTTTCTTCAAATATTGACTTTGTATCCTGTGTCCACCCTAAACTCACCTATTAATTCTTGGATATTTCTGGTAGATTCCTTGGGATTTTATACATAGACAATCAGGTCCTCTGCAAACAGAAATAGTTCTCTTTCTTCCTTTGCAATCTGAATGCCTTTTTCCTTACTTATTGCACAGGCTACGACTAACAATATGATGTTAAATAGAGTGATGAGGCATCCTCCCTTTTGCCAGGTCTTATGGAAATGAATTCAGTCTTTCACCACTCAGTATGATGGAGGCTATAGGTATACTGTTAAGAAAGTTGCTTTCTGTTTTTAGTTTTCTGAGAGAGTTTATCAAGAATGGAACTTGATTATATTATTTTCTTCTTTGTGTATGTTAACATGATAAAATTCATTCATTTTCAACTGTGAACCAGACTTGCATTCTCAGGATAAAACCCCTTTGATCATGACATGTTATCCTTTTTATATATTACTGGATTCAGTTTGTTAATATTTTGTTGAGGATGTCTACATTTCTATCCACAAGGGATACTGTTCTAAAGATGTTTTCAAATGGCTGGGACTTCCCTGGCTGTCCAGTGATTAAGACTCCATGCTCCTGATGCAGGGGGCAAGGGTTTGATCCCTGGTCAGGGAACTAAGATCCCCCATGCCGCACAGTGCAGCCTAAAAAAAAAAAAAGGATTTCTTCAAATGCCTTTTTATGGATTTGTTACCAGAGAAATGCTGATATCATAAAAATTCATTAGAAATTATTCTCTCCTCTTCTATATTCTGGAAGGTATTTGTAGAATTGGTCTTATTTCTTCCTTGTGCATTTTGTAGAATTCACCACTGAATATGTAACCAAGCAGGACCCCATGGGGGCCTTCCCAGGACAGATCCTCCCCCATATCCTCTGCTTTAGCTCCTCTCTGAAGTACCTAGATAACAGTATTTGATGCACATTTCCTGAGTTGTTTTGCAGATGTAAAAATCCCCCCTCTCCAACAAACGGAAGGTGTTAACTACTTGAGACCATGAGCACATAGCCCCAGGCCTTCTGGAGCCTAAGGACTGATAATGTTAATCCCTGTGACACCACCCTTATACCTCACCATCAGCCAATCAGAGAATTGTGCACAAGCTGATTACATACCCTTCAAACCCCTGCTCCCTCACCTGGCTTGTAAAAGTGCTTTGCCGAGGGCTTCTCTGGTGGCACAGTGGTTGAGAGTCCGCCTGCTGATACGGGTTCGTGCCCTGGTCCAGGAAGATCCCACATGCCGTGGAGCGGCTGGGCCCGTGAGTCATGGTCGCTGAGCCTGCACATCCGAAGCCTGTGCTCCACAACGGGAGAGGCCACAACAGTGAGAGGCCCCCCGTACCGCAAAAAACAAAACAAAACAAAGAAAAAGTGCTTTGCCGAAACCCTTCAGGGACCTCAGGGCTTTTTAGGGCATGAGCCACCTTGTCTCCTTGCATGGCCTTGCAAAAAATCTTGCTCTGCTCCAGACTCTGACGTTTCAGTTTGTTTGGCCTCAATGTGTGTTGGGCACACGAACTTATGTTAACAAATACATCAGCAACTGGAATCTTCTGTTGGAAGTATTTACACTACAGATTCAATTTATTTAATAGATATAATACTATTTAGTTTGTGCATTTCTTCTTGAGTGAGTTTTGGTAGTTTGTGTCTTTAAAGAATTGTTCCATTTCATCTAAATTGTCACCTTTATGAGCATAGAGTTGTTCATAGAAAATGGTGTGCTGCTACATGTTTAACAATGGGCTCTCCATGAATATAAAGGCCTGATCTGTACTGTTTGCCAATTTTTGTTGCTTAAATACTACAACCATGCCTAATATCATAACTGGTTTAACAACTAGTTTCAAAAAGTTCTGAAATGTAATAACTGGCCCTCATGAGCCAATATGAGCCAGCTCCACAGTTCACACTATTTCATTATTATCCATTTTTAATGTCTGGAGAGTCTGTAATGAGGAACATTCTTTCTTTCCTTAATATTGAAAATTTGTCTTCTCCGTTTTTGTCTTGGTCAGTTGACTAGAGGTTAATCAATTTTGTTGGTCTCTTTAAAGAATAAGTTTTTGTTTCACTGAGTTTTCTATTTCTCTGTATCTATTTCATTGATTTCTGTTCTTTATAATTTCTTCTGCTTATTTTGGGTTTAATTTGCTCTTCTTTTTCTAGTTTCTTAAAGAGAAAGCTTAGATTATTTATCTGAGACTCTTCTTTTCTAATATAAGCAGATAATCCTAGGGTTTTTCCTCTAAGCAGTGCTTTAGTTGTAGTCCACCAATTTTAATATGTTGTATTTTTATCTTCTTTCAGTTCAAAGTATTTTCTAACTTTCCTTGACATTTGCCTTTTATCTATGGGTTATTTAGAGGTGTGTTTGTTTAATATTTGGGAATTTTCCAATTCTAAAAAAGAACCAAACAGAAATTCTGGAGTCAAAGAACTCAACAAATGCAGTAGAATGCACTGAAAATAGAGCAGATCAGATGAAAGAGAGAACAGTGAGCTGTAAGATAGGAGTCTAAAAATAATTTGGGTAGGAGATAGAACTAAGGTTTTTAAAAAGTAAAAAAAAAAAAGAAAAATCCCTGCAAGAGGTATCAGACTCCATTATTAGAGCCAACATAAGAATAATGGGTATACCAGAAAGAGAAGAAAAAGAAAAGGGGACAGAGAGTTTACTAAAGGAAATAATAGTTGAGAAATTCCAAACCTGGGCAAAGACCTGGACATCCATGAAATTAATTGATCACCTTATTATCTCAGTGCAAAAAACCTTCTCCAAGACACACTATAATGTAGCTGTCAAAAGTCAATGATACAGAAAAAAAATCTTAAAGACTGCTGTTGGGGGTGGTGGGGAGTAACCTTCAAAAAAAACCAACCCACTAGACTATCATCAAATTTCTCAGCAGAAACTCTACAGGCCAGGAGGGAGTGGAATGACATATACAAAATATTGAAAGATAAAAATTGCCACCCAGAAAACTCTATCCAGCAAAGTTATCCTTCAGATATGAAGGAGAAACAAAGGCTTTCCTAGACAAACAAAAGCTGAGGGAATTTGCTACCACTAGACCTGCCTTACCACAAATGTTGAAAGGAACTCTTCTATCTGAAAAGAAAAGACAAAAGTACACAAAACTCTAAGTAAGGTGATAAATAGGATTAGGAAACTGTAACTCTATTTTAGAATAGGGTGTTAAACATTTGATTATAGCATAAAGGTTAATGGAAAAGAGCACTAAAATGGACTATAGCCACTGTAATTCAGTAATGAACTCACAGTATAAAAAGAGGTAATTTCTGGCAACAAAATTATAAAAGGGGAAGAAGAAAAGGACAGAACCTGTATGGGCAAATGAAGATAAGTTGCTATCAGTAGAAAACGGACTAATTTATTTATGAGACATTTTATTCAAACCTCATGGTAACTGCAAAAGAAAAATCTAGTGCAGAGACATGAAACATTTAAAAAGGGGGAAACTGAGCAAACTATCATGGAAAACCAATTTAAAAAGGTATACGGAGAGCTTGGCCAAGACGACAGAGTAGGAAGACCCTCAGTTCACCTCCTCTCATGGGTTCACCAAAATTACAAATATTTACAGAGCAACTATTGATGAGAAAGACCAGAATCTAGCAGGAAAAATCTTCTATAGTTAAGATATAAAGAAGGAATCATGAGACATGTAGGAGGGGTGAGGTTGCAGTAAAACCATACCCCCAGGTGGGAAACCCACAAATGGGAGGTTAATTGCAATTGCAGAAGTCTTCCCCAAGAAGCAATAGTTCTGAGCCCCACATAGGGCTCCCCAGCCAAGGGATCCTGCACCAGGAAGATGACCCCACAGAGCATTTGGCTTTGAAGGCCAGCAGGGCTTACTTTGGGGAGACGCAGAGGGCTGTGGGAAATAGAGACTCCATTTCTTCTTTTTTTTAATAAATTTATTTATTTATGGTTGTGTTGGGTCTTCGTTGCTGCACGTGGGCTTTCTCTAGTTGTGGCAAGTGGGGTCGTTGTGGTGCACAGACTTCTCATTGCAGTGACTTCTCTTGTTTCAGAGCACAGACTCTAGGCACGTGGGCTTCAGTAGTTGTGGCACGTGGGCTTATTTGCCCTGCGGCATGTGGGATCTTCCCGGACCAGGGCTCGAACCCGTGTTCCCTGCATTGGCAGGTGGATTCTTAACCACTGCATCACCAGAGAAGTCCCAGAGACTCCATTCTTAAAAGGCGAACAGAAAATCTCACATGATCCAGGACCCAGGGCAGAAGCAGAAATTTGAAAGAAGCCTGGTTTAGACATACCTGCTGATCTCAGAGTCTCCCAGAGAGGCAGGAGGCAACTGGAGCTCATCCTGGGGACAAAAACACTGGTAGCAGCCATTTTCGGCAGCTCATTCTACCACATGGACACTGGTGCTGGCAAGCACCATTTTGCAATCCTCCCTCTAGCTTATTAACACTGGGACCCAGCCCAACCCAACAGCCTGTCAGCACCAGTACTGAGACACCTCAGGCCAAGCAGCTACCTGGGTGGGGACACAGCTCCACTCTCCAGTAGGCAGGCTGCCTTAAGACCCCCTGAGCCCACAGGTGACCTGGGACACAGCCCACACACCAGTACACAGGCACTAGACCCAGGACCCCAGGGCCCTGCAGCCAGAGACCCTAGGACACACCTCTGCCAGTGAGTGGACTGGCACTAGCCCCAGGACTCAGCTTCATCCACTGGTGGGTGGGAACCAGCAACAGGATCCCTTGGGCCCTGATCCCACCAACCAGCAGGTGGACACCAGCCCCAGGACCAATGTAGCCCCAGAGCCTGCCATAGCAGGACCCAAACCACCTACCAGCAGGCTGGTACCACCCCAGGACCCCCTGGGTCAGAGCCCTACCTACCAGAAGGCCAACACCAGCTCTGAGACACCTTGGGCCCCTCACCCAGCTATCCCAGGATAAAGCCCCACCCACCAGTGGGCTGACATAAGCTTTTGGACACCCTGGACTCCAGAGCCAGCTGTGTAAGGAACTGGCTCCACCCAACAGCAAGCCACACCAGCTCCAGTACCCCCAGGACCCTGCAGCAAGAGATTCTGACACCCACCTCTGCCCACCAGTGAACTGGCACTAGCCCATGATGCCCCAGGCCCTGGCCCCACACCAGCAGGCCACACCAGCACCAAGATACCTTGGACTCCTCAGCCAGCCACTCTGAGGTCCAGTGCCACTCACCAGCAGGTCAGTACCAGTTTTGAGATACCTCGGAAACCACAGCCAGCCATGTCAGGAACCAGCACCCCCACCAGCAGACCAACAAAAGCAGTAAAATCAAATACGTCTGCAATTAGCATTAAAGGATACAAAACAAAAAGCAGTAAGATATGATGTCAAAAACCATGGGGAAAGAAGACTGAAAATGCAGAGTTATTAAAATGAGTTAGAAATTAAGAGATTAGCAACTTAAAATATTTACATATATATATATAAGTATATATATAAATAGATATATGTAAATAGATACACACACACACACACACACACATAAACACACATTGCTCTTATACACCTCAGGGTAACCAGAAACCACAAATGTATAACAGATACACACACAAAAAAGAGAAAGGAATCCAAACATAACACTAAAGGTAGTCATCAAATCACAAGGAGAGAGGAAAAGAGAAGACAAAAGGAACAAAAAAGAACTATAAAAACAATTAACAAAATGGCAATAAGTATATACCAATCCGTAATTACTTTAAATATAAATGGCCTAAATGTTCCAGTCAAAAGACCTAGAGTGGCTGAATGAATACAAAAACAAGACCCATATGTATGGTACCTACAAGAGACTCACTTCAGATCTAATGACACAGACACAGAGAAAGCAGGGGATGGAAAAAGATATTGCATGCAAATGGAAACAAAGAAAAAGCCAGGGTAGCAATACTTATATCAGACAAAATAGACATTAAAGCAAAGATTGTAACAAGAGACAAAGAAGGACATTACATAATGATCAAGGGATCAACCAAAGAAGATATAAAAATTGAAATATGTATTTACCCAACATAGGCGCACCTAAATACATAAAACAAATATTAACAGAAAAACATAAAAATACTATGAGAATTTAACACCCCACTTGCATCAATTGACAGATCATCCATAGAAAATCAATAAGGGAGATCAGCTCAGTGCTTTGTGACCACCTAGAGGGGTGGGATAGGGAGGAAGGGAGTGAGACACCACAGGGAGGGGATATGGGGATATATGTATACGTATAGCTGATTCACTTTGTGATAGAGCAGAAACTCACACATCATTGTAAAGCAATTATACTCCCATAAAGATGTTAAAAAAATAAATAAATAAAAATAAAAAGATAAGTGTAAAACATGAAAAAAAAAGAAAATCAATGAGAAAACACGGCTTAAATGACACATTAGATGAAATGTGTATCTATTAGACTTAATAGAATATTCCATCCCAAAGCAGCAGGAGACAGACACATTCTTTTTGAGTGCACATGGAAAATTCTGCAGGAAAGGCCACAAAACAAGTCTCAATAAATTTAAGAAGATTGAAATGATATCAAACAACTGTCCTGACCAAAATGTTATGAGACTAGAAATCAACTACAAGGAAAAAAACTGCAAATACACAAACACGTAGAGACTAAACAATAAGCTTACTAAACAACAAATGGATCACTGAAGAAATCAAAGAAGAAATTTAAAAATACCTGGAGACAAATGAAAACAAGCCAACATCTATGGAACACAGCAAAAGCAGTTTTAAGAGGGGAGTTTATAGTGACACAAGACTGCCTCAGGAAACAAGAAAAATCCGAAATGAACAACCTACCCTTACACCTAAAGGAACTAGGAAAAGAAGAACACACAAAACCCAAAGTTTAAAATGAAAGAAATACAAAGATCAGAGCAAAAAATCAATGAAATAGAGACTAAAAAAATAAACAAAAGAAAAGATCAATGAAACTAAGATCTGGTTTTTTTAAAAGATAAACAAAATTGATAAACCTTTAGCCATAGTCATCAAGAAAAAGAGAGCATCCTTAGCAGGTGCAAACTATTATATATAGAATGGATAAACAACAAGGTTCTACTGTATGGCCCAGGGAACTATATTCAATATTCTGTAATAAATCATAATGGAAAAGAATATGAAAGACAATATTATATATATATATATATATATCCAGAAACTAAGACAACATTGTAAATCAACTATACTTCAATAAAAAATAAATTAAAAAAAAAGAAAAAGAGAGGGCCCAAATCAATAAATCAGAAATGAAAAAAGTTACAACTGACACCACAAGAATATAAAGTATCACGAGAGATTACTACAAACAACTGTATGCCAATAAATTGACAATCTAGAAGAAATGGAAAAACTCCTAGAAATGTAAGATCTCCTAAGATTGAACCAGGAAGAAATAGAAAATATGAACAGACCAATTACCAGTAGTGAAACTGAATCAGTAGTATAAAAACAAACAAACAAACAAAAACAACAACAACAAAAACCCAATTCCCAATAAACAAAGTCCAGGACCAGAGGGTTTCAAAGGTGAATTATACCAATGTTTAGAGAAGAGTTAACACCTATCTTCCTCAAAATATTCCCAAAAATTGCAGAGGAAGGAATGCTTCCAAACTCTTTCTATGAAGCCAGCATCACCCTAATACCAAAATCAAAGATACAACACACAGAAAAAATTACAGGCCAATATCACTGAATAACATAGGTGCAAAAATTCTAAACAAACTATTAGAAACTGAATTCAACAACACATTAAAAGGTCCATACACCATGATCAAGTGGGATTCATCCCAAGGATACAAGAATGGTTCAATATCCACAAACCAATGTGATACACCACATTAACAAATTGAAGAATAAAAATCATACGATCATTTCAATAGATGCAGAAAAGCTTTCGACATGGTTCAACATTCATCTATGATAAAAACTCTCAACAAAGTGGGTATTGAGGGAACATATGCCAACATAAGAAAGACCATGTATGATAAGCCCACAGCTAACATCATTGTCAAAGGTGAAAAGCTGAAAGCATTTCTTCTAAGATCAGGATCAAAACAAGGATGCCCACTCTCACCACTTTTTCTATATACTAACAATGAACTGTCAGAAAGAGAATTAAGAAAATAATTCCATTACTGTACCAAGAAGAATAAAATATCTAGGAATAAATCTAACTAAGGAAGTAAAAGAATTGAACTCAGAAAACTATAAGATGCTGATGAAATAACTGAAGACAAAACAAACAGATGGAAAGATATACTGTTCATGGATTAGAAAATTAATATTATTAAAATGACAATATTACCCAAGGCATCTACAGATTCAGTGTAATCCCTGTCAAAATACCAATGGCATTTTTCATATATCTAGAACAAATAATTTTAAAATTTGTATGGAAACACAAAAGAGTGTGAAGAGCCAAAACAATCTTGACAAAGAAGAACAGAGATGTAGGAATCATGCTCCTGGACTTCAGACTATACGACAAAGCTACAGTAATCAAAACCGTATGGGCCTTTCCAGTTTTTATAGCAGGAGGTGGTCCTGTCTCTTAAAGTAGAGGACTTCCCAAATACAAGAACAGTCTGGGGCTCAGAGTAGCCTGCCCAAGATATGCCATAATGCATATTATTTTGAATTAAAGTTACTTGAGAGAGGAGATTCAAGATGGCAGAGGAGTAGAAGGACGTGGAGTTCATCTCTCTCTATGGAAGCATCAGGAATACATCTATAGATGCAACAATTCTCACAGAACACCAGCTGAAAACTAGCAGAAGACCTTGGACCCCGGAAAGAACTATAAAAATCCCTACATAACTGGGCAGGATGGAAAAAGAAGGGAGAGGAGGAGGAGAGGAAGTGGGACAGGGCCTACACGCCGAGGCAGGGGAGCTGAAGCAGAGGAGAGATTCCCGAATTCGGGGAAACCCTCTCTCCAACACAGAAATCGACCGGGACAGAAGGGAAGCATCTGAGGCTGTCGGAAGAGGGCCAAGTGGCCAGTCTGTGACAGATGGGACAGAGTGAGAAATACACAGATAGTCTGTACCATGGCCCAACGTGCCCCGGACTTGGAGGTGTGTTCACAGATGTGCAAGGGGGCTGGGAGCTGGAGTGTGGGGATTTGAGAAGAGGCCTGGAGGGAGAACTGCTGTTGGCTGTGGGTAGACGGACTGAGGGGACAGGAGGGAGGAAACCCGCAGCAGGGAATGCCTACAGAGGAAGACTGGACTGCCTTGGAAGCAGGGCATTCTTGCTGAGTCACACACAGGGGAAGGAGCTGCTCTTGTAACCTCTCTCTCCCCACATGCCAGTGCCTGCTGCTGAGCAATAAAAAAAGCCCCCTCAGAGCTGGCCTTCATGCACTGGCTGCAGGGCAAAAAAAAAAAAAAAGCCCGGGGAAGGGACCTTCACGATGGCGGAGGAGTAAGACGTGGAAGTCACCCTCCTCCCCACAAACACATCAGAAATACATCTACATGTGGAACAACTCCTACAGAAGACCTCAGACTTCCCAAAAGGCAAGAAACTCCCCCACGTACCTGGGTAGGGGAAAAGAAAAAAGAAAAAACAGAGACAAAAGATTAGGGATGGGACCTGCACCTCTGGAGGAGGAAAACTTTCCACACACTAGGAAGCCCCTTCACTGGCAGAGACGGGGGGTGGGAGGGGGAAAGCTTCGGAGCCATGGAGGAGAGCACAGCAACAGGTGTGCAGAGGGCAAGGCAGAGAGATTCCCGCACAGAGGATCGGTGCCAACCAGCCCTCACCAGCCTGAGAGGCTCGTCTGCTCACCCACCACGGTGGGTGGGGGCTGGGAGATGAGGCTCGGGCTTCAGAGGTCAGGTCCCAGGGAGAGGACTGGGATTGGCTGCGTGAACACAGCCTGAAGGAGGCTAGTGTGCCACAGATAGCTGGGAGGGAGTCCGTGAAAAATTCTGGACCTCCCTAAGAGGCAAGAGACCATTGTTCCAGGGTGTGTGAGGGGAGGGGATTCCTTTCCAGTGTGCCAACAGAAGGCAGAGCACCACCTAAACAAGCTCCAGAGATGGGCACGAGCCATGGCTATCAGCTTGAACACCAGAGACAGGCATGAAACGCTAACACTGCTGCTACAGCCACTAAGAATCCTGTGTGCAAGCACAGGTCACTATACACAGCTCCCCCACCCTGCCCCAGGAGCCTGTGCAGTCCGCCAATGCCAGGGTTCCGTGATCCAGGGACAACTTCCCCGGGAGAACACAAGGCACACCTCAGGCTGTTGCAATGTCGTACTGGCCCCTGCCGCTGCAGGCTCACCTGGCATTCCAATTATAACTACTGTACACCTCCCTCTCCCCGGCATGAGTGAGCCGGAGCCCCTAATCAGCTGCTGCTTTAACCCCATTCTGTCTGAGCGGGAACAGAAGGCTGAGGGCAACCTACATGCAGAGGTGGGGCCTAAACCAAAGATGAACCCCAGGAGCTGTGCGAACAAAGAAGAGAAAGAGAAATTTCTCCATGCACCCTCAGGAGCAGTGAACTAAATCCCCAAAATCAACTTGAGGTACCCTGCATCTGTGGAATACTTGAATAGACAATGAATCAGCCCAAAACTGAGGCAGTGGACTTTGGGAGCAACTGTAGACTTGGGGTTTGCTGTCTGCAACTGACTAGTTTCTGATTTTTATGTTATCTTAGCATAGTGTTTAGCACTTGTTATCATTGGTGGATTTGTTTATTGGTTTGGTTGCTCTCTTCTTTTTAATTACTTCTTTATTTTTGTATTTTAATTATTTTTTTATTTTAATAATTTTATTGTATTTTTTTCTCTTTTTTTTCTCCCCCTTTTCTTCTAAGCCATGTGGCTAACAGGGTCGTGGTGCTCCAGCCTGCTGTAGGCCTGAGCCTCTGAGTTGGGAGAGCCCAGTTCAGAACATTGGAACACCAGAGACCTCGTGGCCCCACGTAATATCAATCAGCGAGAGCTCTACCAGAGACCTAAGTCTCAACGCTAAGACCTAGCTCCATGCAACAGCCAGCAAACTCCACTGCTGGATGCCTCATACCAAACAACTAGCAAGACAGGGACACAACCACACACATTAGCAGAGAGGCTGCCTGAAATCATAATAAGGCCACAGACACCCCAAAACACACCACCGGACGCGATCCTACTCACCAGAAAAACAAGATCCAGCCTCATCCACCAGAACACAGGCACCAGTCCCCTCCACCAGGAAGCCTACACAACCCATTGAACCAACCTTACCCACTGGAGGCAGACACCAAAAACAACGGGAACTATGAACCTGCAGCCTGTGAAAAGGAGACCCCAAACACAGTAAGTTAAGCAAAATGAGAAGACAGAGAAACACACAGCAGATGAAGGAGCAAGGTAAAAACCCACCAGAACAAACAAATGAAGAAGAAATAGGCAGTCTACCTGAAAAAATATTCAGAGTAATGATAGTAAAGATGATCCAAAATCTTGGAAATAGAATGGAGAAAATACAAGAAATGTTTAACAAGGACTAGAAGAACTAAAGAGCAAACAAACAATGATGAACAACAAAATAAATGAAATTAAAAATTTTCTAGAAGGAATGAATAGCAGAATAACTGAGGCAGAAGAACAGATAAGTGACTTGGAAGATAAAACAGTGGAAATAACTACCATAGAGCAGAATACAGAAAAAAGAATGAAAAGAATTGAAGATAGTCTCAGAGACCTCTGGGACAACATTAAACGCACCAACATTCGAATTATAGAGGTCCCAGATGAAAAAGAAAAAACAAAAGGGTCTGAGAAAATCTTTGAAGTGATTATAGTTGAAAACTTCCCTAATTTGAGAAAGGAAATAGTCAAGTCCAGGAAGCACAGAGAGTCCCATACAGGATAAATGCAAGGAGAAACATGCCAAGACACATGTTAATCAAACTATCAAAAATTAAATCCAGAGAAAAAATGGTAAAAGCAGCAAGGGAAAAACAACATACATGGAATCCCCATAAGGTTAACAGCTGATCTTTCAGCAGAAAGTCTGAAAGCCAGAAGGGAGTGGCAGGACATTTTTAAAGTAATGAAAGGGAAACTCCTACAACCAAGATTACTCTACCTGGCAAGGATCTCATTCAGATTCGACAGAGAAATCAAAATGTTTACAGACAAGCAAAAGCTAAGAGAATTCAGCACCACCAAACCATTTACAACAAAAGCTAAAGGGACTTCTCTAGGCAGGAAACACAAAAGAAGGAAAAGACCTACAAAAACAAACCCAAAACAATGAAGAAAATGTTAACAGCAACATACATGTCGATAATTACCTTAAATGTAAATAGATTAAATGCTCTGACCAAAAGACATAGGCTGGTTGAATGGATACAAAAAGAAGACCTGTATATATGCTGTCTACAAGAGAGCCACTTCTGACCTAGGGACACATACAAAGTTAAGGGATGGAAAAAGAAATTCCATGCAAATGAAAATCAAAAGAAAGCTGCAATAGCAATTCTCATATCAGATGGGGAATTCCCTGGCTGTCCAATGGTTAGGACTCCGTGCTCTCACTGCCGAGGGCCCAGGTTCAATCCCTGGTCGGGGAACTAAGATCCCACAGGTCATGCCGTGCAGTGGAAAAAAAAAAAAAAGGAAAAAGATATACCTTTTACATGTATCAGTATTCCATTACCAGGATAATGCTATGTACCAAGCATGGACAAAACCTTAGTCACACATAACAAAAAGCATCTACTACTCACACATCTGAGTTGATTGGCTCTCAATTCTGCTTATCTAGACTGGCCTCAGCTAGAATGACCAGACAACTCTGCTCCATGCGTCACTCAACCAGGTTGGCCTGAGTATGTTCTCATGGTGATGGAAGTTGTCCAAGAGAACAAGTCTCAATGTCAAGCCCATCTCAAGCTTCTGCTTCAAGGGGTGTCTTGAAGTCAAAGTCAACTCATGGTAGAGGGCACTGTAAAGTTGCATGGCAAAGGGTGTGAACACAAAGAGTGTAATTAAAGGAAGGGTGAGAATCGAGGCCAAATGATATAATCTACCTCACTATATTATCAGCAAATCAAAAAACCTTGAGGCAAAAAGCATTAGCAAAGGGGCTTCCGTGGTGGTGCAGTGGTTGAGAGTCCGCCTGCAGATGCCGGGGACACGGGGTCATGCCCCGGTCCGGGAAGATCCCACATGCCGCGGAGCGGCTGGGCCCGTGAGCCATGGCCGCTGAGCCTGCGCGTCCGGAGCCTGTGCTCCGCAACGGGAGAGGCCACAACAGTGAGAGGCCCGCGTACCGCAAAAAAAATAAAATAAAAATCATTAGCAGAGACAAAGAGGGACATTTCATAATGATAAGAAATTACTTTTAAACAATTTTCCATTTATAGGCAACTAATCACACAGCCTCTGTAGGAGAAACAGACAAATCCACAATCATTGTGGGAAATTAAGCACACTTCTCTCAATAAAAGATATAATAAGCAGATAAAAAAGTCTGTAAGGATATAGAAGATTTTAACAACTTAATAAATTAGTCTTAATAAACATTTATAAAACACTGTACTCAATTATGACTGCATAATTTATATTCTTTTCAAATGGAAATGGAACATTTATCAAAAGTACAATTAAGCCAGAAATCAGTAAGAAAAAGAGAACTAGAAAATCCCACATTTGGGAATTAAACACCATATTTATAAAAACCCATGGGTCAAAGGAAAAAGACCACAATTGAAATGAGAAAAGAGTTTGAATCGGTTAATGATGAAACTACATGAACTTGGTATGACTAGCTGCAAATATTGGAGCGTCTAAGAAATATGCTGTGAACCAAAGTTCTGTGACTGGGAGGAAGGTGAGCTGCTTGAATACCGAATAAAAGGGAGCATTTAAACCAGAATCATTACCATAACCACTCTCCACATATCTACAGATCTCTAATTTTGTGTTCAACAGCCAGAGTAGGCAAGTTCACATGAAAATCAACAATATTTAGGGAAAGATCAATAGATATTGTTTCCCTTGAAGCTCCTTCTCTGATTTCCAAACCCATGTATCCAACAGCCTACTGAAATCCCCACCTGGATTTTTCAGGGGCATTTCAAAATTAATATGTCCAAAACTGAACCCTTGACTTTCCTTCCAAAACCTATTCCTCTTGAAGTCTGTCCCATCTCAGCAAAGGGCACCACTCTTCACACAGTTGCCTGAGGCAAAAACCTGGGCTTGCCTGTCAGGATTAAGATACCAGAAGACGACTCACTCTCCCCCCATAAAAACTAGAAAACTGGACAAAATGCATGAAACAACTACTTTCAGACATTGAAAAGGCAGCCGTGAGCAGTGACCCTCAAGAGAGAAACAGACGAGCGCGCCCTTCACACCTGCAGGGACTTCCAGATAAGCCGAGCCACCGGGCCTGCCCAGGGGGTGCGGGGCTTGGTACCGCTGTGCCGAATGGGGACTGGGGGCCGGCTCAGGTGGAGCCCTTTGTTTTCAGCGTCGTCCCTCGGACAGGGGTCACAGTGGCAGCTTGCAGCTACAGCTTCACCTGACGTGGTGAACTGACTGGGTAGAGGGCCTCAGGTGTGCCTGCCAACTTGAGAGTATTAATGTATTAGAGCATTTTCTAGAGATGCTTACGGGGGAAGCACGGAACTGGCCACGGTACTTACTGTAACTTCGCAGCCCCAGACCTAAACCTGGAACTCAGGCTGGAGAAGCCGGCGTCTCTCAAGATGGAGGCCAGGCGGAAGGAGGAGCCCAAGGCTGCAGGGGCGGGTGGGCGTGGCTAGGGGCCTGGCCCCAGATGCCCAGTCAGACACTAAGACTGAATCTAAAGCCGACACCCGACCTTAGCTCCGAGCACCACGCTTTAAATGTCTTTTCAGGTTTACCCTGTTTGTTTTGTTTTTGTTCTTCTAAAAATAACATAAATATAAACTTAACTCTTGTTAACATTTAGTTCAGGCATTATTTTCCAGCCCACTTATTCATAGATTGTCTTTTTTTTTTTTTTTACTATTTTTTCTTGCCTTTTTTTCCCCAAGCTGCTTCAAAAATAGACCTGTTTTAGTCTTGTTTCTTTGTTTAATCTTTGATTCATACAGCTATTTCTCTAGCTCTGACCTCATTTCTGAGCTCTAGATTCTTGTCTCCAACTGCCTGCTGGTCATCTTCATCTGAATGTCCTGCTGTAGACACCTCAAACTCAGTAAACCTTAACCTAAATTATCTTTCCATCTCCTGTGGCTCCAAATTGCTAAATAATAAGATCTGAAACCTACTCCTCATTCTTAACTCCTCCTTTTCCTCTGCAAACCCCCTCCCACCTTATACCAACCAAATTCTGCTTATTATATTTCCTTATTAATATATGAATATATTAATATTCATTTCTATTCATTTCTCCTAGTCATTCTCTTGTTAATTTCAATGCCCACTAGGCCCCTAATCATCTTCCTGGGTATCAACTGCTTAGTACTGCTATCTATGATAAGCGTTAAGGTAGTTACTACAGTAGACTCCCAAAGAATCTCACTGCTTCCAGTTTATCTTTCACAAAATCTACCTTTCAAAGATCAGGTAGTGATCTTGTTAAAATGCAAACCTGAACACGGTTAAAATTCATTCCTAAGGTTAAAGTTTAAGCTCCTTAAATTGGATCCTGCCTTTCTCTCCAGCTTCATCTTCCACCTACTCTCCTTCATCCTCACTCATATTGAAACTCCAGCAAAACCAAACCACTTGTACTGCTCCCCTACACCATTGTGTATCTTTCTTCGTGTTGTCCCTACTGCCAGGCTGACCCACTTCCCACCCCCCAACTTTCACCTGTTAACTCCTCTTGTTGGTGGAAAACTCAGCTCAGGAAGCCTTCTTTGATCATCACCACCCATTCCTCACCACCAGACTCGGTTAAATACTTCTTCCTCTTGTCCCATATGTCCCTCCAAATGATTGCACCCACTGAGATTAGGTAGCAATCAAGGGATTAAGCGATCTTTTATGATATGAAGATTTTCTGAAACTTCATTCTGACTTTTTCTTTAGACACCTTTTCCTCTTATCAACAGAGAATGAAACAAGCTGTAGAGGTTGGTCCCATGTTAGGGCAAATACAGACCTGATCCTATCACTCTTGGTTTCAAAGCAGAAGCATAAAACTAAAGCATGCAATACAGAATATAGAAAAGGCTACCAAAGAGCTTATCAAATAAGTCTAATTATCACATTATTATTTCAAAGAACACAAGTATTCAATTAATCTCTGTGGGAGGCTTTAACTTTTAACTTGCCTGTTAAAAATCAGTAATGAAAGTTGACTTGGGGACATGAAAGTAAGAAACCACAGATTTCCCATTGATATCTAGGAAGGTTATTTTCCCAGCTTTATTGTCCCAACAAAACAGACTCAATTTTGTAAACTCATTAATCTAATTAATTTGTAATAAATATTGTTTTAAGTGTGGTGGGCCCTATCTGATCCTAGACAAAAAGTATGATGAACTCAAACAAGACTGTGTTGGAAGAACTTAGGTTTTTTTTGAAGACTCAAAACTACAAACTGAAAGTTTGTTAGTCATTTCTTCAAAACTCTACTTTCCTTCTGTAGAATATAGATTCTTAGTCCAATAGCTTCCACAAGGAGCAAGATGACCTGAGATGGTTTTTTCTAGTGATCATTGTTACACTATCATCTAAGGGAAAATTCTGCTTAAAATGACATAAGAGAAATTGTAGTTTGCTATGGACCATAAAGTCTAATTCAAATACTTTGCAAACGTATATTCTCCCTCTCTGTCTCTCTCTGTCTCTCTCTCTCTCTCTCTCTCTCTCTCTCTCACACACACACACACACACACACACACACACACAAAGCTGTATGCTATTTAAACATCTAGGATGGCACATGGTCACCTAGGCCTTTGCATATAGGAGAGGTTTCTCAGCAAAATATAAGAAGCTAGTAGTAGTATAAAAACACAGCAAATTCCTAACTTTGCCTGCATCCTAAAGTCTAGTCAATATCTATCTCAACTTTTTGTTTTCTAATTACTGTAAAAGCAATTTTATTGCTCACTGCTTGGAATGAAGGATGAGTCAGGGGTTGTTTTAAGTACCAGTTACCTAAATCTGAACAATGATAAAATTGACACAAAGAAAGAGATAAATTTGAGACCTATAGATAAATGTCACCTCATCAGCTGAGTGCCAGCCTCTGATTTCTCTTTCTTGGCAGCATGCTGGGGCTTGATGCAGATTCTAGTCAACTGTGCAGCAGTGTATCAACCCCAAAGTTTGGGCCTTATTGCTGCTAAATATATACGGCATGCCTGTTGTAACAAATGTCCTTATTAAAAGGAATGAATCTCCTTTTAAGTGGAAGGTCACTGAAATTAACATTTTGCTTTTAATACACCCATAATAAAGAAATATTGAACTACAAGTCTGAAAGAGATACTAAATACTAACATTAGGGCTTAATCCCTTAGCAGCTTGGCAAGAAAGAAAAAGAGGTCCATGCTTTTGAACAGAATATCCTCAAGCAGCCTCAAGTGGATACAGGTTTTTATCAATGTTGATTGGCCTTTGATTCTGTGGACCAAAACCAGTTACTGGCTAACAGGCTCAAGCACAACTTAGACTCCTAGTTGTTGGTTCTTCTATGAAACCTTCAATTTAGTGCCAATAAAAGAGTACGAGGCATAAAGTCTCCTGACAGACCAGGTAATTCCAAGCATTATAAAATAGGACTGCATTTGCTATGTGACAGGGATCGTGTTGAATGCTTGCACACGTTTTATTTCCTCAGGGTCTTAGAGTTAAATACTATATTGTACTCATTTCACAGGTCTAGAAACTGAGGCTCAGAAAGATTAAGTAGCTTCTCCACAGTCACACATACCTCTGACAGAGCCAAAAATTAACCCAGCCCATTTGACTCCAATTACACTGTGCTACTTTGTTTCCTTAGACCTATGTGCTTCAGTTAAGTGGCTACTAGTCACCTATGGCTATTTAAGTTTTAATTAATACAAGTTAAATAAAATGTAAAAGTCAGTTCCTTAGTCACTAACCAAATTTCAAGTGTTTAATAGCTGCGTGTGGCTGGTGGCTACCATACTAGACAATACAGTTATAGAATTCATTATTGCAGAAAGTTCAATGGACAGTGCTGGTCTAGAGTCTCTGGTAACTGGGAAGCTCTCTCTCTTTTCTGATAATGAGAATTACCTAAATTACCTTGTTACTTGACTTCCAGGAAGTCAAGTATCAAGTATACTTTAGCTCAAGTATAGCAATACTTTAGCCCCTGTGGTCAACATATTTGTGTTCATCTTTTTTTTGGTCCTGATTTTCTGCTTGTATTTTTTTCTTATTGTTTCACTGAAAATGTTCTGTTTGCAGGTTTTCTTAAATTATTTATGGAAAAGGCAGGATATAAATATAAATAAATAAAAAGCAGGACACATGACCTGATTTTTGTATGACCTTTCTGGTATAAGGTGCAGAATAGGACTCATGAGCCAGCTATATGCTGTCTTCAATAAGCTCACTTCAAATATAACAATATAGGCTGGATTAAAGTAAATGCATGGAAAAAGTTTTATCATGAATCAAAGGAAAGCAGAAGAGGCTACATTCATACCAGATAAATTATATTTCAGAGCAAAGATAATTACTAGAAACAGAGAAGGACATTATATAATGATAAAAAGGTCAATCCACAAAGAAGATATAGCAATTCTAAATATGTATTTGCAGCAGACAACAAAATTACAAAATATGTGAATGAAAAATTGATAGAACTAAAAGAGAAATGGACAGATCCACAATAACAGTTGAAGTCTTCAACACCCAACTCACAACAATTGATAGGACAATTAGACTGAGAATCAGCGAATATGTAGAATTCAACAACAACATCAACCAACAGGATCTAATGGATATTTATAGAATACTCCACCCAAGAGCATCAGAATATGCATCCTTTTCAAGTGTGTATAGAACATATAATAACATAGACCATATTCTGTGCTTGAAAACAAACCTCAACAAATTTAAAAGGGTTTAAATCATACACAGTGTTTTGTCTGATCCACTGGAATCAAACTGGAAGTCATAACAGAAGGATAACATAAAAATCTACAAATATTTACAAACTAAACCACATACTTCTAAATAATCTATGGGTCAAAGAACAAATCTCAAGGTAAATTTTTAAAACACACTGAACTGAATGAAAGTGAAAATACAACACAAAAAATTGTGGGACACACCTAAGGCTGCGTTGAGAGGGAAATTTATGGCACTAAATGCATAAATTAGAAAAGAGGAAGTCTCAAATCAATAATCTAAACTCCCATCTCAAGAACCTAGAAAAAGAAGAGCAAAATAAACCATAACATAGAGCAAACAAAGCCAGCAGAAAGAAAGAAATTATAATAAAGAGGTATGAGGCAGGAGGGAAGTAGATGTGGCTATAAAAGTAATATGTGGTAATAGAAATGTCTGCATTTTCATTATATCGATGTCAACATTTTGGTTGTGATATTGTTCTATAGTTTTGCAAGGCATTACCAGTGGAGGACACTGGATAAAGAGTGTGTGGAATACCTCTGTATTATTTCTTACATTTCATGTGACTACAATTATCTCAAAATAAAGAGTTTAATTTCAAATACAAACAACAAAATAAGAGTATTTTATAACACAAATATAAAAAGAATAATTATCCAGAATATACAAAAAATTTCAACAAATAAAATATTTAAAAGATGACAAAGTAGAAAAAAATGAGGAAAAGATTTGAAAAGTCACTTCACAAAAGAGTAAAAGCTATATGAAATACTGCAGTACACACACCAGATTGGTTATGATGAAATAGTCTGACAATATCAAATGTTAGCAAGGACTGACTCAGCAATGTGAAAAAGGTTGAGCAATGTGTATGAACTCCAACACTGGTGGGAGATTAGAGTGGTGCAACTTCTTTGTAAAACTCTTAGGCATTATCTTAAAATAATTGAAGAGATACATGCCCTGTGATCTAATAATTCCACACCTAGGGTATCTTCTAGATAAATGTGTGCTTGTGGGCACCAGGATAAATATACAACACTGTTCACAGCAGCATTACTTGTCATAGCCCCAAATAGCAGCTAACTTACGTGCTCAACAGAAGAACGAATAAATAATACCTGCACATTCATACGACTGAATAACATAGACCAAGCAAAGTCAGATGACCAGACAGCACACACACCAGGCCTTTAGAATAGGATTTATAGGAGGAAACCAACAGCAGGTTTGGAAGTCCCCTGTTGCTCACTGCAATTTGGAGTCAGCACACAGGGATGAAAGGGATCCTGGTCCTGGCATGAATATGGCTGTACAGTGTCTCCTAATCAACTCCCTCCTCTCTCACTGCCAATAAGGAAGGTTGTTTCTTCACAAAGGAAGAGATTTAAAACCATAGAGTGGCTGCCTGACAAGGGTTGTGATCCAATAGATGCATGACATGGCAGAACCATGGCTTCTAGCCCCATTCACCACTTTATCATACATCAGGTAGGAGTGCACAGGCTGTTTCCTGACGAGAGGCAAAAGGACATGTCTTGATATGGCAGACAAGCATTCCAGTAGAATTGATTTCCTTAAGCATTCAAATGTAGCTAGTTCCCATGGAGCTCAAAAGCCATGTCTTTTCTAGGAGGCCAGCCTGCAGAGAATCTTGGGAAAGTTAGCCCTTATTTCTCCACCACCTCCAATCTCGGTGTGGCCTCTATGCATTATACCCCATTCCATCTGTCATATACACCATTTCAATCTATAGGCAACCCTGGAGAATGGTTACTACAGTGACTAGGGCAGTGGTTCTCAAAGTGGGGCTGTTGGAATCACCTTGAGGCCTCATCTGCAGAATGCAGATCCACGGAGGTCTCTGAGAATTTGCAGGAGTTCTCAGATAACGCTAATGTTGCTGGTGCAGGTACCACACTTTGAAAATCTCTGGAAAAAGGAAAGCCATGAATAGTCCTTTCCTAAATCAGGGGCTAAGGGAACTTAGACTCAGACAAGAAATGAGGTACCGGAGTTCTGACTGGGGTACATTGGATAACTATCGTGCCTTTCCCCGTATGCAGAATACAGATTATTCTACTTGCCACTAATCATGATCCATAAAAGCAAGATGTGTTGATTAGGGCACAGACAGCCCTTTGGCTATAAGATTATGAAGATCAGTTCTGTGATCTAAATCCACCTGGTTAAAATAATAACAATAATAAATAAAATCATCCTGGCTAAGGAGTCCAGGCTAATCCACCCAGTGACTAGAATGGTCTCTAGTTAAGAGACTCTAGGACTAGAGTTAAGCTATAGCATAACTGGCAGATTTCCTACTGTCTTCAGCCACAATTACCCCCAACCAGGAGTACGACTACGTCATGTCTCCTAGCCCTCCCCGCCACTGCCAACTGGGAAGTTTTCTCCTTTACATCTCAGCCAGGTGGTGGCTATGGGCCTGAGAATCACAGAAAACATGAAACAGCTGTGTTATCACCTCAGGTTCTAGGTCATGGTTCATGGAGGGAAACAGGTGACAGCCATTTGACCACACAGGAAAATAGCCTAGGAAGGGCATATTATGCCGTCCATTGTTGTGTGTTTTTGTGTGTACGCGTGTACACTGTGTGTAGTTAAAGTTAACATTCATAGTTACAGGGCTTGAATAAAAACTAACCAAGACCTGTAGGATTGCTCCCAAGTCTTTCCCAATCACCAAGAATCTTGTCATCCCAGGAGGTAGGAAAAGAACTAAACATGGAACTTAAGTGTCCATTGTTCACAGTCAATTTCATAGGCAGGGAGTGGGTAGTATAATTCAATGGAGTAACATAGGAAACTGGGAGTAGATAAGTGTTAGGAAACACTGGAGTGCTTCAAGCTCCCTTTGCTGCATCCAGTAACTGATGACTGATTCAGCATTGTGACAGATTAGCAAAGGAGCCACTGTCAATAAGTGATGCACGGAAGAATGGGGTGGGCTGGGTGATAATCCTCCGGAAGGGATCCAAGTATAAGATGTACTTCCTCCAAATGCCTCCCATGGTTTCAGGTATTCCCTTATTTCTGGTGAGAGGCTTCTTCTGAAAACATCTATAACTGGCCCAACATAATCACCTTAACAGGAACCCAGGAGTAGCCCCATCACCACCAATCTCCTTGCTCCATGGTCCCATAGGAGTTGGACTGCATTTAGTTACACCCAGAGGTGAGGACACCTAGCACAATGCTAGGTGGCAAGGTTTACAATAATATCAAATGCAGGATAAAGATATTACTGTGACCTCAGTTGGATGGGCCGCCACTACCCAGCCTCATGGCGTAGCAGTGCCTTCAGGTTGGATCTGCTCACTCTTAGTACAGGGTATTGTGCAGACTTCCCAACTACCAAAGAGAATCAGGTTTAGGAAAAAGTGCAGAGGTGTAGAAAGGAACATCTAGGTTCAGGTCCATGTACTACTCCAGTTATTTCCCCATCCCCTAACTGCTGGGTCCCTAACAGATGGCTGAGAGCATATAGACCCTTGCAGGGTTTGCTGGGCAGAATTCTAAGATGGCCCTTCTACGGTCTGAATGTGTCCCTCTCCCCCAAATTCATGTTGGAATCCTAATGCCCAATGTGATGGTATTAGGAGGTGGGCCCTCTGGAGGTGCTTAGGTCACGAAGGTGGAGCCCTGATGAATGTGATTAGTGCTCTTATAAAAGAGACCCCATAGAGCTCCCTAGTCCCTTCCACTATGTGAGGACACAGAGAGAAATTGGCAGTCTGCAACCTAGAAGAGGGCCTTCACCAGGACCTGACCATACTGACACCATGATCTTAGACTTCCTAGCCTCCAGAACTGAGAAATAAATTTCTGTTGTTTATAAGCTACCCAGTCTGTGGTATTTTGTTATAGCAGCCCAAACAGACTAAGACAGCCCCCCAATATTCCCTGCCTTTGGTATACGTGTACCTTTTCCCAGTTGTTCAATACATACAGTAATATAGGTACTATAGTGAAGGGATTTTGCAGATGTAATTAAGTTCCCAAATCAGTTGACTTTAAGATAGGGTGATTATCTAAATAAGGTTGACCTAATCATGTAAGCCCTTTAAAAGCAGTTTTCTCTGGCTAGTTGCCAAAGTGGATGTCAAAGAGCTATGTTCTAGCTGGTATAGAAGAAAGCAAACATTCATTTTATGAACTGCCTATGGGGGCCATGTGGCAAGAAACTTCAGGCAGCCTCTAAGAGCTGGGTCTCCCGCTGACAGCAAGAAAATGAGCACCTCAGGAACTTCTCTGGTGGCGCAGTGGTTAAGAAGCTGCCTGCCAATGCAGGGGATGTGGGTTCGAGCCCTGGTCCGGGAAGATCCTATATGCCACGGAGCAACTAAGCCCACGTGCCACAACTACTGAGCCTGCAAGCCACAACTACTGAGCCCGTGTGCCACAACTACTGAAGCCCATGTGCCTAGAGCCCCTGCTCCCCAACAAGAGAAGCCACAGCAGTGAGAAGCCCATGCACTGCAACAAAGAGTAGCCCCTGCTCGCTACAACTAGAGAAAGCCTGCATGTAGCAATGAAGACCCAACACAGCCAAAATAAATAAATTTTAAAAAAAGAAAATGAGGACCTCAGTCCTACAACTACAAGAAAATGAATTCTACCAACAACCAGTGAGCCTGGAAGATAACTCCAAGCCCCACATGAACTACAGCCCTGGCTCACACCTGGACTTTCAGCCTGATGAGACCTTGAACAGAAAAACCAGCTGGAACCGAGCAGAACCCTGCGCCCCCCTCCCAAGTACAAATCCCCTCTATGTCTCCTGCCTCTTCTTTATAGAAAAGCTGAAGTCTCCAGGCCTTCCTGAGTCACAAAAGAGTAGGCTCAAGCAGCTAATGATTAGGACAATAGAATCACAGACTCAGTGTCTGATGCACATTGCTGAGTTGTTTTACAGACACTGTAACTGCCACCAGAGGGAAAAAGCTAACTGCACGATGATCAGACATGATCATGACATGAACTGCTCCATCTTGAGCAATATTGAACCTATGGCTAGCACAATTCCAAGAACTGGCCTTAAGAGAATGGGATTAACACTATTGCTCATAATAATCTATATCCTTGTGGGCATCAAAATAATTTAGCTTGTTCTGCCTTTCTATGTAAATGAGCAACTACAATGGTCAGCAAAGAGATGGTACAGACCCACGTCAACATCTTCCACTCTAAGAACATGACGCCCTATTTCAGCGTGAAGAAGTTACAGAAGACCGACCTTCACTCATAATCCCATAGAAATGGAACGATGTTCTGACAAGCGGGGATTTGTAAGGAGCTTTTGGCAGGAAAGAGCTCTTGGCAGGAAAAAGCTCTCTGCAGGAGGCACCCTTTTGTCTTGTCACTAACCTTAAACCAGGCACCCCCATGCTCTACTCATCCCTGGCCCTAGCACACCTTTCAAATCTTTTGATCACACAATACCTTGTCTAATCTCTTGGTTCATTCTGTAGATCAAAGAAGTAGAAATGAAGTAATTAACAGATGACCAGATCTCTTCCCTAGGTTCCCCTTCAGTAATATTGTGAACAAACTCTGTGAACAAGATAGCATCTAAAGAAAAATCACGCGAAGTCAACAAGCCAGCACACAAGCCTGCACAGTGTGGGATGGCGACGACTCTGACCTCCATCTCAACGATTAACTGAGATTATGTCCCTTTTTCCCTTTAAACGCTTTCACGGCTGAGCAGAATCTTTGGAGATGGTTTTGGGGGAACAATGAATCCACCAGCTCCCCGGATTGCTGGCACTCTGATTAAAAGCAACTTTCCTTTCTACCAACATCTGTCTCTTTCTCTCGAGTATTGATTTTCGAGCAACAACCAGATGGACCTGATTCGGTAAAACAGCCACATCATGCTCCAGCTTCTGACCTATAGAAACTGCGAGACAGTTTGTGTTGTTTTAAGCCACGATGTTTGTGGAAATTTGTTATGCAGTAATAGAAAACTAACACATAGGGGACAGATGTGTTCAGTACTCATATAGAATTAGATAAGCAGTGATTGTCTACGAGTAGAGAGTTTCAGAGTTCTGTTTCCACACTCTGCAGGCAAGGAAAGGCATGGAAATATGCGGTTAAGCTGCATGGACCTGAAGAATATTCCATTATCTGAGTGGATGTCTAGATATACCAGTAGTAAATGTTACCAAACAAAAGTTTGAGTGTCAGACACACAGTAAGGCCAAACAAACCGAAACACGAGAGTCTGGAGCAGAGACAGGCTTATTGCAGAGCCAAGCAAGGAGAACGGGTGGCTCGTGCTCAAAAACCCTGAACTCCCCAATGGTTTCTGGAGAAAAGTTTTTACAGGCAAAATTTGGGGTGAGGGCTGAAGGGTTGTGTGACTTCTTCTGATTGGTTGGTGGTGAGGTAACAGGTTGATGTTCCAGGAATCTTGCGCTCAGCCTGTACCATCCTCCACCTGCATGGGGGCCTTAGTTTCTGCAGAAGAACTCAAAGATGTTGTTACGTATATCCCTTGAGGAGGAACCAGGATCCTGCTTTAATGGCTACATTACAGTTTCTTTTTTTTTTTGGCTGTACTGCACAGCATGTGGGATCTTAGTTTCCCAGCCAGGGATCAAACCCACACCCCCTGCATTAGACGTGTGGAGTCTTAACCACTGGACCATCAAGAAAGTCCTGCACTACAGTTTCTTGATTATTCCTCCTTTGTTTCTGCATTTCCTTACTTCACTGATTAGAAACTGTTTAATCTGCTCTTTGGAACTCAGTAAGGTCTAGAAGGCTGAAGCCTTGATCCTGCAAATAAGAAAGGAGGGGACATGGAACTGCTTTTGTGCCCAGGTGGGCCCCACAGGGTCCTGTTTGGTTTCATAAACAGTCATCCCTCTAATGCTTAAACTGAGTGTTGGAAAGTTCACAGGACAGCCAACACTGGGGTTTTAAAACCCAACCAATCAGATAACTCTAAGATTCCAGAGGGGTAATTAACTAACAATTCCTCAGCCCTCATCAGACTAACCAGTTTACTTCTGCAATCTCAAAGTAAGGAGGTACAATCTTTGGGTCTTCATCATTCCTGTCTTCTGATGGGCCATACCATCATCTAACATTCCTTCTACCTTATACATAAGCAATCCAATTGTACTTGTCCTTTCAGTAACTGCATGGAGGTTCTCCTGTGCCTGTGTATTTTTTTTCATAATATTGGGGGTCACCAATCATCACTTTTGACCCCTTAATCTAAAAGCCATAACCACATAGCTTTATAAGAGTTGTTGGCTCACTCAGTCCTCGCTGGAGTTACCTCCTTCACTTGGAGGTGGGGATGGGGAGTGTGATGGTTAGTTCTGTCAACTTGTCTGGGAAGCCCATTATCTGGTTAAATGTTATTTCTGGGTGTGTCTTTGAGGGTGTATCCAGAAGAGTTTAGCATTTGAATTGATGGACTGAATAAAGCAGATGGCCCCCCCAGTGTGGGCATCATCCAATTAGTTGATGGCCTGAATGGAACAAAACGGGAGAGGAAGGCTGCTCTCTGACTATACAGCTGGGACATTGATCTCTGTCTGACTATACAACTGGGATATTGATCTTCTCCTACCCTCAGTGCTCTTGGTTTTCAGGCATCAGACTTGGACTAGAATCTACACCATGGTTCTCTGGCTGTCTGGCCTTCAAACTACACCACTGGCTTTCATGGGTCTCCCACTTGCAGATGCAGATCATGGGACTTCTCACCCTCCACAACTACCTAAGCCAATACCTTATAATATATGAACATTTTTGGCCCATTTCTCTTAATTAAATTATACTTTAAAGTGTTAAGAATAAAGAATACACATTGAAGTATATAGTGGTAAAGGGGCAGCTTATCTGCAACTTAATCTCAAATGATTCTGGAAGAAAAAAAAATTTTTTTTCCCCTTAACTTTCAAAATATCAAAATAAAAAATTAGAAAAGAAAGGAAGGGGAGAAGGAAGGAAAGAAACAAAGAAAGGCATACTCCAAGTAGAATATTTTCATCTCCTTTTATTGAAGGAAATAAAACTTGTGCTGCAGAGGCAGTAGTACCTCAGAGCATGACAAGGTGGCCATTGGGGCTGACATGACAAGCCATAATGCTGGCCAGGGGTCCTACCATAATGGGAGGACCAAAACCACAAAGATAGCAGGAGGTAGCAAACATCCCCAACACCCAGTGCAGGCATTTCCATTTGCAGAGAGCTTGGCCATGCATTGTAAAAACAGGGTCCCCTCACAGCTGGCAGACTATCATCTCAGGCCAACAAATCCATCCAAAACTAACACGTAGCCTCAGATTTGGAGATCGTTCCCTTTGACCCAAAGATTCAGGCCATCAGAAGATCTGAGTTAATCTTTTAGCTCCTTATTGCTGATGGAAGAAGAGGCTGAGTTCTTGAAACATCACATAGGTATAGCTGGACAGGTGCTGATGCCCAGCCTTGTTCTAAAAGCAGCTAAATTTTTTTTCCTGACTTTTCACACTGCTCTCACCCAGCATGTGCTCTAGGAAACCTCTCAACGTTCTAAACAAGGACAGAATGAGGGCAGCAGCCTAGGGGGATTTAGGGAGTCAAAAGCTGCTACATAGCCAAGACCATTTCACAAGAAATAGCGTGGGGAACACTATTGGGTCAAGATCCTCCCAAACAGCTGCTAGAAGCATACACAAAGAAAAATGTGGTAGCTCTCCCTCCCATATCAGGATCAGCTGTGCCAAAGTCATGGTCCAGAAGAAAAGAGCCATTTCATATCCCTGGAAGAATATCAACCTCCATGGCATTTCTCAAGTTATTCCAATTTTCAAGTACAATAGTGTGTTTGGGCAGTTTTGAAATAGAAAAGCAAGCACTAAAGAAAAATCTCAACCGACTGCAAATTGATAATGTTATAAAGCCAAAAATTTATACAGTCAAGAACTGATGGGTGGAGGAAGGATTTTGCTATGTAGAAACAGGAGTCCAAGGGTTTATTCATATAAGCCCTTGATCATAAACCACCCTCACATCCACAGATTGGGAGCAAATTCCTTATTTTAAAATGGCCATCATCCGATTAGTCAACTGCAGTTCTCTTCGATGCTGGACACACGGTTTTCAAGGATCAAAGTCTTGAGAGCACTAGATCAGGAAAGGGGAGGAGCAAGACAAGGAAGAGCATCAGGGGCTGGAATTTCCGAAATGAGCATTTATTTCACAGAAGGCGTGGCACAATGAGGCTGGGGTGATGTGGTTTTAGTGATTGTTCTTGGTTGCCTCCTTTGCTGCAGCAATCAGTGGAGTGAGGCTGGAGAGGGGCTTGGCAATCTTCAGGAACTGATGCTAAAGAGGAGAAAAAGAACAAAAGACACATGACAATTTACCATTCTTCCTCAGCAACCATTACAAGATGATATGGGCATCCATGTTTGCACAAGGTGCTGCCTGGAGAGCTTCAGATCATCATCCCCAAATTGAAGCATATCTTTAAAAGATAACATATCATTTTGGAGAACTGTTTGGCAGTATCTACCTACAGCTAAATACACATCTATCCTATATCCCAGCAATTCCACTTCTAGATTCCACTTCCAAGGGAAATGAGCTTGTGAATCCACCAGAAGACACAAACAAAAATGCTCATAGCAGCTTTACTTATTACAGTCATAACTGAAAAGAACCCAAATGTCCAAGATAATGGAAGAATGAATAATATTATATTTATATAATACCACACAAAAATTACAGAGCAACAAGAAAGAATAAATAATTGATACACTAACAACAGGATGAATCCCACAGACATTATGTTGCATGAAAGAAGCCAGACACAAGACAGTTCATATTGTGTGATTCTATTTTATATTAGGTTAGACCAAACTATGGTGATAATCAGCTCAGAGGGAAGGTTATTAATTGATCATGACCCAATGGTACATTGCGATACTGCATTTCAGGAGCATTGATCTAGCAATTTGTTGTTCTATCCTTGAATCTAGTAAGGCTAATTAACCCAGGAAGGACTTCAATGGCTTGGTTCCTTTCCAAACCACTTTCACTGGGCTGTATTTTGGGCCACACTCACAACTATTAAAGAAGACCGTTTTGGAGAAAACACCACATGAAACCTATTTTTATGTTTTCAGTAAAAAAACATTATGGAAAGCGAATCTTTATGTAACTCAGAGCCTCTTAACTATAAATGACTTTTCTTACATTTACTAGTGAAAAAGCTTTATGTCTTGAGGATGTAGGATGTTTCTTCCATTTGATAAGAAACATAGGAACTAACATATCTCCTTTTCTGTCCTCGCTACCAGGAAACTAAGAACCAAATCTGATGTTTAAACAAAACTATTTAACTCAAATGATTAGCATATTTGATTCTTCTGCCATCCTCATAAGTCTCTTTATTAATCATATTGTATATGTATATACACACACATATAGACATATTTACACATATTCTTTGCTGGAAGTGCTTCAACTTCTTTTTGGACAGAGATAGGATATAAAGAGGTACTGAGAGCAAGAAGTTACTATTACTACAAAAGGAATAAAAGATCTTGGCTAAATCATGAAGATACGAATTCAAACATAAAACCCTATGTATTTCTGTCCATATATGTGTTTTCACAGGAGACAAAGATGTGAAGCTTGCATGATTTAAGACTCTGAAAGTCACGGTTTTGAATATTTACAATGTACAGTAACAAATGAAAGAGTCAGTGTTCTCAGATCACATGTTTATACAACTCCCCTCCGAGCTGAGAAAGCAGCATGATCCAGCACCCAACTGGGAGGCCTCAATTTCCTTCTCTGTGTAATGAACAAAGCAGACGAGATAAGCCCTAAGGTCTTTCAAGTTTTAACACTCTGAGCCAAGCAGTGGCCAAGAGCATACACACTTGAGAGCCAAACAGACATATGTTGACATCCTGGATCCACTGCTTATCAGCTACATAATCATGGAAAAGTTACTGAACACTTGAAACCTCAGTTGCCTCACCTGTAGAAATGGGAAAACAAGAATCTATTAACTCACAAGGTTATTAAAAAGAATAGATGAAAAAATATATAAAGTGCTTAGTGCCTAGAATGTGGTAAAAATTCAACATAATCTATTTATTAGTAGTTATATTAATCAGGAAGGAAACTCTAGAAGGCATTCATCTTTCAATAACTATATTTTAAGACCTAATTAACAATATCATCTTGAGGCTTAGAATAGCATTTGCACATTTCCCAAAGCTTAGGGTTTCCAGAACAAACCTCATATAGAAGGCAAAGGATCCTATATTATACTGCCTGTTATAAGGGGATTTTATTCCCAAAGGATGCTAGAAACTAATGGGTTACACTTGGCAGAACTCAGATCTCATATCTAATAGACCAGTGCTCTGTAGTCAGTTACTCTGATAACAAAGAGGTGCTAAATATATTCCAGAGGGTAACATTTCAATGAAGGTTTAAGCAATCCCATTTAATTCAACAAGTATTTTCTGAATACCTATATTTTACTGAAGTGTAGCTGATGTACAATGTTATATAAATTACAGGTGTACAATATAGTGATTCACAATTTTTTTTTTTGCGGTACACGGGCCTCTCACTGTTGTGGCCTCTCCCGTTGCGGAGCACAGGCTCCGGACACGCAGGCTCAGCGGCCATGGCTCACGGGCCCAGCCGCTCCGCGGCATGTGGGATCTTCCCAGACCGGGGCACGAACCCGTGTCTCCTGCATCGGCAGGCGGACTCCCAACCACTGCGCCACCAGGGAGGCCCCACAATTTTTTTTTAACATCTTTATTGGAGTATAATTGCTTTACAATGGTGTGTTAATTTCTGCTGTATAACAAAATGAATCAGCTATACATATACATATATCCCCATATCCCCTCCCTCTTGCGTCTCCCTCCCACCCTCCCTATGCCACCCCTCTAGGTGGACACAAAGCACCGAGCTGATCTCCCTGTGCGACGCAGCTGCTTCCCACTAGCTATCTATTTTATATTTGGTAGTGTATATATGTCCATGCTACTCTCTCACTTCGTCCCAGCTTACCCTTCCCCCTCCCCGTGTCCTCAAGTCCATTCTCTGTCTGCATCTTTATTCCTGTCCTGCCCCTAGGTTCTTCAGAACCATGTTTTTCTTAGATTCCGTATATATGTGTTAGCATATGGTATTTTTCTCTGACTTACTTCACTTAGCATAGTATCCTCCAAATCCATCCATGTTGTTATAAATGGCAAGATTTCGTTCTTTTTATGGTTGAGTAGTATTCCACTGTATGGAATATTCTTTATCCATGCATCTGTTGATGGACACTTAGGTTGCTTCCATATCTTGGCAATTGTAAATAATGCTGCTGTGAATATTGGGCTGCATGTATCTTGTCAAATTAGTGCTTTTGTTTCTTTCATATATATACCCAGGAGTGGAACCACTGGGTCATATGGTAGTTCTATTTTGAGTTTTTTAAGAAAATTCCATACTGTTTTCCATATTGGCTGCACCAATTTACATTCCCACCAAGAATGTAGGAGGGCTCCCTTTTCTCCATACCCTCTCCAGCATTTATTATTTGTGTTCTTTTTGATGATGGCCATTCTGACAGATATGAGGTGATAACTCATTGTGGTTTTGATTTGCATTTCCCTGATGCTTAGCTATGTTGAGCATCTTTTCATGTGCCTGTTGACCATTTGCATTTCCTCTTTGGAGAAATGTCTATTCAGGTCTTCTGCCCATTTTTTAACTGGGTTGTTTGGGGTTTTTTTGCTGAGTTGTATGAGCTGTTTATATAGTTTGGATATTAACCCTTTATCAGTCATATCACTCGCAAATGTTTTCTCCCACTGAATACCTATTTTGAGTCAGGTCTCAGGTATAAGAGGAGACAAGAGATTAATAAGATAGAAGTTATAATCTAGTAAGAAAGACAGAATTGTTCATAACTAACTTTAATGCAGTACAGTATGGTAGGTCCTGCCCTGCCCTGACCAGTTGCTCTTCGTCCTCATAATACAAAAGTAACTGACTATGAAAGCCTACAAATTAATCACTGTCATTAAGTTGCATGTGATACTTATTAAAGCACCAGTTGGCACTGTAGTAAAATAACACTAGGCATGAGAAATTGTACCCGAGACATAAATGTTAAATAATGTGGTCAGCTAAAAGCAGTTTTTACAACCATATGAAATAATTATGCTGTAATTTCAGGATTAAGCTGGTGGAATATAAAAGGCTTGGTAAACCCCCAGCTCCAGGTTCCCCACAGCCTGGGAGGATCTTACTCCAAACAAGCAGACTATATGGGACTTCCCTGGCAGTCCAGTGGTTAAGACTCTGCACTTCCACTGCAGGGGGCGTGGGTTCGATCCCTGGTCAGGGAACTAAGATCCTGCGTGCTGCGTGGTGCAGCCAAAAATTTTATAAACAAACAAGCAGACTATCATCCCCACCATCTGAGAGGGTTTCCAATGAAGAAACTGGGAAGACTTGAAAAGCTGCACTAACTATCCTCTAAACTAATGCCCTCTGATATACTGAAAATCTATCTTTTGAGCTTATCCCAGTAAAATATAACTTGTATAAGATTTGAACATCAAAGAGTTTCTTCTCATTAAGACTCACTCAAACTCTGCCAGACTAATTCAGGCCGAACAAAACAGGCACCGGAGGAAGATACAAGCAAAGCTCAACAGGAGCTCAGAAAGTAACTCTATAAGATACAGCCTAGGAGAATGTACAGAGTTTTAATAGGCTGAAGAAGAGCCTAAGGGAATAACATGAGCAAAGGCCCAAGGATTAAAGATGAGGGAACTAGGAATACAAATTGAGCATGGGATGTGCTAGGACAGAAGCTTAGTTCTATAACAGCCAGTACCTCACAGACAAAAATGAAGCAAAAAAAGCCTTGGTTTAGTGATTTCTCGAATTAGGTGCTTCCCTGCATAGGGACAGTTACCTGCAACAGCTCTTTAGCTGAACCTCTCTTCTCCACATCCATTTCAAGACAGCGGTTCAGAAAGTCTCGGAAGATAGCCGACAGCTTCTCTGGGTTCTGAAGCTCCGGGGTCCCATTGGTGGCGATGAGGTACAAGGCCTGGCAACACAAACAGAGAATTGCCTTGGGCTCCAACTGAGGTTCTCTCTTGGTCCCCAGACAGGCCCTCTAGAAATATGGTCAGCTGCTTTCTGCCTTCAGAACACAAAGAGGCAGCTTTGGTATACTGGAAAGAATATGAGTTAAGGGTCAGGTTTAACATTTAAAGGCCATGTAACCAGGTGCAAGCCAGTGAACTTCCAACTTCTTCATCTGTAAAACAGGGATGATAATAGTGCCTATCTCACATGTCTGAAAAATAAAACAAGATAGTATATTAAAAGCACTCTGTAAGCTTATGAAGTGTGTTACTGACCCAAGGGTTTATTATTATCCTTGATTATAGATCTAAATGGTTTATTATTCATTTAGCCTGATGATTTAAACACCTGCCCATTTGCTGAAGGAAATTATTCCTGGTGCCATCACTTCAGTCATCTAAAAACTCATCTCTTCCAGCAGGACAGAAATATGTATAAAGGAAGAGTTCTGTAAAGGAGCAACCTGTTTCACTGTTGCCATCCTGGTCCCCTAACATGAAGTATCTCCTGGGAAAGGTAAAGAAAAACAGAGTCAAACTAAACCTTTTAAAGCACTCAGCACTTTAATTCATAAAGTGTTTACACAAATACTGTTTCATTTAATGACCACAATAACTCTGGGTAATAGGCAGGGCAAGAATTATCATCCCCATTTCACAGATAAAGCCCAGAAACATAAAGAGATATGCCTGGAATCATGCTGTTTACACAAGTTCATGTCCTCTGACTCTACTCCCAGTCTTATTTCTGTCACGCCCTACTGATATCATTTTCAAGGCCACTCTAAGGTGGAAGAAGATGAGTGGCATATGGATCCACAGGGCAAAACTGGGGGCCGAGGGTAGAAACTATGAAGGTAGTTTTACTTTGGTACACTAAAGCACTTTTCAATAATCAGAGCTATCCAACTAAGATTAGATGACCACCTATCAGTGACAATGCACAGGGAATTCCTGCACTGAATGGGAGGTTGGAATAAACAACAAAATGAAAATAAAAATAACTCTCACCTTTGCCCATGATCAAAATTACCAACCTACTTGCATCGGTATTCACATACCCTGCTTTCCCTCTCCTATTACAACGGATAAATTGGGCATATTCTAATATAATGCTCTTTACTTCAGTACTTGATCCAACCCCCTTCATCTACTTAAGGACATCACTCCTACAGATGTCACTTCTCTCTTGAACATGACCATTTTCCTCTCCACTAGATCAGTCCCATCTGCACAAAAACATGCTATAATAATATCTTTAATAAAAAAAAAAGGGACCTCCCTGGTGGCACGGTGGTTAAGAATCCACCTGCCAATGCAGGGTAGACGGGTTTGAGCCCTGGTCCGGAAAGATCCCTCATGCTGCGGAGCAACTAACCCCATGCGCCACAACTACTGAGCCTGCACTCTAGAGCCCGTGAGCCACAACTACGGAGCCCGCATGCCACAACTACTAAAGCCTGCGCACCTAGAGCCTGTGCTTCGCGACAAGTGAAGCCACCACAATGAGAAGCCCACGCACCACAACAAAGAGTAGCTCCTGCTCATTGCAACTAGAGAAAGCCCCCGTGCAGCAACAAAGACACAACACAGTTATAAACAAACAAACCCTCGACTCCACTTAAAGATATTGCTCCACTGTTACCTTAACAAAACTCCTTACCTTAAAGCAAAACTCCTTTAAAAGAAAACAACAATGAAAAGTAAAAACTAACTGCTTACACATGCCATCTCAACTTTGCCCACTCTGGTGAATTTACTCTAATTAGGCTTCCATTCCTATCACTCCAGTGAAACTGACTGTCAAAGTCATCAATAACCTTCACACTGGCAAATCTAATGATCATTTCTTAGCGTTATCTTAAATGCAACCTATCAGTCAGGTTTGACACAGTGATCCATCCTCCTTCTCGAAACACTTTGTCCTCTTGGCCTCCAGGACACTTCTCTCAGTTCTCCTACCTGGAAGGCTACTCATTGGCCACTTTGCTAGCTCCTCTAACCTGTAAACATGACAGTATCCCAGGTCTCAGTACTCTCCCCTCACTCCCTAGGTGAGTGATCTCATTATCAACTAGCTCAGATTTTTAAATAAACCAACTATATAATACCTACTAATAAATTTATATTTAGAGTACTGACCTCTCACCCTTGAACTCTGAACTCTTATGCCCAATTCTACTCAGTATTTCCACTTGGATGTTTAATAAACATTTCAAATTAACATAGAACCTTGTCCACTCTGTTCACTCACTTCAGGGACACTGGCCTCCTCCTTGGTTTTCCCTAGGATGTATCAAGCACGTTCTCAAAACAAGTTCTTTATATACTTGACACCTGGAAAACTCTTACGTCAGATTAATCTCATGGCTCGCTACTTTATTTTCTTCAGATTTCTCCTCAAATAACTTATAAGAGAAGACTTCATTCTCTACCTAGAATAAAATAGCACACTTCTCCCTCCTTCCCCCCTTATTCTCTTAAGCCACTTACTCTGCTTTTTTTCACAGCTCTTATCTTCTCTTACTATATATTAATTTATTATCAGTAGAACAGTTTCTTGCCCATGATAAAAACTCAAATAATCATTGAATAAATGAATGAATGACTGCTAATATACCTTTTCTTTAAGCATTTATACTTTAAATTCAACAGTGCCTAGTTTTTATCCAGAAAAGAGAAATCCAACAGCCCAAACATCTTGATATGGGCCTAGTAATACTCACTCTCAGAGGATTTTCATTAAGGTATGGGGGCTCCCCTTCAATCATTTCGATGGCCATGATGCCCAGGGACCAAATGTCAACCTTAGGCCCATAGGCCTTCCGTGTCACAACCTCTGGTGCCATCCAGTACGGTGTTCCCACCATAGTGCTCCGTTTGCTCTGCTCTGGGGTGATCTGGGCACAGAATCCAAAGTCAGCTAGAAAAAGAAAGGACAAGACAGAAAGGATTTATATGTAGGGTATGCCTTCTGTAAATATTGACTATGTGCCTACCCCTAGGTATCAAGCTCTGCCTGCATCCTAGCCACTGCATCCCTTGTCTCTCCAAAGCCAGAATCACTTAACTGCCACCTTCAGCTCTTAGCCTGTCTCCTGTTCAACCCTGAAGGAGGAACATAACAAATATCATCTCTGGCTTCCTTACCCCTCCTCAAACCAGAAGCGCTAGGCATTAAAGTCCAAGCCACCCCCATTGACCTTGATTACTTGCCCCAGTACTACTTTCTTCTTGAAAATCATTCCCATACACCAGTATCTGGTAACTAGGTCCTTGCTTTATTGCCTGGGCATGAGTCCTGGACTTAAACCCTAATCACCTACAACTAGGCATGGCCCTGCTTTAATAAGTTCCTCACCCTGTGCCCCGGGACAGAGACTGCTAACAGTCCTCCCATAAGCAGCCCATCCACCTGTGACACAACCTGTTTGTCTGGACTATTGGTCCTTACACATTCGAACAAAATGTTCTGCCTGCAGTTCATTCCCATTATATTGCAATTATATGTTTATTTAATTATGAGGCCTTCAATGAGAAGGACTGCCTTCTTACTCATTTTTTTCATTCCCAGAGGGCCCAGCATACAACAGACAATTTAATAAAAGTTTGCTGAATGAATGACTGAATGAAAGAAGTTACACTAAACTCTTTCTTCTAATTATGTATTTTGTGTTTCCCATACTAGATTGAGAACTACTTAAATACAGCCAAAAGTATCCTCAGCGCCCATCACGGGTCCTAGCACATAGTGGGCATTCAGTAAAGTTTTTTGGCTGAATGTATAAATGAGTGGGAAAAAAAAAGAAATGTCATCCTATATAATGCTGAGTAATATAAAGTGCCCACATATCCAAGGAAATACAGATTCTCTGGTGAGTCTTGTAGCTACTCTTCTATGATTATCATCCCAGAGGAGACAGGGTCCCACAGGGAAGAGAAGTATTACCACTCCTACTCACTTAGCTTGACAGAGCCATCCATTCCCAACAGGATGTTGTCACTCTTGATGTCTCTATGAATAACTTGGCTCGAATGCAGAAACTCCAAAGCCTGCAGGCACTATTGAAGTGGTGTGGGCAGAGGGAGAAAGAAAGGACATATAATATGAAGACTTACAGAAAATCGCTAATCCAGCCTGCTCATTTGATGATAACAAAAGAGAGGCCCCAGTGAGTAAAAGGACTTACTCCAAATAAGTGGAAGAGGCAGGTCTGGAACCTAGTCTCCTGTCTCCTAGCTAAGCATTCTTTTAACATTCCGTGCTGCCTTATATCTTTCTTATAATATACTTGACCATACTGTATTATAACATAGCTTATAATAGTTTTCTTTAACTACGGGAGTTCCTCCAAAGTATTTTAGAGTTGTTTACAGAACATCAGCACCTTGACAAAGAACCCGAGGCAACAAAAAATAAATAAATACTGAGAAAGAATGGAAGGGATTTTGTAATGAAAAAACTGGAGGAAAGTGAGAGTCACATTTGGGAAACTAGACAAACGGAAATGATATTAGAAGCAGTGAACTTAGGAGGATAATCTTATTTTGGTGAGGAGATAAATTTGTACTGTTTGGGGTATGCTGGTTTTTATATTCCTATAAAGAGTTGCAGACTAACGTCCGTAGGCCACTGCAAATGTGAATCTTGAGTTCTGTAGAGAGACTGGACTTGAAATAAATGTTTACAAGTCATTCGTGAAGAGGTGATTTTTTTTTTTCTTTTTAAGTTATGGTAATGGTTGGAACTGGCAAATGCTATAGGAGATAGAGGAGAAAGAAAAGAACCTTGGAAAATACCCAGACTTAGCAAGCAGAATAAGTAACATAGAGACTGAATGGAACAATGAAAATGCATGGTTCTGACCAACAATATTATTCTAGACAAATCTCTTACTCCCTCTGGGCTACTGGCTATCTCCCAACTGTAAAATATGGGGATCAGAAAAGATACTCTCAGAGTTACTACTAAATCTACTAGTTTAAGTTCATAACTGAAAGCTAAAATTTTAGGGGCTTCCACTGATTAAAAAACACTAAAAATGCAAACCAATTAGAAGATACTATTTAAATATTCTCAACTTAATACTTCCCTTTCTAAGAACATATCAATGGCTAAATTAAAAGCAAAACAATATCCAGAAGCGGCTTTTCCCTGGAAAAGTATGACTTGCTTTCCTAAGGAGGCTAGAGACTTTGGCCTCTGGATGTAAAAAATTATGAACAGGGACTTCCCTGGTGGCGCAGTGGTTAAGAATCCGCCTGCCGGGGCTTCCCTGATGGTGCAGTGGTTGAGTCCACCTGCCAATGCAGGGGACACGGGTTCGTGCCCCGGTCCGGGAAGATCCCACATGCTGCGGAGTGGCTGGGCCCGTGAGCCATGGCCGCTGAGCCTGAGCATCCGGAGCCTGTGCTCCGCAACGGGAGAGGCCACAACAGTGAGAGGCCCGCGTACCACAAAAAAAAAAGAATCCGCCTGCCAATGCAGGGGACATGGGTTCAGTCCCTCCTCCAGGAAGATCCCAGATGCCACGGAGCAACCAAGCCTGTGCGCCACAACTACTGAGCCTGTGCTCTAGAGCCCGGGAGCCACAACTACTGAAGCCCACTCACCTAGAGCCCGTGCTCCACAACAAGAGAAGCCACTGCAATGAGAAGCCCGTGCACCACAACAAAGAGTAGCCCCCGCTTGCCGCAACTAGAGAAAGCCCACACGCAGCAACGAAGACCCAAAGCAGCCAAAACTTAATTAATTAATTTAAAAAATATATAAACAAAAAGGATGATTTCAAGAAATTGGAACCCTCATGCATTGCTGGTGGGAATATAAAATGGTACAGCCACTGTGGAAAACATTTTGGCCAGTCCTTAAAATCTTAAACATAGAGTTGCTGTATGACCAGAATTTCCACTCCTAGGCATATACCCAAGAGAAATGAAAACATACATCCAACCAACAACTTGTACGTGAATGTTCACAGCATCATCCATAACAGCCAAAAAGTGGAAATTACCCAAATGTCCATCAACTGATGGAAAGATAAGTAAATAGAATCTTATTTGCTAGTAAAAGGACATATGCTATAACACGGATGAACCTTCAAAACATTAAGCTAAGCAAAAGAAGCCAGTCAGATGCACATATTATATGATTCCATTTACATGAAATGCCTGGGACCAGCAAATATACAGAGACAGAAAATAGATTAGTGGTTGCATAGGGCTGGGAGGGCTGGGAAAGAGGGTGGGGCGGGGTGACTGCTAATAGATACGGAGTTTCTTTTTAGGGTGTCGAAAATGTTCTAAAATTGATTATGGTGATGGCTATATAACTCAATATACTAAAACCCATTAAGTTATACACTTTAAATGGGTGAATAATATGGTATGTGAATTATATCTCAATAAAGATATTTTTAGAAAGGGGAACTATCTCTATGAGAACTTAAGGATATAGTAATGCCACCTATTTAGGTAACATTTAAATGTTTCTCCAAATGCTTTTTGATCCATATGGTACCCCTAAGGCATATACAGTGTGAATGTTGCAATTTCTAAGATAAATCACTTGAGGCTTATTGATTTCCCCAAGCATACATTTGCATGTATCTCAACCAGTGAAAGTCAGTCCCTGGGGTGACTGAAAAACGTCTTAGATATTACAATGGTTGTGGCTTTCCAAAGGTCCCCAGTATATAAACAGATATACAGTTTACCTATGGTATCAAATTTCATGAAGGGAATGTGATTAGGCAAAAATGTCTTAAAAGGCTCCTGGGTGGGGGAGGGAAGATAATGAAACAAAAGTTGAGAAACACTGCCTTAGTGGTACAGCAAAGAAAAGAAATCAGATCTCCTAAGAATCCCAGGCCTGTGTTAATTCCATTAACCTATGTGTGTATGTGTTCTAGATCCCAGGGTTTTTAATGAAAATGTGATATTTTCTAGGACAGTATTGATTTCACATGACTTTATCTTTCCTAATATTAATATAAAAGTACATCGCTATGCCTCCAAATCTTGCATCATCAAAACCCAAGCATACTGATCCCCAGAAAACTCTGAACCTAATCTTCTAATCACTTAAATCTTCTACTCTCCCTCATTCCCAAACTTTTCTATTATTAGGCTATCAGAAAGTTCCAGTCTCTTATCAGCAAAGCACCCAATATGCTCAACTTCTAATACTCCCCTCATCTTCTTGCTCTAACAAAAATGTGGCTATCCCCTGAGGACACTGCTTTTCACGGAGGCCTTGCAGAGGTATTTATTTTCCCTTCTTATACAAGCATTTTACAGACTTGAGATATATAATAGCAATGAGGAGAGAGGAGAATACCTATTTAAGCTTTGTTTCCTACTTCTTTTGCCTGGAAGTATTTTACCCTAGATTTTTGCTTGGCTTACTCTTTCACACCATTCAGATCTTTACTCAAATCTATGGCAAAACCTTCCCTGACTACCTCCTCTGTCGCTATCTTTTTACTCTACTTTATTTCCTTCATAGCACATGAATAAAGCAGGAAAGCAGAATAAAAATATGATTAAAATATATACCCATATAAAAGAGGTAAAGGAGGGCTTCCCTGGTGGCGCAGTGGTTGAGAGTCCGCCTGCCGATGCAGGGGACACGGGTTCGTGCCCCGGTCCGGGAAGATCCCACATGCCACGGAGTGGCTGGGCTCGTGAGCCATGGCCCCTGAGCCTGAGCGTCCGGAGCCTGTGCTCCACAACGGGAGAGGCCACAACAGTGAGAGGCCCCCACACAGCAAAAAAAAAAAAAAAAAAAAAAAAGAGGTAAAGGAAAATAAGTGTTCATAGCAGTTATTTTTAAGAGGTTGAAATTATGCATGATTATGCATATATATACATATGTGTGTATATATATATATATATATTTGGAACTTTCTAACTTTCAGAATATAGTAATCTTTAAAAACAGGTATAAAAAGAGGATGATGAAAAAAAAAAAAAAGAGGATGATGGGAGAGAGTACAACTAATTTCTCCCACCTCTACAGTGCCCAGGCTGAGATTCCTTCAGATGCAGGACTTTGAGATATATGGATATGGAGACCATGTCCTGCTCAAGTCTGGTTGGCCACTTGCCTTACCTCACGGCACACAGCTGCAATCTGGCCTTCATCCATACAGGTTTCTGTTACCACGTCTGTCAAAGAACCTCCAGCCAAATATTCCATGACAACCCATAGCTCATCTCCCACGAGGTAACTGTAGGAGTAAAGATAAAGGGTGAGAAGGAATAGAGTACCCTGGACCAGAGCAGTGGCTTTCAAAGGATAAGCATGTACCAGAGTGACTCTGCATTTCCCTCAGTTCTGGAAGAGTCCAGCGTTCTTTTTTCTAAGGAAAAGCAGGATCTGTGGGACAGGATCACTAACTTGACATCTCTTAAGGATTCGCCTGGGGAAATCAAAGCACACTGTTCTGTGAAGCCCCAAAAGACAGAACTACAATCACTAGGTTGAAGATATAAAATTATTTCATCACAACACAAAGTAGTACTTCCTAAAATCAGGCATGATTCCCACACCTCTCTGCATGAAAGGAGAGAGCATCCAAACATTTGACAAAGATGGGATTTGGAGTCCATCTTACCAATATTAGGGAAAGTCACTAAACCTCCTTTAGAATTCTATTAGATTTGAGATCCATAAGACCCATACTGGGTCTTGTTCAAGATTCCATTCCCAGAAAGTGTGGCACAGTAGATGTCAATATTTACCGAATAATTCAATGAGTAAAATAAAAGATAATTGTAAATGTAAAATGAAGTATTGACTATAAGAGCCATTGAAAAGCTGTAGAATTTTATACCCATAGCCATTATGCTGACAATGATCTCCATTTTGAATGTCTCTGATTCTAAGAATGGAATAATTCAGTAAAGGCTGCAAAACCAAAGCTGCTTCTGGAAGGGTTCCCAATTAGTACTGTATCCCTAGAGAGATTATGTGGCTAACATGAGTTAAAACTGATAGTCTCACTCAGGGACTGGATCACTCAGCTCTATTATGTGATAAACAAAAACATCACCTAGGAGAGACCTTCAAGATGGTGGAGGAGTAAGACGTGGAGATCACCTTCCTCCCCACAGATACATTAGAAATACATCTACATGTGGAACAATTCCTACAGAACACCTACGGAATGCTGGCAGCAGACCTGAGACTTCCCAAAAGGCAAGAAACTCCCCACGTACCTGGGTAGGCAAAAGAAAAAAGAAAAAACAGAGACAAAAGAATAGGGATGGGACCTGCACCTCTGGGAGGGACCTGTGAAGGAGGAAAGGTTTCCATACACTAGGAAGCCCCTTCACTGGTGGAGACGGGGGTCGGGGGGGGGAAGCTTCGGAGCCACAGAGGAGAGCACAGCAACAGGGGTGCAGAGGGCAAAGTGGAGAGATTCCTGCACAGAGGATCAGTGTCGACCAGCACTCACCAGCCCGAGAGGCTTGTCTGCTCACCCACCAGGATGGGTGGGGGCTGGGAGCTGAGGCTTGGGCTTCGGGTGTCAGATCCCAGGGAGAGGACTGGGGTTGGCTGTGTGAACACAGCCTGAAGGGGCTAGTACGCCACAGCTAGCTGGGAGGGAGTCCAGGAAAAAGTCTGGACCTCCCTAAGAGGCAAGAGACCATTGTTTCCGGTGTGCGAGAAGGGATTCAGAGCACAGCATAAATGAGCTCCAGAGACGGGTGCAAGCCACAGTTATCAGTGTAGATGAAACGCTATGAAACGCTAAGGCTGGTGCTGCAGCCACCACGAAGCCTGTGTGCGAGCACAGGTCACTATCTACACCTCCCCTCCCGGGAGACTATGCAGCCCACCACCACCAGGCTGGCGTGATCCAGGGACAACTTCCCTGGGAGAACATACGGCGTGCCTCAGGCTGTGGCAAAGTCATGCTGGCCTCTGCCACCGCAGGCTAGCCCCACACCCCGTACCCCTCCCTCCCCCCACCCCCGGCCCCGCCCCGGCCTGAGTGAGCCAGAGCCCCCTAATCAGCTGCTGCTTTATCCCTGTCCTGTCTGGGTGGGAACAGATGCCCTCAGGTGACCTACATGCAGAGGCGGGGCCAAATCCAAAACTGAACCCGGGAGCTGTGTGAACAAAGAAGAGGAAGCAAAATTTCTCCCAGCAGCCTCAAGAGCAGCAGATTAAATCTCCATAATCAGCTTGATGTACCCTGCGTCTCTGGAATACCTGAATAGACAACGAATCATCCCAAAATTGAGGTGGTGGACTTTGGGAGCAACTGTAGACTTGGGGTTTGCTTTCTACATCTAATTTGTGTCTGGTCTCATGTTTATCTTAGTTTGTATTTAGAGTTTATTATCATTGGTAGATTTGTTTATTGATTTGGTTGCTCCCTTCCTCTTTTTTTTTTTAATATATACGTATATTTTTTCCTTTTCCTCTTTTTGTGAGTGTGTATGTGTATGCTTCTTAGTGTGATTTTGTCTGTATAGCTTTGCTTTTACCATTTGTCCTAGGGTTCTGTCTGTCCGTTTTTTTGTTTTGTTTTGTTTTAGTATAGTTTTTAGCACTTGTAGTCATTGGTGGATTTGTTTTTTGGTTTGGTTGCTCTCTTCTTTCTTTCTTTTATTACTTTTTAATTTTTTTATTTTTAATAATTTAAAAACATTTTTTATTTTAATAACTTTATTTTTTTCTTTATTTTTTTCTTTTTTTCCTCCCTTTTCTTCTGAGCTGTGTGGCTGACAGGGTCTTGGTGCTCTGGCCGGGTGCCAGGCCTATGCCTCTGAGGTGGAAGAGCCAAGTTCAGGACACTGGTCCACAAGAGACTTCCCAGCTCCACGTAATAACAAACGGTGAAAGCTCTCCCAGAGATCTCCATCTCAAAGTTAACAGCTCCACTCAACGACCAGCAAGCTACAGTGCTGGACACCCTATCCCAAACAACTAGCAAGACAGGTACACAACCCTACCCATTAGCAGAGAGGCTGCCTAAAATCATAATAAGGTCACAGACACCCCAAAACACACCACTGGATGTGGTCCTGCCCACCACAAAGACAAGATCCAGCCTCATGCACCAGAACACAGGCACCAGTCTCTTCCACCAGGAAGCCTACACAACCCACTGAACAAAACATACCCACTGGGGGCAGACACCAAAAACAACAGGAACTGCGAACCTGAAGCCTGTGAAAAGAAGACCCTCAAACACAGTAAGTTAAGCAAAATGAGAAGACAGAGAAACACACAGCAGATGAAGGGGCAAGGTAAAAACCCACCAGAACAAACAAATGAAGAGGAAATAGGCAGTCTACCTGAAAAAGAACTCAGAGTAATGATAGTAAAGATGATCAAAAATCCTGGAAACAGAATGGAGAAAATACAAGAAACGTTTAACAAGGACCTAGAAGAACTAAAGAGCAAAACAAACAATGATGAATAGCACAATAAATGAAATTAAAAATTCTCTAGAAGGAATCAATAGCACAATAACTGAGGCAGAAGAACAGATAAGTGACCTGGAAGATAAAATAGTGGAAATAACTACCACAGAGAAGAATAAAGAAAAAATAATGAAAAGAATTGAGGACAGTCTCAGAGACCTTTGGGACAACATTAAACACACCAACATTCAAATTATAGGGGTCCCAGAAGAAGAAGAGAAAAAGAAAGGGACTGAGAAAATATTTGAAGAGATTATAATTGAAAACTTCCCTAATATGGGAAAGGAAATAGTCAATCAAGTCCAGGAAGCACAGAGAGTCCCATACAGGATAAATCCAACGAGAAATATGCCAAGACACATATTAATCAAACTATCAAAAATTAAATGCAAAAAAAAAAAAATAGTAAAAGCAGCAAGGGAAAAACAACAAATAACAGACAAGGGAATTCCCATAAGCTGATCTTTCAGCACAAACTCTGCAAGCCAGAAGGGAGTGGCAGGACATATTTAAAGTGATGAAAGGGAAAAAACCTACATCCAAGATTGCTCTATCCAGCAAGGATCTCATTCAGATTTGATGGAGAAATTAAAACCTTTGCAGACAAGTAAAATCTAAGAGAATTCAGCATCACCAAACCAGCTTTACAACAAATGCTAAAGGAACTTCTCTAGGCAGGAAACACAAGAGAAGGAAAAGACCTACAATAACAAACACAAAACAATTAAAATGGTAATAGGAACATACATATCGATGATTACCTTAAATGTAAATGGATTAATGCTCCAACCAAAAGACATAGGCTGGCTGAACGGATACAAAAACAAGACCCATACATATGCTGTCTACAAGAGACCGACTTCAGACCTAGAGACACATACAGAATGAAAGTGAGGAGATGGGAAAAGATATTCCATGCAAATGGAAATCAAAAGAAAGCTGGAGTAGCAATTCTCATATCATACAAAATAGACTTTAAAATGAAGACTATTACAAGAGACAAAAAAGGACACTACATAATGATCAAGGGATCGATCCAAGAAGAAGACACAGCAATTGTAAATATTTATGCACCCAACATAGGGGCACCTCAATATGTAAGGCAAATGCTAACAGCCATAAAAGGGGAAAAGGGGTAACACAATCATAGTAGGGGACTTTAACACCCCACTTTCACCAATGAACAGATCATCCAAAATAAAAATAAATAAGGAAACACATGCTTTAAATGATACATTAAACAAGATGGACTTAATTGATATTTAAGGACATTCCCTCCAAAAGAACAGAATGCATGCTCTTCTCAAGTGCTCATGGAACATTCTCCAGGATAGATCATATCTTGGGTCACAAATCAAGCCTTTTCAAATTTAAGAAAATTGAAATCATATCAAGTATCTTTTCCGACCACAACGCTATGAGACTAGATTATCAATTACAGAAAAAAATCTGTAAAAAATACAAGCACTTTGAGGCTAAACGATACACTACTAAATAACCAAGAGATCACTGAAGAAATCAAAGAGGAAATCAAAAAATACCTAGAAACAAATGACAATGAAAACACGAAGACCCAAAACCTATGGGATGCAGCAAAAGCAGTTCTACGAGGGAAGTTTATAGCAATACAATCCTACCTTAAGAAACAAGAAACAACTCAAATAAACAACCTAACCTTACACCTAAAGCAATTAGAGAAAGAAGAACAAAAAAACCCCAAACTTAGCAGAAGGAAAGAAATCATAAAGATCAGATCAGAAATAAATGAAAAAGAAATGAAGGAAGCAATAGCAAAGATCAATAAAACTAAAAGCTGGTTCTTTGAGAAGATAAACAAAATTGATAAACCATTAGCCAGACTCAGCAAGAAAAAAAGGGAGAAGACTCAAATCAATAGAATTAGAAATGAAAAAGGAGAAGTAACAACTGACACTGCAGAAATACAAAGGATCATGACAGATTACTACAAGCAACTATATGCCAATAAAATGGACAACCTGGAAGAAATGGACAAATTGTTAGAAAAGCACAACCTTCCAAGACTGAACCAGGAAGAAATAGAAAATATAAACAGACCAATCACAAGCACTGAACACGAGACTGTGATTAAAAATCTTCCAACAAACAAGGATCAGAGATTTGAATTGACTACAAACTTACCAGGGGTCAACAATGAAACAGAACTCTTAAAAAAAAAAAATCAAATCAAGTTCTGTAGTGTTTAGAACAAAGGAGGGGTCCCAATGTCTCCGTAATGGTGAAATCTCAAACGAAACTACTGAATGTCACATTTTAAGAGAATGCAGACAAACTAGAAGTTATTCAGCAGGGTAAGCAGGATAAGGAAAGATTTGAGATGCAGAATGATTTAAAGACCTACATGTTTGACTCAGGCAGATGGGCTGAAGGCGTTCCCTAGGGCAGAACAAACAGTATCAGGACCAGCTGTGAGAAGCTACAGGGTGGTAGGGTTTAGCCTAACCCCAGAATACTGTGCAGCAATCAGAGGTGTCCACCAACATGCAGGGTCATTGGCAGAGAGCCAAGCATCATAGATGAATCTTAAATGGAGGCAGTTCTGAGTGCTGGTGTTGCCTTCTCCCCTAAGAGCTCCACCATCCATCCATCCCTAAGGCCCTATCTCTCTGACAGGACTACCACTCCATACCTGTCCAAGTAGTTCACAATATTTGGGTTCTTGTTTTCCCTCATGACCAGGATCTCATTAATAATCAGCTCTTTCTTCGGCTGCTGCTGAAGGTTCATCTGCTTAATGGCCACCTGAAATCAGAGTACATTCAATGTACAACCAGAGTCACTCAGCATTTACTGAACACCTACTAAGTACCAGACATAAACACTAAGGAGACAGAAATGAGTAAGATATGGTCTTAGCCCTTGAGGAAATCACAGTTCATCTCCGGAGACCAGTGGTACTCAGCGTGAGGTCCCCAGACCAGCAACATCAACATTATCTAGGAATGTGCTACAAATAAAAATTTTCAGTCCCCACATAAACCTACTGAATCAGAAATTCTGTGGGTTGTTTTTTTTGTTTTGCTTTTTTTTTTTTGCACAAACTTTCTATTTAATGGAAAAGTTCACTTGCTGAGTATAAGGATCATTTATTACTTGGTATTGGTACTGGTGTCACTGGAGATGAGGATAAGACATAGTTATGAAGAATTTAAATGAGGAAGTGAAAGAATTTAAAAACTGATCTTTCCATTCATCTCTCTACCTTACTAGATCTCTACTTAATCCAAGCCTAAGTAAACAGGGACTTCCTTTTCCTCAAAAACTCTGCCCTTTAATAAGCCCTCCAGGCAATTCTCATGTGCACCAAAGTGTGAAGATCAAACTTGCTACTAAATAAAATACATATATTAGAAAAATACTTTTAAAAATCACAATATAAAAGAGGTATGCTATAACAAAAGTCCCTACAAAGTGTTACAGGAACATAAAACTCGGCCAAGAACTCTTTCACACTATCAATGCAGAGGTTTCATAAAGGGGAGATGAGTTTTTTTTTTTTTTTTTTTTTTTTTAATTTTTTTATTTTTTGTGGTACACGGGCCTCTCACTGTTGTGGCCTCTCCTGTTGCGGAGCACAGGCTCCGGACGCGCAGGCTCAGCGGCCATGGCTCACGGGCCCAGCCGCTCCGCGGCATGTGGGATCCTCCCGGTCCGGGGCGCGAACCCGCGTCCCCTGCATCGGCAGGCGGACTCTCAACCACTGCGCCACCAGGGAAGCCCGGGAGATGAGTTTTTGAACTTGTTGTGGAAAAATAAATCAGAGTTGACCAGGCTAAGAAAGAATAGAAAAAGGGGATCCTTAATGTTTATGTATGAAAAAGATATTGATAGGCTTTGTGTCTACGGAAATAAACAAATTTTCACATAATACAAATTTAAGGAACACGTTAGTTTCCAAGGCACTTTTGTGTCCTTTTTATGTGTCGGGTACTATGTAGGGTATTCTCAAATGTATTTCATTTAATCCTCTGAGACACGTTATGAGTTAAATATTACTATTGACCCCCTTTGACAGATGAGGAAATTCTGATTCAGAGAGGATATGTGACTTGCCTACACAGCTATTCAGTAGCAAAGTCAGGATTAGAATCTCAAAAGTGATGCCCATTTATCCTGCACACACAACCAGATTAACCTTCCCCACAGTACACATTTGGTGACTCTCTCCCCTGTTCAAAGCAGAAATGGCTCCTGTTTGCCTAGAGATGCTCCTTGGCCCAACATTCGAAGTCCTTATGATCTGACCCCTATCTTACTTCTTTCTCACTGTATTCCTTCATATACTACAATCTGAGCTTCTCTCCATGTAGAACATCTTGCTCCACTGTTTTCACATGTTCCAAACCTTCTCATACTTTGTATCAGACCAAAAGAAACCTTATTCTCCAAACCAGATAGGCTTTTTGCCTTCTTTAAAGCCCCATAAGATTATCCTTATACCTCTCTTGTGGAACTCAGCACATACTGAATTGTATGATGATTAGTTAGGGCGTGTCTCTCGAGAAGCTTGAGAGCTCATTTGAAAGCTCAGAATCCCTGGTGCCAAGCACAGGGCCTGACACACAGTGGGTGCTCAACAAATCTTTTCAGAAATGAAGAGGAAAAGACAGAATTGAGTGGGTTGATAAATACTTTGTTTTTAAACCACAAAGAACATTAGCAATAGGCTGCCCTATCCTATAGGAGTAGACTTTAAATTATTTCCTAAATGTTTATTCCCTAGAAATAACAGCCAAGAACATGAACACCTAACAGAACAACTAAAATTAGCCTTTCCAGAATCAGCAAGAAGTGTAGAGATGAATAATTCAAATTTTTATGGGAAAATCCTAGACTCTATTATTTCTTCAAGTCAAGTATAGACAATCTTCTGCCAAGAGCCAGTTCATCAGTAAGAATAGAAATGATTTTTTAAAACAGTTTGATCACCTCCATTCCCTGCCCCAAGTGAGAAAAAATTGCTTTGGAGTGGAGTCTCCTATCAGGTTAGGTTTCTGGTCTGGCTGCAGCTTGCTATAACAGCTGATGATTAGCTTTTTCTAATGTCTGAAGAGGAACACAGTGATCTAAAGACACATTACATTAAGACTGTAAGCCCTTACAACACATACTAAGACCTGGAGCCTCTGCAGTTCCTCAGGTCATCCTGGAGGATGGGACAGTGCTAGTGAACCCCACAGAGGTCACTGCTGGCAGCAGCAAGGGAGAAAAGAGGCAGCCTGTGGGTAACAGACGGGCTGGCAAGACACCGGGAATCCTTTTCAATAGCCACTGACTAACTATGGGCTAGGCTAAATGCCCTTCACCAAGTCAGATCCCTCCTATTCAGGCCAGCAGATAGCACTCCTATAACAGAAAAAGAACTGGACTTGAACTCTGGGGGCCTAAGCTCTGGGGCTGGGTCTGTCACTTACTAACCTTGACTAGTCACAAGCTCTCTGAGCCTTGGTCCCTTTATCAATACTGAGAATAATAAATCCCAACCCTGAATCCCTTCCTCACAGGATTGTTCTGAGAACTAAATGAGACAGTTACTCATACATAAGAAATGTAAATAATACAGTAAGACAACAATGAAAATGCTAATCATTGTCATAACTGCATTTGATGAGTAATTGGCACAGAGCAGCAAGAGTGACAACGTTATCAGCAGGAATGACAGCAAAAACAAACCACCCTCCCACCACTACTGTTTATTGAATGCCTACTCTGTGCCAGCGCTGTGTTAGGTGCTCTACTGACATTATCTCTGTAAAACCTAACAACAAGCCTGTCGAGCAAAAATCATTATCTGGGGCTTCCCTGGTGGCACAGTGGTTGAGAGTCCTCCTGCCGATGCAGGGGACGCGGGTTCGTGCCCTGGTCCGGGAAGATCCCACATGCCGCGGAGCGGCTGGGCCCGTGAGCCATGGCTGCTGAGCCTGTGCGTCCGGAGCCTGTGCTCCGCAATGGGAGAGGCCACAGCAGTGAGAGGCCCGCGTACCGGGGGGGAAAAAAATCATTATCTGCATTTTCAGGGAAGAAAATGAAGACTAAGACTTACAAGAAAGTTGCCCAAGGTCATAATCAATGCTTTCAGGTTCATATGACATCAAAGCCACTTCCAGTTTACTCTATTACACACATTCCCTCTAAAAAATGGGCTTGAAAATTAATTGCTGTATCTGTAACTGGAAGATTTCCAGCACTAATATGCTAATCTTCTTACATATGACAGACAATAGCTCTCCTCTTCTCAGCTGGATAACTCCCAATAGGCACTTGCTCACAAACACAGAGTATCCCGCTAGCTCCACTAAAGATTTACACTCCCTGGGGGAGGAAATGAGGCCTTCCTGGCTACACTGCATTAGCCACCCTAATGGACTCCTTTCCATTCATAGTTTTCTAACCACAAGGCAGGCACATAGTGAAGTCAAGTTTGTTTCCTGTGGCCAGCTGCTCACACATGAAGCCTCAAGGCCTTCCAGGAACCGGCCAGCCCCAGCCTGCCTCCCATCAAGGGCTGTGAGGCCCCAGAGGCCAGAAACACGACAAGGGGCCGTGGTGCCTAACCTTAACTCTGCTGTGGCCTTGCAGCCCAGAAAGCACAAGTTAAAATTTTAGAATCAAAAGATTCTAACCCAGCCCTTGCTAACTGCTATTAGCACAACTCGGCCAAAGTTACTAAACTCCCAAGTCTCAAATTCCTCATCAGTAAAAAGGAAATAATATTACCTACCTCATAGGGTTCTTTTTAATATTAATATTTAATATAACCTCCTTTTTTCTATCTCTACCTCCAATACAGCATATTTAAAATCAGCAGAATGATACCATCCTTCCTTCTTTACCATTATTTTATCACAGGTTCCTGTCAGCATTATAAGAGTTTTATATGTACACAATAGAAAGTATGGTTTCTTACATTTATATATATGATTTTAATGCCTGAATCTTTCACATAGGTCTTAGCGCAAAGTGTAGCGTAAAGCAAATGTTCAGTAAACAGTCTGTAGAATAAATAAATATTAATATAAATGTAATTCTTAGTTTATGGTATATTTTTGCACGCATTACTTCACTCAACTTTTTCAACACTTTCATGAGGTATATGTTATCATGCACATTTTATAAATAAATAAAATTCAGGCTCAGGAGGTCAAATGACTTGCCCAAGGTTTTATAAGTAAGTAAAGGTAAACATCTAGGTTATTGGATTCTCACATAAAAGAACAATTAATAAATCTTTAAACATAATAATGTTTTTTCTTTTAAGTTGACTTACCCTCAATGGAGCCTCAATATTTGGCTCAGACACTTGTAAAAGCTTGACAAAACGTGCTTTCCCTATTAACCATGACTTCTCTAGTACACCATGGGGTTTCAACCACCTAACATATACAAGCAGGTCCTAGTAGCCTCCCTCAGAAGAGTCCAACTCTGTTTTCACTGGAACTGGAGGTGCCTCTCTTAAGCTCTGAGCCCCATTAGTCTTTTGAGCTAAGATCTTCCCCAGGCAACTCCCATATACAACCCACCTTCCAACATTCCTGCTCTGCAACCAAAGAGTACAATGCAAAGAAACTTCAAGCCTTCTAGATTCCCTTCATGGCTTCCTTCTGCTGAAAATAAGATCTTAGGTATCAGGCCTTAGCAATAAGATCAGAGCCTTCCCAGCTTATGAAATGTGAGAGACAAAGAGGTGCCTCCAAATGAGGACTTCAATGTCTACTGGAATCCTGGGCACAGAGTAATGGAAGGACCACTAGATTGGGAGGCAAGAGACACATGTTTAAATCTCTTCTATATCAGATTTCTCTCCCAAGCACCAGACTTGTAAAAATAATTGTCCACCAGGCAGTTTCACAAGAAAGTCTCTCAGGCAACATCTAACTTCCTCAAATCTGTACCTCCTCCTTTGTTCTTTCTCCTTGACTAGTACCACTCACTTGTGAGCCATCCTCACATTCACCAAATTCTGTCATATCTACTTAAGTACCTCTCCAATTCATCCACTTCTCCCCATTCATGCTATGCTACCACCTTAGTCCAGACCATCATCTCTCACATGGAATTACACAGTAACCTCCTGGCTCATTGCTCCACTCTTATCTCCCCCAATCTCTTCTCTGCACTGTAGGCACAGTGACTTTTTCCAAAATCTGTAAATCTCATCATGTTAAGGAGTTCTAGTCTGCAATACTGATAAACTAGAAGTGTCCCTATTGAGCTAAGAAGGGCAAAAACTTAACAAAAAGAAAAAAGAAACAGTGGAACTGAAGGAGTAGTAGTTGGTGGTGGATACTTACCTCCTGTCCTGTGGCAACATCCATTGCAGTGTACACAGTGCCTGAAGCACTGAACAACAGGTGGGGGAAAGAAAAAAACAGGTGTTAGATGAAGTGACATTTGTCAAATGAAGCTCTACACACAATCTGGCAATGCAAGTGTTAATAAAAATAGCAGCAAAAATAATCCTCCCCATTGCCTCTCCCACTCCACTCTCATGAGAGGCAGTATGTAGTAGTAAAGAGAATATATGCTCTAGTGGCCATCAGGAAGTGAGGGAAGAAAGGAGGGATGGACGAAGAATGGCAGAGAAATACTAGGAATAATGCTAGGAAAGTAATCATGTCCATTCTAAATGACTAAAAACCACACTTTATGCCTATAACCATGAACCCTGTGTGTTTGTAGATGAGTGATATGCAACAATATTTGTAACCTTACATGTCAGTATGTCAGATTTATATGATGCGATTGAAAGAAACTTAAAATTCTATGTACTGCAAAAATGTATTCCAGGCAAGCTCTGTGATTATGCTTCCCAGGGAAGTCATGTCAATTCGGGGGAAAAGTCACTTGTAAGTTTGCCTGGAAGACAGAAATTATGGTCACCAGCTTCCCAACTACAACTCTTTAGTTAGGATCCTAGCTACATGTCAGGAAGTTGGCATCATAAGATATGGACAATCAAATAAGGATGGGGGCTTCCCTGGTGGCGCAGTGGTTGAGAGTCCGCCTGCCAGTGCGGGGGACATGGGTTCGTGCCCCGGTCGGGGAGGATCCCACATGCCGCGGAGCGGCTGGGCCTGTGCGCCATGGCCGCTGAGCCTGCGCGTCCGGAGCCTGTGCTCCGCGACGGGAGAGGCCACAACAGTGAGAGGCCCGCGTACCAAAAAAAAAAAAAAAAAAAAAAAAACAAATAAGGATGGGATTCTTTGCATTGGCAGTTTTTTTTCCCCATTGCCTGATCACCCTACCTCTAGACATCTTCTGTCATAAAGCTGATGTCTATATTCCTGTCCCCATTCTCCCCTATGCCACCAGATATACCATTCTTTAAGGGCAAATATGCCCAGTCCTCAGGGAACTGGACATTTTGAGACTGTGTCTCCATGATTACAGAGGCTCAGAAGCTATTGAGGCCCACTGGTTAGTTCCTGATTGTTTCTGCCTCAAATAGACATATGATTAGACATATGAATTCCAGGTCAAAAAAACCTTCAGGTGTTAAAGGGAAAAAACAAACAAGCAAAATGATAATAGTACTAATTTATCTTATTTGTGTGCCATGCACAGTTTTAAAATCATGGAATGTGGAAACATCAGCATAGGTGCTTAATACATATTGCATTCCTCCCTTAGCACTAACATACCTGACAAGTAAGCAAGGAAAAAAACTTCTGCAGATAGTGCCTATTTATGGGCCTCATACATCTGAACACACACATCAGCAGTTTGGGAGGTGAAAGACCCTGAATCCACAGCCCCTTTCGCTTAAATGAAGAAACTGAAGTCCAGAGATAGGACCTGATTTGCCCACACTTGTCTGTGTACCTTTCTGCTACATTCTTAACATCTCAATGTAATTATCTAAAGGAAATACCATCCCAGATTACTCTGAGGCAAGCAAAACAATTTCTTCTCAAGGTGTTAACTACCTTATACCGGTTCAGACTCACAAAAGCACCAGACCAGGAAAAAATGAGATGCACTCAAGTCCAGGGTTGTTTTGAAGATTGAATTAAACAATAGATGCAAATAACAGATGTAAGCTGTAGAATACTATACAAATACAACATCAGTGTATTATGCATTACTTTATCTTATTTCAGAAGTTCTTGGATGCATAAAAAAGAAAACTAAAACAGAAAGCTTCAATTACTTCATTAACAACAATGCTTTCACTCAAGTTAACACTGAGAGCTTTCTACAAGCCAGACACTTTTCTTCAGTTTCTTTTTAATTTTAGCTAATTGGGTATATCTGTAGAAATCTTATTATTTTTCTTTTTTATACAGAGGTATAACTTACCTAATCTGCACAAATCTCAAGTATACAACTTGATGATTTTTCAATACGTACACACCTACATGTTCACCATCACCATCACCCCTGAAGGTTCTCTCTTGCCACATCCCAATCAACACTCCCCTCCCAGACGCAATGATTATTCTGACTTATATTAGCATTAGTTTTGCCTGTTCTTTAACTCCATATAAATAAAATCATACAGCATCTGCTCTTTTGTATCTGGTTTCTCTTACTCAAAATAATGGCCACTTTTAAGACTTATCACAGTATATTATAATTTTTTGTTTGACTGTCTATCTCCTTCTGTAGCCATGGGGTCTCTGAAGGGAGAGACTGATTCATAGCTGTATTCACAGTGCCTAGCACCTAACAGGAATTCAGTTAAGATTTGCTGAGTTCAGTACATTGAGGGCAGTATACAAGATGCAGAGAAGGAATCAGAGAGCAGGAGACATGAATTCTGGCATCCACTAGAAAAACAGTTCCCATTATACTAGCAGAAGAGTCTGCAGTTCTGAGTCTTCCATTACATATTAGTGCTGGTAGGTCTCAGCATCAGGTAAACAGGGTTAATCTGGAAAAGCAGAGCTATAATTTGGGAAGAAGGTTTTGTGCCAAGAAAATAAATGGGTTTTTCACTCTCACCACAGGTGTATTTTTAGCAACCATGTCAGCTAATGGCACATCTCACATATTAAACATAATTCTGTAAACCTGAGGTCAGCCTAACAAAACACCTTCAGATGGGTGAGGGGTGAGGTGGAGAAAGAAGAACAAGATTTATGTGAGGCAAAACAAAAGCAAAATCGTATATACCAGCACACACAATTTTAAGTCATTTTTCTAGGGAAGAAAATGCCCCTACTAACCCTTGTCCAATCTTCTCAAATCGTGTATATTTCTTCTTAGGATCACCCACACTCACTATGCTCCCTTTGAAAGAAACACAGAACATGAATCAGTTTTTCCCAGATCAACATACAAAACAGGCCCCATATTTTCCCAAATGCTGAGCTGGCAAGGATTAAAGAACTATCTCCAATACCTAAAAACCACACTAAGCAGGTCCTTAGTTTTTCCTCTTTAAGTTTCAACCAGAAGTTTCATCTCCTTACCACTTTTATTCATAGTACTCTAATCCAATTCTAAACTCCTAAAAATTATTCATTCATTTTAAAATCCATTCATTCAATAGACATTTACTCATTTTAACATGCTCACTTACCATGTTCTAAGCTCTATGTTGAATGCAACAAATAAATAGATTAGACACAGTTAAGACAGTCTCTGCTCTCAAGAAGCTCTAATCTCAGAGGAGACAGACAATAAGTATAAAGTTCCATGAAAATATAATAACTGGTGATACAGAAAGAGGCAAAAATATAGACTGGAAAGGCTTCAGAAGGGAAGTGATATCTGGACTAATTTTTACAGGGTTAGTAGGAATTAGCCAGGGAGAGAAAGTCAAGAAAGGGTTACAACAGAAAGTACTTCAAGTACAAAGACACAGAGGTATGAGAGAGTTGACAGTTTCAAAAAAAGTATTCTGGAGATGGTAAAACTGAGGCCCACAGAAAGGAAGATACTTCCCCTCAAGGTCACACAGCAAATTGGTGTCACAGCTAAGATTAGGAGCTTGGTTTTGGTCTCCCAGTCCAAAGCCCTTTCCACTAATGCCAATTACTAGTATTTGGTACTTTTCACATACATTATTTCCTCTGACTTACAAATGAGACAGGTATTAACATCCCTATTTAAAAGATGAGAAAAAGGAGGGCCAGAGAACAGTAGGAAATCACCCAACATGCAGGTTAGTGGCTGTGCTTCAACCCAAGGGTCCGTAACTCCCAGGCCAGTCTGCTTTCCATAATTCTATGTTCTAAGTATTACTGTTTAAAAAAAAATATGGTTCAGAGAAAAAGAATACATACAAGAGTAAACAGACGGCTAGGTCAGTGGCTTTTCTTATTTCATCATTTCGTAAGGGCTCTGGGCAAGGGCAACTTTTAAAAGAGTGAAATATTTTTTAAAAGTCAAGTAAGAATTATCAGGACAAAATCGAGAGCTGCTAAGCTGAGGAACCAGAAACCTCAGCTTTAAAAAGCAGTGCCAGTGTGCAGACTTGACCAAATCAGTCACATCAAATCCTCTTTAGAAAAAAAAAAAAATCCTCTTTAGAAGTAGATAAGTTCAAAGAATAAATCAAAGGCCTTGTCAGATGATTCTTCCAAGCCTACAGACCAACCCAGTCCTTTCTTCTCATATGAATTCTCCTGCAGATTACTGAAAAAGAAAAACAAGCTACCCTAATATTTCTGGTCACTAAAAAAAAGTAAAATGGAAGTTTCCACCTGACTGCAAGAAACAGCATGTTCTGATTACAGGAGCACAAGCTGCGCTCTAAGCCCAGCTCTGTCACTGTTTGGCTGTGTGAATTTTCGCAGAGTATTTCACATCGCTAGCCTCAAATACCTTAACTGCAAAAAATGAGGATTATAATGTCTGTCTTCAAGGGTTAAAATGAGGAGTAAATGAAAAAAAAATCAAGAAAATGCCTTGCTTGTCATTTGGTACATAACACAGGCTCACAAAATGTTCGTTTCCCTTACTTCTTTTCCTTCAGCCAAGATGGCAGATCCATCTTATGTCAACAGGAACATCAATAATCAACATAGCACTCTTTCCCACCAGGTTTAGACAAGGCCTCAGTCTTTCTCAACACAACATTCCAGACTATTCACTAGGTAAAAGCTATCTGTCATCTCCATAACCCATGCCCAGTGGTAAGTGATTTCTAGCCCTTAAAGTGGGCTATCCACGCTATCATCACATTCCCATCCTAAGGTTGCATCTAATCAGGGCTGGGGAGACAGAGGAGGTGGGTGCAAGGACAGGTGAACAGAAGCACAGTCTGGCTAAGATATAAAGCACAGCCAGCCAGCCACATACACCTAGCGCAGAACCAAGATCTTTATAGCAACAGAATTCCACCTTTGTGCTTGACCAGTCACATACCAGAGGGAAATTAAAAAACCTGGGAAGTGCTTACGTAATTTCTCCAAGATCTCCTCATCAGACATTTTAGGCTTCTTCTTCTGCTTCTCAGTATTCCGGGTCAGAGCATCTGGCGGAGTGGTATTATTCTCAGTAGGTGAAATGGGAGATGTAGCCACATCCCGAGTTGGAGTAATAGGAAGTGGTTCAATCACGGACCGTGTGTATACCTGCATTGTTGGTGCAAAAATTTGGCAAGGCCAGTCTCTCTTAGATGTGTGTGTTAGAACATCCACAGAAGAACAAATCCCAGTAAACTCATCCCTTCTCCTAGGTCAAAATCTATGTTACTCTTCCTCTATACTCAGGCTGTGAGGATGGAATGGCCTTCCTTGCTCTCACTATACACAACAAGGGTTAGTGAGAGTCTGAGCACTTAAGATATTCAGTACAAGTTAGACAACTCTCATTATAAATAGTTTAAAGGACATTCTGTCATTAGATGGGAATCCCCTTCATCTGTAAAATTCTATTCTTTCCCACGCTGAAATGAACATCCTGTATTCCCATAGTACTTTCCACGGCTAATACAACACAACATTATCTTCATTTGAGTTACTGCCTCTTTAAATCCTGAACCCTCACAGAGAAGGAACTGCAATTGTTCTTCTTTAAGAGGCAGTAACAGTGTAGTCATTTAGATCACAGACTCTGGAACCTGACTGACTGGACTTAAATCCCAACTCTTATTCTGTTTTTTTTGTGTGTGCGGTACGCGGGCCTCTCACTGTTGTGGCCTCTCCTGTTGCGAAGCACAGGCTCCGGACGCGGAGGCTCAGTGGCCATGGCCCACAGGCCCAGCCGCTCCGTGGCATGTGGGATCTTCCCGGACCGGGGCATGAACCCGTGTCCCCTGCATCGGCAGGCGGACCCTCAACCACTGCACCACCAGGGAAGCCCCCAACTCTTATTCTTACCTTGTATGACTTTGGGCAGATTATTTAACTTCTCTATGCTTTAGTTTCCTTATTTGTAAAATGGTGATGTTAGTGATACCTATCTTATAGAGCTGCTGTGGTAATAAATTAATTAATGTGTGAAATGAGTAATATCACACCCCAAAGACACTAAGCTTTCAAATTTTGGCAAATATTATTATATTTCCTATTCATTCATTTACTTAATAAACATTTACTGAGAATCTATTCTTTGCCTTGCTGTACAAAATGCTGCCCCATCCACTATTCCTGTGAAGGAAGTCTTGGAGAAAGTCCTAACTGCAAGGCAAAAGGGATAAATGTCAGAAGATACGAGCAAACTGTATACTATTAATGTACAGAAGAGGTGATCATACGTTATACTGCCTTTCCCCAGGAGATGCATCAAGGCATTTATCACCTTTTTTCATAAAAATATCACAACAATTTTTTGGTTAGTCTATAAGCTCTATGAAGACAGGGAATCTGTGTCATTCATCCCTGAGTTCCTATATCTAACCAGTTGCCTAACAGAAAGCAAGCATTCAGGAAAATGTTTGATGAATCGATAAATAAATAAATAGGATTCTTCAGCTGGATCTTGAAGGATGGACATGATTTTAATAGGTAGAAAAGGGAGAGAACTTTCCACATAGGGGAAATAGCAATAAGTCAAGACACAGACCAGAGACTACAGCTTCTTTCCTGACTATTCCAGCATAATGATTTCTTAATTTTCTATTCTTGTACCTGTAGACAAACTATATCCCTGGCACCTTAACCTGTACTTTCATGCCTTCTCCTCCTCCTTTAGTTTTCTTGACATGCCTCCTTAAGGGCACGAACCCTGCTTTTTCCTTCTCTAAAATTCTCTTTTTCTGGCTCCCAGCACAGGTCTGCTCACATAAAAAGGCCACTGCGCTACGCTGGAATACAACCTGGACCTGGGGTCAATTACCTGCTTTCAGTTCTAGCTCTTTTGCTTACTTAGAGACTTTGGGTAGATCAATTAACCTCTCCAAATCTCAGCTTCTTCTATAAATTAGGAATTAACAATGTCTTTTTAGAAAGGAATGCTATCAAGATCAAATTTATCAATTCATTCAATACTAAATGCCTTTCTAAAACCTTCCAAGAGCTATATTAAGCACTGCAAATACATACATATATATATATATGTATTTGCATATATATGTGTGTAAGTGTATGTGTGTACACACACACACACAGGAGTTCGTGGTTTAGTGGAAAAAATTTTTAAATGAACATACTTGCAAAACAAAAAAACATACCAATATGAGATATCCTGAGAATGCTCCAATTTGAAGCTCATTTTCCTTAAAGTGATTTTGTAGCCTACAGAGAGGGTGATTCCACAGATTCTGCTTATAAATTCTAATCCTAAAAGGTCATCTAATCCTCCTGAGTTTCCTCCACAGCATCTGCATAGTCAGTCAACCAACATCTGCTTGAACACTTCCACGAATTCTCTAATCCAGAGACAATCTTTTTTTGTATTATCACAGAGTTTAAGCCCTAGATCATTCTTTCATTATGAAGCTCTTGTCATAATAAAAAGTCCAAACAAAGAAACACTAGTAGAGTATCATCTGATGAGAGATCAGTGCTCAATGATGCTAAACCATGTAAAAGGCAGATTGTGCCAAGTGAGGGCAGAGGGACCTGGCTATTCAGAGATGCAAGAACCTCAAAAGAAGTTAAATAAAAATCACTGCTGGGCTTCCCTGGTGGCGCAGTGGTTGAGAGTCTGCCTGCCGATGCAGGGGACACGGGTTCGTGACCCGGTTTGGGAGGATCCCACATGCCGCAAAGCGGCTGCGCCCGTGAGCCATGGTCACTGAGCCTGCGCGTCCAGAGCCTGCGCTCCACAATTGGAGAGGCCCGCGTACCGCAAAAAAAAAAAAAAAAAAAAAAAGCACTCCTGATGTCCAGCATATTAATATCACTAATGTTTTTATAAATTCTCTTGAGTCTTACAGTATCATCAATGATGTACTAAGAGGCTGAACACTGCACATTTAACAGAGAAGAAAAGATCTATAGCAGACTAATATGTTGCTTCCCAGGAGACTGGAAATAATTTATGTTAGTCTTGCACTAAGTAACATTAATTCTGTATATCTTTCTGTATGTGAACAGGCTAAGTAAACTAGGCCTAAGTTGGTACAAAGACCAATTATCTAGGACACTTTTGGACTATATGCAAACTAATGATAAATAAATACACCACTTCTTGTCTTTAATCATACAGAAAATACCTTTCAATCAAGGTAATTTGGTGATTTCACCACCTGCAATATCTAAGGACCGCTACCAGATTATTAAACCTCTAGGCCTCGGCACCCACCCCTCACTCCCCCTCCAAACTCTAATATATCACAAAGCTGCCCACGTCCGCAAAGACTCACAGATTTTGTGTGCTCTGGGCGTGGAGCAATCACTGGAGGTGGGGTAGCATCATCATCATCATCTTCATCTTCTGAAACTGGTAGCACTGCAGGAGTCTCAGACACCGTCTTCACGTTCTGCACAGTGGAGAAAAGCCAGATTCAGCATGTCCAGCTGACATGCAACTTAAGCTACCAGAGTCACCAATCTCCCAGAAGAAACCTTCTCCTGACACTCCTTCTGAAACACACATCAGCCTCAAGATCTCCACCTTTCTGTAGCCAGTCTCAGGAACTCAGCCACCTTCCCTCTCTTCTTTTAGATACCACTCCCCACTCAGGCCCTTGGGGGCTTCCTTCTCCCACCCAAAGCCTAACTGTGGATGGGGAAACCAGCTTACAGCTTCTCTACGTGCCTAGCCCAATCCAAACCCTGAACACAAGATCATAGTTCCTTCTTCTTCTATGAATTTTACTCCCTATGCTAAAGAGAGGATAAAGTACAAAATGCAGGGGAGGGATCAAAAGTTTGGGATTTCACAAAGTTTATCATTGTAATTCCTTAGTCTTTTCTGATACGATAAAAGTGGAAGTCCTGAGAGGCCTTTCCCTCTCCTTTTCCTTTCTTTACAAAAACTTACTGCAACCATTATGCCATCAGGTGCCCTTGCCTCAACCTGAAGATACAGAACATCAGAAGACCCTTGTCTCAAGAAGACAATGAGTTTTTCCCCAGATTGGATGCTATCTATTTCACTAAGCTTTTGCCCTTTCCTGGAATGAACCTTACCAGCACCACTGATTGAATATGCTATAATCTCAGCAACTTGATTTTCCCATGTAAACTGTACCAAAGCTGGGCTAAGACTGGCAGGTTTTAGGGCAGGTCCAGGCAAAAAGATCATACCATTACTGTTTATAACACATATTCAAGAGACAAAATAGCTCCAAAACATGAGATTTTTGATAGAGATTAAATGATTACAGTGTAGGGCCAGAGAAGCAAGGGATTTTTTGTATATATTGATATAATTCAACAGTTTCAGATATTTTCAGAGCATCTGCTTTGTGCTCAGTAAGATACTGTGATGAATGCTTTTGATATAAATGCACAAAAAAGAAAAAGATGGCCCATGTCCTAAAGCAGCTCACCATATGATGCAGGAGACAGAGGGACAATTCCCTTCTGCTGCCATTTGGGACCTCTGGAGAGAGGAATGTCAGGAGTCAGATTGACAGGGGATAAGTGAAGGAACTGTCTAGTCAAATGTTAGTCTAGAGCTACTGTGTGGGAGCCTGGTCTTTACTACATTTAACATACTAAGATAAAGAAAACTGGCAAGCTCATAGATTCTAACAGGGCCTCCAGTGCAGGGCATAACTAGAAAACTGCCAGTGACAGGCATATGTAAGCAACTAGCTTTGGTGATCACAGGCAATGAATCCATCCTCTGGGTCTCAAGTTTCATCACTCGAGGAACGTGGAAGAATAGGACAGGTATAATTTGAGGGGTGACCCTAAGTCACTTTTAGTTCTAAAATCCAATAGAGGTTCTTCCCTTGTCAAAGCACATATTTTGATATTTTTCTGCTCTAATTTCTTTTCTCCCTAATATTTCACTCAGCAAAATTTAACTAGGAACCCAAAATGAGAATGAGGTTAACTCAGCAGCCTCTTCATCATCAGGTGAAGAGGCCCTAGGTCTGACTAATGTAGACTATAAACACTTGTTTGTTGCCTCCTAAAACTCTATAAAGAAGGGGATTTCTGTTTTCCACAGGTGATGGCTTTGTGTGGTAGTATTAACAACTACCAGAATCAAGAGATTTAGGTTTTTGTCCCAGATTTTTATTTCTTATCCCTGTGTTCTTTGGCAAGCCTGTCCCACTCTAAGCTACAGTTTCTCATCCATAAAATGGAGGTGATGACAGATGCTCTCTGCCTACCTCAGAGGGCCACTGGGAGGAAGAAATGAAGTGATGTGAGTATACAAGCACTTTGTAAATGGCAAGGGGCTAGAAAGATGTAAGGAATCAATTAAATTATCATTATGTTTAATAACCACAAACCTCTTTTTTAAGAAGTGACTTCAACTCACCCATTCATTCACTGTGTACCAGGCTCTATTCAAAGCTCTGGGGCTATACTGAAGAACAAATTAGATAAAGCACCTGGTTTTATGGATTACATTTGAGAAGAAGATACAGTCAAAATTAATCACCAAACTACCAGGCAGTAATAAGATAAACACAGGAGAACAGAGGATGGTTGAGGGTAGGGAATTATTACTTTACATACAGTAGTCATGGAAAGGCCTCTCTAATGGCCTGAATGAAATGAGAAAATGAGCCATCAGACCCTCTGGGAAAAGAATATTCCTGGCAGATGGAAGAAATACAAAGACTCTGAGAGAAGGGGACATGCTTGGTGTGTTCCCAAAACCTCCAGGTGCCTACCTATACTACTGAGAAGTGCTTATGATTTTAAAACTGCTGAACTTTGGGTAGAAACATAGGAATCTCTGACGTTCTGGCCCAGGATTGCTCCCAACCATCCCACCCTAGCTCCATCAGAGGAGGGGTTCTTCCAGGACGAGGTAGGCTGTAACTATGGGACCCAAGAGGGCTTACATTCATTTGAAGCAGTGGGCAATGCCCAGGCCCAGTGGTGCCATCAGTGGAAGTGACCTCCCAGAGGTAGTAGCAGGAGAGTGTCAACCACTACTAGCCTGAGGTTGCAATACTGAATAAGGCAAACAAATTCTGGCCAAAGGTACAGCAGACACTAGAGAGAGGCCCCATACTAGTCATACATGTCTGGCTCTGTGCAGGTACCTAAAAACTTCGGAAGAGCCAAGCAGAACGTAGAAGTCTCTGGACAGCCCTGAAAGAGGTCTCAATAATTAGCAAGGATATAGATTTTAACAACACTATCAATCAACTCAACCTAACTGACATGTACAAAACTTCCCACCCAAGTTCTACAGAACACACATTACTTTTAATCACTTATGGGTAATTCTTCAGATAGAACATATGCTGGGCCATAAAACACATCTCAATAAATTTTGAATGACTGAAAACACACAAAATGTATTCTTTCACCACAGTAGAATTAAATTAGAGATAAACAACAAAAAGGAAATTTCTCCAAAGAAGATAAACAAATGCCAAAAAGCACATGAAAAGATGCTCAACATCATTATTAGGAAACGCAAATCAAAACCACAATGAGATACCACTTCACATCCACTGAGATGGCTATAATCAAAAGACAGACAATAGGGACTTCCCTGGTGGTCCAGTGGCTAAGACTCCACGCTCCCAATGCAAGGGGCCCAGGTTCAATCCCTGGTCAGGGAACTAGATCTCACATGCCACAACTAAAGATTCCACATGCCGCAATTAAATATCCCACATGCTGCAACTAAAAAGATCCCACACGTGGCAATGAAGATCCCCATGCTGCAATTAAGACCCGATGCAGTCAAATAAATAAATAAATATTTTTTAAAAATGACAGACAATAACAAATGTGGGGGAAGATATGGAGAAATTAGAAGCCTCCTAACGTTGGTGGGACTTTAAAAGGGTGCAGCCACTGTGGAACACAGCCTAGCAGTTCCTCAAAAGGTTAAACATAGAGTCACCATACGACTCAGAAATTCTACTCCTAGGTATATACCAAATAGAAATGAAAACATAGATCCACACCAAAACTTGTACATGAATGTTAGTATGAGCATTATTTAGAATAGCCCAAAAGAAGAAACAGCCAAATGCCCATCAACTGATGAATGTAAAAAATGTAGTATATCAATACAATAGAATATTACTCAGACATAAAAAGGAATCATGCTGATACATGCTACAACACGGATGAACCTCGCAAGCTTTTAAGTGAAAGAAGCTAGACACAAAAGGCTACATGTTATACAAGTCCATTTATATAAAATGTCTAGAAAAGGTAAATTTATACAGACAGAAAGATCAGTGGTTTCCTAGGGTTAGGCATGGGAGTTTGAATGAAGTGTAAATGAGTACAAGGGAACTTTTGTGGTGGTGGCAATATTCTAAAACTAGACTAGTGATAGTTGCACAAGTCTATAAATTTAATAAAATCATTGAACTGTACAATCAGTATGGGTGAATTTTATAGTATGTAAATAATACCTCAATAATGCTGCCTTTTAAAAGTTAAATTTTTAAATTATATGTAAAACCAGTAGGTTCTCATTACACATTTCATATAATACAGATATATAAGGAGTTAGAAGTGAAAATTCCTCAGGAATGCCTGACAAAGATGGCAGATTGAACACAGGCATTTATTTCTTAAAACCTCACTAGAACTATAATAAATGAATGGCCTTTTAAAGGCATTAAACCTGAAGGTTGGAGAGAACAGGATAGGAGGCAAGATTAGCAAAGGAGGCAATGACTGATGGATGAGCAGTAACTGTCAAGGAGAATGATTCCAAAGCTGATGGTAGGCAAACCTGAAAACCAATCTACATATCTATGCTGCAAAATCAAGGCAAGGTAAAACAGAGTAAATTTTTTTAAAAACAGAGAATCAGTCCAGGAAGTCTAAAAAACCAGGAGTTCCAGTAAGAGAAAACAAAGAAAAGTGGGGAAGACATCATCAACGAAATAATTCAGGAAAATTTCCTAAAACTGAAGCCTTGAGTCCAGGTTGAAAGAGTCCACAAAGCTCCTCACAAATTAAGTAGGTGAATATAGGGATGTAATTATGAAATTTCAAAGCAGTGGTGACAATAAAGATGCTACAAACTTCCCAAGTGAAAAATAAAAAATAGGTCAGATGCAAAGATGCAAGAATAAATAGCTTTGAACTTGAATAGCCACTGCTGAAAGCTAGATGACAAAAGGGCAATGTTTTCCAAATACTGGTAGAAAATTATTTTCAACCCAGAATTCCATATTCAGCCAAATATCAATCAAATGGTAGAATAGAATAGAGGCGCTCCATTTTGAGACCTGAAAGATATTAAATATTTACTTTCTCAAAGCTACTGGAAGATGGACTCCACCAAACTGGGAAGCCAACTAAAAATGAAGAAGCATTGCACAGAGAAACTCCAATACAGAAATTTCAAAGACAATAATCTTAAAAAACAATAATCTTAATCTTCTAATCCTCTAATTCTTCCTGAATCTCCTTGAATAATCTTCTGTGTCCCTTATTCTCATACTTTCCATGTGTTTTTATATTTTATATCAATAATCCACCTTTACATGCATTTTTTAATCCTTGGGAATTTGTTTCTTCAACTATACTTTTAATTTCTAAGAATTCTTTTTTTATCCTCTGATTGATCTACCTGCAGTGTTTTTGTGGATGCAACATCTATAGAACCTCTCAATATATTAGATTTTTTAAAACTTTCTTTCCTGAATTATCAATTTCCTCTGGGGTCAGTTTTATTTCTTTTTCTTGGTCCTTTTCTTTAACGCTTTGTTTCTCTCAAATGTCTAGAGATCCTTGGCTCTCCCCTCATATTTATCAGTGAAAAACCATATTAATTAGTGTATTCGACTAGCATGAGTTTCCTCTGTAGTTGTGTAAGTCTATTTCTCTGCTGTACCTTCCTCTGAATGGGAGGTCTGATGCAGTCTGTACGTGAGTTATACAGATGTGGTAACTGGCAAGCATCACTTTAGGGTGAGCTGCCATGGAAGAGTATGTATGGTATGTATACCTCTCCTCCCAGTTGTCAAAAGCATCAGGAATTTATCCTTGGGATGCAGAAATTTAATGTATTTTCTTCCACTGCAGAGCTATTTCTCCTTTTTCCTCTACTTTATGCCTGTTGCAGAGATCTGTAGTTAACTCCAGTTCTGCTCTGCTTCTCTCTCTTCTCTCCCTGTACCCACACTAGGCATTTTCCTCAAGTAGGCAGTTTACCTTCTTCAGACAAGTATCTGGTTTAAGCTTAGGATCAACCTTCTGGTACCTTTTGCTCACTGTAACATGGACAGTGCCCCTGCTGTTTCACTTACAGAATTTAATTTACTCTTGAAGATGACCCAAGATTCCTTCCTTTTTTTTTTTTTTGCAGTACGCGGGCCTCTCACTGTTGTGGCCTCTCCCGTTGCGGAGTACAGGCTCCAGACGCGCAGGCTCAGCGGCCACGGCTCACGGGCCCAGCCGCTCTGCGGCACGTGGGATCCTCCCGGACCGGGGCACGAACCCGCGTCCCCTGCACCGGCAGGCGGACTCTCAACCACTACACCACCAGCGAAGCCCTCCTTCCTGCTTTTTATATATATTCTCTCAGACCATTTTCTCTTGAGCTACTCTTATCTTCCTAGGAAATTTGTCTTCCACATACATACAGCAGCTGTGCTTTCGGCTGCTCCAATCAATCTGATCTTATCTGCTTTCTACCTTCCATGAATTCCCGACAATGGTTTATTAACATCCTGTTTTTGTTTTGGAGCACTGTTTTGAATTAATTTTTTATGTATCTTTTCTGAAATTAAGAAATTTAGTATAGCAGGAGACGTAAACATATGAATTCACCCCACTACACTGACCCAATTTCCAGAGGAATCTTTCTAAGATGGTAGTTTAGACTAAAACGCACAACTAACTATCTCACTTAAAATACTTCCGATTTAAAATATTTCCTTAGGAGACCTTCAAGATGGCGGAGGAGTAAGAAGTGGAGATCACCTTCCTCCCCACAAATACATTAGAAATACATCTGCATGTGGAACAACTCCTACAGAACACCTACTGAATGCTAGCAGAAGACCTCAGACTTCCCAAAAGGTAGGAAATGCCCCACGTACCTGGGTAGGGCAAAAGAAAAGGGAAAAAAGAGAGACAAAAGAATAGGGATGGGACCTGAACCTCTGGGAGGGAGCTGTGAAGGAGGAAAAGTTTCCACACATTAGGAAGCCCCTTCACTGGCAGAGACGGGGGTGGGGGTGGGAAGCTTCAGAGCCACGGAGGAGGGCACAGCAACAGGGGTGCAGAGGGCAAAGTGGAGAGATTCCCGCACAGAGGATCGGTGCTGACCAGTCCGCTCACCTGCTGGGATGGGTGGGGGCTGGGAGCTGAGGCTCGGACTTCGGAGGTCAGATCCCAGGGAGAGGACTGGGGTGGGCTGTGTGAATACAGCCTGAAGGGGGCTAGTGCATCACAGCTAGCCAGGAGGGAGTCCAGGAAAAAGTCTGGAGCTGCCAAAGAGGCAAGAGACCATTGCTTCGGGGTGCTCGAGGAGAGGGGATTCAGAGCACCGGCCTAAACCAGCTCCAGAGACAGGTGCAAGCCACGGCTATCAAACGGACACCAGAGATGGGCATGAAACACCAAGGCTGCTGCTGCAGCCACCAACAAGCCTGTGTGCAAGCACAGGTCAATATGCACACCTCCCCTCCAGGGAGCCTCTGCAGCCCATCACTGCCAGGGTCCCGTGATCCAGGGACAATTTCCCCAGGAGAAAACACGGCATGCCTCAGGCTATGGCAATGTCATGCTGGCCTGTGACGCCGCAGGCTTGCCCCACATTCCGTACCCCTTGCTTCCCCCGGCCTGAGTGAGCCAGAGCCCCCTAATCAGCTGTTCCTTTAACCCCGTCGTGTCTGAGCGAAGAACAAAACTCCTCAGGTGACCTACATGCAGAGGCGGGGCCGAATCCAAAGCTGAACCCCAGGAACTGTGAGAACAAAGAAGAGAAAGGGAAATTTCTCTCAGCAGCCTCAGGAGCAGCAGATTAAATCTCCACAATCAGTTTGATGTACCCTGCATCTGTGGAATACCTCAATAGACAAAAAATCATCCCAAAATTGAGGCGGTGAACTTTGGGAGCAACAATATATACATTTTTTTCATTTTTCTCTTTTTCCCGTGTGCCTGACAGGGTCTTGATGCTCACACCGGGTGTCAGGCCTGTGGCTCTGAGGTGGGAGAGCTGAGTTCAGGACATTGGTCTACCAGAGACCTCCTAGCTCCATATAATATCAAACAGCAAAAGCTCTGCCAGAGATCTCCATCTCAACGCTAAGACGCAGCTCCACTCAATGACCAGCAAGCTACAGTGCTGGACACCCTATGCCAAGCAACTAGCAAGACAGGAACACAACCCTACCCATTAGCAGAGAGGCTGCCTAAAATCATAATAAGATCACAGACACACCAAAACACAACACTGGATGGGGTCCTGCCCATCAGAAAGAGAAGATCCAGCCTCAGCCACCAGAACACAGGCACCAGTTCCCTCCACCAGGAAACCTACACAATCCACTGACCAACCTTACCCACTGGGGGCAGACACCAAAAACAACGGGAACTACGAACCTGCAGCCTGTGAAAAGGAGACCCCAAACACAGTAAGTTAAGCAAAATGAGAAGACAGGGAAACACACAGTAGATGAAGGGACAAGGTAAAAACCCACCAGAACAAACAAATGAAGAGGAAATAGGCAGTCTACCTGAAAAAATATTCAGAGTAATGATAGTAAAGATGATCCAAAATCTTGGAAATAGAATGGAGAAAATACAAGAAAGGACTAGAAGAACTAAAGAGCAAACAAACAATGATGAACAACAAAATAAATGAAATTAAAAATTTTCTAGAAGGAATCAATAGCACAATAACTGAGGCAGAAGAACGGATAAGTGACCTGCAAGATAAAATAGTGAAAATAACGACCACAGAGCAGAATACAGAAAAAAGAATGAAAAGAATTGAAGATAGTCTCAGAGACCTCTAGGACAACATTTATCGCACCAACATTCAAATTATAGAGGTCCCAAATAAATAAGAAAAAGAAAGGGTCTGAGAAAATCTTTCAAGAGATTATAGTTGAAAACTTCCCTAATATGGGAAAGGAAATAGTCAAGCCCAGGAAGCACAGAGAGTCCCATACAGGATAAATGCAAGGAGAAACAGGCCAAGACACATATTAATCAAACTACCAAAAATTAAATACAAAGAGAAAATAGTAAAAGCAGCAAGGGAAAAACAATGAATAACATACAAGGGAATGCCCATAAGGTTAACAGCTGATCTTTCAGCAGAAACTCTGCAAGCCAGAAGGGAGTAGCAGGACATATTTAAAGTGATAAAAGGGAAAAACCTACAACCAAGATTATTCTACCCAGCAATGATCTCATTCAGATTCGATGGAGAAATTAAAACCTTTACAGAAAACCAAAAGCTAAGAGAATTCAGTACCACCAAACCAGCTTTACAACAAATGCTAAATGAACTTCACTAGGCAGGAAACACAAGAGAAGGAAAAGACGTACACTAACAAACCAAAAACAATTAAGAAAATGGTAAAAGAACATACATCGATAATTACCTTGGGGTAAACAGATTAAATGCTCCAACCAAAAGACAAAGACCGGCCGAATGGATACAAAAACAAGACCCTTATATATGCTGTCTACAAGAGACCCACTTCAGACCTAGGGACACATACAGACTGCAAGTGAGGGGATAGAAAAAGATATTCCATGCAAATGGAAATCAAGAGAAAGCTGGAGTAGCAATTCTCATATCAGACAAAAGAGACTTTGAAATAAAGACTATTACAAAAGACAAGGAAGGACACTACATAATGGTGAAGGGATCAATACAAGAAGAAGATATAATAATTGTAAATATTTATGTAACCAACATAGGAACACCTCAATATATAAGGCAAATGCTAACAGCCATAAAAGGGGAAATTGACAGTAACACAATAATAGTAGGGGACCTTAACACCCCACTTTCACCAATGGACAGATCATCCAAAACGAAAATAAATAAGGAAACACAAGCTTTAAATGACACATTAGGGCTTCCCTGGTGGCACAGTGGTTGAGAGTCCACCTGCCGATGCAGGGGTCATGGGTTCATGCCCAGGTCCGGGAAGATCCCACATGCCGCGGAGCGGCAGGCCTGTGAGCCATGGCCGCTGGGCCTGAGCGTCCAGAGCCTGTGCTCAGCAACGGGAGAGGCCACGGCAGTGAGAGGCCCATGTACCACACACACACAAAAAAAGACACATTACACAAGATGGACTTAATTGATATTTATAGGACATTCCATCCAAAAACCACAGAATACACTTTCTTCACAAGTGCTCATGGAACATATCCAAGATAGATCATATCTTGGGTCACATATCAAGCCTTGGTAAATTTAAGAAGACTGAAATCATATCAAGTATCTTTTCCGACCACAATGCTATGAGACTAGATATCAATTACAGGAAAAAATCTGTAAAAAATACAAACACATGGAGGCTAAACAATACACTACTAAATAACCAAGAGGTCACTGAAGAAACCATAGAGGAATTCAAAAAATAACTAGAAATAAATGACAATGAAAACACAATGACTCAAAACCTATGGGATGCAGCAAAAGCAGTTCTAAGAGGGAACTTGATAGCAATACAAGCCTACCTCAAGAAAGAAGAAACATCTCAAATAAACAACCTAACCTTACACCTAAAAGCAGTTTGAGAAAGAAGAACAAAAAAACCCCAGTGTTAGTAGAAAGAAAAAATCATAAAGATCAGATCAGAAATAAATGAAATAGAATGAAGGAACAATAGCAAAGATCAATAAAACTAAAAGCTGGTTCTTTCAGAAGATAAACGAAATTGATAAACCATTAGCCAGACTCAGCAAGAAAAAAGGGAGAATACTCAAATCAATAGAATTAGAAATGAAAAAGGAAAAGTAACAACTGACACTGCAGAAATACAAAGGATCATGAGAGATTACTACAAGCAAGTATATGCCAAAAAAATGGACAATCTGGAAGAATTGGACAAATTGTTAGAAAAGCACAACTTTCCGAGACTGAACCAGGAAGAAAGAGAAAATATAAACAGACCAATCACAAGCACTGAAACTGAGACTCTGATTAAAAATCTTCCAACAAACAAAAGCCCCAGACCAGATGGTTTCACAGGCGAATTCTATCAAAAATTTAGAGAAGAGCTAACACCTATCCTTCTCAAACTCTTCCAAAATATAGCAGAGGGAGGAACACTCCCAAACTCATTCTAAGAGACCACCATCACCCTGATACCAAAACCAGACAAAGATGTCACAAAGAAAGAAAACTACAGGCCAATATCACTGATGAACATAGATTCAAAAATCCTCAACAAAATACTAGCAAACAGAATCCAACACCACATTAAAAGGATCATACACCATGATCAAGTGGCGTTTATCCCAGGAATGCAAGGATTCTTCAATATACGCAAATCAATGTGATACACCACATTAACAAATTGAAGGATAAAAACCATATGATCATTTCAATAGATGCAGAAAAAGCTTTTGACAAAATTCAACACTCATTTATGATAAAAATCATCCAAAAGTAGGCATAGAGGGAACTTACCTCAACATAATAAAGGCCGTATATGACAAACCCACAGTCAACATCGTTCTCAATGGTGAAAAACTAAAACCATTTCCACTAAGATCAAGAACAAGACAAGGTTGTCCACTCTCACCACTATTATTCAATATAGTTTTGAAAGTTTTAGCCACAGCAATCAGAGAAGAAAAAGAAATAAAAGGAATCCAAATCAGAAAAGAAGAAGTAAAGCCGTCACTGTTTGCAGATGACATGATACTATACATAGAGATCCTAAAGATGCTACCAGAAAACTACTAGAGCTAATCAACGAATTTGGTAAAGTAGCAGGATACAAAATTAATGCACAGAAATCTCTTGCATTCCTATACACTAATGATGAAAAATATGAAAGAGAAATTAAGGAAACACTCCCATTTACCACTTCAACAAAAGAATAAAATGCCTAGGAATAAACCTACCTAAGGTGACAAAAGACCTGTATGCAGAAAACTATAAGACACTGATGAAAAAAATTAAAGATGATACAAACAGATGGAGAGATATACCATGTTATGGATTGGAAGATTCAACATCGTGAACATGACTATACTACCCAAAGCAATCTACAGATTCAATGCAATACCTATCAAACTACCAATGGCATTTTTCACAGAACTAGAACAAAAAATTGCATAATTTGTATGGAAACACAAAAGACCCCAAATAGCCAAAGCTATCTTGAGAACGAAAAACGAAGCTGGAGGAATCAGGCTTCCTGCCTTCAGACTATACTACAAAGCTACAGTAAACAAGACAGTATGGTACTGGCACAAAATCAGAAATATAGATCAATGGAACAGGATAGAAAGCCCAGAGATAAACCCATGCACATATGGTCACCTTATTTTCAATAAAGAAGACAAGAGTATACAATGGAGAAAAGATAGCCTCTTCAGTAAGTGGTGCTGGGAAAACTGGACAACTACATGTAAAAAAATGAAATTAGAACACTCCTTAACACCATATACAAAAATAAACTCCAAATGGATTAAAGACCTAAATGTAAGGCCAGGCACTATAAAACTCTGAGAAGAAAACAGGCAGAACACTCTATGACATAAATCACAGCAAGATCCTTTTTGACACACCTCCTAGAGAAATGGAAATAAAAACAAAAATAAACAAATGGGACCTAATGAAACTTAAAACCTTTTGCACAGCAAAGGAAACCATAAACAAGACCAAAAGACAACCCTCAGAATTGGAGAAAATATTTTCAAATGAAGCAACTGACAAAGGATTAATCTCCAAAATTTACAAGCAGCACATGCAGCTCAATATCAAAAACACAAACAACCCAATACAAAAATGGGCAGAAGACCTAAACAGACATTTCTCCAAAGATATACAGATTGCCAACAAACACATGAAAGAATGCTCAACATCACTAATCGTTAGAGAAATGCAAATCAGAACTACAGTGAGGTATCACCTCACACCAATCCAAACGGCAATCATCAAAAAATCTACAAACAATAAATGCTGGAGAGTGTGTGGAGAAAAGGGAACCCTCTTGCACTGTTGGTGGGAATGTAAATTGATACAGCCACTATGGAGAACAGTATGGAGGCTCCTTAAAACACTAAAAATAGGTGCTTCCCTGGTGGCACAGTGGTTGGGAGTCTGCCTGCCGATGCAGGGGACACGGGTTCGTGCTCTGTTCTGGGAAGATCCCACATGCCGCGGAGCAGCTGGGCCCGTGAGCCATGGCTGCTGGGCCTGTGCGTCCGGAGCCTGCACGTCCAGAGCCTGTGCTCTGCAATGGGAGAGGCCGCAACGGTGAGAGGCCCGCGTACCGCAAAAAAAAAAAAAAACAAAACACACACTAAAAATAGAACTACCATACGACCCAGCAATCCCACTACTGGGCATATATCCTGAGAAAACCATAATTCAAAAAGAGTCATGTACCACAATGTTCACTGCAGCTCTATTTACAATAGCCAGGACATGGAAGCAACCTAAGTGTCCATCGACAGATGAATGGATAAAGAAGATGTGGTACATATATACAATGGAATATTACTAAGCCATAAAAAGAAACGAAATTGAGTTATCTGTAGTGAGGTGAACGGACCTAGAGTCTGTCATACAGAGTGAAGTAAGTCAGAAAGAGAAAAACAAATACCGTACGCTAACACATATATATGGAGTCTAAAAAAAAAAAGGTTCTGAAGAACCTAGGGGCAGGCCAGGAATAAAGTAGCAGACATAGAGAATGGATTTGAGGACACGGGGAGGGGGAAGGGTAAGCTGGGATGAAGTGAGAGAGTGGTATGGACTTATATATACTACCAAATGTAAAATAGATAGCTAGTGGGAAGCAGCCACATAGCACAGGGAGATCAGCTCAGTGCTTTGTGACCACCTAGGGGGTGGGATAGGGAGGGAGGGAGTGAGACGCAAGAGGGAGGAGATATGGGGATATAGGTATATGTATAGCTGATTCACTTATAAAGCAGAAACTAACACACCATAGTAAAGCAATTATACTCCAATAAAGATATTTAAAAAAATAAAAATTAAATAAAATACTTTCTTAGCTCCAGCACAGAGACCAAGTTCTTTTGCCTGACATGATGGATCCTTAACAACTTGGCATTTGTTCATGCTACCTCACACAAGAAAGCATTGATTGCCCTTTTCTCTGGCTAGTATCATTGCCTATGTTTACCTGAAACTGTATTATCAATCCTTGTTTACGTGTTCTGATTCCTCACTAAACTGTAAGATCAAGAGCAATGACCTTACCTGCCCTTGATCTTAGGCACTCAAAGAGCCTATCACATAATAGATGATCATTTTATAAATGAGAATTCAGGCACTTAAGTGCTATGTAATCTGGGAGATATATCTCAGACCAATGAGCCACAAATAAAAGAATTTTCGAGCTAGAAGAAACCTTAAAGGTTATGTTTATTAAATGAACAAATCGTAGGGCCCAAGAACCTTGTGCAAACTGTTCTGTACTACCAAGCAGAATAAATCACTCCATTAAATATGACCCCCATGGTACATTATTCATGTACCCCTCTTGCAGCCCTTATCCTTCTATTCTGTTGTTAATTTTTTCTCAAGGACTAAGACAGTGTAAAATTTATCTGTGTATCACTAACACCTGGGCACAAAGAAAGTGCTATGTAAATATCTATGGTATGAATGTATAAATGAATGCTGAGGAGAACTGAATTTTGTATTGGTTTCTACTACTAATTCATTCAAGGATAGGGAGCAAGTCACATAATCTCTCTGAGTCCCAATTTCTTAACTTGTGTCATGGAGGTTATAATCTCATCCAATTATTTCCCAAATCAATTGGAAAGATCTGTGTGAAACCAATATGGAAAACAATGCAATACTACCACAGTACAAACCAATACTACCACAGTCACATATCCCCCATGTGAAACTAGTAAGAAAATAAAGAGGACTGAGCCACAGGGAAAAGTCTGAGTTGGGGAGAAAAATGTCCTTTACAGCCTGGTAAACCAGTACACGTTTTTACCAAGCAGGTGTCATCCTCTCTGCCATATGGCATGAGCCCCAGGGCCCCTCCTCCTCACTAAGGAACAACAGAGCTAAGGCTTTACTGCAGTCTCCTTTATAAGACCTCTCTGACATCATCTTTCTCAGTTCCCTGCCACAGTGAAAACAATCCAGGACAGGGACTCAGACGACCCTAGTTCTAATCTGGTTGTGCCACAATAGCAATTATGAGCCTTCAGGAAAGTCTGTTTTCCTACCTGTGAAGTGGGGATGCTAATCTGTTCACTAAGTAATTGTGAGGACTAATTATGCTAACATACATAAAGTTACTAGCACACTGCCTGGCACATATTAGCTACACGATAAATAATAGCTGTTACTCCTCCTATAAAGGCATAAAGACATTTGTGCCACAAGGCACAGCTCAGCTTTGGTTAAGGTCCCTTCTTCAATAATTTGCAGTTCAATAATGGGGAGAAACTCCCAAGGATCTTAACATTAGCAAATTCTTCCCCACCTTTTAATTGTATCTATTCCATTTGATGAAAGAATGAATAAGGGGAAAGCGATACAGACTGGGAATCAGATATCTACTGCCATTAACCATTCTCAATTTCAGTTTTATCATCGATTATACAAGGATAATAACCCACCTCATTAAACTCCTATGAAGATTAAAAGAGGTAGTGAATAAGAAAGGACTCAGTATGCTACAAGGCAATGGACATATGAACATTTTTTATTATTGATTACAGTATAAATGACTCAGAATAAACCAATCCCCATTGCTGAAAGCATGGTTCAAAGTATTTGGATGGTGACTCAGTATTGTGTTAGAATGTATGACTCCCCCACTTAAAATTCTTCAATAGCTTCTCATTACCTTTAAGATAAAGTTAAAATTCCTACATGATCTGACCTGCCTCCCCTCCCCTCCCCTCCCCTCCCCACCAGCCACCTCTAGTCCCTTCACACTTCACATCCCAATCATAACAAACCACTTGCAGTTCTCTGTACAAGCCTACCTCACGAACTTCCTTGTCTTGGCACATGCTAATTATTCTCTGTCGGGAATACGCTTGTCTCTTCATAATTCTTCCCCAAGATAACGAATTCAGCTCAGACTGCACCATCAAGAAGCTTTCTTTATACACCCAACCTTTTATTCAGTAAATTGTTCCTTGCCAGATGCCAGGGGTCCAGTAATTGACAAGTGAGACACAGCCCCTGGCCTCGTGAAGTTTTAGCAGGCTGCACTGTAAGTGTTTGTGCCTTCGTGTCACTTACAGGATTGGGAGATTCTTAGGAGTTGGGATAATGTCTGATTCATCCCTATATTGCCACTTCTCCACACAGGACCTGGCATAGAATAGGGGCTTTGCAAATGTTTAGTAAATCAATATGAAATAACCAACTTTGCACAAGAGACAACACTGGATATAAAGAATAGCAGTATTCTAGTATATAAGTCACAGCTTAATAGCCATTAAGACCCTTTTGGATACATCAGCATCTCATCTTATAATCTGCCTTGGAAAACAGAATTTGTAAGTTATGAAGGGCAGAGGGACCTTTGAGGTCACCAGTGACTCCTATCACATTCCTTCAAGTGATAGGGCATTCACTACAACTTCAGAGGACAGAATGAATGACCTTAAATTAATAGGATCTGCTCCCTTCAACAATTAGCCCTAATCCTGGTTTTGTAGACCCAACCAACCCAAAAGAAAGAATTCTCCTCTAAATGCAACTATTTGAAGACATCTCTAAGTAAAGTGTATCATTCTCATTTATTGATGAAAAAACTGAAGCTCAGAAAGGCAAACTGGCTTTCGTAAGGGTCAAAGTGAAAACTGAAAATTGAGCCTAGCAGCCAGTTCTTCTGGTTCCAGGGTTAGGATTTCTAGCGCATTCATAAATTAAAGCTGGAAGGGATGTTTGTTGTTTATTAAGTCCAATTCCTTTACTCTGAGGCCCAGGGTGGGAAAGTGACCAAGATGAGTACCCCCCAGCCCAGGCTCTGCATCTACCACACTTGACTTGATCCCTAAAAAATCATACCTGCCCATATCAGAATAGAGGAAATAAAGGCTTACCAAAGTGTTAGAAGAATTATAATCCTCAGCTGATTTATCTGCAAAAGGAAAAAGACAAGGGACTCAGTCAGTAAACAATTACAGTTAATCCTTTCTTGAGACCTAAGGAAGCCTATTCACTAAAGCACTTGCCAAGCTCAGAATAATAACAGTGTTACTGGTACTACAGGCCCAACACCATTTTAAACACATTATACACATTACGTCCTCTAATCCTCACTACAGTTCTCAGTACTATTAGTATGTCCACTTTCACAGATTTGGAAACTGATGTTCAGAGAAGAGAAGTAATTTGTCCACAAATTACTTAGCACAAAGGTTATTAGGAGTCAAGATTTGAATCCTGGTCTAATTCTAAATACTAGGTTAGAACTATATCCACATCATCAGGCCTCAATGATCAAGGAAATTTCCTGTATTCTAAGAGAAAGGGAAAGCATTCCTGGCTGGCATCACCCTGAGCCATCTATAACAAATCATGACCAGCAAGTGGCTTTAGCTTTTAGAAAGGATCCTTCTACATCCATGTCTATTCCCCACAAGGAGAGAAAGACTAAGCCTTAGGAAAAGAGATGTATTAGTCATCTCAAGTATAATTAAAGGCAGGGTCTTATTTCTAAGAATAGGTCCAAGCTCCTTCAATCAGATAATCACCATATTTTATTAATTCCGAGACATGTATTTTTTCACGTTAACATTTCAGAAAGAGATGTGTCCTACAATCAAAAGTATTTCATGATTTAATTGGCAGCTTCTTTTTCTTTAGGGGCATGTAAAATAACAATGCACCTTACAATCAATGATATCTTAGACTTGATAAACTATGAAACAGACCCAATGGAAATCTTAGCAAGAAAATAAGTTTAAAGACCAAGTATTGTGTTTGGATTTATTCTTTAATTCCTAAAAGTCCAAGAAGAAATTGATTTCACCAGTTCACCACCAATGGGAATTAAGGAGAAGAAATATTATATCAAATCCTACATCTTCCTCACCGAGAAACAAGCCCAGAGAATGTCCAAGATCTCAATTCCATCATACATGAAAGTATCAGGTATAGCTTCTTTGGTCCTATGACAAATTATGAACCCATAAACTGTGACAATATGTTCTTAAAACAAACCCTGAATAGCCAGCTGTACTCTGGATAAATCAATTCAGAATATAGCTTAAACATAATTCACTTGTTTTTCTTGTCCAAAAGCACATTCTATACCAAGTGCAATACTATGCCTTCCTTGCACCACCCCTAACCTTATGTACTGCTAGTATTTTTGAGGACTGGGTATTCTGGTAATAAATATATCTCCACCATATAAAAAATAAGTACGTTTGCTCCTTTTAAATGTGATGTACAATTTCTGTATATAAAAATCAAATTCCATAGCACAGAATGACAGAGCAGAAAGTACTTGCAATCCCTTCATTTTACAAATAAATAAACTCGGGTTCAGAGGAAAAGAAACTGGTTCAAGGTTACATAAATCAGTCGCAAAGTAGGGCTAAAACCCAGAACCTGGCATTGTCAATCTAGTCAAGGCTTTGCTTATCACATTAGCTACTAGTTGGTACAGAAGATAAAGTGATGAAAAGACAGGAAACTTAACAAAAAATTGGCACGGAGGATTGTGCTTGGGCTTTTAGACAGCGAAGGATTTAAAGGCCCAAGTTGAAAACACACTTCCAACACTGGTATATCACTCAACTGATATGTTGAGGTTCTATGAATAAGTCACTTAATTTCCCTGAGCCTAATTAATTTCACTGAGTCTGCAAAATGGGGATAATGCCCTTGCGTTTCCAATCTCCCAAGGCCGTCATGAGAATCAAATGAGATGGTTTATGTGCAAGCATATACAAATTGAAGTAGTGTTATCATAATTAATAGTATGAGAAGAAAGGAAATAGGAAAATGAGAGATAGGACATTAAAAATAACTGTGCCAGGGCTTCCCTGGTGGCGCAGTGGTTGAGAGTCCGCCTGCCGATGCAGGGGATGCGGGTCCGTGCCCCGGTCCGGGAGGATCCCACATGCCGCGGAGCGGCTGGGCCCGTGTGTCATGGCCACTGACTGAGCCTGCGCGTCCGGAGCCTGTGAGGCGCAACGGGAGAGGCCACAACAGTGAGAGGCCCGCGTACCGCAAAAAAATAAAAAATAAAAAAATAACTGTGCCATAAACAACAAGGTCCTGCATATAATACAGATAACTATAATCAGTATCCTGTGAAAAACCATAATGGAAAAGAATATTTTAAAAAAGAATGTATTTATAACCGAATCACTTTGCTGTACAGCAGTAATTAACACAACATTGTAAATCAACTATACTTCAATTAAAAAAAATTTTTTTTTTAAAGTGCCAAATATACAGTTTTGCTTGGAGTTGCCTTGGTCTTCAACTTACAGAAAACAAAAAATCCCTCACGTGTGTATGCATGTGCACACACACACACATTTGCACAAATTTATACACACAGAAGTAGCTGTATGGACACATATCTATACATTCTATACATATACACTCAATGTTATTCATTTATGCATGCATGGAACATATACACAATTACCTGAATGTGTATATCTATACCCATATTTAGTCATAAATACTTAAGTGGACTTTAATTCCAAACATATGCAAACCCACATAGCTATGCTTCCATATACATAAATAGTATTTGTACACATCTACACACATATACATAAAAACAGATTCTTCGAAAGACTTTGCTGCTGAGGCTTTCAAAGCCAGCTTCTAATCTGAAGTCTCCACAACAAACTCTTGAAAACACAAGCCGTAACCTAGAAAACTTTCCTACCCATCACCCCTCAACCCCAATACTGCCTTGGAATGACCCAGTCCCTCAATGGAAGAAGTGATACAGACCCAGCAGGCCAGATATCAGGAAGGAAACATGCTAGGAACATGTATGACCCTCTCCAGGGCACCACTATGCAGCATGAGCAAAGCTGCAGTCTGTCATCCTCACCACCTGTGCCTACTGCTGCAAGCCAGATACTTGCTGGGGAAAGCATCCTTCAAAATTAGCTAGTTCATCCCGGCTCTCACCTTCCCCAACAATACTGCCCTTTGAAAGAGACAGCATGAACACCAGAAAAAGCACTGGACTCAGAGTTAAGACCAGTGGTTAAGAGATCACTAATGTAGCCACATTAGAAGGGCATTTTGGGCTCTAATGTTTGCAAAACAAGGGGAAACTGGAAGTGGTATATACTAAAGATACTTCTTGCCCTAACATTCTAAGATGCTATATACAAGGCAAGTTTCCAGAAATGTAGGCCTTCCTATGACTTGCCTAAGAAAAGAAAAATCTCTCTGCTATGGAAGGAGGTGCTCCAAATAGAGTTACTAGAAGCAAGTGGTAAACTGAAAAGGTACTGGTCTAGGAATTAGGAGACCTGGATTCTAATCCCAATTCTGCAATTAAAAACATTCTGAAAAACACAGTCCCTTATACATATAGAGAGAGTACATCTAAAGAACATTTATTATTACTGGCCAGTTTTTCATTGGACTGATTGGACTGATAAAAATCAGTTCCTTGAGGAAGAAAGTGGGCTTGCCTACTTAACTGGGTTATCACATAACCTACTGATATTGAAAACGATGATAATGATGGCTACATTTTCATGGTGCCATTTTGCAACCTATAAAGAACTTTCGTATCAATGAGCTCATTTATCCTCATTACAACCTCTTGAGATAGGAATTATTATTCTCATTTTGAAGCTCAAAGAAATGAACTACTAGAACATAATGAGTATCAGAATCTAGATCTTCTAGCACAAAGTCTATGTTCTTAACACGTAATATCACAGTACTTTTTCAAAACATGCAGTTTCAGAGTAAAGACTCAAGTTTGATGCAAAAACCCATGATCTTGGCTCTCAAATTCCAAAATTCCATCTTAGCGAACGTGCCATCTCCACTCTTTTGAAAAACGCTCTTCCTCCACCCCACACCAATAGGCATCTACTAAGATGAAAACCTCTTTTTTCCTAGACTGCCCTGGACACAATCCCCATACCTGTAAAGCTCATGTACTTCTGGCTGTTGGAGGTCTTCTTCGAGTTATAAAATTCTAATACATCCAGGACAGCCTGCGGGTTTTTCTTCTGCTCCGACTTGGTGATATTTGATGTCTGAAGCAAGCGGGCCCACTGCTCTGGCATCCCCTACAAGAGAGACATGCGAGGCTGTCAGCAAGGCATAATCACAGGGGACCCTGAATGAAATTCAGAACTAACTCTGACAACTGATGGCAGCTAAAGATGGGTTTAGTCATTCCTTTCTCTCTCTGCCCTCAGAGTTCCACACTGGTCTCTCTTATAACACATCTCTTACTATATCTGTCATTTCTTGTGGTATTTGCCCCTTCACCAGGCTATTCCTCCTTTACAGCAGCAATCATGTCTGATTTGTCTCTGGATCATCAGTGCCCAGCACAGAGCCTGATGTTAAGGGGCCACTTAACCGAGGTCTATTTAAGGAATAGAGATTCAAAGGCTTCTCTAGTACAATTCTGGAGGGGAGGAATGTGTCCCTCTCATTACTATAAGAAGATAGTAATGAGGGTCTCGGGCAAAGATAGAGGCATCAGGAAGTCTGGAAAGGATTAAATCTAACAGTGCATAGCCAGAACTCTGAAAGACCAAATGTCTTTCTGTGGCCCAGGACTTACTGTAAACTCGCCTGTGACAGCATCAAAACCAACGTGAATCGTGTGCTCAAAATCTGAAGGAAGAGAAATCTCTGGCCGTTCCTTCTCCTTCTTTTTATTTGCTGTAAGAGAAACAGGAAAAAGGAGATAAAAACAAGGACATTACTACATTTTTAGGCTTATTTAGCTCTTTGTTGAGCTCTAAGCTCCTTTAGAGGCCAAGGACTGTGATACAAATGAGTCAGTTGACCCAGAGCAAGTCACTTCCTTTTTTCTGAACCCTGGTTTCCCCATCTGCAAAATGAGAAGACTCAAGTAGATGGTCTCTAAAGAGCCTTCCAACCCAGACATCCTACATTCTATGAGCTTATATAACCTGCTTCTGTTTGTTTGATCCTTGATTATGGACCACTTTAAGGTTCTCTACATTACAGAATTTTAGATTTGGAAATTGTTTTAATTAAATGAATAGCTAATATTTTATCATGTGCAATGATTCAAGTTCCTTCTTTTTTCTATTATAGTTGATTTAAATATTATATTAGTTTCAGGTGAACAACACTGTAATTCAATATTTGTATAGATTATACTCCATTTAAAGTTGTTATAAAATATTGGCTATATGCCCTGTGCTGTAAAGTATATCCTTGTATCTTATGAATTAATTCAAGTTCTTTATTAATATTCACTGTAGCCTCACAACAACCCTGTAGTTAGGTACTGTCATCCTTATTCTGCAGATAAAGAAACTGAAGCACAGAGACTAAGTTATTTGCCCAAGATCAACTGGATAGTAACTGGCAGCAGTCAGACCCAAATCCAGGCCGTCTGGCCCAGGCCCTGAGCACTAAACCACTCTACTATGCTGCTTCCCTAGGCTACAAACTTAAAGAATCACTAAGTCTGAATATTTGTAATCATCAAGGGTGTTGCATACAGTAGGTGTTCACTAAGGTTCTGGCATAAAAAGCTTCAATATTTAAAGAGTTGTCGTGCCCTTGTCGTACCCTCGTATTCCACCAAGATTCATATGTTCTTAACTCCCAGTACCTCAGAATGTGACTTTATTTGGAAACAGAGCCATTGCAGATATAATTATTTAAAATATGATTAGGTCAAACTGGAGTAGGGTCAGCCCCCTAATCCAGTCAATGTCCTTATAAAAAGGGGATATTTGAAGACAAACGTACACAAGGAGAACACCTTATGAAGATAAAGACAGAGATCAGAGCAATGCTTCTTCAAGCCCAACAAATCACCAGAAGCTACGAGAGAGGAATGGAACAGATTTTTCCTCACAGGTATCAGAAGGAACCAACCCTACAAACACCTTGATCTTGGACTTCTAACCTCCAAAACTAAAACAATAAATTTCTGTTATTTAAGACCCCTAGTTTGTGGTAATTTGTTGCAGCAGCTCTAGCAAACTAATATAATCCTTTTCCAACTCAAAAGACTTTCTGGCCTTGGTATTAGCTAGACCTAGTCCACTGGAGCCTCAAAACAACTGTGTGACAAGCAGGGTAGTGATTTTGGTGCCCATATGACAGAAGAAGCCAGAGGTTCCAAGAAGTTAAGTAGCCTGCCCAATGTTACAGAGCAAGTTAGAAGCAGATCTGGGGCCAGGACTGAGGTCTTCAGCCTCCCAACCCCAAGGCCTTTGTATTCTCTTACACTACTATATATAAAATAGATAACTAATAAGGACCTACTGCACAGCACAGGGAACTCTACTCAATACTCTGTAATGGCATATATTACATTATATAATAGTAATATATATTATTACTATGCTTTTAGAAAAGAATCTAAAAAAGAATGGATATATGTGTATGTATACCAGATTCACTTTGCTGTACACCTGAAACTAACAAAACATTGTAAGTCAACTATACCCCAATAAAAATTTTAAAAATAAAAGCTATAATTTCATACACAAGAAAACCCTCAACAATAAGAAAACGCAATTAATGAAATACGCAAAAGACCTGAAGAGACACATCACCAAAGAAGATATAGATAGAAAAGATACTCAATATTGTATTTCATTAGGGAACTGCAATTAAAACAACAATGAAAAACCACTACACACCTATTAGAATGGCCAAAATCCAAAACTGACAACACCAAATACTAACAAGAATGTGGGGCAACAAGAATTTTCATTCATTAGTAGTGGGAATGCAAAATGGTACAGTCACTAAGACATGTTGGCAGTTTCTCACAAAATTAAACATACTCTTACCATACAATATAGCATTCGTGCTCCTTTGTTATTTACCCAAAGGAGCTGATAACTTGTTCACACAGAAACTTTCACGTGGATGTTTGCAGCAGCTCTATTCATAATTACCAAAACTTGGAAGCAACCAAGGTGTCCTTCCATAGGTGAATGGATAAGTAAACTGTGATACATCCAGAAAATGGAATATTATTCAGCACTAAGAAGAAATGAGCTATCAAGCCATGAAAAGATAATGAGGAACCTTAAATACATATTACTAGGTGAAAGAAACCAGTCTGAAAAGACTATATACCATATGCTTCCAACTATCTGACATTCTGACAAAGGTAAAACTATGGAGACAGTATTAAGGGTCAGTGGTTGCCACAGATTTGAGGGGAAGGAGGGGTAAATTACCAGAGCACAGAGGAATTTTAGGGTGGTGAAACTATTCTATATGATACTATAATGGTGGATATTTGTCTTTATATACATACACTTGTTCAACTCATAGACGTAAAACACCAAGAGTGAACTCTAACGTAAAATACAGACTTAAGGTGAATATGATGTGTTGATGTAGGTTCACATATTGTAATGTACCACCCCGGTATAGGATATTGGTAGTGAGGTAAGTTGTACATATGTGTGGGCAGGAGGTTTATAGGAAATCTCTGTACTTTCCACTCAATATTGCTGTGAACGTAAAACTGCTCTAAAAAATAAACTCTTTTTTTTAAAGACTTTGAGAACTCTGCTCTACAGACTTACATCTTCTTTATCTCCCACTACAGGCATACCTCGTTTTACTGTGCTTGGAGTTACTGCACTTCACAGATATTATACCTTTTACAAATTGACGATTTGTGGCAACCTTGCATTGTCAGATGATGGTTAGCATATTTTAGCAATAAAGTTTTTTTTTTTTTGCGGTACGTGGGCCTCTCACTGTTGTGGCCTCTCCCGTTGCGGAGCACAGGCTCCGGACGCGCAGGCTCAGTGGCCATGGCTCACGGGCCCAGGCGCTCCACGGCATGTAGGATCTTCCCCAACCGGGTCACGAACCCGTGTCCCCTGCATCGGCAGGCAGACTCTCAACCACTGCGCCACCAGGGAAGCCCGCAATAAAATATTTTTTAATTAAGGTATGTACATTGTTTATTTAAACATAAATGTACACTTAATAGACTACAGTATAGTGTAAACATAAGTTTTATATGCATTTGGAAACCAAAAAAATTCATGTGACTTTTTATTGTGATGCTCACTTTATTGTGGTAGTGAGCATCACAATAAAACTGGAACTAAACCCACAGTATCTCCAAGGCATGCCTGTACTTATGTTTCACACATTCTACACCACTGAACCAGTGATGGTTCACCAAACGTAATGGGCTCTTTCACACCTCTTCCTATTGTCTCAAGTTACTCCCTCTGCCTGTGAATCCTGCCTTTCCCTTTCCCTTCCCTTGCCACCTCACCACACAAACCCTTTTATTTATCCTTGTCAGGTCTCAGCTTAAAGGTCATCTCTTCTGTGAAGTCTTCCCTGATCTCTAGGTTGGGGAGTTCTTCACCCTCCCTTCTGTTCCCACAGCACCATTATAGTAATTGCCTATTTTAAGGGTCTATTTTTCCAACCAGACTGAATTCTAAGTTCAGGGGCCATGTCTAATTTATCACGAATCCCCAACAGCTAGCAAAAGCCAGGCATAAAATAGGTGCTCAGACACTGAGTGAAGAAAGGAACAAACAATCAGACACCTAACTCAACTTGACAAGGAGTCTAAGGAATCTGCCTAAGACATGCAAATTCTCTCCAGGGCAGGAATAAATGTTCCATTTTTATCAGCTCTGACATGATTTTCACAATCCCGTTTTAAAATCCTGCTCTGTGGTAGCTCAGCACACTGGCCAAAAGATATTCTGAGGTCCTAATGCCTCCACAGACCCAATATAACCCTGATGAAAGGCAGCAAAATGCAGGGGGCGGCGGTGGGGGGTGGGGGGGAGGACACACAAGAAGGTCTAGAATCCAGGCCAGTTTTGCCTCTACCACACCATACAGTCCAGGTGCTCAGCTTTCTCATCTGAACAATGGGGAGAATGAACTAGATGATCTTAAGTGCCCTTTCAGCTCCTACACTCCAAATGTCTTTGAAAACAGAAAGATCAGCACTCTCAAAGCCCTGTATCTACATTTCTTCCTGACACAGCATCCCACAGTTTTAATAGGTACTTCATATACATCATCTCATATAATCACCACAATCCTGAGAGTCAACTTTACCTGGAGATTAGGAAATTGAAGCATGGACCTGCCTACAGTTCTTGAAGTAATTCAAATTCAAAAAGTGTGGCATCAAGAGCCAAGGCCCTTTACATTCTACTACTTTACCTCCCCTAAAGAATTTCAAGTTGAATCAAGAAAGCATACTTTGTTATGATGAGAAGAAATGACATTAAATAAGAACTTACCATGTATAAGACACTATAACCATAAAATATTTTCCTTAATTCTTATAATCCTATGGGATACATTATTACTACTGTCATTTTACAGATGAGGAAACTAAAAAGCAGTTAAATAATTTGCTCAAGCTCATACAGCTAGTAAGAGCTGGGATTTGAACCCAGGTCTGATTCCAAAGGTTCTTTCCTTAGTATCTTAGTGAGAACCATTTGCCTACATGCCAATTGCTAGGGTTTAAGCTATTTTTACACTTGGCAATTTCCCTTCCAGAAGCAGCTGCTTTGAGAAAGGGAACGGTTTATTACGGTTCATAAATGGTTCATTTATGACATAAGTCCATCTGTCTTTCTCATAGCTAGAATGCATGGGACATGTCGCAGGGCTTTGGAATTGCTTTCTGTTCCTAAATTTCCTCTGATCTAGTCAATTAAAAGATTGTAGAGAAGAACACTTATTTTTATGCTTTACTTAGATTATTTTTATGTTTTACTTAGATTTTTGTTTTATAGTTATATATCTTATATTTTATATATTATTTCTATGATATGCTATTAATATGCCATATAATATACCATCACAGGCACGGAATGTCAAATACAAAACAAACTTCGGTAATGGAAACACAGAAAGACAGTGGCTCAGAGGATGAATAGCCTATAGAAAAGAGCCCCAGGGAAGTGAAATCACTTAACACATGAACATATAAAGAGTATCTGACATTTGTAGTTTTAAGAGGCTTACCTTTTTGGCCTCAGTTTCAAATAGAGTATTTGTTCCAGAGGTCCAGGCCCACGTCCAGAGCTTAGAATCCTGCTTCTGACATTACAGAGAACTCTTGAGAACTCCTTAGGAAACCTCTCCTTGGGTCTGTTTAGCCTCAGTGCACAAATTCTTTAATCTGGCTTAACAGCCCTATCTAAACCAACAGGAAATACAGGCTATATGTAGGAAGAGAAAGGTATTTTACCCCAGGATCATTCTTTAATTCTATCTTGGAGGAATCCCATTAAGAGTTGTTCTTTTGTAAATCTCATAACAACTCTTAAGTGTTAATCACAGATTCCAAAAGAAAACCATGACTGCAAGCAATAATAGCCACAAAATTACTTCCAACTCTTAATAAAGCTGCAGTTTGCATAACCTTTTTCACACCTTTAGCCTTATAATCCACTCAGCAACTCTCTGAGATAAATATTATTATGTACCCATACTATGGGTAAGATAAGTGAGGTGAAGGAAGGTAGAGCAACTTACCAAAGGTCCCAAAATTAGGGATGGTCAATGGTGATAACCTCCAGTGCTTGAACTCCAATATAGCTGCTTCTACATGCACTATGCCTTCTGCAGACTAAGTGAATATGAATGGAGGTCATTAAATGCAAATTTGTTTTAAAATAAGTTAAAAGAACTAACCAAATCAGTTCTACTAAAGGCATTAGTCTGAACATCTCTAGGATGGGAGCCTTCAAACAGTACATGGTGTCTGAGGACTTAGAAGAATTAAAGAGCACAGTCCAGAAGTCAAGAGACAATTGTTCAAATGCAGACTCCATGCACCGCAACCATGTAGCATATGACCTTGGGCAAGTCCTTGACTCTCTGAGCACAAGAGTATCAGTGGAAAGGTCCCTGGAATCATAGAAAAAAGCTATAATCGCAGATCAGCCACTCCTAACCAGATGACCTTGGGCAAGTTACTCAAACTGAACTACCTCAGTTTACTGTCTACAAAGTGAAATATTTATCTCCCTGAAAAATTGGCACATTTTACAAACATCAAAGTTCCTAATATAATATGTAGTAACTAACAGGCATTCAATAAATAGTAGCTCGGTTACTGCTGTTACTTTTTATGGTTATTACTACTGTGTTAGTACTATTTGTTATTACTATTTTTATTACTGTTGTTCTTATTATTTTAAGGATTAACGAAGATAAAGAAAATGTACGTGCTGTGTAGAAGCTAGAGAGCTTTACAAACATGAGTTATCATTAATAAAAGAAAGTGTCAGAGTAAGATTTCCCAACCCACTCATTAAGACAGTTTAGAAACTGTGGCTAAGGAAAAAGAAGAACGAATCATCTGATTTCATGAAACTAGAGATCACAGACTTGAGGAAATAAAGTGAAAAAAGAAGCCTGCAAAACCATCCATCCTAATATTAACCCTATCTTTGGCCAAGTCCATTTGGCTTTCTGGTAACATGGGAAATGAGGCTGACATTACAAAATCCCAGGTTGCAGTACAGCCATCCAAGTTTCAGCACAAATCATTGACCTTATTTTTTTTTTTTTTAAAGATTTATTTTTAAGAAGCCCTTCTCATTGGTTCAGATGACCTAATCTAAGCTCAAGGCAGTAAAACACTCCAAACTTGGAGAGATAAACACTGACGTAGTCCAGTTTTAAAATTAACTTTGCTAAACTCTTCCCAAGCTTGGAGAATTCCACTTCGGTTGTGAAAATGAAGCCAGGAAAAGATTCCAAACTAAATGCTACAGGACTTCTTAGAATAAACCAAAGGCTCCAGATCCTAACCACAGGAACCAGGCTTTCCCACATGGAATTCTGCAACTCAGCGCCACCTATCACAGGCCCTCAATTACAGCTTCTTGCAATCATTTATGCATCCCCCCAGGCACACACTGAAGCCACGCTGGAGGTCAGCATTAGGTAATGCCCATAGACATTCTATCCATTGCCAGCTCAAATCTCAACCACTAACGCAGCCCACAGAGAGCTCTTCTTTCTCATCCCCCAAATCCCTTTAGACCCCAAAACTACCCCTCTGGAAATTCTGGCTCCAAAAGTCTGGGTAGGATCTGGGCAACTGTATTTCAGAAAAGCACCATGAGTGAGTTGGACGTGTAATCTGGGTTGGGAACAACTAACACAGATAGTATGTTGTGATGTAATAGATACTTTAGGAAGACTTAGTTCCATACTCATCCCTGCCACTTTCCAACTGTAAGACGTTGATCAATTTACTTTTCTCTAAGCCTCAGCCTCCCCAACTGAAAATGAGTTGTTACAGATATCAGATCAAACAAGAAATGAGGTTTCCCTTAAAAGAAAAGAAAAAAAAAACTTCATATTTGTATAGTGTTTTAGAGTTTAGAAAATGCTTTTACATCCACTACGTCAAATGACAAAAGCCTACTCATGATATGGGATGGATGGGAATTATAATCATTCCCCACTTTACAGTTAAGGATACAGGGATTAAAATAAATACGTAAAAGGGCAAAAAATCACAGAGTTAATAAATGTTAGAGGTAGGACTCAATCCAGACTAAGTCCAGTTCTAGCCCATTTCTCTGTATAGCTGGTATAAATTCTCAAATACTTCATGAAGGGCATACCACTTCAAAGACTGCCAACACTGCGGTGCATCCTTCTAGGACTAAGTTAAGCACGAAGTGGCAAGTCAACAAATCCTTATTGGTTGAATGATAAAATCAAAAAGCACAAAATCAAGCTGAATAAAGTTTCCAAACAAAAGGAAAAAATTCATTTATTTCATTTTGATGTATGCATTAATTATAGCCATCTAAGGTCTTAAAGCAAAGGAGTGAAACCTATGTGCTCAGGGTATGTATAGGCAATACAAAACTAGGTGGTGAAAGAGAGGCCACTACATCGTTTCACAAGAACTTCTTAGAACTCTATGCTTTCTACATCTATGCTTTGAATTTATAGAGCTACAGCTTTGATCTTGAGCTATGAGACTTATTTTCAGACCAGATTTGGCCTAGGGTTACTCAGCGAGGATTTCCAGAAGAACCTCTGCATCTACAGCTTTATTGCTGAACAAAGTACTTCACAATGGCCTAGTTTTGTTTCACATACATATACAACCTGATCCAACCTCATCTTTATATCTCATTTATGTAATTACAGCATTTCAAAATTATAAGAGGCTGTATATGTCTACTGGTTTGACTAATTTTTTAAAATTGTTTTTTATTGAATGAAAGATTCTTCAAATTCTAGAGTGCTTTACAATTTTCAAAGGTTTCACACACGATTTCTTTTTTTTTAACTTCATTTTATATTGGAGTATAGCCAATTAACAGGGTTGTGATAGTTTCAGGTACACAGCAAAGCAACTCAGCCATACATATACATGTATCCGTTCTCACATGATTTCATATAACCCCATAATAACCCTCTTTTTCCCACACCCCTATATTATCTTTTCCCCCTTCCCTCTCCCCACTGGTAACCACTAGTTTGTTCCCTATATCTGTGTGACTCTAATATTTTAGATGAAAGCACTGAAGTCCAAAGACAAGTAACTGACCCAAACCAGGCAGCCAAATTATGAGAGAACCAAGACTACAACACCCATATCCCAATCGCCATCTCCCCATTCAATACATAAGGTCATCCCTTCGGTTCCCAATGATGTCTAAACACTTCCATCAGCTGTTCTGTTTTTTTTTTTAACAGAGTATTATTGAGATATAATTCACATACTATACAATTCACCCATAGAGTCTAAAATTCAGTGACTCAATACATTCATGGAGCTGGGGAATCATCTCCACAATCAACTTTAGAACATTTTCATTACCCCAAAAAGAAATCCCATACCTCTTAGCCACCGTCCCCTAAATCCCATTCACATCTCCCTACAACCCTAGGCAACCACTCTTCACTTTTTGCTTATGAATTTGCCTGGATAATATGAATTTGCCTGGAAAATTCATATAAGCAGAATCATACAGTATGTGATCCTTTGTGACTGGCTTCTTTCACTAATAATAATGTTTTCAAGGTTCCCCCTTTTGTAGTATGGATCAGGACTCCATTTCTTTTTGTTACCAGCTAATATGTCTTTGTATGGATATACCATATTTTATTTATCCATTCATCAGTTGATGAACATTTGAGTTGTTCCCACTTTTTAGCTATTATCAATAATGCTGCTGTAAACATTCATGTACAAGTTTTTGTGTGGACATATGTTTTCATTTTTGGTAATATAGTAACTCTTTATATTTTTGATATAACGTCCTTATCAGATATATGATTTGGGAAAATTTTCTCCCATTCTGTGGGTTATCTTTTCTCGTTCTTTCTGAAGCAGAAAAGTTTTAATTTTGATGATGTCTATTGGTCAGGAATCTCATCATCTTCCTGGTTTGTCAGTAAGAACAATTCCAGCTTTTTATTTTTAAAAGTCCTTCTTATTGCATGTAGAAACTTGGGCTGAAAGCCTACTTATTTATAGAGATCAAGAATTATGGCTGATAAAGTGCAATATTAAAAATAAGCACACATCTAAACTGAGGGATAAACAAAGTGGCTATATATGTGGGAGAAGATTCTATGGTAGAGTAACATCACCTAGATCATAGCCCCTCACCTAGGAAGTTGGCAGCTACTACATAAATGAATTAGCCAGAAAACAAAGTTAAGCAACTTATGTGTGCCTCTTCTATCTAGACCCCAAAAGAGTTCACAATGAAGGTGGGGTAGAGGAAAGGGTAAACACAAAGATGCATGCCCAATGTACTCAATAAGAGTCCTCAATAGTTCTCATTTCAGTTTTTCAACAATCATTTCCTATATGTAAGATCACTGCCTATTAGACACCTCTATGTCAAGACGTCTCAAATACAAAGTCTAATATTATCTTTTCACTTCAAATGCAATGCGTTTAAGTCATCATCTTTCCTGCTCTCCAACCATCAACCTTCCTCACTTGTTCCTCTTCCTGTGTTCCCTATTTGGTTAATGATACTATTATCTACCATCTCCCCTGATCTGTAGTTATGCAGGTATATTTTTCTGCAACATATTTTCTGCAATTCACCACTGTACTTGACATATTTGGCCTACTGTTTCAGAATCCTAATTCTGACTTTACCATGTAGCCTACTAGCTATGCCTCCTAGCTTCAATGAAAGAGTAAGAGAAAGGGTACTGGGACTTCCCTGGTGGCAGAGTGGTTAAGAATCCGCCTGCCAATGCAGGGGACACAGGTTCGAGCCCTGGTCTGGGAAGATGCCACATGCTGCAGAGCAACTAAACCTGTGTGCCACAACTACCGAGCCTACGCTCTAGAGATCGCAAGCAACAACTACTGAAGCCTGCGTGCCACAACTACTGAAGCCCGTGCACCTAGAGCCCGTGCTCCACAACAAGAGAAGCCACTGCAATGAGAAGGCTGTGCACCGCAACGAAGAGTAGGCCCTGCTCAACGCAACTAAAGAAAGCCTGGGTTCAGCAGCGAAGACCCAACGTAGCCAAAAATTAATTAATTAATTAAAAAAAAAAGAATCTGGATACAAGGGACTTCCCTGCACTACTGGTGCAGTGGTTAAGAATCCGCCTGCCAATGCAGGGGACACAGGTTTGATGCCTGGTCCAGGAAGATCCCACATGCCGCGGAGCAACTAACTCTGCGAGCGACAACTACTGAGCCCGCATGCCACCACTACTGAAGCCTGAGCACCTAGAGCCAGGGCTCCGCCACAAGAGAAGCCATTGCAATGAGAGGCCTGCGAAGCGCAACAAAGAGTAGCCCCCGCTCAACACAACTAGAGAAAGTCCGTGTGCAGCAACGAAGACCTAATGCAGCCAAAAATAAATTAATTTAATTTTTCAAAAAAAAAAGAATCTGGAAAGATGACATTGCAAATGAAACTAGTTTGGGGGAAAAACCATATCCAAATGAAGACATTTCAATATTTCTTATATTTTGTGAGGTCATAAACAGTTTAAGAACTTAAAAAGTAAGTAAATATATGGCTTCAGATTGCCCAAAATCTGGCAAGAGCATAATTATTTTCCTAGAATTTTGGTCAGATATAGTTAATAGAGTATAATAATGGGTCTATTTTCCATTTGACTTCACAGTCATTTCAGGAAAAGAAGATAAGGAATAGGGAAAATAATGAGAAAAAGAGGGATTAAAGGAAAATTAAATCAAGGAAGGGACAAATATTATATTCAGGTTACCAAAAAAAATTTTTTAAGTATACAAATGATGAGAAAGAAATGAAATACTGTACTTTTATCACCAGGTAAGATGGCTCGGTAAAATCGGTCCTTCTTTTTCTTCTCCTCGGGGTTTGGAGGCAGAGGTTTGGAACCGTGGTTTAGGGTTCCAGCATCTTTGCTGCCAGCTCCAATCATAGTGCTGGTATTTCTCATCGGAGGGGCTGGGGGTTTGTCTTGAATGTCTAGGCCGTTATTCGACATTGTCAGCACCAGCAGCAGCTACTGGAATCAGAAAGAAGAACATAACTCTTTTATTATTTTTTGAGCAAAAGGAAATAGGTATTGAAAATTTTAAAGGAATCCAAATTTTACAACCCTTCCTCCAGGACCCACCTCAAGCCCTTCCACTGCATACCATGACTACTGCTATCTTATTCAGTCCACCATACTCAAAGATGTAATACCTACTCTGTGCCAAGCACTGCTGAAAATTCACAAGGTTCTTGCTTTTTTCTTCATTCTCCTATCTAAGGCATTGGAGAGCACAAAAAGCCACCATGATGTGATTTAAAAGGCAGAAATTTGGCCCAGTTAAACTGAGAATGAATCCCTGTGCTACTTAACAAGCTTTAGAGAAATTCCTTAACCACTTGGGTTCCATTCAGTCATTCACATGAAGATTAAATAAAACTGCCAACAGCATTCCACATAGTGAGTTCTCTGCCAAGCTCTAATTTTGTTACCTTAGGAACATCATTCCTTCTCTGGTAGGAATTGTATCACTATACCAATGGTCAGTAAAGCTGCTGGTTTTGTAAACAGTTTTACTGGAACACAGCCACATCCATTCACTTACATATTGTCTATGGCTTCTTTCACATTCTAAGGGCAATACTACGTAGTTGCAACAGGCCTAAAATATTTAGGTTGTTCACAAACCTACAATATTTTACTATCTGGTCATTTACAAGAAAAGTTTGCTGATCCCTGGCCTTTATCAGCTCTCCAGTATCTCCTTCCTCTAAAATTTGACCTTGTTCTAAATATATGATGATCAATGCATTAACCATCTTGTCCTATATGGTGCTGAATTTACAGGCAATTTCCAGTGCTTCCGGGAAACGGAATAAAATCTAAAAGAAAAGGAAAAAAATCCCTATCACATGGAACCACTAGTTTTAGTGAAGATAGATGTTATTACCTTAAATAAGTGTGCTTGACAATAGATAAATATGAATATATCCAGAGTTAATAAAGTTTCTCATTATTCTTCATGCTACAATGGAAATTATATCTTTTGTTTTGTTTTGTTTTTTCTCGGTACGCGGGCCTCTCACTGTTGTGGCCTCTCCCGTTGCAGAGCACAGGCTCCCGACGCGCAGGCTCAGTGGCCATGGCTCACGGGCCTAGCCGCTCCGCAGCACGTGGGATATTCCCGGACCGGGGCACAAACCCGTGTCCCCTGCATCGGCAGGCGGACTCTCAACCACTGCGCCACCAGGGAAGCCCCTGGAAATTATATCTTTAACCATGACTATTTAGAATGTAAGCTCCTTAGAGTCAAACACAATAGTGCTTTTTAGACTGAAGTTTCTAATCATCAAAAAAAAAAAACAACAGTGTAATAATCATCGAAACTTTTCAGAAATATAGATGTCCTTGTATGACCCTCATAAATTCTGATTTAGTTTGGCTGGGTTAAGCCCAAAATTTATAATTTTAAAACTTAGTGATCCCAGTGCCTGCCAGAATTGAATACCACTGCTTTAGAAGTTAACTATTTAAATGCTATGGACAAAATCTATAGGAGTCTTAACATTTTCTAATAAGTGCAGAGCTAAATGATCCCTTGCATCCATTTTTTCCCTCAATCCTTTCTCCACATGCCATCAGTGATCTTAAAACACTCATACCTCTACTTAAAACCCTTCAGTGACATCCCAGAATAAAAGCTAAAGTTCCTTAGCTTGCTTTTAAAGGCCCTCCCATTGTTTAACCCATTCCACCATCAGCTTCATTTCCCACTACTACCACTCCCTCTAATTCCCCTTATACTCTAGCCACACCCAACTTCTTCAAGTATACTGTAGCTTTCACACTTTCATTCCTTTACACATGCTGTTCCCTCTGCTTAGAATGCCAATTTCCCTATCCTCAAATTCACTCATCCTTCAACTGCTTTTTTTTTTTTTTTGCCGTACAAGGGCGTCTCACTGTTGTGGCCTCTCCCGTTGTGGAGCACAGGCTCCAGACGCGCAGGCCCAGCGGCCATGGCTCACAGGCCCAGCCGCTCCGCGGCATGTGGGATCCTCCTGGACCGGGGCACGAACCAGCATCCCCTGCATTGGCAGGCAGACTCTCAACCACTGTGCCACCAGGGAAGCCCCTCAACTGCTATTTCTTCTATGAAGCCCTTTTGAAATGTTCTCACCTTCAAGAAGTTAAGGTCCCCTCCTCCACACTCCAAAGGCAATGGGTATATTTCCAGGTTATCACATTTATTTTTACTATGTTTTAATTATCTTCGCCAGAAGAATGTAACCCAAAGGTCAGGCACGATTTTGTCACCTTTGTAATCCAAAACAGCCCAGTATAGTATCTAACTCAACAGTGGATTCAATAAATATTTCTATTAATCAAAAGTTTGACAGAGTTATATACCTTGCCTTTAAGGAATTCAGTACAGACGAAATTTTAAGGTCCTTTGCAATCTTTGATATTGAACTGTCTCACAAACTAAGCCATTGTACCTGGACACAGCTTGCATTCAAACCACACTTCAGAAATCTCTGTTCTACTGAATTTGCCAAGTACTCTCTTACCCTCCTCTTGCCCTACCCCCCCCACCCCCAATGCTTCTTGTCATCTCCTCTGACTGATAAAAATCTTACTCATCTTTTAAGATCAAATTTAAACTTCATCTGTTTATATAATTCATCCTGACCTACCTCTGACAAACCCACTGCTCCTCACTTCTATTTTTGAACAAAAGAAATCAAGTAAGCAAGGACAATCTTGTTAATCTAGAGTAACTCTCTGGGTGGTGTGCTTTTTATCCATTTCTTCCAGTTTCATTTTGCAGATTTGTCTTTGCTTTCCCTCCCAGCCCCAACTCAAGTCCCTCAGCTCCCCCAAAGAGAATTTCTACTGGCCCAGCTCTCAAGAGTACCTTCCCACTCCAGACTGCCAGTTCCAAAATTACACTCCCTGCAGCCACCTGATACCCTAAGCAGGCCCTTCCTTGCCTCTTAGGTCCTTCAGCCAAAAGCTTCATTGAATATTACTCCTTTTCAGGATGACAGCCCAGAATTGCACCAAGAAAGGTTTCATCAGGGCTTCCCTGGTGGCGCAGTGGTTGAGAGTCCACCTGCCGATGCAGGGGACACGGGTTCGTGCCCCGGTCTGGGAGGATCCCACGTGCCGCAGAGCAGCTGGGCCCGTGAGCCATGGCTGCTGGGCCTGCGCGTCCGGAGCCTGTGCTCCACAATGGGAGAGGCCACAGCAGTGAGAGGCCCGCACACCGCAAAAAAAAAAAAAAGAAAGGCTTCATCAACCTTTCTGATAAGGCTTTTCTTCATTTCTCAGTTCTTCCACTGTGTTTGGAGAACTCTAGGTGGTAGATCACCACTTTCAAAAAAAATTCTAAATTATTAAAACCTAAAATCTGTTGTTGGAATACAATGTTTGAATACTCTGTACCACATTCCAGACCAGGTCATCTAGCCTGTGCTTGAAAACCTCCAGTGATAGGAAATCTACAGTCTCACAAGTCAGCCTATTCTATCTTTGGTGACCTCATTTAGAGAGCTCTCACTTATATTGCCTTTTTTTTTTTTTTTTTTTTTTTTGCGGTACGTGGGCCTCTCACTGTTGTGGCCTCTCCTGTTGTGGAGCACAGGCTCCGGACGCGCAGGCTCAGCGGCCATGGCTCACGGGCCCAGCTGCTCCGCGGCATGTGGGATCTTCCCGGACCGGGGCATGGACCCATGTCCCCTGCATCGGCAGGCGGACTCTCAACCACTGCGCCACCAGGGAAGCCCCCACTTATATTGTTTTATCTTCTCACACTGAATTGCAATTATTTGTTTACACATTTGCCTCTCCCTGCACTTCCCTTCCCTGCCAGACTTAAGACTATGAACTCCTCAAGAACAAAGTTCAGTCATCGCAATCCCCAACACCAGGCCTGGCACAGAACAGGTAATCAGTAAAGATTTGTTGAACAAATGAACAAGCAAATGAATAAATAAATGAACAACAAATGAACAAACACTACTTCTATCTATTATTTCTAAATCCTAGATGAGGGTTGCTCAGCGAAAGTCTATTGCCTCTTCAGAACTTTACGTACCTGAAATCATCTCTCAAGACTCCCCCCACCGCCCAAAATCTATTTTCTCAGTGCTAAACATTGCCAGTACTTTCAACTATACTCACAGAACACAAGTTTGTGCCTTCTTGAACCTTTCCTTTGAACTTACTTGGACTTAATATTTTTACACTACTTTCCAGTTTCTCTGCAGCCCTCCATCCAGTTCTTTCCTATGGCTTCTGCACAAGTCTTTACTCTCTTTACACTTCATAGATCCACTCAGAGGTCATTTTGTCCATCTATACCTAGCACAATAATTAGCACATTTTAAAACCTACACTATTCTAAACTTTGTTTATAGGAAAACAAGTCCAAAATTTCAATCCTGATAGGAAAAAGAATTCTTTTTTTAAAAATTTTTATTGGAGTATAGTTGATTTACAATGTTGTATTAGTTTCAGGTATATAGCAAAGTGAATCAGTTATACATATATCCACTGTTTTTTTTAAGATTATTTTCCCATATAGGCCATTACAGAGTATTGAGTAGAGTTCCCCGTGCTATACAGCAGGTTCTTATTAGTTATCTGCTTTACATACAGTAGTGTGTATGTGTTAGTCCCAATCTCCCAGTTTATCTGTCCCCACCCTTATCCCCTGGTAACCATAAGTTTGTTGTCTACATCTGTGACTCTACTTCTGTTTTGTAAAGAAGATTCATTTGTACCCTTTTTTTTAGATTCCACATATAAGCGATATTTGTCTTTCTGTGTCTGACTTACTTCACTCAGTATGACAACCTCTAGGTCCATCCATGTTGCTGCAGATGGCATTATTTTGTTCTTTTTTACGGCTGAGTAATATTCCATTGTATGTATGTACCACATCTTCTTTATCCATTCCTCTGTTGATGGACATTTAGGTTGCATCCATGTCCAGGTTATTGTAAATAGTGCTGCAACGAACATTGGGGTGCATGTATCTTTTTTTGAATTACAGTATTCTCCGGATGCCCAGGAGTAGGATTGCTGGGTCGTATGGTAGTTCTATTTTTAGTTTTTTTAAGGAACCTCCATACTGTTCTCCATAGTGGCTGCGCCAATTTACATTCCCACCAACAGTGTAGGAAGGTTCCCTTTTCTCCACACCCTTTCTGGCATTTATTGTTTCTAGATTTTTTGATGATGGCCATTCTGACCAGTGTGATGTTACCTCATTGTAGTTTTGATTTGCAAGAAATACACTCAGCTCTTGAATAACATGACCAAATATATATTAAATCTTCTAGCAATCTCTGCTGGTCAAAGATTTGGAAGGATGACAAGCCAACGCCTTCTGACAAGCTGCAGAATAAAGCTAAGCCCGAGGCCAACATTTAGAATGAAAGTTCATCAATCTTAAGTCCAGCCCAAACATGTTTATATATTTCTGTATTTGCCATTGGCTAGATTTGACGGATCTAAATGTAAATCAGAAGTAGCATAGTTTAGGTCAGAATAGGTACAGCGGGGTGAGAATTACCTCAAGTATAGTTGGAAAATCCTTTGGCAGAGAGTCAGAAGACTTGAGTTCCAGTCCCCACCTTTAAATTTCTGTGTGATCTTTGATATTTACTAAATGTCTGCCATGAGCTAAGCAACAGAGAAGATAAATAATTTCTTGGTCCTCAAATCAGCCATGTGAAAGTTATGTACACCTTTTACTGCACTTGTAGGCTCTTCATTCAAGTACAATTCAAATAAATAATTTTTAATGAGTACTTACTCATAAGGTGCTATGCCAGAAACCAGGGATATAGAGATAAATAAATGAATACGTTCCCAACTCTAGAGGTTCTCACGGTCTAGTAAGCAAGACAGACAGGACCTAGAAAACCACAATGTCAGGCCAATTGTAAACAGTGCTGTAGAATAGTACAAGCAGTAAAATGTCAGAAGAGACAGAAAGGAAAGACTATATTAAACTGAGGTCATCAGTGAGGCTTCACAGAAGAAGTGGTGTTAAGAGTAGGGGCTTAGGAGAATGCCCTGGTGACCCAGTGGTTAGGACTCCACACTTCCACTGCAGGGGGCATGGGTTCCATCCCTGGTCGGGAAACTAAGATCCCACATGCTGCGCAGTGCAGCCAAAAAAAAAGAAAGAGTAGGGGCTTAAAGAATAAATAGGTCAGACTAGTGGTCTTTGACTCTGGACTATTAGAATTCCCTAGGAGCTTTTTAAAACACCGGATGAAGTACTTAAGAGAGGAAGTATACTAATATCTGCAATTTACTCTGAAATGCATTTTTAAAAAGTAAGATACATTAGTGGATGAACATAGGGATGTGATATAATATACATGTCAATATATAATATATAATGGATGTGATAAAGCAAGTTAACATGAAAATGTTAATGGTAGAAGAATCTACATGTCGATTACACAGGTATTCACTATAAAATTCTTTCAACTTTGCTGTATGTTTCAGATTTTCCTAATTAAAAAGCGGGGGCGGCAGGGGTGGGGGGGGGGAAATACCACTGCTTTAACTCTGATTTTAGTTGGTCTGGGATAGGCCCAGGCATTGGTATATTACCTTGACCAAGGAAAACAGACAATAAAATGAATGATTTTGACAGAGAACGATGACAGCAAATATATCCCAGACCACAGGAATAACGTGTGAGAGTACAGTGTGGTAAAACGCAACATGAAGGTGAAAAAGTAGGACACAGCAATCACAGAGGACCTTTCATTTTCTGCAATACATACAGCGCTAGTCAGAAAAATGGTCCTTTCTGAGCAGTTCTAGAACTGTACAATGAATGTCCCATGTTAAAAATAAAAGATGACGCTGTTGATTAAAAAAGGCTGAGGGATGACAATGAGAAAAGAAGTGTTCCCTGGAGGAGGGGACCAGCTGCTATCCATCTGCACTAACGACTCTGTGGTGCCTTGAGCTCACACAATGGGACTTGGAATTTAGGAGAGTTCTCTAAATTGCCTAACAAAGTTGCTAAAATTCTTTTAAGAGTATCCCCATTGAACCTCCTGGACTAACGGTCTTTACAAATAGGGTTTCAGCCATCAGCTGGGGCTGATATTTCAATAACCACTAACATTAATGGAGTGTACAAGAAAACCTGGAAATCTATTTGGTTGGTATTATTTTTCTCATTCATTCATGTAAATATTTATTCATCACCTACTGTTTGCCAGACTGTGTTAGGTGCTGGGGATAAAAGAGTGAACAAATCAGAAGAAGCAAAATCTCAGAGATGCTGCCAGCCACCCAGGGTCACACAGCTAGTGGAGAGCAGAGGCAGGAACCTGAAATGAAGTCTGTGTGACTGCAGAATCACCTCTCTTTCCACTATACCATACCTCACTGTTCACTCTAGAGGCAAAGGAATGGACTAGATAACCTTTAATATTACCTCAGGCCATTATTTAAATGAAGATGCGGAAGGAAAAAAGAAATAAAACCTATCTCATGTATTAATCACATTTCTCAGTTCCAACAACTCAGAGCTGCTAAGACTGGCATGCTCAACACTCCACCCAAGACTGGGGAGTACTGCATGCCCTTGACACCTGGTTATGAGAATCTGATCTTTAATTAATTTGTGCCAGGAGGTTTTCTTGGCAGAAGCCTGGAATGCTACAGTCTTGAATTTGCTGAAGGATGTCCTTCTGACAAGTCAAAGACATTCCCGCTATGCAGCCTCCAGCCACTCGCAGTGGTTTAGCAACAAGAAAGCAACTGCTGAGGTAGCAGGGAGGAAAACTGGAAGCTCTTTCTGAGCTGTTAGGAAAGCTACTTTAATTTTTGACCCTCAGTTTCCTCTTTTTAAAAATACAAATAGGATTGTCTATTTTACAGAGCTATCATGAGAATTGAAAAGCATATATAAAAGCTCCTAGCGTGCTGCCTGACACAAAATAGATGTTCAAAAAACACCTGTTCTCATCCCCCACTCATCTATCCAGTTTCATCTCTTCTATCTCTAAACTTGTCATTCCAACCCAATCTGCTTTCAGGCTACTGCCTTTGCCCACACTGTTCTCTCTGCCTAAAATGTCCCAACTTGTCTGCCAAGAAAACTCCTACTCATTCTTCAGGACCCCGCTTGATTCACTTCCTCTACAAAACCTTCACACAGCCCTCCTATTTCTACCTTGCCCCAAATTTAATAGCATTTTACACATAATTCTATGCAGCAGGTTCCATATTTCATGATATCAACCTCACCAGACCATGAACACGTCAAGGGACAAAACTAAGTCTGATTAATGTCTATGTCCCCGAGTCCCACCCAGCACAGACCTGGCACAACTAGGTAATTAGTAACGGTTCACTGACTAAAATGCAGCCTGGTTTAGAGAAGAAAAACACAGGAGTTGGAAGGATCTTGAAAAATCAGCTAGTTTCAAATCTTTATTTCATAGTTCTAACATGAAACCCATAAGGGTATGCAACTTAGCTAAGATCACTCAATGAAACAGAATACCTGGAAAACTTCCTACAATTGGAGAGGTATGAGAGGCAGCAAAGTGAAATGGAAAAGGCAGAGAGATTTGGAGTCAGAGACTTAAATTAACTTATGTTGATCCTATACCTTCACCCTCTCCTCCCCCTACCAATAATACTACACATCTTCCTCACCCCTATCACCCCTGCAGATAGTCACTAGAGTCACTCACAGAAACCAGCACCAAATGTCTTATAATCCTCCTCCTACCATCTTGGGAAATTCCTGACTTGTATCCCCCGTTGAGCTATTCCCAATAGTTAAGGGAAAAATTCAAATTTAAGCTTCAAACCTCCAGCCCTCCCCACGGATGGCCTGAAATGAGAAAATAATCACTAAAACCTGAGGCTCATACAATCTGAGAGCTGAAGGAACCAATAAGGTGATCTAGTTTAACCTCCCAAGAAACACTGGAATCTATTCTGCTGTCTCCTAGATAGATGATCTTCCAGTCAATCTTCCTGAACATATCCTATGATTTCCCACACTGCCACACGCTGCCTCAAAGGAACATATTCTCTTGGAAGTATTAGGAACAAAAGAATGAAAATAGACTGCCCTCTCTCCTTTAAAAGAGAATCACAACTAATTTAATCAAGCTTCCAGTGTCCATTTACTTCAGACAGCCTTGACCACCCAAACTCTCATACCCAACCTTTCCTGTATGTCCTCTAATCTGACCAAATTCCTCAACCCTTTCCTGACTCTGGATCCCTCCCACTATTTCCTCTGGAACTTCCCATTTGTCATGGGCTCATTCCCCTTGCCTCTTTGCCTTAAAAGAAATTTGGTTATCTCCTGAGAAAGAGACTTCTCTAGCACCTCTCTCAACTGAAGGCTGTTTTCTCTCTTACATCCAACCTATCAGTGTGGTCCTTAATTTTCAGTGCCATTTCCAAACCACTCCTTTTTCTTCCTCTTGTAAAACTTCTGTTCCTTTGAGTAGCCTCCACTGGCTGCTATCACACTCCCTTGCTGCCTAATACCTACTTCCTGGACACTCCACTCAAAGGTCCCTAGATCAGTGTTCTTCTGTACCCTTCCAGTTAACATTCTAGGTGATTCAACAGCCACAATGATGACCCTTCCAATACTCTGGCTATTTCATTTGCTGACCTATAGTCCAAGTTAACCAACACTCCCATGATCACACCCTGGACCTTATCCTCAAAATGTTCACTGACTCCAATATCTAGAGAGAATCATATATACTCCAAACACAACTTCCTATCCATGTAGCTCACTTGTTCAAGAACTTCCACTACAATTCCCAGACTTTATTTTGAGCTCCAATCCACTATCGGTTAGTCCCCACTACAATCACTTTCTTTTTTCCCTAAACATAGTCCAACAAAATCACTTAAACATCAAAAACCATCAACCTGGGCTTCCCTGGTGGCGCAGTGGTTGAGAGTCTGCCTGCCAATGCAGGGGACACGGGTTCGTGCCCCGGTCCAGGAAGATTCCACATGCCGCGGAGCAGCTGGGCCCGTGAGCTTTGGCCGCTGAGCCTGCACATCTGGAGCCTGTGCTCCGCAACGGGAGAGGCCACAACAGTGAGAGGCCCCGCAAAAAAAAAAAAAAAAAAAAAAAATCAACCCTCTAAAATTCAACAACAAAAAAAACAAACAACCCAATTCAAATATGGGCTAAGGATTTGGATAGACATTTCTCCAAAGAAGATACATGAATGGCCAACAAGCACAAAAAAAAGATTCTCAACATCACTAATATTTAGGGAAATGCAAGCCAAAACTACGAGACACCACCTTATATCCTTAGGATGGTTACTATCAAAAAACCCCAGAAAACAACAAGTGTTGGTGAGGATGTGGAGAAACTGGAACACTTATGAATTACTGGTAGAAATATAAGATGGTACAGCCACTATGGAAAACAGTAGAGCAAACAGTTCCTCAAAAAATTAAAAATATTACAGAATTACCATATGATCCAGCAGTTCTACTTCTGGGGTATATACCCCAAAATATTGAAAGCAGGGTCTGTAAGAGCTATCTGTACACCCATGCTCATAACAGTATGAACAATAAACTATTGGCTCATTGGTTAAGGGAGGGGTGAATGAGAGGCCCAGCTGATGCTCATTTGAGGCAAAGTAAATCTGATAAAAAACAAAAACAAGAACAATCAACCCCCTTGCCTTCTCTCCCTTTCCAAAATTCAATTGACAAAATCCCAGCTTTGGGATGGTTGAGCTCAACTCTCTCCAAACTGTCTCTATATTGAAAGAGCTGAGTATCCTAGAGAACATTACCTGGTTGACTGTTTTAGCTTGAAAATTATGAGGCTCTCCCTACTTATGATTACCTTGCCTCAAATGAGCATCAACTGGGCTTCTCATTCACCCCTTCCCTTAGCCAATGAGCCAACTTTCAATGAGAAAACAGAAATCTTTGCAGAAGAACTCTATCTTCCCACTCCTAAATCTGTATGCTTCCCTGCACTGTACCACCCAGTTACAATGAAGGAGGTGACCCTTCTCCCATCAAAAGCCATCCTCTCATTCTCTCTTCTCCCTCTACTCCTTTGCTTGTACTCCCTCCTCTCACCTGGAATGATCTCCTCCTTCAGCAGCTACATTAATCAATCTCTCTCTCTCTCTCACACACACACACACACACACACACACACACACACACACACACACATATTCAGTCATTCCACAAACATTTATTTAGCATCTACAGTGTACCAATACTAATCTAGCTGAACAGGACAAAGTCCCTGTGTTCATGAACTTTATGGATTAGTAAGAGAAGCAAAGAAATAAGCAAATAAATATACAATGTCAAGTCCATAATAAAAATTAAAGAGTAGTTCGTGTGAATATGAAGGGACAGGGATGGGGATGGTACATAAGATAGTGATCAGGAAAAATCTGCTATGGAGGGGAAAGGATTAGAAAGGCGAAGCGTGAGAGGAAAGGGATTAGAAAGGGGAGCAGTAAGAATGGAGAAAGTGGGGATGGGAGAAAAGGTGGGTAGAGCGCAGGACAGGAAAAATGTTCAGGAGTAGGAAGCAGAAAGAAAAGTGGGGAGAAGATGATAAGGAGGTAGAGTCACAGAACAACTGGGGGGAGGAAGGCAGTCCAAAATAATCAAGGTAGGTTAGTATCAGGCCTGACATGTGTTTCTTAGTTTCAGATGATCAAAAAGGAAAGAATGATAGTGATTAAGACATTACACAGCCTCAAGGTCTGTCATTAGCTTGACGGAGTACGGAGGAAGCTCCAGAGAAGACAGCCAAGTTTAAAGCAGCTTTATGCCCAAGTATCGAACAATTGGCCAGTTTGGAGAAAAACCATTAATATACCTTGATCTGCTTCTTCCCAACCCCATCTCCCTACACCCAATATACCTACACTCAACACTAAAATAATCAGCATTCTCAACCTCTGCCTCGTCTGTGAAGCCACTGGGTCCTGAGCAGCCCAGTAAGATGCCATTCAAAAGACTGGCTGGAAGACAGGGTACCAAGGTCTTTTTCCCAAGTTTGCCTCCAAGGTCTGTTTCCCAAGTTTGCCTATCTCCTACAGTGTTGAGGGGGACATTTCTGCAGTCCATTCTAGGGCTTTTACCAACTCACCTGTCCAAAAGGCAGTTTGACAGCCTGAAAATGCCAGAGTCACAAACAAAATGTCAAGCCCTTCATTGCACAGGTAAGGAAACTGAGGCCCCACAGAGGCTGCCTGAACAGGACCAGCCCCCCCACCCCACCCCACCCCAGGTCTCACAGCTCTCAGTTTACTCCACCTCTTAACAAGTCACTTATAATGCAATGCACCCCCCCAGCACCCAAGAGAAAAGCCCCCATGGTCCCAGCAGGCCAGCTGCTAATCCAAGGCTGAGGGAAGCATCACCCTAGCCGCCAAGCAGAAGGGTGCTTACAAAGGGGCAAGGCTCCTGAGGCAGAGCAAGTTCCTCCAAAACCAGCTTCCCCTTCACACTCTTCCCTAGCCAGAGCTCTGATTCCAGGGATGGCCTAGGCCTGGGTGGGCTCATCTGGGGGTTCCACCCTAAACCCCTTCTCTCACTTAGGGTCTCTTAAAGGAAGAGACCCTAAATCTACCGGACTCGCGTCACCACTCCCCGGAAACCAGCAGAGACGTCCCCACCCCCCCCACCCCCCGCCCCAGCACCGCGCAGCTGAGCGCGCCCCAGGGTGGGCCAGCATTACCTGGCGGCGGGATATGGCCCCGGCATCTCTGCTTACGGTTTTTGTAGCAGAGCCGCACCTCCCTCACGCCTGGCCGGCCGCGCAACACCCTGGGCTCCACCCAGGTGGCTCTACTTAGCTGGGGCCGGGCTCCCAGCAGCTCGGCCGCCCCAGCTTTGGCTCCAGGGCGCAACACGCTCCCGCCCTCGCAGGGCGCAGCGAAAGCTGTGCTCCAGGGTTGGCGAAGCAGAAGGGGCGGGGAAATAAGGGAGGGAAGGAGGCGGGAGAAAACCGCGCTTCTCCTTTCTGCAAAGAGGCTCTGAGGGAAGGCAGGGAGACTACTACCTTGCCACCCTCTCAGCTATTCTCCCCAACCTAGTCTTCAGCAGGGGGTAATTTCTCAGTGAATCCAGGCTTTCCAGGGACTGTCAGAGCTTCCTGGGTGGGCCCCAGAGTCAAGGAAGAGAACCAGAGCTCCCCTGTGCCTTAGTTTCTCCAGCTGGGTCTGGACTCCAGGACAACTCAAATCAGACCTAGCATTCTATCAGATTAGGCTTCAAGGAAAGAAATGAGCCTACCCACCGCCTCGAACAAAGGGGTCAGGTGCTAATTCTAATGCCCTAGGGAAAACACTGGGTGGACGCTTATAGCTGCTTCTAAGCAAAGAAAGCTCAGCAGCAGCTACTATTTATTAAGTGCTGTTGTGTACCAGGTACTTTACAAAATCTTATGTCTGTCTGACCACAACCTTATGAAGTAGACACACTACCAATTCACATGTGTCAAAACTGAGTTCCAGGAATTATATGGTTTTGTACAATAAGTATTTCTTAAACACATATTGTGAATGAGGCATTGTAAAGGGCCCTGAGCAGAACAATACAGAATATTTATCAACACTGGTCCAGACCCCCTAAATGCTAGTAGTGCCCCTCAATAACTGAAACAATAATAAACACCTTCACACATTTCCAAATGCTCCGTAGGACGTAAAATTACCTCGTCAACTACCCCTCTATGTCTTGCTCTTGAGAGAGGTGTCAGGAGTCAGATTATGCATGGTCTCTTGTGGGTCATAACTAGGAGTCTGGGATTTGTTCTAGGCTTTAGCAATGGGAAAGCTTTGGAAGGTTTTAAGCCGAATGACAAGATCTAATCTATATTTTTTAAAAATCACTGACTGCTGAATGGAGAACAGAGGGGAGAGTTATGGAAATAAGAAGACAAATCAGTAGATTCTTTCAGAACTCCAGGCAGAAGAAGACGGTAATGATTTAGAATAACATATTGGAAGAAGAGATGAGAAGAAACAAGAATATTCTAAGCATACAGCTTGGAAGAAGCAGCAGCCGAACTCGGTAAAAGACAGGATGTGATGAGTGAGAGAGGGCAGTGACTTCCCCAGGACCACACAGCTGGTAAATGGCTGAGTCATTCCAACTTGGGTCTGACTCCTAAGCCTATGCTTTATTTCTCTCTGCCATGTCAGTCATCTTTGTATTGACTACCATATCCCTCTCCCTATAGCCTGGCAAAGAGCAGGTAACCAGCATTATGTCTGATCAATAATTTAAGTGTGCTAGAGAGAAATTTTCCCTGACAGAGGTCTACACCTCCATTTGATATGCTCAAAGTAATCTAATTGCAGAAGGATGTAGAGGAAGAACTCCAGGAGGACAGAAAGAGCTCTTCTGTTAAGTATTTTTCACCTTTCCCAGACCCTGAGTACTTGTGCTATTCCAACTATCAAAGTCTCAAATTTGGTAGAGGAGACAGGAAATTTCTTGAAGATCCCCTTGCCCACACAGAGAATCGGTCAGTAATACAGACTGGAGGGATCTGCTGCACTATGAGAACTCAGCTTCAAAGTAGTTTTAGGATGTTCTTTTGGGCCCACACCCTTGTCCTTCAACTTATGAATGAGAGGAGAACCAAAAAGAGTCTGCAGTCTTGGACATAGTTTTTCAAAGTAATCATCAATAATCATAACATCTGACCTTACCCAACTTCCCATCCCATGCAGCATTTGCTCTTACAGATAGGCTCTGCTGGAATATGCAGGAACAGAAAGCTCATCTGCAACGAGCACTATGAGACAGTGCTTCCTAATATTCAGCCAGGTGCCTCTCTGTAAACTTCCAATTCTGGCTACTAGAGCACTCAGAAAACATCCTTCAATGCCAAATCATATTAAAGGCTTTCAGATATGTGTATATGGTGATCTATCAAGGCCATGCACATTTTCTCTTCTCCAGAATAAACACACTCAGTTCTTTTAATCATTTGTTTATTCAATAACTATTTAAGCATCTTGTACAAGCCACCAGAGACATACACACCATCGAACAGGACTACACCTTCAAGAAGTTTATGGTTTGAGTACGGCAGTTTTTAACTTGCCCTGTGTATCAGTATTACCAGGGAAGCTTTAAAAATATATACTGAAGTCCTAGCAGAGATTCTGACTCAACTGGTCTGGGATGTAGCCTAGGCAACGTATCTGATCAATATAACTATAGCTACATATAGATATCTATCAGAGGACTAATACTACCTGATTTCAAGACTTACTATAAAGCTACAGTGATAAAGGTGGTGTGTTATTGGTGAAAGGACAGAAAAATATATCAGTGGAACAGAATAGAGACCCTAAATAGACATACACAAATATAGTCAACTGATACTTGACAAATGAGCAAAGGAAATTCAATGGAGAAAGAACAGTCTTTTCAATGAATGGTGCGAGAACAACTTGACATCCACCTGCAAAAAAATTTAGACACGGACTTCACACTTTTCACAAAAATTAGCTCAAAATGTATCCACAGACCTTAATGTAAAATGCAAAACTATAAAATGACTAGAAGATAACAAAAGACAAAACCTAGATGACCTTAGATTGGGTGATGGCTTTTTAGATACAATAACAAAACCACAATCCATAAAAGAAAAGGTTGATAACTTGGACTTATTTAAAAATTATAACTTCTGTTCTGCCAAAGACAGTATTAAGAGAATGAAAAGACAAGTCACAGACTTGGGAAAATATTACCAAAACACACATTTGATAAGGACTTATATTCCAAATATACAAAGAACTCTTAAAACTCAACAATAAGAAAACAAACAACCCAATCAAACAATGGACAAAAAAAATCTGGACAGACACCACACCAAAGAAGATATAGAGATGGCAAATAAGCACATGAAAAGATAATCAACATCATATGCCATTAGGGACTTGCAAATTAAAACACAACAAAATACCACTACTTACCTATTAGAACGGCTAAAACCCAAAAGAGTGATAACAGCAAATGTTGGTGAGGATGTACAGCAACAAGAATTCTCACTCACTACTGGGGGAATGCAAAATAGTACAGCCACTCTGAGAGACAGTTTGGCAGTTTCTTATAAAGCTAAATATAGGCTTACCATACAATCTAGCAATTGCACTCCTAGGCATTTATCCAAATGAGTTGAAAAACCTGTCCACAAATATTTATTGCAGCCATACTCATAATTGCCAAAATTCAGAAGTAACCGAGATATTCTTCAATAGATGAATGGATAGACAAGCATCCATACAATGCGTATTATTCAGCAATAAAAGAAATGAACTATTGGGCTTCCCTGGTGGCGCAGTGGTTGAGAGTCCGCCTGCCGATGCAGGGGACACAGGTTCGTGCCCCGGTCCGGGAAGATCCCACATGCCGCGGAGCGGCTGCGCCCGTGAGCCATGGCCGCTGAGCCTGAGCGTCCGGAGCCTGTGCTCCGCAACGGGAGAGGCCACAACAGTGAGAGCCCCGCGTACCGCAAAAAAAAAGAAATGAACTATCAAGCCATGAAGACCTAGAAAAACCCCAAATGTATACTGCTAAGTGAAAAAACTAGTCTGAAAAGGCTGACTCCAATTATATAATATTCAGGAAAAGGAAAAACTATAGAAGCAGCAAAAAGATCAGTGGTTGCCAGGGGCTAAGAAAGTGGGGGCAGGGATGAACAGGTGAAGCATAGGGCTTTTTTTTTTTTTTTTTTGACTGCGCAGCGTGCGGGATCTTAGTTCCCCAACCAGGGATGGAACCCATGCCCCCTGCAGTGGAAGCTCGGAGTTGTAACCACTGGGCTGCCAGGGAAGTCCCCACAGGGCATTTTTAAGGTGGTAAAACTATTCTGTATGATACTATAATGGCGGATACCTGATACGATGCATTTGTCAAAACCCATAGAAATATACAACACAAAGAGCTTTAGTTAATAATAATGTATCAATACTGATTCATCAATTGTACCCACTGATAACAAGATGTTAATAGAGGAAGTGCTGGGAGGAGTGGGAGAGATGGAGTACACAGGAGGTCTGTGTACTTCCTGGTCAATTTTTCTATAAGCCTAAAACTGCTCGAAAAATAAAGTCTATTAAAATAAAATAAAAAATAAAGGGCAAATATCAAACAAAAAAAGACATATAAGATAAACCTCGGGGCTTCCCTGGTGGTGCAGTGGTTGAGAGTCCACCTGCCGATGCAGGGGACACGGGTTCGTGCCCCGGTCCGGGAAGATCCCACATGCCGTGGAACGGCTGGGCCAGTGAGCCATGGCAGCTGAGCCTGCATGTCCAGAGCCTGTGCTCCGCAACGGGAGAGGCCACAGCAGTGAGAGGTCCGCGTAACGCAAAAAAAAAAAAAAAAAAAAAAAAAAAAGATAAACCTCATTTTCTTTTTCATTAGATTCATTAGACCTAAAATTACTCTGTCAAATTATTGTAAAAGTTTCTAAACTCTCTCAATTTCTATGCTTACCTCATTGCAGACTGGGAACAGTTCAAACTCTACTTTGAGTGATCTAGGCACCTTTTACTAAACACAGTCCTGTTTGCAATCACCCTGGTGCAACTAGGGCACCTTCCACTAAACACAGTCTTGTTTGCAATGACCCTCTTACTGCCTGGTACCCTGTGGGAAAGGTGATAGTCTAAGGGCAGTCTATCCCCTATAGAACGTAGTTGGACTATCACCTCCATTAACTATACTTTGTACTTCTCATAATTCAGTCTGAAGCTGCACTAGCTTTTTAGCCACTGCAGTGCCTTTGGCTGACACTGGCCTTAGGCAGCCAAAACCACAATTTTCATAAGAATAGCATCAGGCTAGGTCTCCTCTAGGCTCCCCATATTTTGCTATTTCTTTCAGACTTAAAATATAGCACTTCACTGCCATCCACCTTAAATTTCATCTTTTTTGGCTTCAACCCACCTTTTCAAGCTCACTCGTTCTCACTCGCTCATTCTGTCTCTCTCTGTCTCTCTCTCTCTGTGCCATCTAGCATAGTAGTTTTTCCTTCTAGTCTTTATCACCTGCAAATCTAGTCAGTATTCTATCTCTTCAAACATTTATCAAACATCTACCATGTGCCCTTGCCTGTACTTGGTTACAGGGATTAAAGATGACCTAGGGGCTTCCCTGGTGGCGCAGTGGTTGAGAGTCTGCCTGCCGATGCAGGGGACACGGGTTCGTGCCCCGGTCCGGGAAGATCCCACATGCCGTGGAGTGGCTGGGCCCCTGAGCCATGGCCATTGAGCCTGCGCGTCCGGAGCCTGTGCTCTGCAACGGGAGAGGCCACAACAGTGAGAGGCCCGCGTACCGCAAAAAAAAAAAAAAAAAAAAAAAAAAATGTTTGTTAAAAAAAAAAAAAAAAATGACCTAGAAATGGCCTATGACTCCAGGAATCACCACTAATAAGGGAGAGTGGCATACATAAAACTGTAAAAAGTACTAGAAAACTGAATAAACAAAATAAACAGGATAAGATGGAAGAAACTACAAAACATGTATCATATAGTATAAGGCAGGACCACTAATATCTTTAGCAAGGAAGATCAAATTCAGGCATCTTCTATTCTAGATTTCAGTTCTCAAAAACCAGATGCTGGTTTGGTTATAGAATGCAGACCAGCCAGCTCACATGCTGTCTCTTTCAATGGTGGGTACTGCTATAGGAAGCTTGGCTAACCATGGCTTCCTCTGATGAAATACAAGACTCATGAAATTGAGGTATATTAATAAGAAGCCAGCATTTTATTTATTACTGAGGGCTAGCAAATTATAATCAAGGAAGAAACTATTAGCTAAAGAAATGAAAAAGCAGAATCAAATGAGGTAGAAGGGACTTTAAAAGACTAAACTACATAGTCAATGAAAGAAATAAAATCCTACATATATCAAATAACTGGCCCAAGTTTACACAAGTTAGCAGTTAACTTGTTTTAAGTGCAATTACTCCTTGCATTTATATAGTCCTTTGGTTTTCCAAAGTAAATAATTCACAAACTATTCATTCAACCCATGGATCTTGACCAGTGATGTTTTGTCTATGTAGTCATCTTAGCCTAATCAGGCCCTTTCAGGTCATTCAGCTGACTTCTACAAGCATATGAGTTTGCAACCACTGTTAACACTATACAAAGGCTAATGATCGGTAATAATTAGCAAAATTTGTTTAGACATTACAGGTTTCAACTGATAGCAGCTATAGGATTTGAAAGTGATTGTTTTTATTTGATTCTTGTGCAACCACAAATAATTTAAGACCAATACATTTACTGATTGAGAATTACAACTTCTGATATTACCAGTTAAATGTAGGAGGAAGTGGGGACTTCGCTGGTGGCGCAGTGGGTAAGAATCTGTCTACCAATGCAGGGGCCACGGGTTCGAGCCCTGGTCCGGGAAGATCCCACATGCCGCAGAGCAACTAAGCCCATGTGCGCACAGCTGCTGAGCGTGAGCTCTAGAGCCTGCAAGCCACAACTACTGAGTCCGTGCACCACAACTACTGAAGCCCGCGCACCTAGAGCCTGTGCTCCGCAACAAGAGAAGCCACTGCAATGAGAACCTCACGTGCCCCAACGAAGAGTAGCCCCTGCTTACCGCAACTAGAGAAAGCCTGCACGCAGCAACAAAGACCCAACACAGCCAAAATAAAAAATAATAATTTAAAAAAATAAAGTCTTTAAAAAAAATGTAGGAGGAAGTCAGTCAACAATGATGATTTGGGTTCTATTAAAATAGTCACCTAATATACCATTCTTTCTTGTAATTACATGGCAGAGCCAGTTGTCTATTAAGGACTATGGAATGAGGTGGAGAATAAAATAAATAGATAACAATAATGGCTTACCAAAATACTTCAAGAAAAGAAATAAGCAATGGAAGGATGGAAAAGGGGGGAAAAAGGCAAAAATCTATTCAGTGCCAGTCAGATACAAAGCAACTAACTAAATCAAAATGTACACGAAGTTCAAACAAGGCAAAAAGTACAGAGAAGGGAGACACCAACTACATCTGTAGAGCTGGGGGAAGTTTTGTGAAGGAGACAGTATTTGGGTTGGGTATTAAAAAGGAGTAGAATTTTCATAAATAGAGGTACTGAGAATGGGGGTGAGGGTTGAGAATCCCCTTGAGGGAGCCACAAAAGCAAAGGCCCAAAGGAGGAAAAAGCATGAGCTCTGTTTAGGAAATAATAAATAATCTAGACATTCAAGGAAATAGTAAAATAATCTCATCATTCATTCACCATTTACTGAATTTGTTCTACATGCCAGATACAGTGCAGTCACAAAGGATGAAAATATGAGGAGACCTACTTCTTACTTTCAAGAAACAGAGCATTTTTAAAGACAACAGAAGACAAACCTGTGTCACTGGCAGTCAGACTTAACAGATCCAAAAATCTGTTCCTTCTTCACCTGTCCCCATCTCAATGCAATTCTACTCCTCCAATTACCCAAGCCAAAAATCTGATTCATCTTTTTTTAATATATAAAAATTTATTTATTTATTTTTTGCCGTGTTTTGTCTTCGTTGCTACGCGTTGCAGCGAGCAGGGGCTACTCTTTGTTGCAGTGCGTGGGCTTCTCATTGCAGTGGTTTCTCTTTTTGTGGAGCACAGGCTTTAGATGCGTGGGCTTCAGTAGTTGTGGCACGTGGGCTCAGTAGTTGTGCCTCACGGACTCAGTTGCTCCGCAGCATGTGGGATCTTCCTAGACCAGGGCTCAAACCTGTGTCCCCTGCATTGATAGGCGGATTCTTAACCACTGCGCCACCAGGGAAATCCCAATCTGATTCATCTTTGACTCCATTTTTTCTATCAGCTTTACCTCAAAGTCACCAGCAAATCCTAACAACTCTACCTTCAATATATATCTACAATCCAATCACTTCTCATTACCTTTACTGCTACTGCCTTGGTCCAAACCATCAGCAACTTTTACCCAGAATAGTGGTTCTCAATATTTGGAGGCTAGGGGGGAGAGATTTTTCTCCAAAGGAGAAATTTGGCAATGTCTAGAGAAATTTTTGTTGAAACAACTGAGGAGGTACTACTGGCATCTAATGCGCAGAGGTCAGGAATGCTACTAATAATACTATGATGCACAGGACAGCCCCTCGCAACAAAGAATTATCTGGCCCAAAATGTTAATAGTGCAGAAACTGTGACTTAGAGTATTGCAGTAGACTCTTAACAGATCCACTCCTGCCTCCCAGATGATCCTTTTATAATGTAAGTCTCAGATCACATCACTCTCTTCTGCTCAAAATCTTCCAGTGGCTTCCCAAGTCCCTCAATGTAAAAGCTAAAGTTCTTATGAAGACCTACAAGGCCATACATGATCTTACCTCTATCCTCCTCCTCCACCCCCCATCTTACCCTGCTACATCTCTGACCTGGTCTCCTACTTTTCTCTCCTTCGCTCACACTGCTCCAGGCACAATGGCTTCCACCAACAGGCTATGTACACTCCCACCTCTGGGCTTTGGTACCTATGGTCACTCCGCCTAAAAACACATTTTCCCCCAGATATCCATATGACTCCTTTCCTCACTTCCTTCAGGTCTCTACTCAAATATCACTTCATCAGAGGTCTTCCCTGACCACTCTTCATAAAACGACAGGAACCTCTCTTCACCCCATCTCAGCACTCTTTATTCCCTCCTACTCTGCTTTATTTGTATCCATAGCACTTACCATCAACTGACATATTTGTTTGCTTTTTGGTTGACTCCCACCAATAGAAAATATGCTCCACAAGCAAAAACTTTTCCTTTATCCCCCGACCTAAGAACTATTCCTTGCACACAGTAGGAGATTGGTAAGTAATGGCTGAATGGATGAATAAGTGAATGAATAAGTGGAGCTGGAAAGACCAGTCAGGAAGAAACTAGAAAGACCAATGAAGGCCAGAAATGTGGATATAATCTTAGAATTGGCCTAAAGAAGAGGTTGCCCAAGAGTGATTATCTTGTCATATGCCATACAAATCACCTTGTCTTCTCCATCAAATAGAAACAGAGAGAGTAACAGGGCATTCTATTTTATATCAATATAAGAACATTATAATAATCAGAAGTATACAATAATGAAATGGATAATCTTTAAAGTATTAACACCCTCAATCAACCTCTCAGCACGTAGGATGCAGTAACAAACTACTCTCCCATAATTTTCCCCTCTGCTTATCCTTTTGGATTCAGTTCAAATGTCACCACCTCTACCAAGGTTTTTCCAAACTCCCTCAAACAGAGTTAGCCACTGCTACTTATGGTCCTCAGAGCAATCTGTCCACTTATCTCAATTTACTAAAAGTGTTTGTTAATATATTATTATGACTGAATTCTGCCCTCCTTACCTCCATAATTCATATGTTGAAGCCCTAACCCCATCTGTGCCTGTATTGGAGACAGGGCCTATAAAGAGGTGATTAAAGTTAAATGAGGTCAAGGAAGTAACTTCAGAGGAGGATCTGATGGATATGGAAGTGGTCGTGGATTTGGGGATGGCTATGATGGGTATGGAGGAGGACCTGGAGGTGGTAACTTTGGAGGTAGCCCTGGTTATGGAGGAGGAAGAGAAGGATATGGTGGTGGAGGACCTGGATATGGCAACCAGGGTGGGGGCTACGGAGATGGCTATGACAACTATGGAGGAGGAAATTATGGAAGTGGAAATTTTAATAATTTTGGAAATTATAATCAGCAACCTACTAACTATGGCTCAATGAAAAGTGGAAACTTTGGTGGTAGCAGGAACAAGGGGGGACCATATGGTGGAGGAAACTATGGTCCAGGAGGCAGTGGAGGAAGTGGGGGTTATGGAGGGAGAAGCCAATATTGAGCTCGTTTCTATTTACCATGGGCTTCACTGTATAAATAGGAGAGGATGAGAGCCCAGAGGTAACAGAACAGCTTCAGGTTATCGAAATAACAATGTTAAGGAAACTCTCATCTCAGTCATGCATAAATATGCAGACTACACCAGAGGAGATGCAGAGAACCATTTTGTGAATGGATTGGATTATTTAATAACATTACCTACTGGGGAGGAAGGATTGTAAAAAAAAAAAAGCCTTTGAGACAGTTTCTTAGCTTTTTAATTGTTGTTTCTTTCTAGTGGTCTTTGTAAGAATATAGAAGCAGTCCTTCCTTGATAATGTTAAATTTGTAAGTTTCAGGTGACATGTGAAACCTTTTTTAAGATTTTTCTCAAAGTTTTGAAAAGCTATTAGCCAGGATCATGGTGTAATAAGACATAACGTTTTTCCTTTAAAAAAAATTTAAGTGCATGGGTAGAGTTTAAAAGCTGTTATACATTTATAATTTAATATAATAATTCTAAAGGAAAAAAATGTTAAGTGTGGTCATAAGGGAGTAACCTTGATCAAACAGAACTGCTGTCCTTATAAAAGAGGAAGAGATACTAGAATCTCTCTCTGTCTCTCTCTCTCTGCCTCGAGGACAGAGTGAGAAGGCAGCAGTCTGTAAGCCAAGAAGAGAGCTCTTACAAGAAGCCAAATCCTGCCAGAACCTTGATCTTGGACTCCTCAGTCTCCAGAACTGTGAGAAAATAAATTTCTTTTGTTTAAGCCACCCAGCCTAGCAGATTAAAACATATACCTTTTCACCTCTAGACTGAAAAATTACTTTATGTCCCCATTTACTATTATATCCCCAGACCAGAATATGGCAACTTTAATAAAATGTAGGTACCACGACATATTTTTATGGAATGATATAGAGTACAAATACATTTTTTAAAACCATATTAAAAAGTCATCAAAGTCAAATGACTTTCAAATGCTTAACCAATAACTATTCTTCCCTTCATTCTCGCTAAATAAACCCTAATTTTGTTCAGGAAGGCAATGAGACAACTAAATATTCATTTTCCCAGCCTTCCTCAAAGCTTGGTGTGCCCATGTGACACAGTTTTAGCCAGTAAAGTCATGAAAAGCTTCTAAGAATTCTGGGGAAATGGTTGCTTTAAATACAAAATAGGACATAGAAGAAGTGCTAGTTCTGCCTTTCCCCCTTTCTTCTTCCTCGAACATTCCTGCTGGAGCTACAGTAGCCATCTTGTAACTATGAGATCATAAGCACAAAGGCTGAAAGCAAACACTCTAAGGATGCAGACTGGAAAAACAGAAATAGCCTGGAATCCAAATAGTATTGTGAGTAACTGAACCCATGCCAGCAACCATCCTTTCTCCTCCAGACTTCTTGTCAAGAAAGCTAATCCCTACATTTTAAGTCATTGTTAGGTTTTTCTACTACTTACAGCTGAAGACATTCCTAATTAACACAAACAAGAAGCATACTAGAGAATAAAGAGGAAGAGGATTCTTACTAGTCTGAATCCTCTATCCCTTATCAGCCACTGGCCTCTAACCATAAATGAATTTCTCTTATTAGCATGAGATTGGAGATCATCTAGCAAATTTTAAAAATACAGAGTAGATATAAAAGGAGGACTGCACAGTAACAGACACCAGACAATCACTCTTCCTAGTAAGTCCTTATTTTTATAAGAATAACGCTATAACTCTGTCTTATTCAAAAATGGCTTTCAAGTTGCTTGCACATATAAAAGATAAGATAGATAGACAGACAGACAGACATCCTAGGACAATAGTAATCATCAATGGGGTATAGGTCATAAAGTAGAAGAAAATCACAGCAAGTACCAAAAAACCCACACTGAATGTAGCTATTGCAATTCATGACCGAATTTTGCTCTGTGTATCCTGGAAGCCAAATCAAAATCAAAAGGAGGGCTTCCCTGATGGCGCAGTGGTTGAGTCTGCCTGCCAATGCAGGGGACACGGGTTCGTGCCCCAGTCTGGGAAGATCTCACGTGCCGCAGAGCGGCTGGGCTCGTGAGCCATGGCCGCTGGGCCTGCGCGTCCAGAGCCTGTGCTCCACAATGGGAGAGGCCACAACAGTGAGAGGCCCATGTACCGCAAAAAAAAAAAAAAAAAATCAAAAGGAAGGGAGTGAAATTCAAACTATTAACTCTCATTGTCTAATGGAAGAAGTATATCAGTTTTGTTACGAGACAACCATCATCAGTTGAAGCAAGGATTGGAAAACTTTTTTCTGCAAAAGGCCAGACTAAATATTTTAGGCTTTGCAGGTCGTATCATTGCTGTGTCAACTACTCAACTCTGCCTGTGTAGCACAAAAAGAGCCATAAACAAATGAGTATGGCTGTATTCTAATAAAACTTTATTTACAAAGACAGTCAACTGGCCAAATATGTCCTACAGGCTATAGTTTGCTGACCCCTAAGTCAGAATATTCTTGGATGTAAGCACCAGACCTCTTCTGGCAGTGCAGGAATTTGGCTTGAGTGCAACAGCCACTAGCATCAATGCTACTTCAGTGACAGAAACTCAACCTTGCAGGTGATGCTACCTGCCTCTACAGCCAAAGAAAGAAAGTTAGCTCCTCATTACCTTTTCTCTCATGTCATTAAGTCCTAAACCAAGTGTGGTGTGGGCATACGGTATTGGTAAAAGCTAGGTCACTGCCAGTGCCCTAGAAGCAAGGAAGTTTGAGAAGCAAGTATCTAAATTTTTATCTCCTTTAGGGGACAGCATCTTTGCCACCAAGAAGACTCATAAAACGGGGGACACGCGGCTTCCCTGGTGGCACAGCAGTTAAGAATCCGCCTGCCAATGCAGGGGACACAGGTTCGAGCCCTGGTCTGGGAAGATCCCATATGAGCACGTGTGCCACCACTACTGAAGCCCGCATGCCTTGAGCCCGTGTTCTGCAACAAGAGAAGCCACCGCAATGAGAAGCCCGTGCACTGCAACAAAGAGTAGCCCCCCCTCGCCGCAACTAGAGAAAGCCCGCATGCAGCAACAGAGACCCAACTCAGCCATAAAAAAACAAATAATTTTTTTTAAAAAACGGGGGACACAAAGTGCTGTGCAGTAAAAACAAATGACAACTATCCATTTCAGTTAACTCTTACTTATACCTTCCTTCCATATATAAATTGGTTTTTTAAAAAATACTCCAGCCTATCATCATCACTAATCAACAGGGAAATGCACATCAAAACCACAGTGAGGGCTTCCCTCGTGGCACAGCGGTTAAGAATCTGCCTGCCAATGCAGGGGACACGGGTTCGAGCCCTGGTCTGGGAAGATCCCACATGCCACGGAGCAACTAAGCCCGTGTGCCACAACTACTGAGCCTGCACGTCTGGAGCCCGTGCTCCACAACGGGAGAGGCCACGACAGTGAGAGGCCCGCGCACCGCGATGAAGAGTGGCCCCCGCTTGCCGCAACTGGAGAAAGCCCACGCACAGAAATGAAGACCCAACACAGCCAAAAATTAATTAATTAATTTTTTTTAAAAACACAATGAGAGGGCTTCCCTGGTGGCGCAGCGGTTGGGAGTCCGCCTGCCGATGCAGGGGACATGGGTTCGTGACCCGATCCGGGAAGATCCCACATGCCGCGGAGCGGCTGGGCCCGTGGACCATGGCCGCTGAGCCTGCGCATCCGGAGCCTGTGCTCCGCAACGGGAGAGGCCACAACAGTGAGAGGCCCGCGTACCGCAAAAAAAAAAAAAAAAAAAAAAAAAAAAAAAAAAACACAATGAGATATCACTTCACATCTGTCAGAATGGCCATCACCAAAAAAACCAGAAATAACAAGTGGTAGAGAGGATGTGGAGAAAACCGTTCTCATGCACGCACTATTGGTGGGAATGTAAATTGGTGCAGCCTGTGGAAAACAGTACAGAGGTTTCTCCAAAACCTAAAAATAGAACTACCATATGATCCAACAATTCCACTCCTAGGTATATATCTGAAGAAAATGAAAATGCACCCCAATGTTCATAGCAGCATTATTTACAATAGCCAAGATACGGAAGCAACCTAAGTGTCCATCAACAGATGAATGGATAAAAATGTGATACACACACACACACATACACACACACACACACACACACACACAATGGAATACTACTCATCCATAAAAAAGAATGAAATTTTTGCCATTTGCAGCAACACAGATGGAGGGTATTATGCTAAGTGAAATAAATCAGACAGAGAAAAACAAATACTCATATGTAGAATCTAAAACTACAACAAACTAGTGAATATAACAACAACAAAAAAAGCAGACTCACAGATATTGAGAACAAACTAGTGGTTACCAGTGGGGAGTGGGGAATGGGGAGGGGAAAGATGCGGCAGGGGATTAAGAGGTACAAATTGCTATGTATAAAATACATAAGCTATAAGGATATATTGTACAACACAGGGAATATAGCCAATATTTTATAATAACTATAAATGAAATATAACCTTTAAAATTTGTGAATCACTATGTTGTACACCTGAAACATAGACTATTTACCCCAACTATACCTCAATAAAAAAAGAACAGTAGAGAAAATAATACACTCCAGCCTAACATATTGTCACTAACCCTAACAAACTAAAAACGCTCTCACCTTCTCCCCAAAAAAGGGACAACACACAGTCTCATTAGTTGCAACATCCCAGCATTAAATTCTAAGGAATTTATCTCTATTTGTTGAGTGCTTTAAGTACCAGGTACTACTCTAAGCCTTCATGCCTTTGTTCATGCTGCTATTTCTGACTGGAATAGCCTTATCTCTCCTTATCTCCCTTTGTTTCCAGGAAAACTCTTAATCTTCAGGTGTCCTCTCCTCTAACTGGCCATCTCTGATGCAGTCCTGCCCAAAAGTTTGAATAGGTCTTCCTCCCTTAGGATATTAGAGCACCTCATGAAAACTCTTCTCACCTTATTTACCACAGGTGTCTTACATTTCCAGCCAGACTGTAAGTCCCTTTGGTAAGGGAATGTTTCATTCATTCATTTCCATTCCCTCAGTACCTAATCAAAGCCTCATACATAGAAGGTTCTCAACAATTATACCTACTGAATCCAAACAAATCTAAACAATAAGAGCATCACATACATTTTGGCCCAGCTGCCTAATTTCCTTTTGTCTTGCTGATTCCTCTTATATCCCAGGATATATTCTTGGTTTCAAGGCTGCCTTAAATATCTCTCCTAAATATTTTAAATCCTGCAGCAACACAAGTGCTTCTTTAAAAAGATGATTATAAATAAGTTCTTTATAAATCCAAAAGCAGTTTGAAGGTCCACTGTGTCGTCAAAGCATAAGACCATTTTAAAAGGTATATCCCATTTTAAGGACTCCTAGACTCAAAACACTTTTAGACACAGATTTCTCTTTAATGAGCTCCCATCTTTCTTGCCACTGAAATCTTTCTTCTCAATTAAGCTTGGACTCCAACTATAGTGTTCCACTGTGTCAGCCAAGGCTTCGGAAAATAAGTACCTTCTATAAGATATGACAATCCCTAACGTTTAACGTTTATGCAGTTCTTTTTTTTTTTTTTTTTTTTTTTGCGGTACGTGGGCCTCTCACTGTTGTGGCCTCTCCCGTTGCGGAGCAAAGGCTCCGGACGCGCAGGCTCAGCGGCCATGGCTCACGGGCCCAGCCGCTCCGCGGCATGTGGGATTTTCCTGGACCGGGGCACGAACCCGTGTCCCCTGCATCGGCAGGAAGACTCTCAACCCCTGCGCCACCAGGGAAGCCCTATGCAGTTCTTTACAATCAACAAAGCACAGTCGTATCCATCATCCAATTTAATTTTTGCATACAACCCTGTGAGATTTCTCCTCACAAGCAAAGCCCAGTCCCAAAGCCGTCTCTCGTGGACTACTACCACCACCAGGGCCACCCCCTAACCCCACCAAACACACACACACACACACACACACACACACACACACACACATTTGCTATAGCTCTTCTCACTCATACAGATAATCTATTATCCATAGTGAAGTGTGAGCAGCCTCAGGGAAGGAAGCAGGCCTACCAGTGTAGAGCACAGTAAATGTTTGATAATTGTCTGCTGAATAAACAAACCAAAGTGAGTTAGGCAAAACAGTCAGCATTTTTATTTCAATAAAGTAGAAACTGAGATGACTTTCCCATATTTTCCTAGCTAAGATTATAAACAGGGTATTCTTGATTTTCAATTCAGGACTGTTTTTACCATGCTGCCCTCTCCACGGATTGGTCAGTGTACAAAAGAAGGAGTCCTGAACTGGGACTCATAAGTCCCGGTCCTCAGACAAGCCACTTAACTTCTCTGAGCATCAGCTTCCTCATTTTTTACAAGTGGGAACAATCACACAGTCTTTTCCTCTCAGAACACACTGTGAAGACTAATATAAGATAATGTGAGTAGAAGTGACTTGAAGAGTGAAATGATATACTAGGCTACAGACAATGCTTAGGTTGATGACTCCCACTGTCACTGACAGTCAAAATCAGTCTGCCCTAGAAGAAACATATTCATCCTAATAGCTAAAAAATCAGCTTTATTATCCTCATTTTACAGATGAGAAAACTGAGGCACAGAGAGCATAACACTTGCCAAAGACTGCAAACCTAGTAAATATTAGGCCTGGAATTAGATAGAATTCTAGTCCATCACATCCTAAAGATCTTCCCATACTGCTTCGCCAACATTACAGAATAAAAGCTTTCAATTGCTCCTAGACTGATGGAACAGTGCTAATCTTGAGTTGAGAACATTTCATTGTCTCTCAGACCAAATCAAACTAAGTTAGCCTTGTAGGTAAGTGCAGCTTGATTGCCATCCCTGTGGTGCCACGCCTCAGTAGGATGAGCTAAAAATTGAATATGTATATTAGAAAATGTTCTGATGTGAATTTTGAAATTAACTAGACTGAAAATCTGACAGGAAAAGCAAAAGTGAACAATCTATTTTTTTTTTTTACTATTCATTACAGTGATTATGAAACATGGAAAGAACCTAGGCTTTGAAATCAGACAGTTCAAACTTAACAGTAGAAAAGAAAAACCTAGACAAAGGCCAGGAGAAGGGAATTAGCAGAGAGGATCAAGATCTGACAATGGCTGGAGCAAGTAGGACTGGTAGTGAGACCTAAGAAAACACAGTCCCCTATCCTCTTCTTCCTCCCCAAACACCCCCACAACCTGCAAGAAACCTAACCTGTGATGCTTCTTTTCTCCCTACAGCACCTGAACAATACAGATTAGTAAGTCATTGAGAAAGTCTAAAACCCTCCTTTGCTAACACTTCCTCCTAAATGCCTCTCCGGAGACAGACTGAATGGCAGACAGGCTGTCAGAAGACACATGTTGTCATCATACTGTCCTTCATACAGTTTGGGATAGGGTTTTTTTTTTTGGTAGTGATGTAGCTGCTATTACTGGCAGCTTTAAATACCCACATACGTGTAGCCAGCAATTATTTTATTTGGGAAGAGAGTGTAAAGAAATTTGTTTTAAAGAACATATTTGGAATTTACAAAAGAGGAAAGCCATGTGAATACATAATTTTCTCAGCAAGAGCTCTGGCATACGCCAGGTATCTGACCCAGCAGTGCCACGGTCCAAACACCTTCCTGTAGTTAGAGCCTCTTAGACCTCACCAAGGCCTATAAACAGATTTTAAATAAAAACAACAGACTCAAAGTTGCTGTATGAACCAGCAATCCCACTCCTGGGCATAAACCCAGACAAAACAATAATTTGAAAAGATACATGCACCCCTATGTTCAGAGCAGCACTATTTACAATAGCCAAGACATGGAAACAACCTAAATGTCCATCGACAGATGAATGGATAAAGAAGATATGGTATACATATTCATTGGAATATTACACAGCCATTAAAAAGAATGAAATAATGTCATTTGTAGCAACGTGGATGGACCTAGAGATTATCATACTAAGCAAAGTAAGTCAGAAAGATAAATACCACAGGATATCACTTATATGTGGAAACTAAAATACGACACAAATGAGCATAGCTACAATACAAAAATGGACTCACAAATATAGAGAACAGACTCGTGGTTGCAGCGGGTGGGGGGGAAGGATTGGGAGATTGGAATTAGCAGATGCAAACTATTCAATATTATATATGGGATGGATAAACAACAAGGTCCTATTGTATAGCACAGGGAACTATATTCAATAACCTGTGATAAACCATAATGGAAAAGAATATGAAAAAGAATATATATATACATATATGTGTGTGTGTGTGTATAACTGAGTCACTTTGCTGTACAGCAGAAAATAAACACAACATTGTAAATCAACTATACTTCAATAAAAGTAAAAAAAAAAAAAAAAAAAAAAGACTCACAACCCAGAATTCATTCCCTCGACAACTTCCATCAGGTGCTTTCGAGGACCAGCCAATGAATCAGAGACAACAGATAAAAATTAATCATGAAAACAGGAAGAATGAGCTAAGTACTCCATCAGAAGAAAAAAAGGGATTAATTTTTACTGTAAAGGTCAGAGAGGCTTCACCAGGTAACCCCCTCCCCTTAAAAGTCCCCTCCACACTGTTCTCAGATTCTGACATCTCACACCAGACATCTGAAATAGGACCCCAAGGGATTCTGTCAAATTGTGAAGAAAGGAGTTGGCTAAGTCAGGTAGAGGAGAAGGCAAAGGCAAAATGGAAGAGTATATGTACTGGGCTATGTCTAAGGAATGGCCAGTGACCATGACTGGAGTGCAGGGTACACAGAAGAATAAATAAGAAATGAGGCAGGAAAGGCACATTTGGGTCAGATCTTAGAAGGCCTTGAATGCCAGCCTAAGGAACTTGAAATTTATTCTACAAACAAGGGGAACTATTATTAAGCAGAGCTATGGTGTTTGACATATTTTAGAAAGATCACTCTAGAAGTATGTAAGGTAAGGGAAGATTAGAAGTGGTAAGACTGTTAGGAATCTACTGTGTTATAATAGTCTAGTTAAGAGATGATAAGAGCAGCCCAACATTGTCTACACTGTCTATACCCCAGGTCTACACTGGGGAGGGTAGAAGGGAGAGGAAGCCTGGTAAGAAGAATCAGAGCCCAAGGTGGTGAGAAGGGCATCCACACATGGGGCAGGGAGGAGGACTGAGTATAGTGAGGAGGGCATCCATATTGGGTGTGGGGAGGGTTGCCTGATACATTATGTCAGAGCCCAAGGTGAAGAAGTGAAGGAGTCCCAATGGTAGAGCAGCCTGGTTTAGGATGTTGGAACCCAAGCAGAATGAGGAGGGCATCCACACAGTGGGAAGAGCCTATAATAGGGAGCTGGAACTTCGTTTCCTCACTATGTCTACTGAGAGGGCCAGCACCCAGCACCAATCCAACAGCAATAAGCATATCCAGCAGCCAGACCTTGGCTTCTAAATACTACTGAACAATAAAAGAAACTATGGCTCCTTGGTGAAATGGATTATTCCAGGCCTGGGGCACAGAAAGCACAAATGAATCTAGAATATCTTGTTTGGTCAGAAAGAAAGGGAGTGGTCAAAGAGTAATAGGGACATAAAAGCAGACAGAAGCCAACCTGAATGGGGCTCCTAGTAGCCAAATCAGGGAGAATTTGAACATCAATAAAAAATGATATAGCAATAGATTGCTACCCATTGAATAAAGTAGGAAGCCAAGAGTCCAAACAGATACAAATAACTAACTATATTGAAAGTTTGGCAAAGAGAAAGATATTTACATAGTTTCGTAGTACCTTCCTATAAAATACTTATTAATTATAGCCTCACAGTGGAGAAGTCTGGCAGACACCGTCCTGAGCAAGTTAGCAAACTGAACATCAACAGTAATGAGACAATGGCAGCAAAATATAATAGAAAGAATATGGACTCTAGAGTTAGGTCTAGTTTTGATTCCATACTCTGCCACCTTGGGCTGGTTATTTAACCTTTCTGAACTGGAATTTCCTCACCTACCAAATGAGATAAAGTTGTTCTTGTGAAGTGTTGGAGAAATAATGCTTACAGCACCTATCAAAAGTGCCGAGAACAGTAGCAGCTTAAAATATATCTATTACTTAGCTCTTTTTTGCTACATTTTATAACATTTTGCTTTTACAACATTGACAATCATTTGCATTATTGTTTATGTTTACATTATTTGATACATTATTTGCAACTCTAACTTCTGCAAATAACTCATGTTTATACCCAGTTCTATATGCATCTAGGATATCATTTACAACTAATATATCAAGCCTATGAGATTATGCAATAGAAGTGGTATTCTCTTTTCAATTTGACAGATGAGGGAACTGAAACATGAAGAGAATGCATTGATGTGCCCAACGTTTAACAGTTAGCTAAATGTACATCTCAGCCCTGAAAGATATCCCCAGTGACCTTTCTTCCTCATAAAATTTATGTGTTACTTAGGGACATGGCCTTTTTCAAGGGAATTTGGAATAATATGAAAGAAAATAATCTCTCCGAGATGGGAGTGTGATTAAGGTGAACTAAGAAGGAGTAAAGGATCTTTTTACCACTCAGAACACGAATAGGCACCTAACTACCTAGCCACTTGAAACTTACCAAAAAAAAAAAAAAAAACCCAAACTCTTCAGAAGGACTTAAGTGAAAGAAGCCCCACAAAAGGCAAGTAATTTCACAATATGTTAAAACTAGAAGGGATCTGAAATACCAAGAAGTCCAACCTTCCCTTCCCATGTACAGATGGTGAAGCTGAGACTTGGAGAAGGGAAAGGACATACCTCACAAAGAGTTACAATATGCCAACCCTAGGGAATTCCCTGGCAGTCCAGTGGTTAGAACTCCACACTTCCACCTCTGGGGCACCAAGTTCGATCCCTGGTAGGGGAACTAAGATCCTGCAAGTCTTGTGGCGCAGCCAAAAAAAAATGCCAACCCTATAATCACTGAATGGCCTGAAAATAAGGTCACTGTAGAGTTCATTTGGTAACTATTTATCACACATCAACACAAGATACTGTCTTTATCACACTCGTGTTCTCAACTTTAAGCCTGTGTTTTTTTCTGTCTCCTCAATTACAGTGAATGGCGCCAACATCTTAGTAATTCATGTACTCCTACAGGCTTGGTAAGTAGCTGGTGCCCAATAAGTACCTGTCATAAAATACAGTATGATCCCAGGTAGCTAGGTTGTTTTCACATCCAATAACATCAGTCAATACACCATATTAACAGAACAAATGAAAAAAAGCCATAAGATCGGGCTTCCCTGGTGGCGCAGTGGTTGAGAATCTGCCTGCCGATGCAGGGGACACGGGTTCGAGCCCTGGTCTGGGAAGATTCCACATGCCGCGGAGCAACTAGGCCCGTGAGCCACAACTACTGAGCCTGCGCGTCTGGAGCCTGTGCTCTGCAACAAGAGAGGCCGCGATAGTGAGAGGCCCGTGCACCGCGATGAAGAGTGGCCCCCACTTGTCGCAACTAGAGAAAGCCCTCGCGCAGAAACAAGGACCCAACACAGCCAGAAATAAATAAATAACTAATAATTTTAAAAATGAATATCTGCTTATAAAAAAAAAGCCATAAGATTATTTTATTGATAAAGAAAAGGCATTTGACAAAATCCAACACCTTTTCACGTTAAAAGCACTTAAGAAAACAAGAACAGATGGAAACTTCCTTATACCTGATAAAGAGCATGTATGGAAAACTCACAGCTAATATCATACTTAATTGGTAAATAATTGAATGTTTTCTCCCTAAAATCAGGAACAAAACAAGGATACCTGCTCTTGCCACTTTTATTTAGCATTGTATTGAAGGTTCTAGCCAGAGCAATTGGTCAAGAAAAATAAATAAAAGCATCCAGATTGGAAAGGAAGAAGTAAAACTTTTTCTGTTTGAGATGACATGATCTTATATACAGAAAATCCTGAGGAACCCACACAGGCGCACACATATACACGTACACACAGACACACACACACACAAAAACTATTAGAATTATAAAGTTCAACCAGGTTGCAGGATACAAGATCAATACAAAAATCAATTTTATATCTATACACAAGCAATGAACGATCCAAAAATTGAAATTTTAAAAAATTCCATTTATAATAGCATCAAAAAGATGCTATTAGGGCTTCCCTGGTGGCGCAGTGGTTGAGAGTCCGCCTGCCAATGCAGGGGACACGGGTTCATGCCCCGGTCCGGGAAGATCCCACATGCCACAGAGCGGCCGGGCCCGTGAGCCATGGCTGCTGAGCCTGTGCGTCCGGAGCCTGTGCTCCGCAACGGGAGAGGCCACAGCAGTGAGAGGCCCGTGTACCGCAAAAAAAAAAAAAGATGCTATTATATGTGCCTATTGACCATATATAAATGGTCAATAGGCACATTAAAAGTTGCTCCACATCATTAGTAATTAAGGAAATTCAAATCAAAATCACAATGAGGTAGATGCCATTTCATATCCACCAGAATGGCTGTAACAAAAAAAGAGAATAGTAAGTGTTTATGAACATGTGGATAAATTAGAACCCTCATACACTGCTGTGGGAATGTAAAATGCTGCAGTTCCTTTGGGAAAAAGTCTGGCTGTTCCTCAAAGGGTTAAACATAGGGCTACCGTCTGAGCCAGCAATTCCATTGCTAAGTATATACCTAAGATCAATAAAAATATACATCCACACACACAAAATGTTCAGCATACCATTATTCATGGTACTAAAAAAGTAGAAACAATCCAATGTCCATCAACTGATAAACTGATAAATAAAATGTGGTATATCCATACAATGAAATATTATTCAGCAAAAAAATCATCAAATATTACTCAGCAATAAAAAGAAATTATACAAGTTACAACATGGATGAACCTTGAAAACACACTAAATGAAAGAAATAGGATACAAAAGGCCACATACTGTATGATTCCATTTATATGAAATGTCCAAAATAGACAAATCAAATCTAAAGAGACAAAAAGTAGATTAGTAGGTGTCTAGGGCCAGGGTGATGAGAATGGGGGAGAATGGTGAGTGCCTACTAATGGGCACAGGGTTTCTTTTAGGAGGCCTAATGTTCTAAAACTATTCAACGGAACATGTGATGATGGTTGTACAACCCTGTGAATATACTAAAAAACATTGGATTGTACACTTTAAGTGAATTTTATGGTATGTGAATTATGTCTCAATAAAGCTGTTAAATACACACACACTATGGTAGAGTGACAAGAGCATCCCCTGGTCTTAAGAGTAAGACCTAGGTTCAAATCCTGGTTCTTACTACTCACTACCTGCATCACGATGACTTCTCCCTGGACCTTATTTGCTTTATTTGTAAAATTAGGATAATAATAGTAATCACTACCTTTGCAAAGTGGCTGCAAAATAAGGTAAGAAAACAGACATGAAAAGTGCCTTGCATACAGCTAATTTCCTAAGACAGTTACTTCTCTTGATAGACATTTCTTGTCACTAGTTTAACTGACAAAAATATTTGAAACAAAGAGAGGACATTTTTCTCACCTGATTTAAGTAGCTTTGTGGTATTTTCCTACAAGCTATTAATAAAAAGAAAATGAGCAGACCCCCAAATTTACAATGAAGAGTAAGAAAGCTCTAAAGTTATGAACATAGGCACTCAGCATGCAGTACTGAAGAAAGAAGGGGTATAAGTAGATACCCGATTGCCTTCTTTCCCTAGAACCTAAAACTACTTTGTTTCAATTCCTATACCCTGACCACCACATTACCACTGAAATATGACGTCATTGTTCAGGAGAGATAACAGGATTCCTAGTTCTGGGTTGGCAAGGAGAATGAGGCTTTCCTGGTTCACGGTAGACATTTATCCTGTGGTTGGAGGCCACACCAGGACACCACTGGTGGGCAACCAAAGATGGAAAGGAGAAACAAGCAGCTGTTTAATACTTTTTGTTTATAGAAGGGAACACCGCGGGATTTGCCTAAGGCCACACAGCAAAATCATATAATCTCAACTGTATGATAGGTATATGGCAAGCAAAACAATGTTTTACAAAGAATTCTGGGCCTGAAGATAGGGAAAATCAGATCTAGTCCCAAAATTGCTACCAAATTGCTGCCTAATCTTGAATAAATCATTCTCTCTGACTCTGTTCCCTTCCCATGTGCCTACTAATTCAGAAATTTCACAAATAAAAGTAACTACTGCACACACGGCACTGTGCTGAGATAGTGTGTTGAACAGAGTCTGTTTACATGTAAGTCTGTATTTATGGAGTTTACAGAACAGAACGCTACAGAAGTCAGATATCAAAAAATAAATAAGCAAGCCCATTGTAACATAATTACAACTTGTGATACACAGCCAGTGTCAATCAGGAAGTAAGAAGTGGGTAGGAGAGCACATATGCAGAAGAAAACGTCATCAACAAACTTTAGATTACAAATCAGAAGGAGTTCCTCTCACCTCTCCCTCCATCACAAATAGGGGCTCAGTATTTCTTTGCCATACATGTTGTCACCTGACTGCCTGCTGCTTTGTGTGGCTAGAGCATCACGGTCAACCACAAAAAAAACATAAAACATATACACAATAAACGCCAGCTCCACCAGTTTCTTCTCCTCTCTCTGAGTCTCAGTGTCTTCAACTATAAAATGGCCATAATTCTATCTACTTCACAACACTATTCTGAAGATAAAATAGGAAAAAGTGCTTTGGAAGCTAATCCACTCCAGAGTGCCCCCAGTGCTCAGTACAGAGTTAGACACAGTACAGCTTCCCCATCTGTAAAACTGCAGTAACATCTGTACCCACTTCACAGAGTGACTGTGAGGATTAAATGAGATAACATATACATAAGGTACTTAGCAGAGTCCCTGACACATAGCAATTCATAAAAACATTAGCTGCTATCAATTCACTGAACCTTATTCCCTCAGTTTAACCATTTGTAAAACAGGGACAAGAAGAGTACCTAACTCATAGGATTATTATGGAGATTAAATGGGCTAATATATTTAAAGCCTCAGAACAGTGTCTGGCACACAGTAGGTGCTATTTGAGATTTTATTATTATTATTATCATCATCATCATCATTAAATTTATCTTTTAACTGTCCCTACAATTTGCATGTATGTAGACCACTGGTTCTCAATTAGGGCTGATTTTATTCCCTAGGGGACATTTGGCAATGTCTAGAGACATTTTTGATTGTCACAACTGGAGTGGGGGTAGACGCTACTGGGTAGAGGACAGGATGCTGCTAAACATCCTAGAATATACAGGACAGCCCCTAGCCCCTAACATAAAATGATATGATCCAAAATATCAATAGTCTCAAGACTGAGAAACTCCAATACAGACTAAACAAATCAAACAGAAGTTCTCTCTTTCTCCTCCTCTAAACTCCTAGAGTATTTTATTTGGATCTTTCTTCTGGACTTTATTAAACAGGTATAAAAGTTTTAGACCTAAAACAGATTTTAGAGAGCTCCTTACTTTACCAAGAGCTAAAATGGGCAAGTAGTTTATGAAAGAACAGAGATTCAGTGGGAAAGCCAGAACTGGAACCCAGACTGGTGCTCCTTCCACGAACTAATTCACATACCTAGCAAGCACTTCCTCTTTCTCTTTCCCACTCCCTCCAACCCTCTCCCTCTTCATCTCTCCCTCCCTCATCCCCAGGTTTGGAAACAAAATCTGTTTCTTTTCTAGCATCATCAGAAGTCAGAGAAGGGCTGACCTTTCTCCCCACCCTTCCGTTGCCTGCCTTCTCAAGGACCTGCCCTTTAGAGCTCCAGCCGAGGCTTTGGATAAGAAGCCAAGATTTCTTCCAATTTACCTGCCCTGGGTCCTTTCTTGCAGGAGCCAAGCTGAAACTGCTCTGGTCACTGCTCTCTCCCGAGGTTAGGCAGGCGTTCTGCCTGAAAGTATAACTTGGGTCAGACAACTTGGATTAATCTCCTTTTCCTTGTCTATGGGAATGAACTGGTCTCTGGAAGGGGCCAAAGGCAAGCTGTAAAAACTTACATTGGACTTTCTCCCCAAGAAGGGGTTTTGAAGAGAAAAACGACTGTGGTATCTTGGTGAGGAAAACATGGAGAAAGGATACATAAGAGAAAAACAGTGAGGGCTTTAACAGAGTACTCCGCCACACACAGGACTTCTCGAACATTTCCCACATCTAATTCTTACCAGTACTTCAAGGACAAATGCCTGACTCCTCAAAAAAGCCTCCGATGACCACTTCAGTCCATGAAAATATTAAGCAAGAGTTCATTATGAGCCAGCCACTATAGTAACTTTATCTCATTTAATCTTCACAACTTGAGGTAATTATTTATCCCCATTTTATTTTTTTTAATAAATTTTATTTTTGGCTGCATTGGGTCTCCGTTGCTGCGCGCGGGTTTTCTCTAGTTGCAGCGTGCGGGGGCTACTCTTTGTTGCGGTTCGTGGGCTTCTCACTGTGGTGTCTTGCTGCGGAGCACGGGCTCTAAGTGCGCGGGCTTCAGTAGTTGTGGCACGCGGGCTCAGTAGCTGTGGCTCGCGAGCTCTAGAGCGTAAGCTCAGTAGTTGTGGCGCATGGGCTTAGTTGCTCCGCAGCGGCACGTGGTATCGTCCCGGACCAGGGCTCGAACCCGTGTCTCCTGCATTGGCAGGGGGATTCTCAACAACTGCGCCACCAGGGAAGTGCTATCCCCATTTCAGAGATGAAGAAAATGAAGATAGCAGAGGTTAGTAACTTACTTGCCTATTGCCTTAGCCGATAAGTAGCACAGCTGCAATTTACCCCTACATCTTTCAGACACCAAAAACCTAAGCTCTCAATTACTTTACTAAATTGTTTCTCAAGACAGTTTCCCCTTTCTTTGAACCGCTATCACATTTACTGTCTGTATCATATATTAAGCAACTAATTTCAGGGTGCCTTTTCTTAGTTACATGTGAATCAGATTTGTTCCAGACCCTGTGCTAGATCCTGTGAATAAAAGATATAAATAGAAGTCTCTTCCCTAAAGCAGGGTTTATCAAACTGTTCTGACTACAATCTACAATAAGAATACAATTCAGATGGAATCCCAGTACATACACACACATGCACATGTGTGCACACACACCGTAAATATAAAACTGAGACAAAAGTTTCAAAAGACAATCCTTGTTCTTCGTATATACAGTATATTCTGATATTTTCACTGGTATATTTGACTTTTTTTTTTTTTTTTACTTTTTTAAAATGCTGGTCCAGCGTACTATGTTAAATCCGTGAACCATGGGTTATGAGGTACAGATTAAAAAAAAAAACCAAACACTTCCCTTGAAAGCTCCCAGGTTAAAGGGAGAAATAAGACATGAGTAACAATAAAAATAATTACAATAACAGTAGGCAACATTTCAGGAACTCTTATTACATGTCTAGCACTTTGATAAGCACTCTACATGAATTACTGGAGCCAAGATCCAACCCAGGTCTGCCTGTTTGAATCCAATATTCTTTTCACCATACTATACTGCCCACACAGCATGAAAAGTTCTATAATAAGAAACATTTCCATGAGGCATGGAGGTCAGGGGGAGGGAATGGTTTGGAAACTTCACAAAATAAAGATTTCTGAATTGTGACCTGAAGTGGACACTTTCAAGAATGTGGCAAATGAGCTCCTACAGGTGGTCTATAAATATTTGTTGATGGAGCCCTTCTACATTGTCTTGTGATGGGGAAAAACAGCATGATATTTTTAGATGGAAATCTATGTAATTTTTAACTGATTCTGTCTCTCCTAATAGAAATCTCAAGGTACCCAGGCACATGGCACTAAAAAAAAAAAGTTTTAGAGTTTGGTATAGCTTCTCTGTAAGAGCTGTCTATGAAAAGGCATCCAGGACTGGCTGCCAGGAGACCAGGGTCCTAATCCCAGTTCTGTCACAGAATTTCTGTGTATAACTTTGGGCAGATGTCTCTACCCTCTGGAACGCAGTTACTAATTCATAAAATGATAATGAAAACAGGACATATGATTAGCAAGTTTCTTTCTAGTATTCATATATTCTAATAGTAATAAATTCTAATGATTCTAGTACTAATAAACTCAGCAAGTCCACAAAAAAGAATAAATAGTTTTAATAAAAATCACTCAGACACAAGGTTGAATCTGAGGCTCCAGAACTGAGCTCATGGGTCTCTGTCTTGCTTGATCCCCTTAGCTGGAGGCAGAATGGAAGATGCACACACAATGGCCTGATATACACCATTTCATCTGCCTGAGCCTAAACGCCCTTATGTGAGAGGCCAGTGATTAGAAGGCACACAGCAGCAGATTTTAGTTTTAAGAGCCAAAATGTCAAGCCATGAAAATGACTGCCTCTAGCAATAGAGAGCTCTTCATCATGAAATTATGCAAACAAACACTGGAGAAATACTTGACAGGAACTTTGCAGAAGAAAGTTAAACATGGGGTAAAGGCTGTGTTAGATGCCCCTAAAGGGAACTTTCAGTCCTAAAATTCTACAAGTCTCTCCTCACACAACAGAAAGATTAGCAGATTCTGGAGGGGAAAAAAACACCCAAGGAGTTTTCTTTTCCATTCCCCTTCCCTCCTTCCTTCTGTGTTTCCATCACAGCACACTAGGTCATTCACTTCCATGGACATCATGGCTATACTACCCTCCTCTTTTCAGGATTTGTCTTCAACTCATGAAGAGGAAATGAGGGGTTAAGTTGTCAAGGAAAAAACCACCATGTATATCTGCAGTGGCCCAGGTCCACACCAGGGAATACTTCTCTCCTAGGACAGTACGAAATTATGACATTGGCTCCACCCAGCCGTATGCAAACTCAAGGGGAGCCACCAGTTTCTCATGGCACACAGACTGCTGGCCCTCAAAGCATAAAGTTAGGAACCTAGTGTGAATATCTAATCTAGCCCCAGGCACCCAGATTGGCCTAAGATACGCCTGTCATTGGAGAATCAGTTGTTGTAAACTGAGTCCCTGATGCCATCACAGGGTAACCTTGGGCCATTTACTGCTTCACTCTGAGTCTGAACAATTCTAATTATAAAATGTACTAACTGTAAAACAAATATATAAGATGATCGTACAACTTTTCTACTATTAGTTTGTTATTCTATCAAATTATAAGAAACTGGTATTCTTATAATTAGCATCTATTCTAAATTCTCAAAGAGGTAGTACAAAAGTAACAATAATTAAAAACTTACATACTAAGTTCACAGACACCCCAAAACACACCAATGGATGTAGTGCTGCCGACCAGAAAGACAACATCCTGCCTCATCCACCAGAATACAGGCACCACTCTCCTCCACCAAGAAGCCTACACAACCCACTGACCCAACCTTACCCACTGGAGGCAGACACCAAAGACAACGGGAACTACGAACCTGCAGCCTACAAAAAGGAGACCCCAAACACAATAAGTTAAGGAAAATGAGAAGACTGAGAAACACACAGCAGATGAAGGAGCAAGGTAAAAACCCACCAGACAAAACTAATGAAGAAGAAATAGGCAGTCTACCTGAAAAAGAATTCAGAGTAATGATAGTAAAGATGATCCAAAATCTTGGAAATAGAATGAAGAAAATGTAAGAAACGTTTAAAAAGGACCTAGAAGAACTAAAGAGCAAACAAACAATGATGAATAACACAATAAATGAAATTAAAAATTCTCTAGAAGGAATCAATAGCACAATAACTGAGGCAGAAGAACGGATAAGTGACCTGGAAGATAAAATAGTGGAAATAACTACCACAGAGCAGAATAAAAAAAAAAGAATGAAAAGAATTGAGGACAGTCTCAGAGACCTCTGGGACAACATTAAATAAACCAACATTTGAATTATAGGGGTCCCAGAAGAAGAAGAGAAAAAGAAAGGGGCTGAGAAAATATTTGAAGAGATTAGAGTTGAAAACTTCCCTAATATGGGAAAGGAAATAGTCAGTCAAGTCCAGGAAGTGCAGAGAGTCCCATACAGGATAAATCCAAAGAGAAACATACCAAGACACATATTAATCAAACTATCAAAAATTAAATACAAAGAAAAAATAGTAAAAGCAGCAAGGGAAAAACAACAAATAACATACAAGGGCTTCCCCATAAGGCTAACAGTTGATCTTTCAGCAGAAACTCTGCAAGCCAGAAGAAGGAACTGGCAGGACATATTGAAAGTGATAAAAGGGAAAAACCTGCAACCAAGATTACTCTACCCAGCAAGGATCTCATTCAGATTCGACAGAGAAATTAAAACCTTTACAGAGAAGCAACAGCTAACAGAATTTAGCACCACCAAACCAGCTTTACAACAAATGCTAAAGAAACTCCTCTAGGCAGAAAACACAAGAGAAGGAAAAGACCTACAATAACAAACCCAAAACAATTAAGAAAATGGTAATAGAACATAAATATTGATAACTACCTTAAACGTAAATGGATTAAATGCTCCAACCAAAAGACACAGACTGGTTGAATGGCTACAGAAACAAGACCCATATATGTGCTGACCTAGGGACACATACAGACTGAAAGTGAGGGTATGGAGAAAGATATTCCATGCAAATGGAAATCAAAAGAAAGCTGGAGTAGCAGTTCTCATATCAGACAAAATAGACTTTAAAATAGAGATTATTACAAGACACAATGAAGGACACTACCTAATGATCAAGGGATCAAGCCAAGTAGAAGATATAACAACTGTAAATATTTATGCACCCAACATAGGAGCACCTCAATACATAAGGCAAAAGGTAACTGCCATAAAAGGGGAAATCAACAGTAACACAATAATAGTAGGGGATTTTAACACCCCACTTTCATCAATGGACAGATCATCAAAATGAAAATAAATAAGGAAACACAGCTTTAAATGATACATTAAACAAGATGGACTTAATTGATATTTATAGGACATTCCATCCAAAAAGAACAGAATACACTTTCTTCTCAAGTGCCCATGGAACATTCTCCAGGATACATCATATCTTGGGTCACAGATCAAGCCTTGGTAAATTTAAGAAAACTGAAATCATATCAAGTATCTTTTCCGACCACAATGCTATGAAACTACATATCAATTACAGGAAAAGATCTGTAAAAAATACAAACACATGGAGGCTAAACAATACACTGCTAAATAACCAAGAGATCACTGAAGAAATCAAAGAGGAAATCAAAAACTACCTAGAAACAAATGACAATGAAAACAAGATGACCCAAAACCTCTGGGATTCAGCAAAAGCAGTTCTAAGGGGGAACTTTATAGCAATACAATCCTACCTCAAGAAACAAGAAACATCTCAAATAAACAACCTAAACTTATACTTAAAGCAATTAGAGAAAGAAGAACAAAAAAAACCCAAAGTTAGCAAAAGGAAAGAAATGATAAAGATGAGATGAGAAAGAAATGAAGGAAACAATGGCAAAGATCAATAAAACTAAAAGCTGTTTCTTTCAGAAGATAAAGAAAATTGATGAACCATTAGCCAGGTTCAACAAGAAAAAAAGGGAAAAGACTCAAATCAACAGAATTTCAAATGAAAAAGAAGTAAAACTGACACTGCAGAAATACAAAAGATCATGAGAAATTACTACAAGCAACTATATGCCAATAAAATGGACAACCTGGAATAAATGGACAAATTCTTAGAAAAGCACAACCTTCCAAGACTGAACCACGAAGAAACAGAAAATATAAACAGACTAATCACAAGCACTGAAATTGAAACTATGATTAAAAATCTTCCAACAAACAAAATCCCAGGACCAGATGGCTTCACAGGTGAATTCTATCAAATATTTAGAGAAGAGCTGACACCTATCCTTCTCAAACTCTTCCAAAATATAGCAGAGGGAGGAACACTCCCAAACTCATTCTACGAGGCCACCATCGTCCTGATACCAAAACCAGACAAAGATGTCACAAAGAAAGAAAACTACAGGCCATTATCACTGATGAACATAGATGCAAAAATCCTCAACAAAATATGAGCAAACAGAATCCAAGAGCACATCAAAAGGATCATAAACCATGATCAAGCAGGGTTTATCCCAGGAATGCAAGGATTCTTCAATATATGCAAATCAATCAATGTGATACACCACATTAACAAACTGAAGGATAAAAACCATATGATCATCTCAATAGATGCAAAGAAAGCTTTTGACAAAATTCAACACCCATTAATGAAAAAACCCTCCAGAAAGTAGGCATAGAGGGAACTTTACCTCAACATAATAAAGCCCATATATGACAAACCCACAGCCAACATCGTTCTCAATGGTAAAAAAATGAAACCATTTCCTCTAAGATCAGGAACAAGACAAGTTTGTCCATTCTCGCCACTATTATTCAACATAGTTTTGGAAGTTTTAGCCACAGCAATCAGAGAAGAAAAAGTAATAAAAGGAATCCAAATTGGAAAAGAAAAAGTAAATCTGTCACTGTTCGCAGATGACATGATACTATACATAGAGAATCCTAAAGATGTTACCAGAAAACTACTACAGCTAAACAATGAATTTAGTAAAATTGCAGGATACAAAATTAATGCACAGAAATCGCTGGCATTCCTATACACTAATGATGAAGAATCTGAAAGAGAAATTAAGGAAACATTCCCATTTACCACTGCAACAAAAAGAATAAAATACCTAGGAATAAACCTACCTAAGGAGACAAACAACCTGTATCCAGAAAACTATAAGACACTGATGAAAGAAATTAAAGATGATACAAACAGATGGAGAGATATACCATGTTCTTGGATTGGAAGAATCAACATTGTGAAAATAACTCTACTACCCAAAGCAATCTACAGATTCAGTGCAATCCCTATCAAACTACCACTGGCATTTTTCACAGAACTAGAACAAAGAATTGCACAATTTGTATGGAAACACAAAAGACCTCGAATAGACAAAGCTATCTTGAGAAAGAAAGACAGAACGAGAGGAATCAGGCTCCCAGACTTCATACTATACTACAAGACTCCAGTAATCAAGACAGTATGGTACTGGCACAAAAACAGAAATATAGATCAATGGAACAGGATAGAAAGCTCAGAGATAAACCCACACACATATGGTTACCTTATTTTTGATAAAGGAGGCAAGAATATACAATGGAGAAAAGACAGTCTCTTCAATAAGTGGTGCTGGGTAAACTGGACAGCTACATGTAAAAGAATGAAATTAGAACACTCCCTAACACCATACACAAAAATAAACTCCAAATGGATTAAAGACTTAAATGTGAGGTCAGACACTATAAAACTCTGAGAGGAAAACATAGGCAGAACACTCTATGACATAAATGACAGCAAGATCCTTTTTGACCCACCTCCTAGAGAAAGGGAAATAAAAACAAATATAAACAAATGGGACCTAATGAAACTTCAAAGCTTTTGCACAGCAAAGGAAACCATAAACAAGTTGAAAAGACAACCTCAGAATGGGAGAAAATATTTGCAAATGAAGCAACTGACAAAGGATTAACCTCTAAAATATAAAAGCAGCTCATGCAGCTTAATAACAAAAAAACCATCAACCCAATCCAAAAATGGGCAGAAGACCTAAATAGACATTTCTCCAAAGAAGATATACACATTGCCAACAAACACATGAAAGGATGCTCAACATCACTAATCATTAGAGAAATGCAAGTCAAAACTACCATGAGGTATCACCTCACAATGGTCAGAATAGCCATCATCAAAAAGTCTACAAACAATAAATTATGGAGAGGGTGTGGTTAAAAGAGAACCCTCTTGCACTGCTGGTGAGAATGTAAATTGATACAGCCACTATGGAGAACAGTATGGAGGTTCGTTACAAAACTAAAAATAGAACTACCATATGACCCAGCAATCCCACTACTGGGCATATACCCTGAGAAAACCATAATTCAAAAAGAGTCATGTACCCCATGTTCACTGCAGCACTATTTACAATAGCCAGGACATGGAAGCAACCTAAGTGCCCATTGACAGATGAATGGATAAAGAAGATGTGGCACATATATACAATGGAATATTACTCACCCATAAAAAGAAACAAAATTGAGTTATTTGTAGTGAGGTGGATGGACCTAGAGCCTGTCATACAGAGTGAAGTAAGTCAGAAAGAGAAAAACAAATACTGTATGCTAACACATATATATGGAATCTAAAAAAAAAAAATGGTTTTGGAGAACCTAGGGCAGGACAGGAATAAAACACAGACATAGAGAATGGACTTGAGGACACGAGGAGGGGGAAGGGTTAGCTGGGACGAAGTGAGAGAGTGGCATGGACATATATACACTACCAAATGTAAAATAGATGGCTAGTGGTCAGCCACCCCATAGCACAGGGAGATCAGCTGGGTGCTTTGTGACCACCTAGAGGGGTGGGATAGGGAGGGTGGGAGAGAGACGCAAGAAGGAGGAGATATGGGCATATATGTATATGTATAGCTGATTCACTTTGTTATAAAGCAGAAAGTAACACACCATTGTAAAGCAATTATATCCCAATAAAGATGTTAAAAAAAAAAACTTAGCAACTAGTAAGCACATATTATGGGGCAGGTACAGTACTTTACTTGCTTATCTCCTTTAATCTTCACAGCAATGCTCCTTTACATATGAGGAGACAAAGTGAGAAAGGTTAAGAAACTTGCCCAAGGTCACACGGGTAAGTGGAAGAGCTGGAGTTTCACCCAAAGCTACTGATTCTTAAATCTAGGCCTTGTTCCACTAAACCATTCATTTCCAGGCTTCTATTCCAAAAAGAATATTTATCTGGAAAGTAAGAGACCAAAGAATAGGGAAACGATTGCTAGAGATTAGCTTCAATCAGCTGGAAAGATCTGCTTTCTACAGCAAACAGGAAAATAACAAAAAGTGCTGGAGTCTCCAAAAGACAAGAGGCCTTCTCAACGATGGAAGCAAAATTCATCTCAATACCTCCCACCCCTACCCACTCCATTAGTTTAGTCTACAAAAGATAGACGGGCTTGGGGACAAATTATAGGCCAGGGAAAGTATGTTTACATCTAAATAATTCAAAGGAGGCAGAGGTCAACTTAGAACAAGCCCTCTCACTTGCTGCTGACTCATCTAGTCCCCTCCTCTTCCAGGAAGTCTGTTCCATGACCTCTACCTCTCTAAAGAAGGTCTTCACTCTCCTAGATCTGGATCCTGATTCCTGAAGAAGCTACATCACCTTAGAAATGGAAGATGCAGCCATCAGCAATGAATGTTCACCTCTCACAACACTGGCTTAAAACAAAAAACTAAAGTGGAAAGGATGAGAAAAAAGTCTAAGTTTCTTAGGAACTGCACTGCTAAGGACCAGTGTCTTAGGCAACAAATGTCTTTGGAGACATCCAGGCCCAGGGTACTCCAGCATCCCTGAGGCAACTGCTTACCCAATGGCAGCAGAAAAACCAAGCCCTTTCTTTACACAGAGAAGTCTTTTGAGATCACTCAATCCAGGGATTTCCAAGCTTTTTTAAAAGCCTCTCAACTTCTTCTTCCAATTAAATCTTATGGAAACACCAATACTTAAACAGATAAAAAGTAGAACTGCTCTGGCTGAAAAGGAGATGGGGAAGTTCTACTTCCTCAGTCTCTTTCCTCTTCCTAATCTCACCCCCATATTCTGTGAGGTTTCATTTCAAAACCCTGAGACTCTAGCTTAACACTACCATGTTAAACTTAAGGAAACTAGGGTCCAGAGAAAACATGTCTTTGTCAAGATCACATAGGCAGTTAGTGCCAAAGCTGGAACTCAAATTCAGATGTGCTGACTTATAGGGCAGTCGATTTCCCATATCATCACACTACTCCTTTGGGATAATCACATGAAAATGAATATGAAAGCATTTTTAAAAGCACTACGTGCACAGACCTGTACAGTTCCCTCAGTGAAATTTCTCTAAGGATAAAATAATTGTAATGCTCAGACTTCTAAGGACAATTTCACCACATACAACAGCACCCAACAGCAAAGAAATCCTCTCGTGTTCCCAATCCCTCAGTAAAGTGTCTGACTATCTATAAAAACAGGCATGATTATGTCACCAACTTAGACTGATGGTAGATAACTGAGACTCAGGAGGCTTCTGAAGGATTCCCTGCTCCCTGCGTCCTGAGAAACCATCCCTTAAAGACATATGGGAATTCTCCTGGCATCCACCATGCATGAAACATGGAACAGAATCTGCACCTGTACATTATGGTTAACTCCTTAATAAATGATGTGTATAGGCTAGGCCTCAAAGATTTTCTACAACTGTGGTAGCTAGCCTCCAAGAAAAATACCCTGCCTCCTGGTATTTGCACTCTGTGTAACCTTTCCTACTTGGTAGAAGGGTCAGTATGTATGATCAAAAGAATACAGTAGAAGTGACAGCATGTCACTTCTGAAATCAGATTATAAAAGACATTGCACCTTCTGTTTTGGTTGCTCTCTCCTCTCTCTGATCACTTGCTGTGGGGAAGCCAGGTGACATGCTGTAAGCTGCCCTATGGAGAGGCCACGTGGCAAGGAACTGAAGATGTCAGCCTGTTAACAGCCAGCAAGAAACTGAGGCTGGCCAACAACCAGATGAGTGAGTATGGAAGGGGATCCGCTAGGCCCAGTTGAGCCTCCAGACACCTGCAACCCTGGGTAACAGCTAGACTGTAACCTCATTAGAGACACTGAGCCAGAACCACTCAGCCTAGCCACTCTCAGATTCCTCACGCTTACAGACTGTGTGAGATGATAAATGTTTATTTTTTAAGCTGCTAAGTTTCAGAGGCAATTTATTTACACAGCAATAGATAACTAATAGAACCACAAAACTAAGGTTTCCTGGGTTTACATCAGAAAGTCCGTTATGAAACCAAAAGTCCCTCTGAAACAAAATCCAAGGCCTCAAGGGTTGGGGCTTCTCCTTAAATAATAACTGTCTCCATTGCTTATTCATAAGGTGACCAGTTGCAAGTCACTTCATCTCTCTTACCTGTGATTTCCTTGTTGAATATATAGGGACATTTTCCTTGCAGAGTACTGTGAGGATTAAATGGGAATAGTTTGTAAAATTATCTTTAAAATAGTTGGAACTATACAAATTAAAGTTGTTACAAAGACCCTGGAAGGTAACCCACCAAGCCCACGCCCAACAGCAACTGCTCAATGAAGTCAAATGGAAAGGCCTCTTCTGGGCCACTCATCCAACTGTATTAAAAGTATCCCCTCTATCACTGCCTGTCATAATAACAATAGGAAAAAATTACCAGTGCTTGATATTACATATCAAGCATAGTGCTAAATGTTATCGCATTATTTTCTCATTTCATGCTACATTTAACCCATAGAGAAAACTGAAAGAGGTTAAAATCATTTGGTTAGTAATGGAGCCAGGATTGAACTTCATATCCATGCAACTCCAAAGACTATGTTCTTTCCACTAAACCCATATGCTGTTCACTACACCAAGGAGTCTGAAAGTATCCAATACAGAAGGCATACAGGCACAACTTAACAAAAGAGCTGAAAATATGAAAGAGACAGGAAGAAAAATCACCTTTCAAGTTAATGGGGAAATTAAAAGATTCAGGAGATGTAGAGTCTGGTCCTGTCTAGGGCACCAAGCAATTGCTAACACCTTGGACAAGTTATCTGTCATTGAAAATTTTTAAAACCCTCAGATTTACATAGTACTTTGGAATCTACAAAGCATTCTGAAGTACCCACAAATATTTGATTGTCACAGCAACCCTGGAAGGTAGTTTTAATAATCTCCATTCTATAAATGAAAAAACTGAGACTAAGAAAGAATTCCAGTAATTTGCCCATGGTTATTAGACAGCTGGTACATGCCAGAGATAATATACCTAGATTTCTTTATTCTCAGAAGTACCTGAGACTCAAAAGGTTTAGGGAATGCTCAAAGGTCACAACAAAGACAAGAATCCAATTTACTTCTTATTCCCCTAATCCAGTGAGCTACAAACTGGATATGCAAACCAGATATGCAAACCTGGAGAACTTTTAAAAAACACTAATGCCTGGGCCCCATAACTACCCCTGCCCCCTCCTCTCCCTGCAAAAAAATTTATTTGGTCCTGGGGGGAGGGGGGGGCAGGGATCTGAGTATCAACGTATTTTTAAGCCTCCTAGGACTAGCCACACTTGAGAACTACTGCCCTAACCCCAAGAGCCACAGGTTAAGAAATGTCATGATCCACCCTCATTTCCTAATGTGAAATTCTCTCAGTGAAGTCATCTACTTTTCTGTAAATTCATTACATTTACAAAGCAAAAAACTTCTATTATTATAAACAACTATCTAAGTTAAAATAATTTAATTTGCTACCTAGAATAAATTTTTATGCATCATGCAATCAATATCTTAAAGGTCAAGACTGGTTATGTGATATGCAGCAATAAAATTGCTTATAGAAAGAGAAAAGCTGCCCACAAGAGTATACTGTGAACAAAACAACTAAGAAAAAAAATTGAAGTAATCTTTTATCTCTAAATGTCCCTTCTTGGGGATCTCAGAACTCCTTGGTTCCACTAAGATGAATTTCCTGGAGCATCCTCTAATGAGGGTTTGGATACTGCAAAGACTTGTCTCATAATATCTCCACTTCTCTCTGCTAATTCAAGTCTTACCTGACCAAGATCTTTCCTTAACCATCAAGCCCATTGTTATGGGTTTAAATTGTGTCTCCCAAAAAAAGATTTGTCGAAGTCCTAACCGCTAGTACATCAGAATGTGACTTTATTTGGAAATAGGGTCTTTACAAAGGTAATCAAATTAAAATGAGGTAATGAGGGCCAGCCCTAACCCAATACAGCTGCTATCCTTATAAGAAGGGGAAATTTTGACACAAGAGACAGATACACACAGAGAGAAGACTGTGAAGGGACACAGGGAGAATGTTCATCTACAAGCCAAGGAATGCCTGAGACTTCCAGAAGCTAAGGAGAGGACTGGAACAGATCCTTCCCTTGTACCTTCATGGGGAGCATGGCCCTGCCAACACCTTGATTTCAGACTTTCGGTTTCCAAAACTGTAAGGTTATAACTTTCTGTTGTTCTAAGCCAACCAGTTTGTGGTACTTTGTTACAGCAGCCCTAGGAAACTAATCATCTACCTTTCACTAAATTCTCAAAGTTTGTACTCAGTTTTTTGGTGGAACTGTTTAATTTTTTTTTTTATCATATGCATCCTACCTTCCTAATGAAAGCAAAGCCTCTCAAGGAGAGGAACACCATTTTATACATCTTTTGTATCATCTACCACTCTTAGGGAAAGACTGACCTCGGAAAAAGTATTCAGGAAACATTTGTTCACCTGATTACTTTCTGGAAAATGTTCAACAACCACTGATGGTTGTTTCAGAATCTGATAACCAGAAAATCACTTTTCCTACTTCTATCATTCTGTCACATTGGAATTAGCTATTCTAAAATCAACATTCTTTTTCCATGAGCTTTTTATATATCTATTATATAGATAATACCGCATACTCTCTAGTACCCATAAATAAAAATTTCACAAAATCGTAGAATCATGTACTGTGTGGGACTGGAAGAGAGCTTACAGACCATCTAGTGCAGTCCTGAACTAATATCTTCTTAAATGTATACAATATCATTTCTCTCTCTTTTATGGTAAATGCCATATTCTCCCTTGGCCATTGTATTAGTTATTGGTCTACAGGGCTCCTTCTCACTACCCACCCACCCACCACTAGGCTATAAGTACATCGAAGGTTGAGAAAAAAGAAGTAGCAACATCAAAACAGTACCAATTTTTAGTCCAAAAAGAAAAATATACTGGTGAGATACTTTAACAGAATTAAACATTGAGGTACCTTAAATAGGTTAGGTCCTGAAGACCCCACAGCTGCCTGGGATGATAGGAAGTAGAGATTCCAAACAGTTCTCAGAAATTCACTCCAGTAGCTCTCAAAAGGGCAGACACTGCTTTCTGCCTAACTGACATAAATGTATTAATAGTACCCAAACCTCAGACTAAGAGCAACAGTCTGGCCAAGTATCTTGTTGTTCCACATCGCCACTAGTATAAACAGAAGTCCAAGCCAGCATCAGAAAAACACTAACTCAAACGTCCAAAGAACTTCTCAGTTCCCAATAGGCTGCAATGACTTCCTAAAGGAGTCCTCTAGGTTTGTGCTGAAGTCCAGAGAAAGGGCTGAGCAACACTAAAAGACATCAACACATTTTCAAACTGGTGAACTCCTGTTCATTTCACACTCAAGTGTCACCTCCTCTATGGAGTCTTTACTGCCTCTTCTGCTCCCTTCCCCCTTCTTGCTTAGATAATACTTTGTACATCCCTCTATTATATATTCATCACTGAATGTTACAGTAATTCTAGTGTCTCTCTCTGTCTTGCTAGAGCAGACACACAATAATCATGGCTGCAAAAAGCAAAAAGCTGCTTCTTCTCATGCTAAGACCTCAGTTACCCTGGCTTATCTTAATACCAGGAGGAAAAGAAAAAAAAGGTGAAATATTTTCAAATAGCTGCCTGTTTACTGTGTATTGTCTAAGAGCCATGGATTTCCACACTGTGATTCCTCGTTTTTTTCAAGTATCGTGCTCTGGTCGATATGGTAGGCCGGTTCAGACAGACTTTAAAATACCCAGTCCTGTTTGTCTGAGTCCTAAGGCCTTAATCATCCTGAACAAGGGGCTGGAAGTTAGCATTAAAGGATCAGTGCTCTTCAGGAATCAGGAAAATCTCAGACTCCTTAGGACAGTAAGGGTAGAAAGAACTCAGAGGGCACCCAGCCAACTTCCTCATTTTACAGAGAGGGAAACTGAGGTCCAAAAAGGGGAAAGGATTTGGTCAAGGTCCCATAATCTGCTACAAGCAAACTCATGTTTTGATTCCCAGTTCAGTGCAACTTCTGATATATCTTTTCTCTTTTTTAAAAAAATTTCAATCTCAAAAATGAGTCACAGGAAGGTAACTTGTCCAAGGCCATATACCTAGTAGAAGATGAAGCCAAGATTTGAACCCAGGACATCTCCTGGGAAGATCTATTCTCTCATTTACTCTCATGGTGAAGTTTTTGCAACTCCATATATAAATGCAACTTTACGTTCTGTTCCTTTAACTTCCTTTGAAGTATGCTTCTAGTTAAATTTGGCAAATTAAAAACACATTTACCTATGTTCTCCCCAAAAATCACACTAAACTGATACTAAAGATATATTTTTTTAAAAAAAGGTATAAACCTAAACAAGGAAGAAAATGGGTGAGGGGACATCAGAAGACGAGACATTTCAACAAAATTTTAGACTATCCATAATGAATGGGGTATTTGTAACAAAAAAAGAATGGCAAAAAAAAAAAGCTTTAACCCAGAGCCTTGCATGGTCCCTAGGCAGCAGAGACATGTGGTATCTGGACAGCAGGATCACATCCCCCGGAAAGAATCACTGGATTAGGACGTATAAAGGAACAGGCCTAGGAAGTATAAATCACTTGCTCAAACTCACATAGGGCTAACAAGAGCTTGAACCTTGGTCTTCATATTTTTGTTACCCTTCTGTAACTCATGTGCTATTAGTCAGACTTCAGAGAATAAAAGGATGACTCAATAGCCCATGTCACAAAACAAGGAGACAGAGGTGTTTCCCAAGGTCTACCTTTTGTCCTCCTTTACCAACTCCAAAAAGTACTTTGTGTTTAGGCTCTCCCTGATGAGAGCTTAGGCTGTTCAAACAGTTGGGGTAAGAACCCCATATTCCAATTCATGTTCCAACTGTCTGATTCTACAGCTCTGAAGATGTAGGTTACCAGCACCTGACAAAAATATGACAAAGTTTGGAAACGAAAGATTTCAAAAGCACTAACAATGTTTCAGGTCAAATCTGAGCTCATCCCCCTTGCCTATGATAGTGTGAGAGAGGCAGCTTTTCATCCCTTTTTAGAACAGAACATGCCCAAATGTAGGTGTTGTTATTTCTGCCAACCAGCTAAAACAGTTTAATTTTAAATGCCAAATTACAGGATTGCCTACAGAACCAATTAAGGCATTAATGACTCTAAGGCCATTTCTTAATACAGCAATAATGTGAGTGCCACAGCTATTTGAACCCTACTCCCATTTGAACTCATGTCCATCACTGCATTAAACACATCTACATACTCAATTTGTGTTTTTCTGATGTGCACAGAAAGAATACTGAATTAGGAGTCAGAAGAATAGTTCTAAACACAGCTCAAGCTTTGGAGTCAGCAAACAAGTTTGAATCCCAGTCCTCTGAGTCCTAATCTCTCTGGGCCTCAGTTACTTCATATGTAATACCTACATGAGAGAACTAGTGTAAGGATTGAGAGTATCTATATAAGGCAACTTGCACAGCAATAAGGCACTCAGTAAACGTTAGTTTCTTCTGTTATTGATCAACTGGTAAATACCAGGTACTTCCAACCTTCGAAGGGCTGATTGTTTTGAGTAAATGTTTAGGGTGAGACAGGATAGATGAACAAATAATTCCAATATAATATAGTACAAATAAGTATAATACAACAAAATAAATGCTGTTATAGCCATTGGAACAAAGTATCACATTAACACTGGGGAAAAAAAAAGGATACTAATTCTGTCTGAAACAGGAGGAGAGTATCAGGGAAGGTATGAGAGACAGAGACATCTGAACTGGGCCTTGAAGGTTGTTGAGTAGAAGCACAGCAAGCAAAGGAAAACATCTTAAACAAAAGAAACCATGATGGGCTTCCCTGGTGGCGCAGTGGTTGAGAGTCCACCTGCCGATGCAGGGGACGCGGGTTCATGCCCCGGTCCCACATGCCGCGGAGCGGCTGGGCCCGTGAGCCATGGCCGCTGAGCCTGCGCGTCCGGAGCCTGTGCTCTGCAACGGGAGAGGCCACAACAGTGAGAGGCCCGTGTACCACAAAAAAAAAAAAGAAACCATGAAAAACAAGTTAGGGAGATATGAAAGAGAACATATGGCTTATTTAAGCAACAGTGACAAAACTTAGGAGAGTAGAAGTGGATGGGTTACACAGGAGCAGAAGATTAGCATAAGGAAGGGCCTACCCATAGGAGTATTTTACTGAGAGAAAAGTGGTATGAGGGGCAAGGAGAGGTAGTCATCTGAGAAGCACTTGAAGAAAATATTTACCAGAGAAGAACAGAAATAAAATCACCATTATGATTATAAAGGGTTGTAATATGGAGGACAGCTTGAATTTATTTTGTATGACCCAAAGGTCAGACCTAGGAAGGTGGATGAAAATTAAAGAGTGACACAAAAATGGCCTAGGAATATTAATCACGTACAAAGTGAGCCATTTGGAAGTGAAAAGGAAATGTCCATTCTTTAAGTGGTGAAATTAGCTCAGGGAGCTCAAGGAAGAAACTCTTATCTACTGGCTAAGGAACCCAGGCTTTCTCTTCCTCTTTGGGGACACAACTAGACTTGATGGGCATTCGGTGCAACCAGGTTTGAGGAAGGTGCTTCTGCCACTTCCTGAAGCCTTACACAATTCATTTCAACCTCAAAAGGGAATGCTAGCCCTCACAGAAACAGCCTAAAAAGAAAACTAAAGCAGGCAATAGACTTTAAGGGAAACTAGCTTCAAGAAAGAGGGGCAATGAGAATGCAGAACATCAGAGGCATCAATTCTCTGTTACCACATTAATGGAGGAAGTAAGCAATGGAACAGCTGCACACCATTATCTACATGTCTGAGTTGTGGGAGCCATAGAGGTCATCCAGTCCAACACCTCATTGTACAGAGTTAACTGAAGCCCAGAGAAGGGCAGGGAGAGCTACGCCTAAAAACAATTTAACATACACTTTACACTTCACACAGGCTCTCTGAGTTGTATTATCTCAATTTTCCTCAAGGCAAAACAGTGAAGGAGGTGTTATTTTCCCAATGAGACACTAAGCTCTTTAGAGCATTATAAAGTTTGCGTTAGTTACTCTTATGGATTTCTGCAGTATATAATGCTTTCCTTTTTGATCCTATGGGTTATAAAAAAAATTCACCTTGAGGACTGGGGTTCTCCCCAGGCAAATAATGCAGACTAGGAAACAGTTTCTTAATACCTCATCCCTATTGCCCTACTCTCTGAGTCTACGACTTTCCAGTGTATAAACTGCTCAATAAAAATTATTCTTTTTCAGTTCCTGTACTGAGAATAGGAAACAGATTTGAATCAGATAACACCCCTGCCTTCAAGAAGCTCCCATTTGGTAAGGAAGACAGACACGGCATTATCTTTGAGTCATAAAGACATGGGTTCACCCAAAGTTAGCAGAAGGAAAGAAATCATAAAAATCAGATCAGAAATAAATGAAAAAGAAATGAAGGAGGGGCTTCCCTGGTGGCGCAGTGGTTGAGAGTCCGCCTGCCGATGCAGGGGATACGGGCTCATGCCCCGGTCCGGGAAGATCCCACATGCCGCAGAGCAGCTGGGCCCGTGAGCCATGGCCGCTGAGCCTGTGCGTCAGGAGCCTGTGCTCCGCAGCGGGACAGGCCACAACAGTGAGAGGCCCGCATACTGAAAAAAAAAAGAAAAGAAATGAAGGAAACAATAGCAAAGATCAATAAAACTAAAAGCTGGTTCTTTGAGAAGATAAACAAAATTGATAAACCATTAGCCAGACTCATCAAAAAAAAAAAGGGAGAAGACTCAAATCAATAGAATTAGAAATGAAAAAGGAGAAGTAACAACTGACACTGCAGAAATACAAAAGATCATGAGAGATTACTACAAGCAACTCTATGCCAATAAAATGGACAACCTGGAAGAAATAGACAAATTCTTAGAAATGCATAAACTGCCAAGACTGAATCAGGAAGAAATAGAAAATATGAGCAGACCAATCACAAGCACTGAAATTGAAACTGTGATTAAAAATCTTCCAACAAACATAAGCCCAGGACCAGATGGCTTCACAGGCGAATTCTATCAAACATTTAGAGAAGAGCTAACACCTATCCTTCTCAAACTCTTCCAAAATACAGCAGAGGGAGGAACACTCCCAAACTCATTCTACGAGGCCACCATCACCTTGATACCAAAACCAGACAAGGATATCACAAAGAAAGATAACTACAGGTCAACATCACTGATGAACATAGATGCAAAAATCCTCAACAAAATACTAGCAAACAGAATCCAACACCACATTAAAAGGATCATACACAATGATCAAGTGGGGTTTATTCCAGGAATGCAAGAATTCTTCAATATATGCAAATCAATCAATGTGAAAAACCATATTAATAAATTGAAGGATAAAAACCATATGATCATCTCAATAGATGCAGAGAATGCTTTCGACAAAATTCAACACCCATTTATGATAAAAATCCTGCAGAAAGTAGGCATAGAGGGAACTTTCCTCAACATGATAAAGGCCATATATGACAAACCCAAAGCCAATATCGCCCTCAATGGTGAAAAACTGAAAGCATTTCCACTAAGATCAGGAACAAGACAAGGTTGCCAACTCTCACCACTCTTATTCAACATAGTTTTGGAAGTTTTAGCCACAGCAATCAGAGAAGAAAAGGAAATAAAAGGAATCCAAATCGGAAAAGAAGAAGTAAAGCGTCTGTTTGCAGACGACGTGATACTATACATAAAGAATCCTAAAGACGCTACCAGAAAACTACTACAGCTAATCAATGAATTTAGTAAAGTTGTAGGATACAAAATTAATGCACAGAAATCTCTTGCATTCCTATACACTAATGATGAAGAAACTGAAAGAGAAATTAAGGAAACACTCCATTTACCACTGCAACAAAAAGAATAAAATACCTAGGAATAAACCTACCTAAGGAGACAAACGACCTGTATGCAGAAAACTGTAAGACACTGATGAAAAAATTAAAGATGATACAAACAGATGGAGAGATATACCATGTTCTTGGATTGGAAGAATCAACATTGTGAAAATGACTATACTATCCAAAGCAATCTACAGATTCAATGCAATCCCTATCAAACTACCAATGGCATTTTTCACAGAACTAGAACAAAAAATTTCACATTTTGTATGGAAACACAAAAGACCCCGAAGAGCCAAAGCAATCTTGAGAACAAAAAACGGAGCTGGAGGAATCAGGCTTCCAGACTTCAGACTATACTACGAAGCTACAGTAGTCAAGACAGTATGGTACTGGCACAAAAACAGAAATATATAGATCAATGGAATAGGATAGGAAGCCCAGAGATAAACCCACGCACATATGGTCACCTTATATTTGATAAAGGAGGCAGGAATGTACAGTGGAGAAAGGACAGCCTCGTCAATAAGTGGTGCTGGGAAAACTGGACAGGTACATGTAAAAGTATGAGATTAGGGCTTCCCTGGTGGCGCGGTGGTTGAGAGTCCGCCTGCCGATGCAGGGGACACGGGTTCGTGCCCCGGTCTGGGAGGATCCCACGTGCCGCGGAGCGGCTGGGCCCGTGAGCCATGGCCGCTGAGCCTGCGCGTCCGGAGCCTGTCCTCCGCAGCGGGAGAGGCCACAACAGTGAGAGGCCCGCGTAACGCATAAAAAAAAAAAAAAAAAAAAAAAAAAAAAAAAAAAAAAGTATGAGATTAGATCACTCCCTAACACCATACACAAAAATAAGCTCAAAATGGATTAAAGACCTAAATGTAAGGCCAGCCACTATCAAACTCTTAGAGGAAAACATAGGCAGAACACTCTATGACATAAATGACAGCAAGATCCTTTTTGACCCACCTCCTAGAGAAATGGAAATAAAAACAAAAATAAACAAAGGGGACCTAATGAAACTTAAAAGCTTTTACACAGCAAAGGAAACCATAAACAAGACCAAAAGACAACCCTCAGAATGGGAGAAAATATTTGCAAATGAAGCAACTGACAAAGGATTAATCTCTAAAATTTATAAGCAGCTCATGCAGCTCAATAACAAATAAACAAACAACCCAATCCAAAAATGGGCAGAAGACCTAAACAGACATTTCTCCAAAGAAGATATACAGACTGCCAACAAACACATGAAAGAATGCTCAACATCATTAATCATTAGAGAAATGCAAATCAAAACTACAATGAGATATCATCTCACACCAGTCAGAATGGCCATCATCAAAAAATCTAGAAACAATAAATGCAGGAGAGGGTGTGGAGAAAAGGGAACCCTCTTGCACTGCTGGTAGGAATGTGAATTGGTACAGCCACTATGGAGAACAGTATGGAGGTCCCTAAAAAACTACAAATATAACTACCATATGACCCAGCAATCCCACTACTGGGCATATACCCTGAGAAAACCATAATTCAAGAAGAGTCATGTACCAAAATGTTCATTGCAGCTCTATTTACAATAGCCCGGAGATGCAAACAACCTAAGTGTCCATCATTGGATGAATGGATAAAGAAGATGTGGCACATATATACAGTGGAATATTAGCCATAAAAAGAAATGAAATTGAGCTATTTGTAATGAGGTGGATAAACCTAGAGTCTGTCATACAGAGTCATACAGAGTGAAGTAAGTCAGAAGGAGAAAGACAAATACCGTATGCTAACACATATGGAATTTAAGAAAAAAAATAAATGTCTGAAGAACCTAGGGGTAAGACAGGAATAAAGACATAGACCTACTAGAGAATGGACTTGAGGATATGGGGAGGGGGAAGGGTAAGCTGTGACAAAGTGAGAGAGTGGCATGGACATATATACACTACCAAACGTAAGATAGATAGCCAGTGGGAAGCAGCCGCATAGCACAGGGAGATCAGCTTGGTGCTTTGTGACCGCCTTGAGGGGTGGGATAGGGAGGGTGGGAGGGAGGGAGACGCAAGAGGGAAGAGATATGGGAACATATGTATATGTATACCTGATTCAGTTTGTTATAACGCAGAAACTAACACACCATTGTAAAGCAATTATACTCCAATAAAGATTTAAAAAAAAAAAAGACATGGGTTCAAATTCTGGATCTACACTTTGCTAGCTAAGGCAAGTCATTTCCTTTATCTAAACTCCATATTCTGTATCTGTGTAACTGAGGGCAGTATCATCAGCTTAATTCAAAAAGCTACTTGTTAGCATTTGGTAAGATAATGTATTTAAAGAATGCAGAAGAATGTCTGATGGTGGAGCTGGCGAGAGATTAGGGGCCACCAAGGGTTTATGGACCCCTATGGGTCACAGCAGTTCTCCACTTCAGATATTCATTCTTGCAATAAAAAACACATTGTATATCTACTGTAAGTCGGGTGTTTGGAGCAACAGAGGACTTAGAGATAGTCCCATGACTTTGAGGCACTATAGTGTCAGAGACTGAGATCATAATGAAAGAAGTTTTCAGCGTTAAGGTCCTGACATACTGATATTCTGTGGGCTGCAGGCAGTGGTGATCAAAAATAGTACCACTTATCCCATTTCCATTTTTCCTCCCAAGTTTCACAGCCACCAAGTTTCCTCCACCTCTTCTTCAATCAATTCACCAATATTCAATGCCTGCCATCTCCAGAGGCCCTTCCCTGGATTGAAGAGCCTGAGCATAGGCCACTACAGTTCAGAATAGAAACCTGACTAACAGCAAATCCCACACCCTACCCCACCTACAGCCTCTGAATCAGACTCCACAAAATAGTTTTAAAGCCCCAGAATAAGTGCTGCTATATCTATGTTAAGCCTTTAGAGGAACAGTTCTGAGGAGACAGAACTAAGTCATCTGAGAATATCTCAAACACTCTCTGAACACCTCTCATGTGCCAGGCACCATTTTGAATGCTTTACATACATTAATGCCCTCAAAACAACTCTGCAAGGGAGCTATTATTGTCCCAATTTTACAAAGGAAAAACTGTGTTCACAGAAATTAAATGACTTGCCCTAAAATCACATTTTATAGGTGATGGAGCTGAAATCCATAAGCAAATTTGCCTTCCTTTTATCCACTGCATCTCACATGGTATTCTAATAATAACCCTGTGAGGCAGGTAAGAAAGTATCAGCATTATCCTATTTTACAAAGGAAGAAACTGGTGCTTAAGGAAGTGATATTACTTTCTCAGGAACAAGTCAGTAAGTGGCAGAGCCATGGCTTTTACTCAGATCTTTTACCCCCAAACCTGTGCTCTTCTCACTACCCCACATTTCCTCTTTCACTGCCTTGCAGAACGGTATAGTAGAAATATACTTAACAGAGTCAGAAGAGCTGAGATGTGGTCCTGACTCTGGAACTAACTTATTGTATATATTTTTTTAATTGTATAATATTAAGTGAGTAACTTTTTCTTCTCTTGGCCTCGGTTTTCTCATTTATAAAATAAGGGTATTAGATTGGATAACCCTTAGGTTCCCCTACATCTGGAAATCTAGGTTTTAATTAGTACCAACAAGACTAGAAGCAGTTTCTCTGGTTTCCTTGCCACCCAACAGTAACTCTCTAAAAGAAAAAAAAAAAATTAACTGTTATTTGTAGTGATAAGGTAAGAAGTGCTCAGCACCACAGAGTAGAAACTACCCATTCAATTTCATTCCTTCCTTCTCCGAACACCCTACATGTAAACATAGAAAAGGCCACAAGCTACCTAATAACACAACACTGGCACCTCCTCTAAGTGGCACATTTAATAACATGCCAAGTATGTCTAGGAGTGAAGAGTGTGTTCATGGCAGGGCCCTTCTTCCCACTGTTGGAGTCACAACACTTCTATTCACTAGGTAATCTTCCTAGGTTGGGACATCAGCTCTGCTTCACTTACAGCAGACCAGGCTTATGACTTTAAATCCCATCAGATATAAACAATTTACAAGTGACTCTTGACTATTTAATATTATAGAACAAAAAATGAAATTTAACCCCAGATGTAATTCTTCCATGCCAAGAAAACAGAAGAGGGCAAGAAGCAGGACCCAAGACTGGATAAATTACTTCCCTGTCTAAGTTTCTTTATATATAAAGTAAGGGAGAGAGTCCAAACCAATCCTAAACACCTTCCCATTGTAACCTAATATGAATTTATAAATATTCTATATTTAGAAAATGTGAAATATGTAAAAAACAAAAAGTAGGAGGAAGAGGGCATAGTGTTACACATTAAAATGACCTCAGATAAGAAAATTCTAAAAAATGCCAAGGCAGAACATAAAATACGTATGGTCACATCACCCCCCAATACATATTAGTTATAAAAGCAAAAATAAAAATCTATAGCCCTGTGACAGCTGAAGTAAATAATACACATAATTCCCTCAGGAAAAGACTACTGAGGCAGAAAACCATTGCTTATGCAGTTAAACCAGAGCTGATCTGAAAATGAATATGATCTGAATATGATCAGATCTGAAACCAGGAAATTGTCTTAAGAGGAAAGACAAGCCTAAGGGAGCAAGCCTCCCCTTGACCTCGGAATAAAGTTCATACTGCTTTAGCCAAGCATCATAATTTTCAGTAAATATTTACTTATTAATACGCTAAACAATGAACTAAGTGCTTCCACATACTTTTGTTCATTTAATTCTCCCAACATTCCAGTAGTTATAGTCCCTATTTTACAGAAGAGGAGTTTGAAGCTCAAAGAGGTAAAAAGACCAGGATGAGAACCCAATCTCTGACTCCAAGTTCAATGTACTTTCTACTTCATCCCTGTTATATTCTATCTCCTTCACTGTACAGGTCCCTCACACATCCCTTGTCTAGTATGAAATCTCACAACAAGCTTGTGAGGCAGACATTCAAGATTCTCATGAACTGATCCCTACTCACCTTTATAGTTCTGAAATGGATGCTACTGGCTAGCCAGCATCCATTCCCCTCTTCCTCCCTCCCAATAGAGCCCTGATTTTTATCCAGCATTCATTCCTCAGTAGCCAATGTAACTAAGGCAGTTCTCAAATTTTAGCATATTATCAGAGTCAAAAATCACCTGAAGAGCTTGTTAAAACACAGGTTCCTGGGCCCCACACCCAGAGTTTTCGATTCAGTAGGTCTGATACCTGGCCCGAGAATTTGCATTTTTAACAAGTTCCCAAGTGACCACTTTTTGAAAACCACTGTCCTAAGGGAAAGCTGACCCCAAACCTAGCTCCAAGGGTAGGTCTTCATTCTACACCCAAACCAAATATAGTAATCCCATTCTCCTTGCAGTGATTATTCCAAGAACTCAGGCTTAACCAATTGGCATCTGGCACATCCCTTGAAACTCTTGTAGTTCAGGGATGGGTAAGTGGCCTAAGGTGGTCCAATTGCACTAAAGGGGAAATTTTGTCCATTTTGGGAGATGATGTCAGTGTCTGCCTCTGTCTCTCTCTCTGCCTCTTTCTGCCTCTCTCCCTGTCTCCCTCCCTTTCCCCCTACCCCCCTGTCTATGTATCTATATCTCTCTCATCCACTGGTTAAAAAAGAAACTTAGCCCCTCCAATGGTTACTATCAATTTACCACCATGATGGAAGGCAGCTTGGGGATATAAGTAACACAATCTTTTACTTTTGTGTTGTTATAATTTTCAATTTAGATAAATTTCAATATGATATAAACCAAATTTGAGTCAGAATTGCTGCTTAAAGAATTCCAAATGACATAGAATTCGGTAATAGAAGATGGTACAAGCCACCTGAATACTCTCTACAGTGGAATCTGTAAATTGCTTTGCTCAACACCTATTCTAACCCCTATCTAGCTTTGAGTACTTCAGAGATTGGAAAGCAAAAAAAACCTGTATTTCCCAGACTCCCTCCTAAAAGTCATTTAGGTTCTGCTAATCAGATGCTCTCACACTAGATACTGATTTGTAACTATGTATTAGATGAGTGGAGAGACTGGGCACAGGACACTCCTTTTGCTGGAACAAACTGCAACAGAGGCAGCATAGTTCTAGATCTAGCAGTTGTACCAACAGCTGCCAGATTCTGCAGCTTCTAGATTATGGCAAAGACAGCAGCATCCTTGAGAGCTTTATTCTTTGGTGCAGTTTGGAAAGTTTATTCCTGGAAGCTCAGCCTGGGTCCATTTCTTCTATTCTCCCAAAGACTCTTTCATCTCGCTGGTATCCTTTAATAAATCAATTTTCCTTGAACTTGCTAGAGTGGATTCTGTTACTTGCCCCACTAATAAGAACCCTGACCAGTAAACTACCCTACACTAAAGATAACATATAATATTTGCCATCATGTTCGCATAACAACTGACCCTTTCCTTCCTTGTCTTTGCATCAACAACTCTTCCCTCAGTGTGGAATGTCCTCCTTCACAATCATCCCATTTGCAAAAGTTGCCCACTTCCTCCATGAAGAGATTTACATAATGAGGAATTAATCACAGAAGAAAGGAAGAAAACCAACTTGACAGAGGAAGACTGAGCCCTGAAGAATGAGCAGTTGACATCTGGCAGAGAAGGGGCAAGGAGGATGGAGGGGGCGTTTCAAGTATAAAGAATAACATTCACAAAAGCAATAAAGTACCTCTTGCCACCAAGGACTGACCCTACAAATTCACAACTTCTTAGAGCTGGGAATGATGCTATAGCATATACTGAGTTTTGCTAAAAAATAATGTTGAATACAAGTGATTTTTATAGTCAGTTGTCAGTAATTAATAAGCACTAATAACTGTGTACAAAAAAACTACTACATTAGGAGCTATAGGGAAATTCCCAAAGCAGAGATCACAGTCTTCCACTCTTAAAGATTTACAGTATAGAGAGAAACAAAGACATCTGAAAAGATCAAGGATACAACACAAATACTACAAAGACAAGTGCAAATTCATATAAACAACTGTAAAGAAAAAAGTTTCAAGTCACTAGAGTATCTAATAATAGGTGTTATTCAGAGAAATTTTTTCTAAAAGAATTCATTAATACACCAAATACTTACTAAACATCTACTGTATGCTAAAAATTATTTTAGTTGCTGAGGAAACAGAAGCAAGCACAAGGTCCTTGCTTTTACAAGGCTTAAACTCTAACTGAAGGAGAATTAGGAACAAAGTTTTCAAGGACAGGGCTGTAAATTAAAGCACTGGTCATTAGGCTCATTTTCACTTCCCTATCCTGTAATATGGATAATTATGAGAGCCAACATTTATTGAGCACTTGTTTTGTGCCAGAATCTGCTAAGTGCTTTACAATTATTACCTCATGTAATCCTGGTAACAAACCTATGAAGTAGGTGCTACTGTTAATACCACTTTAAGGATAAGGAATCGAAAACTACAGAGGTTAAGTAACTGCCCCCAGATCAGAGAGTCAGGAATTGGCAGAGCCATAGGATTCCAAGTTAGGTCAGTAGCAGAGGTTTTTAACTGCTACACAATACAGAGGACAAAATTATATTTATATGAGATAGAGCTTTGTTAAAATAGGAGGCATGGAACTGTTAATGTGGCACGAGGTTGACCATCTCTGAGGGTTTTTGTTTCCTTATGCCATAAAATGAGGGGTTAGATTCCCTAAGCAATGGTCACTTTCAGCTTCTGTTTCTACGGTTTCAAAAACAATGTCAAAAATTTTTCAGGTGCCTGGTCCAGTTGTTGTTAGTGAAAAGGTACTTTGAAAGCTGACACTATACTGTTCTTATCCACTGGCTGAGACCCTGTGTTTCCATGCTTTCATTAAAGGGCATATTAGCATTATATTAATTGGCATAAACAGCTGTAGCATAAACCTCCTGCAGAATAGAAGGCTGGCAGCACAGAGAACAAAGGGAGAGGCAAGAAAGCAATGATTGGCTGACCTGGATTCATCTAGGTCAGGCATGGCATTTGGTCCCTCTGCATTTCTAAGTTCTCGTGAATGTGGATGCCCAGGCAGCAGCCCAAAGCCTTCCTCATTTCCATCTCAATCTCTAGGAAGAATTACAATGAGAACAAGAGCTATTGCGGCAGAGACCAGACTCTGAATATTAAAGTACACACTAGGCAGGAGCTAGCAAAAGGAAGAATAAGAGATGTTCTCTATTTGGACATAACAAAGTATAACAGTCAAACCCTACTCACTCACCTGCCACACAAACTGTACCAAACGGTACCTTTTTTTTTTAGCCACGCAGCACAGTTTGTGGGATCTTAGCTCCCCTCCCCAAACAGTACCTTTTCAAGACACTTTTCCAAATCTCTTCAATTACTGTTCACTTCTTCCTAACCCTTTGCTTTATTAGGTATCTCCTATGTGCCAGACTCTGAGCTAGGCCCCATAGGAATATAATGAATAATGCAAAATCCCCAATGTCAGGGAAATAAATCTAATGGGGGACAAGTGCATACAAAGGGATTCTTGTTATCTGGGTATAACTAATACCCAAAAATGCCACTTAAGTTAACTGATGAAGGACAAAACTACAATAAAATAAATAAAAGTAGATGGGGTCTTTAATTTTTCAAAATAAGTATAAAACAAAATTTTGTAATTTAACAAAATATAAGCTATAATTGCCCCTAAGGTAATTCTTAAACCAGAGAACATTGGTCATTTCACATTTGGCTTTCAGAACACATTGACGAAGAGGATCAGTTTTGTAAAAATATTCAGGAGCTTCACCAGTTTTTGCCAAGGGTCTCTCTTAATCCTTTGTTACTCAAATCATTGTCCTCTGAATCTCCTATTATGACATTACTCATGTTAATTTTTCCTTCAATTTTAAACTGGTCTAATTTTACCTAATCCTCATTTGTCAGTGACTTTTGTGTGTGTGGTTCAAGCCATTCTCCAATATCACTTTATTTCAAATTCATAAAATTCTTTATGTTTTGCAGAAATTTCAGTTTTCCTTTTAGAATCTACTTGCATCATATTGTTAGATGTTAATTATCCTACCATTTGAAATGCCCTTACTGACAAAGAGAGTGAGGAGGACAGAGCCCAGTGGTGAGCAGAGAGGGATGTCTGAGTGGGGAGTAATTTTATAAGTGATCAGTTCCTATGGATAATAAATGAACATCTATATATCTAATTATAGTGTACAGGACCAAAAGAGTGTTATGGAAATTCAAAAAAGCTTAATAAATATTTGTTGAATGAGTGGATAATTTATTCAATAATTCAACAAGCATTTATCGAGAGCCTAGTACATGCCAGACACTGGTCAAGATACTGAGTATACAGCAAGGAACAAAACAAAGTACTACCTGTCTTAGTCCATTTGGGCTGCTATAACAGAATACCATAGACTAGGTGGCTTACAAACAAAAGAAATTTACTTCTCACAGTTCTGGAGGCTAAGAAGTTCAAAATCAAAGCACCAGAAGATTCAGTGTCTGGTGAGAACCCTTTTCCTGGTTCATAGATAGCCATTTTCTCTCTCACATAGCAGAAGGGGAGAGGGAGCTCTCTGGGTCTACTTTATAAGGACACTAATCCTATTCATGAGGGCTCCACCTTCATCACCTAATCACCTCTCAAAGGCCCCACCACAAAATATTACCACTTTGGCATTTGGATTTAACATATGAATTTGGAGGAGGGCTTCCCTGGTGGTGCAGTGGTTGAGAGTCCGCCTGCCGATGCGGGGGACACGGGTTCGTGCCCTGGTCCAGGAAGATCCCACATGCTGTGGAGCAGCTGAGCCTGTGAGCTATGGCCGCTGAGCCTGAACGTCCAGAGCCTGTGCTCCGCAACGGGAGAGGCCACAACCCTGAGAGGGCCGCGTACCACAAAAAGAAAAAAAAAAAAAAGAATTTGGGGGAGACATAAACATTTAGTCTATAGCATACCATCAAGTAATTTATAGTCATGAATGGGTGGATGAGGGCTGCAAGCCTACATGGAAGAAATGGCAGCCCAGCTGGATCTTGAAGAATGAAGAGCTTTAATAGCATAGAGGAAAAAGGAATTCCAGGCTGAGGGAACAAAGTGATATAACATATGAAAGTGTAGTAAACTCAGTCTTTTTAGGGATGGATTAGGGTCAAGAGAGATGAGGCTGAAGAAGTAGGCGGGGTCAAAGTGTAATGTTCCCTGAATAACAAACCAATTTACATGTTATCCTACCAGCAATGGGGATACACTGATGGCTTTTGAGAAAAACAGTAACAGGATCAGAAAAATTACTCCAGGCAGAATAATGGATGAATAAAAGGGCAGAAAGACTGGTGGCCAGCACTATGCAGAACAGTATGGAGGTTCCTCAAAAAACTAAAAATGGGGCTTTCCTGGTGGCGCAGTGGTTGGGAGTCCGCCTGCCGATGCAGGGGACGCAGGTTCGTGCCCCGGTCCAGGAGGATCCCATATGCTGTGGAGCGGCTGGGCCCGTGGGCCATGGCCGCTGGGCCTGCGCATCCGGAGCCTGTGCTCCGCGGCCGGGGAGGCCACAGCAGTGAGAGGCCCGCGTACCGCAAAAAAAAAAAAAAAAAAAAAACTAAAAATAGAGTTGCCATATGATCCAGCAATCCCACACCTGGGCATATATCCAAACAAAACTATAATCGAAAAGATACATGTACCCCTATGTTCACAGCAGCACTATTTCCAGGAGCCAAGACATGGAAACAACCTAAATGTCCATCGACAGATGAATGGATAAAGAAGATGTGGAATATATATACACAATGAAATATTACTCAGCCGTAAAAAGAATGAAATAATGCCAGTTGCAGCAACATGGATGGACCTACAGATTATCATACTAAGTGAAGTAAGTCAGAAAGAGAAAGACACATACCATATGATATCACTTTATGTGGAATCTAAAATATAACACAAATGAACTTATCTATGAAACAGAAACAGACTCATAGATATAGAGAACAGACTTGTGGTTGCCAAGGGACAGAAGGGGTTGGGGGACGGATGGATTGGGAGTTTGGGATTAGCAGATGCAAACTGTGATATACAGGATGGATAAACAACAATGTCCTACTATATAGCACAGGGAACTATATTCAGTATCCTGTGATAAACCATAATGGAAAAGAATATGAAAATGAATATGTATATATATGTGTATAACTGAGTCACTTTGCTGTACAGCAGAAATTAATACATTGTAAATCAACTATAAAATTTTTTAAAATGAAAAAAGAAAACAAAACAAAAAGACTGGTGGCCAGGACACTAGTTAAGAGGTAATTTTAAAACCTAGAGACAAGATAATTATGGTCTAAACCAGAGCACAGAGGATAGTGAGATAAAAACAAATTTGGAAATAACTTCAGAGATAAAACTGACAAGCCTTGATAATTCTTGATAATGTGAGCTCATTCATTCAGCAAATATTTACAACACTCACTGTGGTCCTGGCACTGTACTAGGTGATGGGGTACAAAGGTGAACAAAAGAGATGATCTTTTGACTCCATGGAGCTGAAAGGCTAGACATATAACAAACAGACAGGTACAGAATTACAGGTCATTATAAAAGCCATTACAGAAAATAACAAATACTGTAAGATGAAAATAGAGGGGATCTTCTTTAGGTCAGATGGGTCCTGGCTTCCAGTAGATACCCAATATTTAGAAAGAAGAATATACTCAATTTTCTTAAAGAAGAAAAAGAGGGAGGCAGAGAAAAGCTAGACTTGTGAAGAAGCCAGAAATGGAGAAAAGCATACCAGGGGAGAAGAACAGGTGTGAAGGCCCTGAGGCAAGACTTTCTCAAACTTTGTAGAAGGGGATGGGGAGGGGGGAGGAAAAACAGTGCCAATCACTCTGAAACACAGCCACTGAGGTGGAGAGTGACACAAGATGAAGTTAGAGAAACAAAAAACAAGGTCAGGTCACTCAAAAACTTAAAATCACATTTAAGATTTTATATTTGGGAATTCCCTGGCAGTCCAGTGGTTAAGACTCGTTGCTTTCACTGCCATGGGTCCGGGTTCGATCTCTGGTTGTGGAACTGAGATGATACAAGCCACGTGGCACAGCCAAAAAAAAAAGAAAGATTTTATATTTTCTTCTAAATAAAACAAAAAACTTTTACAGGTTTCAAGCAAAGAACTCAGTTAAAAGATAGTCCAAGGTAGGGACTTCCCTGTTCCCTGGTGGTACAGTGGTTAAGAATCCACCTGTTGGGCTTCCCTGGTGGCGCAGTGGTTGAGAGTCCGCCTGCCGATGCAGGGGACACGGGTTCGTGCCCTGATCCAGGAAGATCCCACATGCTGCGGAGCGGCTGGGCCCGTGAGCCATGGCTGCTGAGCCCGCGCATCCCAAGCCTGTGCTCCGCAACGGGAGAGGCCACAACAGTGAGAGGCCCGCGTACCGGAAAAAAAAAAAAAAAAAAAAAGAATCCACCTGTCGATGCAGGGGACACAGGTTCAATCCCTGGTCCAAGAAGATACCACATGCCTCAGAGCAACTAAGCCCGTGCGCCACAGCTACTGAGCCTGTGCTCTAGAGCCCTTGAGCCACAACTACTGAGCCCGCCTGCTGCAACTACTGAGGCCTGCGTGCCTAGAGCCCGTGCTTCTCAACAAGAGAAGCCACCACAATGAGAAGTCCGTGCACCGCAACCAAGAGCAGCCCCGGCTCGCCGCAACTAGAGAAAGCCCACACACAGCAACAAAGACCCAGTGCAGCCCCAAATAAGTTAATTAATTAATTAATTTTTTAAAAAAGAAAGTCCAAGGTAGAGATGATGGTAGTTTGGATTAGAGAAGTGACAACAGAAATGGAGAGAGGTAGATAGATTCAAGCAATACAAAGGAAGTAAAATTAACAAGATAGGGAGTGGAGTTATCCATATGAAGGACAGGAGAGAAGGGTGTCAGGAGAGAAGGAGGTTTCAGGGATGAACCTTAAATTTCTGGTTTGAGCAACTAGAGAAACAAAGATGTCACTTACTAAGACAGTGATAACTGGGAGAGAACCAGGTTTGTGGAAAAAGACCAAGAACGCAGTTTAGAGTATATAAAGAAGGACCTCAGAGTGGAAATATCAAGTGGGTAATTGAATATATGAGTCTAGAGTTAAGGAGAGAGGTTTAGACTAGAGATATCTGGGGAAATACAGAAGTTGAGAGCATATATATAGTATCCAAAGGTAGGACAATGAATGAAATCAAGTAGAAAGAGAGTACAGTGTAAGAGAAGAGGATCTCTCCCTTGAGGAATTCCAACATTTAAAATCAACATTGTAGAAAAGGCAACAAATTAAACGGAGGAATGGTCAGAGGTAGGAGGCAAACAAGGAAAGTGATATCACAGAAGGCAAAGCATATTTTAAAGAGGGAGTAATCAATAAAGGCAAATATACTGAGAGGTCCAGAAAGATAAGAATGAAATGGAAATTCTGTGGCTGCTAACAACACAAAAAGAGAGCCATCCAAGCACTATGAGCCTCTCAATGAAAGAACACACCAACACCTCGAGTGGCCATGCAAAAAAAAAAAACCTGAATTTGATCAAGCCTCTAGACACTAACTTACAAATAATGTATAACCAAGGAACTTGTTAAATTATAACAGGGAGATGCAAAATCCAGACAGTGAGAAACTTTATAGGACAACTGGTTTCTTCAACAAATAATCTGAAAGGGAGAAAAAAGAGACTGAGAGGAAATTTAGAGATTAAAGGAAACATAAAAGACATGTCAACCAATCTCTCTTTGTAGCCCTTATCTGTTTCAAACTGTTAAAGAAAAAAAAAACAAAGAAAGAAAGAAAAGTATGACATTTGCACCACAACTGAACATTTTGATGATATTAAGGGATTATGGGAAGGGGAGTGGTGTATGTGTGGCTGCGGTTTTGGGGTTGTTTGCTTTTTTTCTTTTTTTTTTTTTAAGTAGATTTGGCACCATAGGGGTCATTATGGGCCTTAGCACAGCAGCTATGATAAGGTGGGGGGATGGGGGTAGAAGCAGAGTGGAGTAGGCTGCCAAGTAAATGGGAGGTAAGGAATTAGAAGCAGAAGTTGTAAACAGCTATTTAAAGAAGACTAGTATTGAAGGAAAGCAAAAATAGCGCTTAGCTGAAGGCTGACATGGTATCTCAGGAGCGCTTTTGTTTGGTGGAGAAGGGGAAAACTGTTTTCCTTTAAATAAAACATTTCAATGCTGCTTATGATAACCCAGTAGAAAGCAAAATGTCATGACGTAGTGAAGTGAGGTTTCTAAGACAGGACCACAGGAAAGAATCTAAAAGCATATGAAGGATCAGGCCTTTCCTTGAAAGAGAATCATTTCCTTCATTGTAAAAAAAGGAGCGAAGGCAAAAATGGGTACAATCCAAGTAGATTCTCAGATTCAGAAGTAGGAATATAAAGCTTCTGTTTTATTTGTGATAAATGAGACAAAGTGAGGGGTAGTAGAGAAGTGAAAGCACAAAAGAGAAAGTGGGGCTTCCCTGGTGGCACAGTGGTTGAGAGTCCGCCTGCCGATAGAGGGGACACAGGTTCGTGCCCCGGTCCGGGAAGATCCCACATGCCGCGGAACGGCTGGGCCCGTGAGCCATGACCGCTGAGCCTGCACATCCGGAGCCTGTGCTCTGCAACGGGAGAGGCCACAACAGTGAGAAGCCCGCATATCGCAAAAAAAAAAAAAAAAAAAAAAAGAGAGAAAGTGACAGGTGGAGACTGAGGGGAGAATTAAAGATAACCCTGAAGGAAAGCAGCTATTTCCAGAGCTAGAAAATACAGGGGGGGAAAAATAGGCTTTTGGAAATGGGAAATAAGTCAGTTGAACAGACCAACTCCTGAAGAAATCATTAAAAGAAAGGCTGTGGTGGTATTCTCAGTTTGCAAATATTAAATCCTGTCAAGAGCCTATTAGGTCTTCATATCACTTGATCCAGTAATTCCACCTATGGGAATTTATTCTAAAGAAATAAACTCTGAAAGTAAAAAGCTATATGTAGTGTTACAGATAAAATTACAGTGTAACTTATTACAGGGAAAAAAACCTAAATGATTGTGATGGTTAGTTTTATGTCAACTTGGCTAGGCTATAGTACCCAGTAGTTCAATTAAACACTAAACTAGATGCTGCTGTGAAAGTATTTTATAGATACAGTAAACATCTACATTCAGTTGACTTTAAACAAGGGAGATTATCCTTCATAATCTGCATAGGCTTCACCCAATCAGTTGAAAGACCTCAAGAGCAAAACTGAGGTTTCCCTGCTAAAGAATTCTACTGGTTCTGTTTCTCTGGTAGAACACTGACTGATACAATGGTATTAGGCAAATTATGGAATAACATCTTAAATTTTATAATGAACACTACACAGTAACATGGGGGAAATGTTTATAAGTCAAGAAAAAAAAGGCAAACAAATGTAGGTCTACATTGTGATTATAATTATGTAAATAGGTATGTTTACATACAATAAAAAAGGAAACAAGAGTTTATTCATTTGACTGATGGAATTGTGCCTGAATTTTAAATTTATTAACAGTATTACAAAATAGTTTGTTAAATAGAGCTCTGTTATTTTTAATGGAATAAAGTTAGTAACATTGTACGTGTTAAGCCTTACTAGCATTGTGGCCCTATAAAGAAATTGGTACTAACCTAAAAGAAGTCTGCCAATTTTGAAATGTTGCCTGGGAGAGTACTAAAAAAAAATTTTTTAAGGAAACTTCTGGAAAGCAAATATACCTAAAAGGGCTTTAATCCAATGCCATTTTTCAGTAACATTTAATTCTTCAACTCAAATAAAATGAAGAAAGACCCGGAATGGCAAAGTAGCTGGCGATCAGCTTAAGAATTTTCCACATCCTTAGCTAGCACCAAGGCATGCATTCAACTTTGACTCAGGTCAGAGATATTTGTACTGGGCACCTAAATATTTAACACAGTGAGGTTTCGTCTCTCCTGGCCTCTCCCAACATCAGACAATTGAAAGGATTCTTGTATGTTTGCTAAACTTGAGTGAAGAAGTCATATGGACCTCAGTTTGAATGCTGGCTCCACTTTCAAATTCATTCAATCAAAAAACATTTATGGCACTTCCCTGGTGGTGCAGTGGTTGAGAATCCACCTGCCAATGCAGGGGACACAGGTTCGAGCCCTGGCCTGGGAGGATCCCACATGCCGTGGAGTGGCTGGCCCGCGCGCCTAGAGCCCGTGCTTCTCAACGAGAAGCCACCGCAATGAGAAGTACACGCACCACCACAAGAGTGGCCCCCACCCGCCGCGGCTAGAGAAAGCCCACACGCAGCAACGAAGACCCAACACAGCCAAAAATAAAAATAAATAAATTTATTTTTTTAAATGTAAAAAAGGTCTTCCCTGGTGGCGCAGTGGTTGAGAGTCCGCCTGCCGATGCAGGGGACGCGGGTTCGTGCCCAGGTCTGGGAGGATCCCACATGCCGCGGAGCGGCTGGGCCCGTGAGCCATGGCCGCTGAGCCTACGCGTCCGGGAGCCTGTGCTCCGCAACGGGAGAGGCCACAACAGTGAGAGGCCCGCGTACCGCAAAAACAAACAAACAAACAAGGGGGTTTGAGTAAAGACATTCAAATTGGAATTGTGACTATCCGACGCTATTTTAGCTTGCTGGACCCTGGTTACCAACTCCTAGAAAAATAATCTATTTAAATGATTAAGGAAAATCCAAGAAAATGCCCACAGAATCTTAGAGCTAAAAGCACTTTTACAGATCACTTAGTCCAAACTCCCAACTAATAGCCAACATGAGTCAAGTGCTTTACAGCTTATGAATTGCTATGCATTTATCTATGGAGCTCACCTGATCCTCACAACACCAGAAAAGTATTAGAGAGCTACAGTGTATTGGAAGAAGCACAAGCTCAAGAGTCAGAAGGACTGGTCCTCAAACCATAGCTGTGCTGTACAGCCTCAGGCAATTCAATTAACCTCTGTTTTCACTTCTATAAAATGGACATAAAATAATTCCTGTCTTAGCTAACCCAGGGAGTTGCTGAAAGAATAAAGTGAGATGACATTAGTGAAAGTACTTTGTACACTATCCAAAAGGCCATTCATCGTCTGAGCCTTGCTTTCCTGTCTGCTCTTACCACTCCCCACCTTGCACCCCATCCTCTAAGTGTACTAAACTACTCAGAGTTCCCCAAACATGCTCTCAAGCCCTCTAGCCCTTATACCTCTCTCTTTCAGAAAGGTCCTCCTTCTCCCTTCTCTTTCTACCTCTCCCCCACTGTCTTGGTTAACCCCTGCTTATCTCTCAAAATCCAACTTAGGTGTCACTTCCATTGAGAAGGCTTGCCAGACCACCCCTGTTTCAGGTGAACTAGATGCCTTTCCTCTGTCTTCACATAGCACCAGTATATATACCCATGTGTCATTTTTTTTTTCTCAATATAGTACAGTTGTCTACAGACATGTTTCTCAAATATAAACTTAAAGGTAGGGACAAGGTATCATCTATCTGTTTCTTCACAGCCCATGACAATGCCTGAGGCTTAATATGTGTTTAGCAAATAAAGGGACTTTAGATGACAATTAAAACAGTTTTCATATAATAAGTACCAAAGACATTTATGCAAAATATTATAAGGCAGTACTTTTCAAACTTGGCTGCATAACAGAATCATCTATAACTTTTCAAGAATAGAGATTCCAAGAGATTTTGATTAAGTAGACCTGAGATAGAGCCCAGGCAACTGTATTTTTTTTCACATCTTCACAAGTAGTTCAAACCCATAGCCAAAATTAAAAACCACTGCTATACAGAACTGCAGTCATAAAATTACAACAATTGTACCTAACATCTATATAACTTAACATCTTACAATTCATTTTCACTTGTTATTCATTTAATCTTCACAACAACCCTGTGAGTTAGGTATTATTTTTATTTTCCAAATGAAGAAACAGAGATTTAAATAAGGTAAGTGTCCAAGTAGGTCTTTGCCTAACTTCAAGTTTACTGCTCTTCCTTCTACATCTCTCTCCTTCCCAAGAAAAATGATAAATAATATTGCCATAATATACAAAGTACTAAGAGGCAAGGATTCAAATGAGAAAGCCATCCATCCCTTTGTGCAAATCAGGGAAAGAGAGAATAAGGAAAGCTAGGCCTTCAAGATATAGGCAGGCAGATGAGGGTGGAGGCCACACATATACTGTCACTGTCATTTATCACCCCAAAAGATTCAAAAGGCAGATTCTATAAAGGAGAAAAATGTCCTTGCAGCCTCAGTTAGTACTTACACAGTCTGAAAGGGAAAGGGACATTGGAGAGAACTGGAAGTAGAAAAGTGGAAGAAGAAAGCCCCATAAACAAGAATGAATTTCCCAAAGCTGCATGCAAATTACCACACCCTGACTCCATGAATAAGAGCCAAAACATAATGGACTTTTTATAATTAAGACTTAGATAAATTTTAGAGAATTAATCAATACCAAACAAAATCATATTTATGAGGGATCAATGAACCTCTGGTTCTTCCTTGACTTGTTACTACACTATTCCTAAAGAGGGGATAATCTGGAGGATCCTGGCACATAGAAGATTTCTCCCATCTCAAAGACTAGATGGGAGAGTGGAGGAAGTTATTTATGAGAGATAAAGCTCAACACTAAAGCAGAAAAATGTATTACATTCTGTTAATAAATCTACATTGGCAAAGGAAAAGTGAATATTCAGGCACAGGTGACTCAGAACATGGATAAAGTCTGATCCCTCAACTTCAGTAAAGAAGTGTTATCCTATAAGTCTGCAACATCATGACCATCTGGCAGAGTTATCTGCAGAGTTATCTGGCAGACCATCAGCAGTTATTTTGGGGGGGTTCAAACTGTGGACTTCAGTTGGGATTTCTTAGTGAGAAGAGGTTAGAGAGATTAGAAAGCAATCTAAAAGGACATTACTAGTGCCCCAAAGTTTAGCCCGATAGAGTTTAAAAGGCAATATGATATAGCGGCAAAAATAAAGTACATTTAGATTCAAAAAAATGTAGTTTTAAACCAATATTTAGTCATTTGCTAATGATGCGCCTTTGCGCAAGCCAATGGAAATATCTCTTTCACATGGCTGTTGTGAAGACTGAACAAAACGCACCAGGGAGGGGCTTCCCTGGTGGCGCAGTGGTTGAGAGGCCGCCTGCCGATGCAGGGGACGCGGGTTCGTGCCCCGGTCCGGGAAGATCCCACATGCCGCGGAGCGGCTGGGCCTGTGAGCCATGGCCACTGAGCCTGCGCATCCGGAGCCTGTGCTCCACAACGGGAGAGGTCACAACAGTGAGAGGCCCGCGTACCACACACAAAAAAAAATGCACCAGGGAAAGGTGCTATTCTTTTTCCTAATGAATGATAAATGTAAATCCATGTAAGTCTTTCTTCACCAGTCTTTCTATGCACAAAAAAAAGAGAGGAGGCTAAATGAAGAAAGATTTTAATTCTCACAGCAGTACACTTACAAAACATTCCTACACCCGCCATACAGAAAAGTTAAAGCAGCTGGGGTAATGAACATGCCACATAACTGCTGGGATCATATGGATACAGACTGGAAATGAGGTTTGCCACTTACTTTCAACAAAAGCTTAAATGAGTTCCCTTTGCCAGTCTGAGTTTCAACTTCCTTATCCATGATATAGAGATACGAGCAATCTTCTTACATGCTTATTTTGAAGATTGGAAAAAATATCTCCCATAGTATCTGGTACATAACAGTTGTTCAATAATGTAAGTGGCTGTTAATAAGTTTACCACCACCTAACAACCAGCTAACAAATTATACTTTTGAAAAGTTTCTTTACATTCAATGTTTTTTCAGTTGCTTCATAGCTGTAAGCTAGTCAAAGCAACTGTTACTAACCCTATTTTACAGTTAGGACAAAAGGCACAAAGATAAAATTACTTCCATAAGGTCATGCAGTAATATAGAGACTAAATTAAGGTCTCCTGACTTTCTCTGGGTTTTATTACCCACCCCACCCCAAATTATAACATTAGGCCTTAGGAATTAAAATGAAACAGCATATTCTTTTTGATAAACTTAAACTTCTCTCTTTACTATTTAAAAAAAACAAAGTTTTTTCCCTACTTTCTAGTCATGATTTAGAAAGATAAAAAGGGGGGAAAGGAAAATTCATTAACAGAATTGAGAATTATCTCAAATTAGCAACTGCTGATTCTACCTTGATTTTTGTTTTAGTTTTCCCCAATAAAGCCATCAACCTCTTAATTAAAAGATTTTGAAGTCTGCTTATCAAAATGATGCTTGTTTGATAAACGATTCCAAAACTGAGAAAAAAATTAGAAAGCTCTGTCCCATCTTTATGAGTATGCATCACTTTATCCCTCTATTTAATTTCTTCATTTCCACACTTATCACATCATGTTTTAGTATCTTTAACTCCTTAAGGACTTGAACCACATCCTATGGATATCTGAACATCCTGTCCAAGCATGGGACTTGGCATATGGTAGAGAAGGACTCAACAAGTGTTTACAAATAAATGAATCAACAAATGAAGCCAATCTCCCAGAGGGAAGTTAGGAAAGGAGAAAACTGGATATGGTATCTTAGGGCTAATAAGAAAGTGAAAGAAACAAAACATTTTAAGAGCTTCACAAGGAAGAGAAACCTTTGTGTGGAGTCAAACAGGCCCTTGTATGGCTTTAAGCATCACTAGAGAAAGACAAAAACCACAGGAGATCAGGAAGAGATAGTTTCAAGTTAAAAGGTTCAAAATTAGGGTGCTTATTTAAACTTGCAAAACCACTTGCAAGTTCCCAAGAAACAATCCTGGCCTAGGATATTTTAAGAGCAATTTTAAGGTCCTGGCTGAAAGAAAAAAAAAAAAAAATCCTCCAGGCTTCGGTGGAGAAAGACAGATGTAAAAGGGAAGAAAAGCTCAATCTAAAATAAATCCCCCAAAATGTTAGAATCCACTTGGCTTTGCATATTGGAGTGTGGTTCCTCTTCCTACTGAGAACTATTCTTGAATAAACCCCCAACGTAGCAGCTGGCAATAAATGGGATTAAATCATTTTTATATTATTCATTCAACAAATATTTGAGTGCCTGCTATATACAGTCACTATTCTAGGCCTTGGGATTAAAGCAGTAAATAAAACAAAATTCTCTGCTTTCAGGAAGCTTTCAATCAAGTGGCAAAAATAGATGATATGGAATGGAATGGAGTATAATAGGATAGGATGGAATGGAATGGAACAGAATGGAATAGATGGAATGGAATGTCAGGCAGTTTGTACCCTGGAAGAAAAAGGAGGGAGAGGGGAGGAGGGGAGGTGGCAAGGAGCTGGTCTTACCAAAAGCAGATCTTTTAACCCAGTGATTCTCAAACTTTAGCAAGTATCAGAATCACCTGGAGGACATGTTAAAGCAAATATTTGGAGTCCCCAGCCCTACAGTTCTTCGTTTGTAGGTCTGGAATGGGACAAACAACTTGCAATTCTAACAAATTTCCAGATTGTATTGATGCTGCTGGTGCAGAGACCACACTTGGAGCTAATTATTCTAACCCAAAGAATTAGGTAACCTCTAACTCATGGGTCTTGACTTGCTTCTTTATTCATACATTCATTTCAAACACTTATTCACTGCCAGAAGCTTTGCTAGGCACTAGAACTAAACAGATCCTGCCCTCAAGAAATTCACAGGTTCATGGAAAAGACAGGCACAAACTCAAATATTTGCAATAGAGAGCTATAGAGACCTCTAAGAGTGGTCTGTACATGAGCCAGAGGGTGGAAGAGCAACTCATTCTATGGAGGTAATAGGAGGAGAAACTAAGGGACTGCTTCCCAGAGGTCCAACAAGCACTTCTCCACAGGCAGGTACAGGGTGGCATTCCAGGCAGAAAGAACAGCACATGCAAAAGCAGAGATGAGAAGAGAGTGGCAAGGGAGTTATAGAAAGTGAGGCTGCAAAGGCTGGCAGTATTCTAATCTCTGAGAGCTTCTTACTCATGTCAAAGTGTATAAAATTTTATCTTTAGGCAATGACTAGTCGGGGTGGGGATAAATCACTGGGTTTTGTTTTACAAAGATCTCTCTGGATACACAGTGCCCTCCTTTTAGACAGCACTCCTTCCTCCAAACCTAGCACAGGGCCTCAAAACATGTGCTTAGTAAATGTATACTGAATTGAACTGAACAAGCTCTTTGTCAAGTGCTATTTTATAGATGAGAAGCAGGTCACCACCTTCCCTGAAGGACTCACTTTGGCCAGGACAAGACCTGAAAAACAGGTCCAGCAGCCTCAATTATTGCACACTACTCCCTGTACAACTGGAGTACAGACTAGGGAAAGCCTTCATTGTTTACATGTCCACCTCACCCGCTAGACTTTGAGCTCTTTGAAGACAGGGAGTGTCTTAATAGATTCTAAATCCCCATAGCCCTAGCAGGAGACCTGAAACACAGCTCTCCAGACTCCAGTAACGTCGGGTAAATGAATGACTGAATAAGCAAATTTACCAGATAGACCCATGAGCTAATGTAGGTAAGCTTCAGCGAATGTTTCAGGGTCCATCATTCCAAAACCCCTTCTGAGAAGCAGAGTTTCTAGTTGAGGTGAGGTGGATTTCATATACACCTGATTTGGGATTTCCCAAATAGGAACAAAAAAATGTTACAAGTGCTGTGGTAGAAATCCTACCAGGCCTCTGAGGGACCCAGTGAGAAAGTTTTGCCTGAGAGGAGTATGGGGGCGGATGCCAGCAAAGACTTCACACTAGGGGTAGTGGGGTGGGGGGATACTTCAGTAGAGTCTTGAAAACTAAGTAGGTGGTAGACATCTGCCTGTTTCTAGGGCACAAGAGCAAACTCCTGGAACTTTAAGACTGGACGTCACCTGCTCAAGGTCACACAGGAAGTAGATGAAGTCATAAGGTAAGACCAATGAGGAGGCATCTGTGTACTGTTGACTCCTGTTTTCTCCTGATAAAGTTGAGAGAGAGAACCCAAAGACACAGTAGGCAAAATTAAAGATTTTTCTCAGGAACAGCTCTTAAAATAAAGGCTAGACTAGTGGATTCGAATTTTTATTGGTAACCATAGTACTAACCCTTCCCTTCACCTTTCACAGTTCGGGGGGGCGGGGGGGGAGCATAAGACAGTTACCCAAAGGGCTTAACAAACAACAAGCACTTTGCTCCCAACACCCACAAACACCCAAAACTTCCCAAGTATTCTTCCAAAACACTCCCGGTAATGTTTGCTGTGAAAATATTCAATACAGTAAAGACTATAATAATCACGTCTTTTGAAATGGAATAATGAACATAAAGTAACTCCAATTCTCCTTTCCCCGTTTGTTTTTAACTCCACATGTTACAGAGTATTCCCGGGGTGGGGGAGGGGCAGCACAAGTCAAGCACTATCCACTCGTATTTTTCAAGGAGTTCAACTCTATAGGTGATTCCCCACCACGGCCTGGACAGGGGTGATTTTTTCGTGCACAATGAATCTGACGCCGCCTTGCTAGGCTTTCCCGTCGCGGGCCAGGGTTAGGATCGGAGGACCACAAAGTTCGGGAGGGAGTCGCTCCCGGGGCCGGACCTGTCGGATCTCCCGTCCCCTCCCCTGCCCCTGTCCTCCCCCGGGCCCCTCAGGGCCCCAGGCGTCCGAGACCGGCGGCTGCGCCGGTTAGTACACAGGGGGCCTTTGTTGGTCCGACAGAAGCGGCCAGCCTCGCAGGGGCCGCCCCCGCCTCGCCTCACCTGGCGCCCCCGTCCAACCGGCCCCACCGCGGAGAATGAATGGGCCCCAGCGCCCCACCCCGCGCCGCCCCAGCCCCACAGCCAGGGGTACCGGGCGGGAGGCCGGCTCTCACCTTCCGCGCACGTTCGGCTCGACTCGGCTCCTCCTCCTTCTCCTGCTCGGAGGCGGCGGCCGAGCCCGGGAGTGAGCGCGCGAGTGCACGAGGGGACGCTTCACTTTCTCCCTCCCGCCGCCGCCGCCGTCGCCGCCGCCGCCGCCGCTGCTCTCTCGGCGCCTCCCCACCCCGCTCGCGCCGGGGAGTCCCTCAGGACCGGGCGGGGGTGGGGGGTGGTCAGCGACCGTGGGGGGAGTCGGATGGGGGGGAGGCGGAGGGAGCTAGGCGACTTGTCTGAGGGGATGCGTGCCCCCAGGGTCAGAGATGTGAGGAGCTCGGGTGGCCTCTGGGGGAGGAGGTGGGGAGACAGAGAGTTCTTTGAGGGGCTCTCGCGAGCGCGGGGCTCCTTGAAAGAGGGGATAAGAGTCTGAGGGAAAGCGTCTGTGGAGTAGGACAGCAGAGCCGGGGAGGGAGGGGGCGGGTAGGCGCGACAGACGATTAGAGGGGGAGGGGGGAACCGTGAGGGGGCGTCTACGGTGCTGCAGACACCTTGGACTCTAGATGCAGCTGCAGCCGCTGCAGGGCCGTCTCCCCAACCTAAGCCAAGCTATTGTACGCCGGCCCCCTGGCCGACCGCCTCGCCCACCGGCCCCCGCCCTTTCCCCCGCGAGGCTTAGGCGCCGGCGTTGCCCGGCTCGGCCCGCCTCCCGCAGGTGGGAGGGGGCGGGGAGGGCTGGACAGACCTACGTGAGCGAGGCCAACCGGGGTGGAGGGGGGGCGTGGAGCAAGCTCCTCGAATGACGTCATCGGTGCATGACGCAAGAGGCTGGGGAATCACCCGGCCGCCGCGTGACGTCATTGCGCCCGCGTCTCACCTCGAGCCCCGCACACTATACAGGGGCAGGCTCCTTGGACGCGGGAAGGCTTTGGGACGGTTTCTGGGGGCGTTAGTGGTGTGTCGAAGAAGATGGCTCACCCCCCAGTCTTATGGTCCTCTTCAGGTTATAAAGCACCACGGCATCTGCTAGCTCTTTGCCAAGCGCTGAATTGGAAACTACCCCATCTCCTGGGACCTCAGAGCCAGACATTTATTATACTGTTTCTTTTTTTTTGGAGGGGGTAAGGGGGTAAAGAAATGATAATGGAGGTTTCAACTGCTGTTACAGACAGAGAAGAATGGGCTTCTTTTCCCGCTTTTCTCCTACCTGAAGGCTACATTCAACGCAAAGCTTTTTCCTGAGCTTGGGTTCTGTATTTCCCAGTGCCTCTTCTATTTTCCAATGCAGTGCTTCCATACCCCACTGTACCTCAAATTCCACATGACCCAAACTGAAACATTAGTGACGAAGGGTTTGGAATCAGATTGCTTTGCTTCAAATTCCAGCTATACAAATGTTAGTGACAGGACCTTAACATTTCTAAGCCACAATTTCTCTATACGAGTGTGTCTTAACTTGATCTCTTTAAGCCTCAGTTTTACCATAATAATAGCAAGTGCAATTTAGCATGTATTAAGCCCTTTGAAATGTTGGCTATTCCTACTACGTTTTTCCCCCAAGCTTGCAACTCACGTTACTTTCTGGTCTTAGAGAACGGACTGCCATCCAGCAGTCCACTGACGCAGAAACCTGAACATAGCCCCCCATTCTTCCTCTCTCAACACTCTTATCAAATTGGTCACCAAGTCCTAACTATTTCTCAAGTCCTTGCCCTTCTCTTCACTCACTACCATCACCTAGACAAATGGAGCAGCTTTCAGTCTCTCCAGATTCAACCCATTCCTACTGGTGACCAGAACGTCCTTTTAAAATCAGAGATCTGATGTCCTCCCCTGTTTAAATACTCTGAAAGGGTTTTGTTGCTTTCAGGATAAAATCTAAACTCCTTAACTTGGCACTGTACAACCTTGGTGCTTACACCAGCCTTTCTAGCTTCATCTCACATGGTATATCTTTTGTTCCAGCCACACTGAAATGATACTTAATGTTCTTTGAACACACATTTCTTCATGTATCTAGCCCTTCTCTCTTTATCTCACTGGCCAACACCTATTCATTCTACAAAGCCCAGCTCAAATGTCCTTTTCATTTGTTCATTAAACTAATATTTCTTAAGTTTCCCTGAGCCTTCACAATGCTGTAATCTTATAATACTTCCATGCCTTTAATGGCATGTAGCAGACAGCATAGTAACTTTCTTTGTGTATCTGAGGCCCTGAGCTCCTTGAGAGCAAGTCATATGCCTACCCGTACTATCCATATCCCCAGTATCTAGAATAGTGCCTGACATATAGTAAGAATCAGTGTTATGAAAATGTGTTTAATAAATGCTCACAAAGTACTTACCTTGTGCCAGATACTGTTCTAAGCACCCTCTCTTTTAAACCTCTAACAACCCTTTGAGATAGACTACTGTTATCCCCCCATTTTATTGGTGAGGAAACTGAGGTACAGAGGGGTTAAGTAACTTAACCCAAGATCATAACCCAGTAAATTAATTCTAATCTAAACTGTTTTTGCATGGTCTCAGTGGTGGGCAGAATAATGGCTCCCTAAAAATGTTCACCTCCTAATCCCCAGAGCCTATGAATATATTACCTTCAACGACAAAAGGGATTTTGCAGGTGTGATTAAATTAAAGATCTTGAGATGAGGAGGTTATTCTGGATTGTCCAGGTGGATTCAGTGTAATCACAAGGATCCTTAAACGTGGGAAAAGTAGGCAGAAGAGTGAGGAAGAGGTAGATTAGACTACGTAAGAGGTCAGATGTGAGATGTGATTCAATGTGAGGAGTACTCCATCTACCTTTTGAAGACAGAGGAAGAGAGCTACCAACTAAGGAATAAAAACAACTCCAAAAGCTGGAAAAGGCAAGAAAACAGATTGTTCCTTGGAACCTCCAGCAAGGAACAGAGCCCTGCCAACACTGTGATTTTAGCCCAGTGATACTAATTTCAGACTTCCGGACCACAGAACTGTAAAATAATGAATGTTTGCTGTATTAAGCCACTACAGTTTGATAGTTTGTTACAGCAGCAATAGGAAACTGACACAGTCTCAAGTCAAGGGTGACTGCTTATGCTAACAAGTGGGAAGGGGTCCTTGTTAGAGGTGCCAGGTTCTCAGTTGCATCCACCCAAATATCTCCATCCCAGGCCTCATCCCACTCCCCACAGGAACGCTGACTTTAGCATAAGAGAACAGTCAAGGGGTCTCTGAAACCCCAACTATTACATTCTGGGCCTGATTTTCAGCACAATCTGCTCTCTAGCTGCAGGAAAAGAGGGTTTTTTAAAAATCTTCCATGTAGGTCTTCTGGATCTCATACATGTCCTGAATTGATAGGTGGATGACCTGAGCCTGAATTTCTCTTTCTTCAGGGCTTTTAAGATAGTTCCAGTCAATTCCATGAATTATAATTAACATTACTCCCATCCCATTCAAGTGCTAGAGCATGCATTCTCAATAATGACAATATCAACCTCCAAGGAAGTGAAAACTTGTTCTTAGTTGGGCAAAACGCATCTTAGATTTTATAATGGTTTGTGTCCTCCAAAGCTCAACCCTATTTGACAAAATCTTATTCCTTAGTATTTCATTTCCCTGGCTAGGGATAATTTATTGAGTTATAATTGATATACAACATATTATTCATTTTAGGTGTACAACATAATGATTAGATACATGTATATATTATGAAATGATTGCCACCATAAGTTCAGTTAACATCCATCACCATATACAGTTACAATTTTTGTTTCTTGTGATGAGAATTTTTAAGACATACTCTCTTAGCAACTTTCAAATATGCAGAACAGTATGTTTAACTATAGTCACCATACTGTACATTACATTTCCCAGACTTATTTATAACTGGAAGGCTGTACCTTTTGATCACCTTCATCTCTTTTGCCCACCTCCCACCCAGAATACTTTAAATTAATTTAATTTTTCTCCCTAGGGGGACAATATTTTTTTAAATGGCTGAGGATCCCTGTGCTAGAGCTACTACATAATCTGGTGTATTCCTTCCACTTGTACTTCCAGTCTTCCACAGGTGAAGAGTTTAGTCGTTGTGACTGCACAGCATATCAGGGGTTATCACTGCTCAACTTATCATCAACAGCAGAGTCCTTGTTGCCATCTGATCAGTGAGTGATTCAGTTCCAGAATCCATCCTGAGGGTGTTCACTCTGAGGTCACTCCTGGTATCAGCTAACTAAGTTTGGATTTCCCAAAAAGCAGAGCCTAAGATAAACACTTGGGTTCAGGTAGTTTATTTGGGAGGTGATCCTAGAAAACAGAAATGAGACAGGGGGAAGGGAAAACCAACGTAGAGTGTGTTATTGAGGGTCTCACTTCTGCCATAACCTCAGAGAAACATAGAGAATGTCTCCCAGATTAGAACCATCTGAGAGGACTTCCCTGGTGGCTCAGCGGTTAGGAACCTGCCTGCCAATGCAGGCGACAGGGGTTCGAGCCCTAGTCTTGGAAGATCCCACATGCCGCAGAGCAGCTAAGCCCGTGCGCCACAACTACTGAGCCCACGTGCCACAACTACGGAAGCCCGCGCACCTAGACCCTGTGCTCCGCAACGAGAAGCCACAGCAATGAGAAGCCCACGCACCGCAACCACGAGTAGCCCCTGCTCGCCGCAACTAGAGAAAGCCCATGCGTAGCAACAGAGACCCAACGCAGCCAAAAATAAATTAATTAGTTAATTAATTTTTTTTTAAAAAAGTGGGCTTCCCTGGTGGCGCAGTGGTTGAGAGTCCGCCTGCCGATGCAGGGGACACGGATTCGTGCCCCGGTCCGGGAAGATCCCACATGCCGCGGAGCGGCTGGGCCCGTGAGCCATGACCGCTGAGCCTGCGCGTCCGGAGCCCGTGCTCTGCAACGGGAGAGGCCACAACAGTGAGAGGCCCGCGTACGGCAAAAAAAAAAAAAAAAAAAAAAAAAAAAAAGAACCATCTGAGAGATGAGAGCTTTTATCCACAGGCTTCCATCCCTATTTGAATGATGATTGCCCCCAGGGCTGTTGACTCCCAAGGACCTTGTGACTTTGCTTGCAGGGCTACAGGTATCAGAGAAGGTCCTAAGGCAGAATAAGAAAAGATGTAAAGTGTGTACTTGAGGTGACACACTAGCACCATGAGGAGAGTTGGAACTGTTTTCCAAAACTTCAGCTGAAATTAGATGTGGGTTAAAGGAATGTGACAAGTACCAGAGATATCTGCCACAGACTAAGTGGGTTTCTTTTATAGTTTCACATTATAAAACCAACTTTAGTAGATAACACCAAACCTATGTTCCAAAATAATTGAACCAATTTACACTTCCACCAGCAATGAGAGTTCCAGCTGTTCCACATGCCCACCAGTACTTGGCATTATCAATCTTTATTATTTTAATCATTTGGTGGGTATGTAGTGATATCATATTATGTTTATCTGCATTCCTTTGATTACTAGTCAGGTTGAAAACCTGTTCATAAGTTTGTTGGTCATTTGGATATCCTATTTTGTGAAGTGTCTGTTCAGATCTTTTGCTCAAGTTTTTAATATCAACTTTATTGGAGTATAAATTACATGTGATAAAAATACACCTATTTTAAGTGTTTAGCTTGATGATTTATGACAAATGTTTATTCCTTGTAACCACTACCATACCCATTCTGACCCAGAAAGTTCCCTTGTGCCCCTTTACTGTCAATCCCCTACCCCCTGCCCCACCCTGGCAACCAATGATCTGCTATCACTGTAACTTAATTTTGCCTATTCTAGAATTTCATGTAAATGGAACCGTATGTACTTCTTTGTGTCTAGTTTCTTTCACTCAGCATAATGTTTTTGAGATCATCCATGTTGTTCATGTGTCAGTCGGTACTTCCTTTTCATTGCTGAGTAGTATCCCATTGTATGGATATACTACCACTAGTTTATCCATTTAACTGTTGATGGGCATTTCAAGTTTTTGGCTATTATGCATAAAGCTACTATGATCATTCATGTACAAGTCTTTGCGTGGATATATATTTTCATTTCTTTTGGATATGAAATGAATGGGTTGTAGAATGAATGCATATTTAACTCTATAAGAATTGCTAAATTGTCTTCCAAAATAGTTATACCACTCAGCGTCCTTTTCACATGTCCCCATCTTTCTTTGAGCACTTCCTTGTTTTTGGCCCAAGATGTTCCAGGCTCTTCTTGCACTTTCTTTGACCCAGTCCTCAAATAAGTCATGTCTCCAAAGAGTTCTTATTCCTTTCATTGAAGAACAGTATTTACAAGCCAAGACCTATGCACTAGCTGAGTTCATTACTGGGGAGAGTCACTGTTCCCAGGTGCTCTCGGTATATATAAGACTCCAAGCAGACTCACTCTCACTCTCCTTCTGGCCTTTGAAAAGCATGGCACCAGGAATTCTATAGCCACAAGGAAATGAATTCTGCCAACAACTTGAGGGAGCTTGGAAGCCTCTGATGATAATGCAAACTGTCAACATCATGTTTGTAGCCTTCTGAGACCCTGAGGAAAGGACCTGCCTAAGCCGTCCACAGACTTCTGACCCACAGAAACTAAGATGATAAATATGCGTTGTTTTAAGCCACAAAGTTTGTGGTAATTTACTGAGCAATAGAAAACTAAGACAGGAGGGGTAGGAAAGAAAGCTCCACCAGTTAAAGGCACTCATGAAAGTTTGGGAAGGCAGAAGTGAGGCAGAGGTCATCTTCTTGCTGCTTTGGCTACTGCTGCTGGAAGCAACAGTTATGGAGACTTTGGGTTTTTCTGTAACAGTATCTCAGTGGTTACTCATTAACTTTGTGCTTATCTCAAGGTAGTTGTTGTCGCAGCTGCAGCAGCATCCTGACCCCTCAGTTGTATATTCTTGAAAATCAGTAGTTCCATTGGTGGACTTCTGATCCCCTTGCTCCCTAATTGTACAAAAGGTGGCAGTTCCACTGGCAAGTCAGTTTGGCAGTGTTGTTCTGAGAGTTATTCCTGAAGGTCCAGCCTATAACTTAACTCCTCCTAAATTTGCAACAACTTTAAAAGTACCTCATTTTTCTTTAAACCGTTTTCTACTAACAATAGCTTGGGTGCTTTTTGTTTCCTGCATCTAAAGCTTACTGATATACCCATCTTTGCTTGAGCTAGTTTAAAAGGCTTCCTGTTCCCTGTAGCCAAGTGGTCCCAATCTAAGATACCAATGAGGCCACTAAAATTGATGGTTGCAACAAGCAGGGGAGGGGAACTGAGGAGTTCAGTGAGGCAGGGCTAGGGCTAATTCATTCAACCAACACATCTCATCCCCTGCTCTTTGTTGGGGCCTGGAAATAAAGAGATGGATCATGAATACCCTTGCCCTCAAAGAGCACAAAATCTAGTGGGGAGACAAACATATATATGAATAAGTCATAGTACAACATGTTATGACTTGTAAAGGAATTAGTTAAATGTAGTGACAGCCCAGAGAAGACAACAATAATTCTGCCTCCCCAGGGGTATTGAGATGGCTTTTGAGCTGGGTCTCATAGGATAAGTGAGTCTAAAAAGAAGGAAGAGAAAAAAGACCCACTACCCACAAGCCTTGCTGAACCCAGAGTAAGTCAGTCACTTTCATCATTCCATTTAACCCTCACAACATCCCCATATATAGGTATTATTATCTCTTTTTTATAAATAAGCTGGGCCCCAAAGAGGTTAATAATTTGACAGGGTCACACAACTGAATATAATAGGAAAGAGTCCATAGGATCTACTGTAGAAAATGGATAAAAATACAGCATAAAATATTTATTTCAGGGTATGAAATCATTTGAAGAATCATTGGGAATGCTAAAGATAAAGACTCCAGGCTGAGCTTTCAGGAGTGACTCCCAAGTCCTACTGGTGGGAGCCACCAACGGAGCTGTTGCCCTCCCACAGAAGCCTCTCTTAAGGCTGCTGGCTCCAGAACCGTGCCATCTCCTGCAGTTCATACCAGCACAAATGGTTACCTTGTGCCCTGCCTCTCTCCCCACTTAACTCAGTTCCAAACTCAAGTCTTGCTAGGATACATCTTATCTGTGAATCCTAGTTGGAAACAAGTCTAGGAAATATGATTTGGTTTTCCAGCCTCCAGTACAGGAAGACATACCAGAAGGCAGCTGCACGGGATGTTGAATAAATCAATCCATAATTTCTGCCACATTTAGTTTGATAGGCTTAAGAATATTGATTCAAAAAAACAGTAAAATGGGAACTTCCCTGGTGGTCCAGTGGTTAAGTCTTCGCACTCCCAGTGCAGGGGGCCTGGGTTCGATCCCTGGTCAGGGAACTAGATCCCACATGCCTCAACTAAGAGCCCACATGCTGCAACTAAAGAGCCCGTGTGCCACAACTAAGACCCGGTGCAACCAAATAAATAAATAAATATATATATATATTTTAAAAACACTAAAATGATTAATAATGCCAATCATGTGGACACTCTTATATACTACCGGTGGAAGTGTAAACTGACATACACTTATTGGAAGTTACTTTGAAAGCATCTAATAATATTTAAAGCATGTATCTACTATGGCCCAGCAACAGCACTTTTAGGATTCTATCTTACCAAGGGAAAAAAAAATAGGACAAATACATGAAGTTTAAGAATGCTTACTGCAGTACTGTGACTACATAAATCTGGAAACAACCTAATATCCATCAATAGGTGACTAATTAATCGAATGATACATCCATACAGCAGAATACTATACAGGCATTAAACAGAATTAAATGGATCTGTATGTACTGCCCTAAAAAGATGTCCTTTATTGTTGTTGAGTGCAAAAAAACAAGCTGTAAGAAATTTGTATAATATAATCTCATTTTTTGTTTTTTAAAATGAAGGTAAATGATATATCAGTATAAGTATAGGAAAAATTGCTAGTAGTGCTTACTCTTGGGAATTGGAAAGGAGAAGGTAGGGGGACTGGACTTTTACACACTTTATATAATTTTTTAAAGCTGAGGATTATAGGTAAGACTTGCTTTTCTTGGTTTAATTTTCAGTATTTTTCTTATATATATATGTGGGGTGTGTGTTGTGTGTCTTTGAAACTTTTTTCAAAGGATAATCTAATACATTTTTTAATTTTTTAATTGAAGTATAGTTGACATAATATTATGTTAGTTTCAGGTACACTACATAGTGATCTGACAATCAAATACATTACAAAATGATCACCATGACAAGGCCAGTAACCACCTGTCACCATACAAATTATTACAGTATTATTGACTATATTCCCTATGCTGTATATTACATCCCAATGAGCTATTTATTTAATAACTGGAAGTTTGTATCTCTTAATCCCCTTCACTTATTTCGCCCCACTTCCCCACCTCTGATAACCACCAGTTTGCTCTCTGTATCTGTAAGTCTGTTCCTGTTTTGTTTTGTTTGTTTTGAGATTCCACATATAAGTGCAATTATACAGTATTTGTCTTCCTCTGTCTGACTTATTTTGCTTAATTTAATACCCTCTAGGCCCATTCATGTTGTTGCAAATGGCAAGATTCCATTCTTTTTTATGGTTGAGTAATATTTCATTGTGTATATATACCACATCTTCTTTATCCATTCAGCTATCAATGGACATTTAGGCTAATTCCTAGAAATAAAAATAAAATCTGAAAGGTGTGGTTCTCCAGATGGTTCTCCTGATTCTCCAGGTAGGTAGAAAGATCCATGCTGAGACCCAAGTCTGCAGGGTCAGTAAGAGTTAATCTAGCTTGACTCTGCCCTGCTGGGTAGAGGAACAAGTCGGGGGTGATATGCATTTGGGAATTGAGTGAACATCTGCAAGTCCGTGGAGGGGAAGGTGTGCCCAGGTCCTTATGTCTCCATAGAGATGAGTCTGCCATGAGGGCCTAGGCATGGTAATAGGCCCTAGGGTTATGAAGATAAGTAATATAATCCTTGTTCTCAAAATGTTTACTGCCCAAAGAACAATAATACCAATGAAAATTTATATCTGAAATCATAATTTTTACATAGATCTGTATAGCCCTTAACAATTTACAAAACACTTTTCTTCTCCCTTGATTCTCTCAACAGTCCTGTGAAGGAGCCATGGCAAGAGTCATGTCCCCATTTCACAGATGAGGAAACCGAGGACCAGAAGAGAAAGTGACTCATTCAAAGTGCATATACCAACTGCATTTTACCAACTGCTTTTATAACCATTAATTAGTTCACTAGGGACAAAGCCAGGCCTAAGAGAAGGGCATGGGGAGAGTGGTACTAGGCTCCAGTACTGTGTGTAGTGTGCTCCTGTGATGCAGCCCATTCAGCTGCTTGATCCAAGAATTCCATCCAACTCAACAACATGTACGGGGCCAGTTATGCTCTATTCCAAAGGACAAGGCTGTTCAGCCATCAGTATGAGAACAAAAGGATCTCTACCTTGCTCTGTCCTCTGACTGTTAGTCCTACAGTCCTGTGTTATTTTGCATTTTCTGACTTTGCACTAGTGTTCACATTATTGTATTCAAGTGTTTTGTTTTGCTTCTCACTAGAATATTAATCCCCATAATGGTAAGCATGCTTAATTATTTGGTGTCTTCTAAGACTGTGTCTCTCTCTTTTGTTACTTTTTTCAGCTGCCATCTTCAGTAAAACTACAATTTATACATGTAATGGAAACAAGTTTTATAAAACAGTACTTATCCTTAATCTGAGCAATGTACCCTCATATTTTGTATTGTATTCTATAGAATTTCACTTTTTACTAGTCTCTTAAATATAATCCAGGGTTGGATTCCGGAACAGAAAAAACATTAGTGAAAAACAAGTGCAAGCCAAGTAAAATCTATAGTTTAGTTAATAATATTGTACCAATGTTAATCTCTCAGTTTTGGTAAATGTGCCATGGTTATGTAAGATGTTAACATTTCAGGGGAAGCTGGGTGAAAATATGTAGAAACTTTCTGAAGTATCTTTGCAACTTATCTGTAGATCTGAAGTTACTCCAAAAGAAAAAGTTTATTAAAAAAAATACCAAATGTGTGGGATAGGAGGTGGTGAAACAGGTGAAGGGGGTCAAAAGGTACAAACTTCCAATTATAGAATAAGTCGTGAGGTATAATATACAGCCTGGTGACTGTGATTAATAACACTGTATTGTATATTTGAAAGTTGATGAGAGAGTAAATCTTAGAAGTCCTCAATACAAGAAAAAAATGTATAACTACATATGGGGATGGCTGTTAACTAGACTTATTGTGGTGATCATTTCACAACATATACAAATACTACAACATATACAAACACATTTCACACCATATACAAATATCATTATACATGTATCATTTCACAACATATTCAAATACACTGTGTTGTATACCTGAAACTAATATAATGTTTTATGTCAATTATACCATAATAATAAATAAATAACTTACATAACATGAAAAATAAAAAGTTCTAGCTTGACAATTTAAACTGATTTCATGACCCACTAATGGGTTGCAATTCACACTTTGAATGTTGTAGGTGTTTGCTATCATTTTATTTATTTATTTAATTTCTTTTTTTTAAGATAGATTTTATTTATTTATTTTTGGCTGCGTTGGGTCTTCGTTGCTGCACGTGGGCTTTCTCTAGTTGCAGCAAGTGGGGGCTACTCTTCATTGTGGTGTGTGGGCTTATTGCAGTGGCTTCTCTTGTTGTGGAGCACGGGTTCCAGGCGGGCGGGCTCAGTAGTTGTGGCTCACGGGCTCTAGAGCACAGGCTCAGTAGTTGTGGGGCCCGGGCTTAGTTGCTCTGTGGCATGTGGGATTCTTACCACAGCTCGACCCGTGTCCCCTGCATTGGCAGGCAGATTCTTAACAACTGCACCACCAGGGAAGCCCTTGTTATCATTTTAAATAATGCTGGCGGGAATAGTTGTGGTGATCTATGAAAGACCATGATCGTTCTTTCTCTGACTCTCATCACTCCCACAGCTGACCTCTCTCCCAGTCCTTGGCCTTGTCTATCTTGTCTTATGCTCATTTTTGTCTGTATGGCCTATCTTTGAAGGGGTCTCCTTGCCTGACTCATCTGTGGGCCTTCAAAGGGATACATGATATATATTTGTTAAATAAATGTCTGAAGGAATAGCTGTGTGTCAACACCCTTGCTTGGGAATTTTCTGCCTCTTCAAATTGTAGGAAATTTTTGTGTATACATAGAAATCTAGTATATAAATCTTTTCTGAAAGCTTTATGTGAAACAAAGATTTCCAAACTTGGCAGAAAGCCTTTTCTGACAAACAACTTCATGACCATCTTTGGGACTTCCTTTTTTTTTTTTTTTTTTTAATTGGGGCATAGTTGTTTTGCAGTGGTGTGTTACTTTCTGCTGTACAGTGAAGTGAATCAGTTATATGTATATATATAGCCACTCTTTTTTGGATTTCCTTCCCATTTAGGTCACCACAGAGCATTGAGTAGAATTCCCTGTGTTATACAGCAGGTTCTCATTAGTTATCTATTTTATACATATTATTGTATGTATGTCAATCCTAATCTCTCAATTCATCTCACCTCCTCGTTCCTCCCTTGGTGTCCATATGTTTGTTCTCTACGTCTGTGTCTCTGTTTCTACCTTGCAAACAGGTTCATCTGTACCACTTTTGTATGTTCCACATATGGAACTTTCAATAACAAAGGAAGAACAGCTCCTCTGAAAAAGGTTTTAAAGTTTTTTAAACTTTTATTATTATTTTATTTCACAAGTGACACGCATTCACTACTGAAAAAAATAATAATAAAAATGGATGAAGGGCTTCCATGGTGGCACAGTGATTGAGAGCCCGCCTGCCAATACAGGGGACGTGGGTTCGAGCCGTGGTCTGGGAAGATCCCACATGCCACGGAGCAGCTGGGCCCATGCGCCACAGCTGCTGAGCCTGCGCTCTGGAGCCTGCGAGCTACAACAACTGAGCCCACGTGCCACAACTACGGAAGCCTGCGTGCCTAGAGCCCGTGCTCTGCAACAAGAGAAGCCACTGCAATGAGAAGCCTGTGCACCACAATGAAGAGTAGCCCCCACTTGCTGCAACTAGAGAAAGCCCGTGAGCAGCAATGAAGAGCCGGTGCAGCCAAAAATAAATAGATAAAATAAATAAATTAATTTTTTTAAAAAATGGATGAAAATTAAAAATGAAATTCTATAAGGTCACCTATAATCCCACCATAAATAGCTATTATTAACATTTTAGTGCATAACCCCTTTTATATCATGTACATGTAAACACATATACTTTTTTTTTTTTTTTTTTGCAGTAAGTGGGCCTCTCACTGTTGTGGCCTCTCCTGTTGCAGAGCACAGGCTCCGGACACGCAGGCTCAGCAGCCATGGCCCACGGGCCCAGCCGCTCCGCAGCATGTGGGATCTTCCCGGACCGGGGCACGAACCCGTGTCCCCTGCATCGGCAGGCGGACTCTCAACCACTGCGCCACCAGGGAAGCCCAAACACACATACTTTTAAAATAAATGGTGATATTATTCATACAATTTTAGAGGTATCTTTGATCAGGCTGTTCTGTCATCCTGGAATGCATTTCCTCCTTTCTGTTCTTCATCTGAATATTTCCTGCTCATCTTTCTAGACTCAACACATGCTAACACCTCTGGGAAGACTTTTCTTGCCCTCTCTTCTTTCTTCTACCCTAGATGGATTAGGTACTACCTCTTAGGTTTTCCAATGAATCTTTAGTTCTTTCTTTTTTTTTTCTTTTTAATTAATTTATTTATTTTTGTCTGTGTTGGGTCTTCATTGCACACGGGTCTTCATTGTGCACAGGCCTTCTCTAGTTGCAGTGAGCGGGGGCTACTCTTGGTTGCCATGCGCAGGCTTCTCATTGTGGTGGCTTCTCTTGTTGCAGAGCACGGGCTCTAGTCTCGTGAGCTTCAGTAGTTGTGGCACACGGGCTCAGTAGTTGTGGCTTGTGGGCTCTAGAACGCAGGCTCAGTAGTTATGGCGCACGGGCTTAGTTGCTCCATGGCATGTGGGATCTTCCCGGACCAGGGCTCGAACTCATGTCCCCTGCATTGGCAAGCGGATTCTTAACCACTGCGCCACCAGGGAAGTCCCTTTAGTTATTTCTTTATTACATTTTGTATCTTAATTCATTGTTTACATGTCTGCCTTTCCCAAGAGTCAGGGAGCTCCTCAATGGCAAGGATAATGGCCAGAGTAGGTTTTGTTGAATGGTGTGTGGATGGATGAAGGGATGGAAAAATGGGTGGCCAAATGAATGATGCACGGAAAGAGACCCATGCATGACTTTTCATCTGCTAAGGAGAACATCCTTACCTTTTTGGCCCTTTAGCCTCAGTCTCAGCTACGTTGCCATGGAAGAGTCATTGGTAGAGGGAATATGGATGATGCCATCATCTTATTACTGGGGCTATAAAGACAACTCGAGTGCTTGTCACCTCCACAAGGAAATCTTCCAAATCCCATCAAAGTTTTGTGCGAAGTCCCGGACTCTGGCCCTTCATTCACTGGAGAGGCAGCAGACCTGCTCAGCCATCCTGAAAACTAAGCATCAGGAGACCCAACTTTCAGTCTCAATTATGTGATAAACTTTCTATGCATGGCCTTGGACATGCTGCTCCCCTGCCACAGGCCTCAGTTTTCTCACTTTACAATAAGAGGAGTAGACTGAGTGGTCTCTAATTCTCCTTTCAGCACTCACTTTCTATGGTCTTATAATTTACTCACTGTTGATCTCACTCAGAGAAGAGACAGGATAGAGAGCATTGCCCACCTTACCTAAACTGTGCTCACTGCCACTATCTCACCAGATTCCCTTGGACACATCTCTACTTCCCAGGGCCCCAGTTTCCTCATCTGGAATGGGAAGATTGAGCCAGATTTTACACACTGAATTTATGCCCAGGGTGTCTATAAATGCAACTTATGCAAGTCCCCTAATACAAAGAGAATATTCCATTTAAAGATGAACATTCAGAGTCTCTGAAAATATAGTAAGATTGCATTAGTTGATGTTCTCTGCTAAATGTATTCTCAGAGGCCACCATGTTGAGCTGAAATAAATGTTTTAGCTTTTACAAAAATCACTCTGATTTTGGGCAAAGCAGTTCCCAAACTCATTGCAGAGTAAGATCACACTGATTTTCAGAGCTTCCAAAAAATAAGAAAATGGCTAACATCAATACTGCAACTGCTGCTAAATTCTCAGTTGCTTCAGAACTTTTCACCTTTTATTCATAAAATGACAAAATTTAGAGTCATCTAAAGGTTGGAGTTCACTATCAATATTATTATAATATCAAGCTTAGACCTACTTTTCCATTAGAAAACACCATAGTTATTACATTAATTATAATAGAATTTATTAGCCATCAATATGAAATTTCAGTAATGAGCAAAAATTTGGGGAAGTATTTTTTCCCATATAGTAAAGGGTTAATATATACATATAAAGAACTGGAAAAAGAAAGGAAGAAAATGCATAAAACTCTTAACAACATATGAAAAGTTGCTCAATATCATCAGCCATTATGGAAATGCAAGTTAAAACCATGATAAAATACCACTATATACTTTTTAGAATGTAAAATATTAAAAAGACTTACCAAACCATGTGTTGGTGAGAATTTAGAAGAGTGGTGATGTATACTAGGTTAGACAACAGTTTCTTAAAAAACAGTTTGGAAGTGTCTTAAAAAGTTAAAGGTATACCTACCAAATGATGTAATAATTCTAATCTTAGATACTTACTAAAGAGAAAACATATGAAAGCTATATCCATAGAAGTTCTCTTACATGAATATTCATAGTAGTTTTATTTGTAATAGCCAAACACTGGAGATAAACTTTTGGTGGTGATGGGTATCTTGGTTGGAGCAATGGCTCCACGTGTGTATATGTATATCAAAACTTATGAAATTGTACCAATGTTCATCAACAAGTGAATGGATAAACAAAGTGAGGTATATTCATACAATGGAATACTACCCAGCAATAAAAAAGAATGAACAAGTTATGAATCTCAACAAATTATGCTGAGTGAAAGAAGCCACATAAAAAAAGAATATATAGCATATGATTCCATTGCTAAAATATTCTAGAAAATGTGAACAAATCTATAGTGACAGAAAGGAGATCAGTTGTTGTCTGGGTTTGGGAGAAAGAGTGGGAGGGAGATCACAAAGGGCACCAAAAACTCTGGGGGTGACGGATATGTTTATGATCCTGATTGTGACGATGGCTTATTAAAACTAAACTAGGGCTTCCCTGGTGGTACAGTGGTTAGGAATATGCCTGCCAATGCAGGGGACACGGGTTCGAGCCCTGGTCTGGGAAGATCCCACATGCCGCGGAGCAACTAAGCCTGTGCACAGCTACTGTGCTCTAGAACCCGCGAGCCACAACTACTGAAGCCCACGCACCTAGAGCCCGTGCTCCACAAGAGAAGCCACCGCAATGAGAAGCCCACGCACCGCAGTGAAGAGTAGTCCCACTCACCACAACTAGAGAAAGCCTGTGTGCAGCAAGGAAGGTCCAACGCAGCCAAAAATAAAATAAATTAAAAAAAACAAAAAAAACCTAAAGTTTATTTTATTATTAACCCTGGTTTAAAGACAAAGGGAATAAGACTCAACCATTCTCAGTGATTATTTGTGAGGAAAATACAATAAGGTATTTTACATGTTTTTGTGGAGGGCCTGCTCTATGGGGAAACTCACACATTGACTTATGAATCAGGAGTATTCATCAAACCAGCCAGAAGTGGGAATGTTAATTTATGTGAGCTGATATGGTCCTGAGTTCATACTGCTCCCTAAAACATTGAGTTGATATGTGCTGCCACCACACACACACACACACACACACACACCACTGAACTTTCCGGCATTTGGGGCTTTTACAGACAGAACAGACACATCCTCGTTGATGTATCTTGCCCTCTTGACTTTTTCTTGCACTCGCCTTGCAAATCCACTATCCTGCATCAGCCAGCACTTCCATTCTCTGCTTCTACACCTGGCTCTGAGAGTGACTGGAAGGTCTTTGAATGCACATGTGTAAGATAAGTGAGTCTGACCATAAGTGAGTGAAAGAACTTTGTTCACTTGGAAAAACTAGTTGTAATCACTTCATAAAAGTGAAAACCTGTGAACACAGATTCTTATAGCAAAGATGAATGTATGTAACTCAGTTCAGTTGGGGACCCTCCTCTACTGAAAGGTTGAGATAAAATTGGCTTAAACTCCTCTTCTCTCCAACTCCCTATCCTGTGAAAATCCAAAGCCCTCTTCAAGATTTCAGTTTCTTCCCAGTGATCTTCTGTTATCATAACCACCTGGCCTCTGGGCTCCTGGCTCCACACCTCTTCCACTGTTCTGCAGTGCATGGAGCCAGACTCAATCCTATTCTGTTTCAACCCCAACTATTCTGACGTCATCTGTTGTGCTGCACTTTCAATTCTGACACTAAGCAACCAGAGGTATTGTCAGACTCCACAGCTGTAAGCGCACAGTCTCCAACAAGACTGCCCCCACTCCAGACACCAGGAGCAAGTAGGGGCCCAGGCCACCCATACTCCCAACCAACTGGCTACAAATCCAGAGGGTTCCTCCAACCCCGCTCAGGTTCTGTAATTCAGCAGAATGACACAAAACTGAGGATAGCACTATACTTACAATTAGAGTTTTAAAGGATACAAATCAGACCAGCCAAATGAAGAGACACACAGGGCAAGGTCTGGAAGGTCCTGAACACAGAGCTTCTGTGCCCTCTCCCCATGGGATGAGGGCACCTCATCTTCCCAACATGAGTTCACCAACAAGGAACCTCCACTGAGCTTTGCTGTCCAAAGGTTTATTGGAGTTTCATTGATTAAATCATGGACCATGCACTTGAACTCAATCCTTCTCCCCTCCCTGGAGGTGGGGCTGGCTCAAAGTCCCAACCTTCTAATCAGTGGCTGGTCTTTCTGGTGACCAGTCTCAATCTTGAAGCTATGCAGGGTCCCACCATGAGTGCCCTCATTAGCATAAACTCAGGAGTGATCCAAGGGACTCATGAATAATAAAGACACTTTAGTCACTCAGGAAATTCCAAGGGTTCTAGAAGCTCCATGCCAGGAACGCTGCAAATTATTTTTGGAACTTCTAAATGACTTGAGCAGGGCTGACCCCAGCCTATTCCAGTGATCCAAACTAGTGACGAAACCCAGATAATCTGTACATTCCATCTCCCCGGCCAGACTGCTACTCAGGGATAGACTTGAGAGAACTCTTGGTGAGTGAAGGACTCTTACCCCTGGGGTCACTGAGCTGGTAGAAAGGTCAGCCTAGCATTGCTAGTGCCCATCTTTGCCAGCACAAGTGAAGAGTCTGCTTGAGAGTGGATCAAGACAAAGGAAAACAAAATCAAGAGATGGAGAGAAAACACAGATATGGATGACAAAGTTTGACTTCCTGAATCCAACCATGTCTAACTAGATATCTGGGTTTTCCCTTAAGCCACATTGAGTTAAATTTCTGTCATTTGCAATTGCAAGAGTGTTGACCAATACCTTCTTTCTTCCCCCTCCTTTTCACAAGCAATAAACCATGTTCCTCTCTTTGTTTCATGCAAAACAGCTTCCCCTTGTCTGAGCTGGGCATCTGCTGACATCTGTGTCTGCAGGGCATTTCAAAGAGTTTTCATAAAGACAGTTTCCTCCATGTGAGATACATTGGTGTCATCTATTTTTTTCACTCTGTAACAAAAATATTTATACAATCAAGACTGTACTGTATGTATAGTTTCTTATCTGCTTTTTTCAATTTTCAGTCAACAAATATTTATATAAAAACTGTATACTAGTCATATATTAAGCAACTAACACTCTATGTTGAGAATTTTCCCACATCATTAAAAAGATTTTGTAAATGTAATTTATTATTAACCAGCACAGAATATACAAGCACATAGACAGGTTTCTTTTTTAAGATTTTCATTTTTTTAGAGCAGTTTTAGGTTCACAGCAAAATTGAGGGAAAAGTACAGAGATTTCCCATATACCCCCTATTCCCTTATAGATAGTTTTTAAACTGAACGTTTATTGTAGAATATTTAGCTTGTTTCCAAGTTTTATGAATAATGATAGACACATAACACCATTTAAATCTCTCATCATTTCCTTAGAATAGATTCCCAGAAGTAGAATTTCCATAAGAACTTCATTTTTTACCTCCCAAAAATGTAGAAAAAATTTACTAATCTCTGTTGTAGTAAAGCGTCTATCCCCTCTGACTCCACCTTGCCTGAAGAGATCTGGCCTAAAATACCTTCAGGTAGTACAAGAATCACGTTCCTTGAGAGCTTCCTGTTTCCTCTGAGTGCCCCTCCTCAGCTGTCCTTAAAGGGCTGGGGACTGACCTGGCAGCAGGCAGCCTGTCAACCTGGCAGACCTCCGGAGGCATAGTACATATAACTGCTTTAGGAATTGCTGAAAAAAATGGCATTCAGGGCAAGCCTGAAAGGGAGCTAGATGCCAAGACAAGAAAGTCAGCACTAATAATGACCCCATTTCCATTTTTAAGTCTCTTTTTCCCTACTTTATTTTCCTTAAGAAACATATGTGATTTATAATGGAAAATTTTAATTTATTGGTAAAAACAACAACAAAATGAGTTTCTCAAATTCAATGTGGGACTGGAGATAATCTTCTGGCTCCTGGAAAAGCAGTTGTGAGCTATCTAGCTTGGCAATGCTTCCTACAAATCACTGGCTGACTCAGAAAAATACATATGCACTTTAGTCACACGAAGGACAGGGTGATTCCCTCTGGGACCACCACAAAGGGGAATTGATGACTGTCTTCCAGACCTGAAAGAGGGTTCCAAATTGCAATGTGTGAAAATAAGGGGTGGGTCTAAGAACTAACTGTCCGTGGGAGCCTCCAAAACAAAGATTTTTGACTCATTGCAAGAACCTTCTAAGAGGCAGAGTAGCCCAAAGATAAAACCAGCTGCTCCAGGAGGTGATGACCTCCCCATCCTGTGAAGTGCTAAAGCACAGACTGGAGGCCAGTTGTCCTGGGTGGTGTGGCAGGGATCCAACTGCAAGGCAGGACAGTGGTTTTCAATCTTTTTGGTCTCTGGACTCCTTTATACTCTTAAGAATTACTGAGGATCCAAGGAACATTGTTTATATAGGTTCTATCTATCAACATTTACCATATTAGAAATTAAAACTGAGAAAATTTTAAATACTAATTTATTTTAAAATAACATTAGTAATTCCTTTCTACATTAACATAAAGAAAAGGTTTTACAGAAAATAACTATATTTACTCAAACAAAAAAAATCTAGCAAGAAGAGTAGCATTTTTTTAAAAATCTTTTTACTATCTAGATCAATGGAACACAACTGGATGATTATATCTGCTTCTACATTTAATTTGTTGCAATATGTTCTTCAAGGTTGGTTGCAATGTGGAATCTGAAACCATATCAAGGAACTGTGACAGAGATTATAGAGCCTGTGCCCAGAGAGATCACAACTGAAAAATAATAAGGGAAAACACTTATTGAGTGCTTACCATTATCCAGGTTATATGTCAAGTATTCTACACACATTACTTCAAACAACTTTATAAAAGAAATTTACCTATTTTTACAGATGAAGAAACGAAAACATAGAGAAGCTGTATACCTTACACCAGGTCACACAGCCTGGTGAAGCCAGGATTTAGAGCAATTTAGCCTAACTGTTCTAATCTTGGCTCTAAATCCTGGCTTATTTTACCTAGCACAATGTTTTCGAGGTTCATCCATGATGTACTTCATTCCTTCTTAAGGTGGAATAATATCCCATTGTATGTATATACCACATTTTGCTTATCCATTCATCTGTTGATGGATGCTTCTTAGTATGTTTTAAATAAACAATTACTACGTTCTGTAATAGAGGCAAGCACAGGTTCTAAGACGGAGAGACAGAGGAGGAGCCACCAATCCAGCTTGGGCTGAGGCAGCCAGGGGCTGGTGCCTGAGCAGAGACTTGAAGGATCGGTGGGAGACATCCAGGAAAAAGACAGGAAAGGGAGGAACCAAGGGACGTGTAAGAAAGAGAACCATAGCCAGCCCCATAGGGCTGAGTCAGGTTTGTGTGGAAGAAGGGCAAGAAGTAAGGCTGGAGAGGCAACAACATTGACATTACAGAGTATTTAAGACAGGCTGGGTGCTGTGCAAAGCCTCTTAGATGTTTTAACTTATTTAAACATTACAGCACTGTCTAAAAGAAAACCAGCCTTCTTGAGTATATACTGAGGACCAGGCACTGTTCTTAGTGCCTTGTGTGCAATAATAAATTTAATCCCCATAACAACTCGACGTCAGTACTATTATCATTCCCATTTTATAGATGGGGAAGTAAGGCTAAAGGCGAAAACAATTTTGCCCAAGTTTATGCTGGTAAGCAGGGATGTGAACCCAGGTTTCGGCAGCTATGCTTATATCCTGACAGCTAAGAATATGAGAACAAGGTAAGGAATTTAGACTTTTACTGGACAGGTTTAGGCAGAAAGCAACTTGTCCTGATTTGCATTTTATAATCATTCTAGCGGCTGTATGGAGAGTGATAGGCAGGAAGAAGACTGGAGGCAGAGAGACCAGTTAGTAAGTCAAATGGGAAAGAATGAGAATGGGGCAGGGCAGTGCAAATACAGGCAAGTGGAGGGTTCTGAGAGATATTCAGGACATGTAATAGTCAGCCGATGGTGATTTGTTGAAGCGGGGTCAGGGATGATTCCGAGTTTCTGAGAGGATGACAGTGCAATCACAGAGATGGAAGATGCATGGGAAAAACAAGTTTGAGGTTAGGGAGAATCAAGGGGTGAAGATAATGAGATCATTTGGGACATCTGAGTCTTGGTAGGCCCAGGGAGAGCGATCTGGGCACATAAGCTCCATGAAGGCAAGATCTCTGTTTCGTTGACTGACATGGCCTAGTGCCAAGAACAGTACTTGGCATAAGACACCCAGTAAAGACAACCCAGTATGTAGTTGTTCAATGAATGAGTATGGATACAGAGGAGAAAAGAGTGTGACCTGGAGGTTAGGAAATTGTGTCAGGAGTTGGAGCTACAGAGATTGTCAATAGTACATAAAGTGAGGAGAGTTATAAGGACAGAACTCTGGGGACACAATGCTTACAAGACAGGCAGAGAAAAGCCAACCGAACCTTAGAGAGACTGAGTGGCCACAGAGAGGGAGAAACTAGGAGAAGGGAGGTTGTCAAAGGCATCTCAAATTTTTAAGGTAAAAGAGACTTTGAAGTGCTTCCCAGTTTATAAAACATACTTTCTCAGATTCTTCTTTTACTTTTTAGTATAACATACCTTTACTAAATTTTTTATTGAAGTAAAAATTACATTTATGATAAAGTGCAATCATCTTAAGTGTATATTGTGATGAATCTTTGCGTCTTTATGCATCTGTGTAACCCCTATCTGGATCACAATAGAGAAACACTCCAGCACTCAAATGTTACCTTCACACCCCTTCTCAGTCACCACTCTCCTCCCCACTGGAGATAAGCATTCTTCTGGCTTCTATAATCTTCCATCAGTTCTTGAACTTGTATCAGTTCTTAAATTTCATATAGATGAAATAAATAATAATAATACAGTATGTATTATTTTGTGTCCGGCTTCTTCCACTCAATATAATAGCTGCGAAATTCATGTAATGTTTTGAGCATCAGTAGTTTGTTCTCAGGTATTTTCAAAACTGTCATTCTCATTGAGGATAATAACATCTACCTGTAAAGGAATTAAATGGGATCATGCCTAGTAGCCACCCTACAAAATGAATATTTATTGATTACCTAGCTTTGGTTCAATATCAAAACAATTTAATGCTCATAGAGGAATCATTATTTCCTCTTTGCAGAATTTGGTGATATTTTGGAGGGAAGGGAAGAATGAAACAATGGTATGCTGGTAAGCCAGTTTTCTGGGGGGGTTGGGGGAAGTCCTTGACTTGGAGAATCTATAATAAATAGACATTCTTCCAAAGAAAACAGACAGATGGCCAACAGGCACATGAAAAGATGTACAACATCACTAATTATCAGGGAAATGCAAATCAAAATCACAACTGTTATAATGGCTATTATCAAAAAGACAAGAAATAACAAGTGGTAGAAAGGATATGGAGAAAAGAGAACACTTGTGCACTGTTGGTGGGAATGTAAACTGGTGCAGCCACTATGGAGATTCCTCAAAATATTAAAAATAGAACTACCAGGACTTCCCTGGTGGTGAAGTGGTTAAGAATCTGCCTGCCAATGCAGGGGACATGAGTTCGATCCCTGGTCCAGGAAGATCCCACATGCCACAGAGCAACTAAGCCTGTGCACCACAGCTACTGAAGCCTGTGTGCCCTAGAGCATGCGTGCTGCAACTACTGAGCCCACATGCCACAACTACTGAAGCCCACCTGCTGCAACTACTGAAGCCTCTGCACCTAGAGCCCATGCTCTGCAACAAAAGAAGCCACCGCAATAAGAAGCCCACGGACTACAGCGAAGAGTAGCCCCCACTCACCACAACTAGAGAAAGCCTGCACGCAGCAATGAAGACCCAGAGCACCCCCCCAAAAAAATAGAACTACCGTATGATCCAGCAATTCAGTTTTCCCAAGAAAACGAAATCACTAATTTGAAAAGATATATGTGCCCCCATGTTCACTGCAGCTTTATTTACAATAACCAAGATATGGAAATAACTATGTCCAACGATGAATGAAGTGATAAAGAAATTGTTTTATATATATGGAATATATATAAAATATAAATTTTATATATATTCCATATATATGGAATACTACTCAGCCATAAAAAAGAATAAAAAAGAATGACATCTTGCCATTTTTGACAAATGGATGGACCTTGAGGGTATTATGCTAAGTGAAATAAGTTAGACAGAGGAAGACAAATACTGTATGATTCCACTTATATGTGGAATCTAAAGGCCAAAATGCATGAACAAATAAAACAAAACAAAACTCACTGATACAGAGAACAGATTGATGGTTAACAGAGGTGTTGGGAGTTGAGGGATGGGAAAAATGGGTAAAAGGGATAAGCAATATGGTGACAGGTGGTAACTAGACTTATTGTGGAGATCACTTTTTAGTGTATATAAATATTAAATTATAATGTGCACCTCAAACTTATATAATGTTATATACCAATTTTACCACAATAAAAAAAATTTTAAACCGTCTAAAAAAAAATCCCTGATTTGTAGTGTTTGCTGATTTTTGGAGTGTAATACTCCCATTGTTGCTGATATTAGGCTACCAGTGGCTTAACAACTGGCCTGCAGAATTCTTGGAAATTTAACCATGAGCTCTCCAACACCGATATGAGCCAGTTCCAGCACACCACTGAGTGATTCGCAGACTCTCAAGCTCAGTCCAGCTGAGATTCTTGCTCAAGGTCTCAGACCTGGAAAGACCAGCCTTTTAAGACCAGCCTTTTCTGACCCTAATCCTCTCTGCTTTTCCCCTTATGTAAAAGATTCTTTAAAAATGAGCTGGCATCTACTGATGGACGTGAGTCTTACTGATGGGCCTCAAAATTCAAAATTTTATAAACTTTCATTTTCATTAGTCACCTACTAAGTGAATTATCCATTAATAAAATGTGATATTCATAAACTAAAATCGGGCGGCTACTAGAATTTATTAAAGAGTCTAAATTCAGTATTCCACTAAGAAGTCCGTCTGCCAGGCCAATCTTAACCCCGATTTGCCTCCTGCTGCACATTACCTCACCCAGATAGCTGGAATGCTCTTAATTTGGGGAATGGACTCTCTGTTATCAGAGTATTAAATCCTCATTGTAGTATTGTCTTCAGTTTGTTGTGATTTTCAATTGCTAATATTCTTCCTCTTTAATTTAAAATTACTGTTAGTTTAGCTCCCCCCTTTTTGTTTGTTAAGGTTGTTAAGTGTTAGAGAACACGCAGTGACACATGTTTGCACCAGCAGCATTTTTGTCCTATAATTTTCTAATAACTAGACTTTAAGATATGTATACATCATGGTTCAATCATGACTCATCCATACCCTCATTGCCGAAGCTGATGTAAATATCATCTCTCTAAATTTCATTTTTGCACTCACAGTTCTGTGGTGATGTGTGCGGCTGCCTCTGAAGTGGTGCTGTTTAAACAACTTGCAATACACTCTCAATATAAATGCAATTAAATTACTGGGTTATTATTAATTTACAAGGTGTTGTTTATAATACAAAATTATATGAAAGTACATGTTCCCCCATGTGGAAATAATAAATGTAAATCCAACTATACCTATGCCTATATTCTTATATGTGGGAACAAGAGAAACAGGGAAGTTTACTGAGGTTTAGGAACAATTTCCACATGCCATACCAGGCGGTAAGGTGATATAGTTGAAGACAGAGGCTTTGGAATCAAAATGACTTGAATACATTTTAGCCATGTGACCTAGGGCAAAACATTTCTCTTTGTCTCAGTTTCCTTGAGTTTAAATGAAGCAAATGCCAACTACCACAGAAAGATATCTTAAAGATTAAATGCATGAAAACAGGCACATAGACCTATGGAACAGAACCAAGAGCACGGAAATAAACCCAGGCACGTTTGGTCAACTAACATTTGACAAGGGAGCCAAGAATACTCAACAGGGAAAGGATAGTCTTTTCAAATAAACGGTGCTAGGAAAACTGGATAGTCACATGTAAAAGGATGAAATTGGACCCCTATCTTTACACCATTCACAAAAATTAACTAGAAATGGATTAAAAACTTAAATGTAAGACCTTAAACCATAAAACTCCTAGAAAAAGAAAAACACATGAGGACAAAGGTAGTTGGCATTGGTCTTGGCAACAATTTTTTGGATATGACAACAAAACACAACTGACAAAAGCGAAAACAAAATGGGACATCAGACTAAAAAGCTTCTTCAGCAAAAGAAATGATCAACAAAATGAAAAGGCAAACAGTGGAATGGGAGAAAATATTTGCAAATCATATATCAGATAAGGGGTTAAAATCCAAAATATATAAGGAACTCATACAGCTCAACAGCAAAAAGACTAATAATTTGATTTTAAAATGGGTAGAGATCTGAACATTTTTCCAAAGAAGACACACAGATGGCCAACAGGTATATGAAATGATGCTCAACACTCTAATCATCAGGGAAATGCAAATCAAAGCCACAATGAGATATCACCTCACATGTGTTAGAACAGCTATCATCAAAAAGACAGGAAATAACAAGTGATAGAGAGGATGTAGAGAAAAGGGAACCTTTGTGCACTGATGGTGGAAATGTAAATTGTACAGCCACTTTGGAAAACAGTATGAAGGCTCTTCAAGAAACTAAAAATAAAACTATTACATGATTCAGCACTTCTACTTCTGGTGATATGTCTGAAGGAAATGAAATCACTATCTTGAAGAGAGATCTGCACCCTAATGTTTATCGCAGCATTGTTTACAATAGCCAAGACATGGAAACAACCTAAGTGTCTGTCAGTGGATGAATGGATAAAGAAAATGTGACACACACACACACACACACACACACACATTTTTTTTTTTAATTCAACCATAAACAGATGGAAATCCTGCCATTTGCAACATGGAGGGACTTGAAGGTATTACACTAAATGAAATAAGTCAGACAGAAGGACAAATACTGCAATATCTCACTTATATGTGGAAAAGTATATGTTTGGCTTAAAGTATATGTTTTAAGCCAAACATATATATATGTTTGGCTTAAAAAAAAAAAGCCAAACTCATAGAAACAGAGAGTAGAATGGTGGTTGCCAGGGACTAGGTTGGGAAGAATGAGGTTGGTCAAAGGGTTAAAAAAAAATAATTATTTTTAAAAAATTAAATGAGATAATCATAGGCCCCCAAAAAGTAAATGATGTTTATTATTATTTTTCTCTGTGTGGCCTCCTATCAAGTAAAATCATAGACTTCCCTTCCCTATTGCTTCTCCAAGATTTCACCAGATACACAAATATTATATTGGCAGGTTTACAATACAACCGGTCATGCAGCCGAGATATATCTTTTCTAGAAAATCTGAGTAGAATTCATTCTATTTTTAAAAACTGGTCACTCTTGTGGACTTGTTTTCTTATCCCACATTAAGAACTTAAAGGTCCTACTCTTTTCAGCTGGAAGATGCACTATGTGCTAGATATAATTAGCAGAGAGTTAACTCTCCGAAGGAGCATTTTTTAAAGAGAAAGCTGTAGCTTCAGGAAAGGAAAACAGATGGGTGAGTACTGGTTGTAAGAAGTGATGTTGCATAAGAAGAGAGTAACTCTGTTGAGCACCATAATATGGCAATTCAGACTGAGGGTCATGGAGAGTAGAGTGGTGGTTACCAGGACTTGGGGGACGGAAGTTAGGGGGAGATATTGCTCAAAGGGTATAAACTTCCAGTGATAAGATTAACAAGTTTGGGGATCTAATGCACAGCATGGTGATTACAGCTAATAATACTCTACCATATACTTGATACAGAGTGTATCTCAAATGTTCTCACCACAAAAAGAAAATGGTAACTATGTTACTGGATGAAGGTGGTAACTAATACTATGGTGGTAATCATTTTGCAATTTATAAATGTATCAAATCAACATATTTTAAACCTTAAAAGTATACAATGTTATGTGCCAATTATAACTCAATAAAGCTGGGGGGAAAGTTGTTTTTTTTTTTTTTAAAGAGTGAGGGTCAAGCGAGGCCTGCACTTTTCACACGTTGCCTCAGGGAACACTCGCCCAGTGAAGAAGCTCAGGGTAAAGGCACCACCACCAAAGCAGGGATGAGAGTGACCTGACACCAGGAGGGAGACCCCAAAGAGGCCACAGCCACAGGAGGCCGGAGTCCTGGCCGCTGTCGCCTTCCCCGAGGGCTTCGACCGGCCCCCTCAGGTCGCGCAACAGATGAATGCCACCCGCCTCGTGGACCCTGTCCTGCCTTGTGTCATCGACACAGTTGCCCTGTTGCCAGAATGAGCTGAAGTCTGAAAATTGCTCAGCGGGACCAAGCATAGCACGGGCCTCTTCTCTTGTGGTTTCACTTGCCAATGACCACTATCTTGATAATTCCGTGTGACAGACAGGGTCTTGGTGCTCCGGCCTCATGTCAGGCCTGAGCCTCTGAGGTGGAAGAGCCGAGTTCAGGACATTGGTCCACTAGAGACCTCCCAGCCCCTCGTAATATCAATCAGCAACAGATCTCCCAGAGAATTCCGTCTCAACACTAAGACCCTGCTCCACTGAATGACCGGCTAGCTCCAATGCTGGACATCCCAGGCCAAACAACTAGCAAGACAGGAATACAACCCCACCCATTAGCAGAGAGGCTGCCTAAAATCATAATAAATTCACAGACACCCAAAAACACACCACCAGACATGGTCCTGCCCACCATAAAGACAAGATCCAACCTCATCCACCAGAACACAGGCAAAAGTCCCCTCCACCAGGAAGCCTACACAACCCACTGAACCAACCTTACCCACACGGGACAGTCACCAAAAACAACAGGAACTATGAACCTGCAGCCTGTGAAAAGCAGACCCCAAACACAGTAAGTTAAGCAAAATGAGAAGACAGAGAAATACACAGCAGATGAAGGAGCAAGGTGAAAACCCACCAGAACAAACAAATGAAGAGTAAATAGGCAGTCTACCTGAAAAAGAATTCAGGTAATTGAATAATTATAATGATAATAATAACAGTAATGATAGTAAAGATGATCCAAAATCTTGGAAATAGAATGGAAAAAATACAAAAAATGTTTAACAAGGACCTAGAAGAACTAAAGAGCAAACAAACAATGATGAACAACACAATAAATGAAATGAAAAATTCTCTAGAAGGAATCAATGGCAGAATAACTGAGGCAGAAGAACAGCTAAGTGACCTGGAAGATAAAATAGTAGAAATAACTACAGCAGAGCAGAATAAAGAAAAAAGAATGAAAAGAATTGAGGACAGTCTCAGAGACCTCTGGGACAACATTAAATGCACCAAAATTCAAATTATAGGGGTTCCAGAAGAAGAAGAGAAAATGAAAGGGACTGAGAAAATATTTGAAGAGATTATAGCTGAAAACTTCCCTAATATGGGAAAGGAAATAGTTAATCAAGCCCAGGAAGTGCAAAGAACCCACACAGGATAAATCCAAGGAGTAACACGACAAGGCACATATTAATCAAACTATCAAACATTAAATACAAAGAAAAAATATTAAAAGCAGCAAGGGAAAAACAACAAATAACATACAAGAGAATCCCCATAAGGTTAACAGGTGAATTTTCAGCAGAAAATCTGCAAGTCAGAAGGGTGAGGCAGGACATATATGAAGTGATGAAAGAGAAAAACTTACAACCAAGATTACTCTACCCAGCAAAGATCTCATTCAGATTAAACAGAGAAATTAAAACCTTTACAGACAAGCAAAAGCTAAGGGAATTCAGCACCACCAAACCAGCTTTACAACAAATGCTAAAGGAACTTCTCTAGGCAGGAAACACAAAAGAAGGAAAAGACCTACAATAACAAACACAAAACAATTAAGAAAATGGTAATAGGAACATACATATCGATAATTACCTTAAGTGTAAATGGATTAAATGCTCCAACCAAAAGACGGGCTGAATGGATACAAAAACAAGACCCATATATATGCTGTCTATAACAGACCCACTTCAGACCTAGGGACACATACAGACTGAAAGTGAGAGGATGGAAAAAGATATTCCATGCAAATGGAAATCAAAAGAAAGCTGGAGTAGCAATTCTCATATCAGACAAAATAGACTGTAAAATAAAGACTATTGGACTTCCCTGCTGGTGCAGTGGTTACGAATCCACCTGCCAATGCAGGGTACATGGGTACAAGCCCTGGTCCAAGAAGATCCCACATGCCGCAGAGCAACTAAGCCCATGTGCCACAACTACTGAGCTTGCACTCTAGAGCCCACGAGGACAATTACTGAGCCCTCATGCCTAGAGCCTGTGCTCTGCAGCAAGAGAAGCAACTACAATGAGAAGCCCATGCACCACAACGAAGAGTAGCCCCAGCTCACGGAAACTAGAGAAAGCCCGCACGCAGCAACGAACGCCTAGCAGAGCCAAAAATAATAAATAAATAAAATAAATAAACTTATAAATAAATAAAAACAAAATAAAGACTATTACAAGAGACAAAGAAGGACACTACATAATGATCAAGGGATCAGTCCAAGAAGAAGATATAACAATTATAAATATTTATGCACCCAACATAGGAGCACCTCAATACCTAAGGCAAACGTTAACAGCCATAAAAGGGGAAATTGACAGTAACACAGAAATAGTAGGGTACTTTAACACCCCACTTTCACCCATGGACAGATCATCCAAGATGAAAATAAATAAGGAAACACAAGCTTTAAATGACACATTAAACAACATGGATTTAATTCATATTTATAAGACATTGTATCCAAAAACAACAGAATACACTTTCTTCTTAAGTGCTCATGGAACATTCTCCAGGATAGATCTTACCTTGGGTCACAAATCAAGCTTTGGTAAATTTAAGAAAACTGAAATCATATCAAGTATCTTTTCTACCAACACACTATGAGACTATTATCAATTATAGGAAAAAAAACTGCAAAAATTACAAACACATGGAGGCTAAAGAATACACTACTAAATAACCAAAAGATCACAGAGGAAATCAAAAAAACCTAGAAACAAATGACAATGAAAACACAATGACCCAAAACCTATGGGATGCAGCAAAAGCAGTTCTAAGAGGGAAGTTTATAGCAATACAATCCTACCTCAAGAAACAAGAAACATCTCACACAAACAACATAACCTTACACCCAAAGCAATTAGAGGAAGAAGAACAAAATAAAACCTAAAGTTAGCAGAAGGAAAGAAATCATAAAGATGAGATCAGAAATAAATGAAAAAGAAATGAAGGAAACAATAGCAAAGATCAATAAAACTAAAAGCTGGTTCTTTCAGAAGACAAAACAAATGATGCACAATTAGCCAGGCTCAACAAGAAAAAAAGGGAAAAGACTCAAATCAACAGAATTCCAAATGAAAAAAGAGAACTGATACTGATACTGCAGAAATACTGATACTGCAGAAATACAAAGGATCATGAGAGATTACTAAAAGCAACTGGATGCCAATAAAATGGACAACCTGCAAGAAATGGAAAAATTCTTAGAAAAGCACAACCTTCTGACTAAACCAGGAGAAATAGAAAATATAAACAGACCAATCACAAGCACTGAAATTGAGACTGTCATTAAAAATCTTCAAACAAACAAAAGCCTAGGACAGATGGCTTCACAGGCCAATTCTATCAAACATTTAGAGAAGAGCTAACACCCATCTTTCTCAAACTCTTCCAAAGTACAGCAGAGGGATGAACACTCCCAAACTCATTCTACAAGGCCACCATCACCCTGATACCAAAACCAGACAAAGATGTCACAAAGAAAGAAAACTACAGGCCAATATCACTGATGAATATAGATGCAAAAATCCTCAACAAAATAGTAGCAAACAGAATCCAACAGCACATCAAAAGGATCATACACCATGATCAAGTGGCATTTATCTCAGGAATGCAAGGATTCTTCAATATACACAAATCAATCAGTGTGATAAACCATATTAACAAATTGAAGAATAAAAACCATATGATCTTCTCAATAGATGCAGAAAAAACTTTTGACAAAATTCAACACCCATTTATGATAAAAACTCTCCAGAAAGTAGGAACAGAGGGAACCTACCTCAACATAATAAAGGCCATATATGACAAACCCACAGCCAACATCATTCTCAATGCTGAAAAACTGAAACCATTTCCAATAAGATCAGGAACAAGACAAGGTTGCCCATTCTCACCACTATTATTCAACATAGTTTTGGAAGTGTTAGCCACAGCAATCAGAAAAGAAAAAGAAATAAAAGAATCCAAATCCGAAAAGATGAAGTAAAACTGTCACTGTTTGCAGATGACATGATACTATACACAGGGAATCCTAAAGATGATACCAGAAAACTACTACAGCTAATCAATGAATTTGGTAAGATAGCAGGATACAAAATTAATGCACAGAAATCTCTTGCATTCGTATACACTAATGATGAAAAATCTGAAAGAGAAATTAATGAAACACTCCCATTTACCACTGCAACAAGAAGAATAAAATACCTAGGAATAAACCTACCTAAGGAGACAAAAGACCTGTATGCAGAAAACTGTAAGACACTGATGAAAGAAATTAAAGATGATACAAACAGATGGAGAGATATATCATGTTCTTGGATTGGAAGAATCAAGATTGTGAAAATGATTATACTACCCAAAACAAACTACAGAATCAATGTAATCCTTATCAAACTACCAATGGCATTTTTCATAGAACTAGAACAAAAAATTTCACAATTTGTATGGAAACACAAAAGACCCTGAATAGCCAAAGCAATCTTAAGAAAAATGGAGTTGGAGGAATCAGACACCCTGACTTCAGACTATACTACAAAGCTACAGTAAACAAGACAATATGGTACTTGCACAAAAATAGAAATATAGATCAATGGAACAGGATAGAAAGCCCAGAGGTAAACCCACATACATATGGTCACCTTATCTTTGATAAAGGAGGCAAGAATATAAAATGGAGAAAAGTCAGCCTCTTCAACAAGTGGTGCTGGGAAAACTGGACAGCTACATGTGAATGAAATTAGAGTACTCCCTAACACCATACACAATAATAAACTCAAAATGGATTCTAGAACTAAATGTAAGGCCAGACACTATAAAACTCTTAGAGGAAAACATAGGCAGAACACTCTATGACATAAATCACAGCAAGAACCATTTTGACCCACCTCCTAGAGTAATGGAAATAAAAACAAATATAAACAAATGGGACCTAATGTAACTTAAAAGCTTTTGCACAGCAAAGGAAACCATAAACAAGACCAAATGACAACCCTCAGAATGGGAGAAAATATTTGCAAATGAAGCAACTGACAAAGGATTAATCTTCAAAATATAAAAGCTGCTCATGCAGCTTAATATCAAAAAAACAAACAACCCAAACCAAAAATGGGCAGAAGAGGTAAACAGACATTTCTCCAAAGAAGACATACAGACTGCCAACAAACACATGAAAGGATGCTCAACATCACTAATCATTAGAGAAATGCAAATGAAAACTACAATGAGGTATCACCTCACACTGGTCAGAACGGCCATCATCAAAAAATCTACAAACAATAAATGCTGGAGAGGGTGTGGAGAAGAGGGAACCCTCTTGCACTGCTGGTGGGAATGTAAATTGATACAGCCACTATGGAGAACAGTAAGGAGCTTCCTCAAAAAACTAAAAATAGAGCTACCATATGACCCAGCAATCCCACTACTGGGCATTTACCCTGAGAAAACCATAATTCAAAAAGAGTCATGTACCACAGTGTTCACTGCAGCACTATTTACAATAGCCAGGACATGGAAGCAACCTAAGTGTCCATTGACAGATGAATGGATAAAGAAGATGTGGCACATATATACAATGGAATATTACTCAGCCATAAAAAGCCATAAAAAAAATATTACTCAGCCATAAAAAGCCATGAAATTGAGTTATTTGTAGTGAGGTGGATGGACCTACAGCCTGTCATACAGAGTGAAGTCAGCAAGAGAAAAACAAACACCATATGCTAACACATATATATGGAATCTAAAGAAAAAAAAACAATTGGTTCTGAAGAACCTAGGGGCAGGACAGGAGTAAAGACACGGACGTAGAGAATGGACTTGAGGACACGAGGAGGGGGAAGGGTAAGCTGGGACGAAGTGAGAAAGTAGCGTGGACATATATACACTACCAAATGTAAAATAGCTAGTGGGAAGCAGCTGCATAGCACAGGGGGAATAACTCGGTGCTTCGTGACCACCTAGAGGGGTGGGAGGGAGACCCAAGATGGAGGGGATATGGGGATATATGTATACATATAGCTGATTCACTTTGTCATACAGCAGAAACTAACAACCATTGTAAAGCAATTATACTCTAATAAAGATGTTTAAAAAAAAGGGGGGGGAAAGAAAAAACAAAACCAAAAAAAAATCATATTAATGCCTTTTATTTTATTACACGTTAAAGTGAAAATATTTAGGTTATATTGGGTTAAATCAAGTATATTATTAAATTAAAAAAAAAAAGTAGTGACGGTCACAGAGTCAAGTGTCCTGGGTTGGAGTTCAAATATGTAAAATCTAGCCTTCTGTGTGCCTCAGTTTTATCACCTAGAAAATGGTGATAATGATACGTAATAGTAATAACTAATACAGTTGACATGAAAACTAAATAATTTAATATAGGCATTCCCTCGTGGCGCAGTGGTTAAGAATCCACCTGCTAATGCAGGGGACACAGGTTTGAGCCCTGGTCCGGGAAGATCCCACATGCCACAGAGCAACTAAGCCCATACACCACAACTACTGAGCCTGCGCTCTAGAGCCCACGAGCCACAGTAACTGAAGTCCACATGCCTAGAGCCCATGCTCCGCAACAAGAGAAGCCACAACAATGAGAAGCCCGAGCACCACAACGAAGAGTAGTCCCTGCTCGCCACAACTAAATAAAGTGCACAAGCGGCAATGAAGACCCAACGCAGCCAAAAATAAAATAAATAAATAAATTTATAAAAGAAAAAGAAAATCATCCCCTACTTGTGATTTGGTAGGTTTTGTTTTAAAAAAATAATAATAATAATTTAATACATGTAAAGCCCAATAGAAGTACTCAGGATATAGTAAACACCTAGTGAATGTTAGCTGTTACTGCTATGCATCAGGTCTGTTCTAGGCACTAGGGCATAATGAAGTATAAGATAGACGAGGTTATTGCATTAAAGAGCATAACTTCTAGGCAAGGGATGTGTCAGATTTCTTGTTTGTTCTCCAGATCCACTTTCCACACTTCTCCACTCTGCTCAGTGCCTCCAGAGCTGACTGTAAGACCACATGAATGAGTTCCCCTGTCTTCTGGCTTCTAATTGTGTGCCCATGCTACCCACATTTTTTCCCAGAAGATTACAAATTCAGGGGTTCCCACGATCCCCTGCTCAGGTTTGATAATTCACTAGAATGATACATAGAACTCAGAAAAGTGCTATACTTTCTTTTCCAGTTTGTTATAAAGGATACAAATGAATAGCCAGATAAGTATACAAATGAATAGTACATAGATCGAGGTCTGGTACACAGGAACCTCTGTGCCCAGGGAGTCAGGCTTTGCCACCCTCCAGAAACATGGATGTGTTCACCAATTCAGAAGCTCTCTCAGTCTTGTAGTTTAAGAGTTTTTATAACCCAATCTCCAGTCCCCATCACCATCCAGGAAGTCAGAGAGTGGGGATGAAAGTGGAAATGAAATTGGTTGCTGTTTCAGCTGACCAGCCTCTATTCTAAAGCCATTTAGGGACCTCATTCTAAGTCATCTCATTAGTATAAACTGAAGTGTGGTTGAAAGGGGCTCCTAATGAACAACAAAAGATAATCCTATCACTCAGGAAACTCCCATGGTTTTAGTAGCTCTGTGCCAGGAACTGGTGACAAAGACCAAGTATATATTATACCATAGTCTATATGAAGTTGTATACACATCCAAATCAGGAATCATTTCTCATTTATTTTACTGAAACTTTTAAAAACATCTTTCCAAATTTCAGTTAAAAATGATATATTAGGAAAAAATGATACATTAGAGTTTCATCAACTTTTTGAATAAACTCTCTTCATTTTGTTTGTGCCAGCTTTCTCGTCCAAGTTTTGAAAATATATTTTAGAATCCTTAAATGTTTCTGTATCTATATTGCAAGATTTGAACAATTTTATAACAGGTAAACTCTCACTACCCTTTAACTCTTTAAAGAAAAATCCACATTAGTATGTGTGTTTAAATTATCCCAACTGCAAAACAACACAAAAAAGAAACTGTTATAATTCAAACCATTTAATTAGTATCCTCATAGAAAACAGAGCATCTACAAAATAAAAACAGGATGTTATGAAAAGGAAAAAATATTGGAAATTAAAAATATAAATGCCAAAATTTTTAACAAAAGAGTTGTAAGATGGAAAAGAAATCTCCCATAAAGATGGGGGCGGGGGAGGCTTCCCTGGTGGCGCAGTGGTTGAGAGTCCGCCTGCCGATGCAGGGGACACGGGTTCGTGCCCCGGTCGAGGAAGATCCCACATGCTGCGGAGCGGCTGGCCCCGTGAGCCATGGCCGCTGAGCCTGCGTGTCCGGAGCCTGTGCTCCTCAATGGGAGAGGCCACAAGAGTGAGAGGCCCACGTACCGCAAAAAAAAAAAAAAAAAAAGATGGGGGTAAAAACCTGTACAAAATGTGAGACAAAAATACGAAGTCTAACATTTGACTAACAAGAGATCCAGAAAGAGAACAGAAATGGCAAGGACAAAACTGACAGAGAACTAATAGAAAAGAAATACTTGGAGCTGAAGGACATGAGTCCTCAAGTTGGAAAGTTCACAAAAGTTTAGCACGATGAGGGACTCAAAGTCCATACTTAGACAGATTGTTGTGAAATAGTAGGACCACAAGGAAAAAGAAGGGAAAATCAGGTCAACTGCAAAGGATGGCCTGGATACCAGAAGACTATTGACAATGCCTTCCAAATTCTGAGGGAATTTGACTACAATTATACAATTTAAATTGAAAAAAGAAAATCACCAAGAATAAAATAACATCCACATATCCACCATTCAAAATAAATACATGTTAACACTTTTTCATTTTTGCTTCAGAAAATAAGTGAAAACAGAGCACCCCATACTCCAAAGCAACCATTCTCATAAATTAGATGTGTACCTCCTAGTCTATGTTTTCACACTTTTACTACCTGCATGTGTAGCTATAATCAATAGATAGTGAGAGTTGGGTATTTGAAAGGTATTTGAATTGAAATCTTATGGTATATATCATTCTGCAGTTTGTTTGCCATCTTCTCTGTTCTATCTGCAAGCAATGCACTGCCAGGGGCACATCCAGGCTTCATGGGGCCTGAAAGTTAGAAAATTGGTGGCGGTGTGTGGAGGCGGGAAGAGGGAGGTCTCTTTAAGAAAAGAATATTAAATTATGAATACAAAATTATATCTGACAGTAAATTTTTATGTAGAGTGAGAAAAGAAATTACAACAAATTACAAGTTTTAAAAAGCTGACACACCTCCATACACTTTTTCCCCTACAGCTTTTAACTGTTTACTTTTTTGATAACCTCTTCATAGGACAATGATCTTATAATTTTCAATAGGGAGAATAGAAAGATAACTCAATCTTGTCTCTATGGCTGATCAAAATTCATTCTCTGTAGCTGATAGTTTAGAAAAGTTTCTTTCTGCCTCACACATAATTATCGGTTAGGTCATATAAATTGTTAGGATTATTGTCAACTTTGGGAAAGCCCTGATTTTGCACTCTGACATTTTCCTTTTTAATACCAAACTGTTCTTATTTTGTGGCTGCACCATCTTCTATGAGGATACTAATTAGATGATTCTTTTAAATGTTTATTTCATGCTTTGGTCTGTTCCCCTGAGTTATCTCTGCTTCCTTCAGTATTATTATTTTATCTGTTAGTTTATCTTGTCCTTTATGCCTAGTCATCATTGCTTGTTTATACATGCTTGAGAATGAGGAGAGAGGAGAGCTTCCTGTGACTTCTGCGTGGGAGGGTGGTTGGGAGGCTGAAAGCTTTGTTTTATGAGCAGGCAGAGAACCAGCCATTATACTTGGAAAGTCTAAAATCCAGACACAGGGACTTTCCTGGTGGGCCAGTGGTAAAGAATCCACCTTACAATGCAGGGGACACGGGTTCGATCCCTGGTCAGGGAACTAAGATCCCACATGCCGTGGGGCAACTAAGCCCATGTGCCACAACTACACGCGCCTCAACTAGAGAGCCCGCCTGCTGCAAACTATAGAGCCCATGTGCCCTGGAGCCTGTGCGCCACAACTAGAGAAGAGAAAACCCACACGCCACAACTAGAGAGAAGCCCGCGTGCTGCAACGAATGATCCCTCATGCCTCAACGAATATCCCGTGAGCCACAACTAAGATCCGATGCAGCCAAAAATAAAAATAAAATAAATAAATAAAACCCAGACACAGAGGATAGTCCTAATTCATTCTGTTTCTTTAGAATAAACACCAACTTTTTTGCAAGCTTTAGGGAATATCCTGGCAATCAGACCCTCTGTACTCAGGGATGGGATGGGAGGATTGATGATTAAGGTTTCAGCTCTATAGCTCACTTCTATCATTAGGCCAGTGGTGGCAAAAACATTGAGAACACAGCATAAACAACATCCTCTCTTATTTACCTCTGAAACTCATCTATTTGTAGAGCTCTACTTTGCCATCTTCCTTTCAACATGTGAAGGTAAATCTCAGGAAGAGCTATGCCTCTGGAATTTTGCTTGAGAGGCTGGTCAATGCCCTCAGCCACAATGCCCTTCTTCCTCCATATGCTCACAGCTCAGAAAACACTTCTCAATGCTCATCCTATAGGAGTGTGAGCAAGGTGCAAAGATGTGACAAATACCAATGGCACATTTTTAATTTTTAAAAACTAGGTCAGTCACAGACGTGAATAGCACCAAAACACAGCTGCTTTCAAGTTTCTTTTTTTCTTTTTTTTTTTTTTTTCTGACAAGGTCTAATTATAAGCTGCAAGAACAACTAAATCAGAAGTGTGCGTTTGATTATGATATGAGCATCACCTGTGGCAGGTGGATTTTGCCTTGACTATATGGCTCCCAGTTCAGAGTGGGAGTAGCCTCCAGTTTGACTTAGAAACACAGAGCCCTAAATCCACAGAGTTTGCAATTTGTAATATGCATAAAAAGGTGGGGTGTTCCACCATCATCCCAACACAGAGGTCAGCTCAAACTGGTTCTGTCTATTCCCACTTTGACAGCAGGGTCAGGATTTCCTTTCAGGACATCATTACCCCTCCAGGAGGCCATATCCCCTCTCCCTATGTTCTGAGGCTCACAAGAGTCAACGCTGCTAACATGTGAAAGGTCAGATGGGGAAGGAAAGCTTGCCAAGCCCTCCAGGGCAAAAGAACTCATTCCAAATGAGATGCTTGTGGGCAGCCCAATTCTGTAGGTCACGCATGGTCCACTCCAGACAGCAGCATGAGGGACAGCTGGTCACTGAAGCAGTTCCCACTTCATGGTTCCTCCTCCCTTCAAACCTCCCGAACCACCTCCCCCCATTTCAGATCTCTCCACATCTTCCTCTTCTGTGGTCCATGGTGAATGCCACCCCCACCCTTTTCTCATCCTGCTCTGGCCTGTGGTCATTTATCTGGTCTCTGAGCAGGAAAATCTGCAAGGTTGCAAACCAAATTTTATGCCTGGAGCAGAATTTCTAGCCTTTGTAGGTAGATGACTCATGTCTGTCATACGAGCCAGGAATGGGGATGGGAGCCACCATTAGGGATGAAGGTTTGATGATCTCAGTGGTACTAGGAGGACATGGTGAGGGAAGGAAAGATTGTATCCTTTTTTTTATGATTCCCTGCTTTTTTTAAATTAATTAATTTATTGGCTGTGTTGGGTCTTTGTTGCTGCACTCAGGCTTTCTCTAGTTGCGGCTACTCTTCGTTGTGGTGCACGGGCTTCTCGTTGCAGTGGCTTCTCTTGTTGTGGAGCATGGGCTCTAGGTGCATGGGCTTCAGTAGTTGTGGCATGTGGGCTCAGTAGTTGTGGCTCATGGGCTCTAGAGCACAGGCTCAGTAGTTGTGGCACACGGGCTTAGTTGCTCCTCAGCATGTAGGATCTTCCCGGACCAGGGCTCAAACCTGTGTCTCCTGCATTGGCAGGTGGATTCTTAACCACTGCGCCACCAGGGGAGTCCTAAGATTCCCTGCTTTAATCAACTTTTTTGATCAATTGACCAACTTCTAGTTAGATAAAGGCGTCCTACTATACTATAACTAGCCACAGTTCACTGATTACCTGTGTCAGCACTCTTACATGCTTTTCATTATTTCTATTCCTTTCATAATTCTTGCAAGGTAGGCACTTGTATCTGCATGTTATAAACAAACTGAGGCTCCCAGAGGCTGATTGCCTCACTCAAGACAACTCTGCAAGTTAAATAATGGAATAAGAATTTGAGTATTAGTCATTTCCACTGGAAGACTAAGAGGAGACCGTGTGCAGGGTCAGACCAATGGGCTATCGAGACTAGAGTCTTTGCGATGATAGCACAAAGAAAGTGTTGAACAAAGGCCTACTTGCAATTCCTCAGCTCATAGGTTAGCTGTGTGCCCACCACATTCCTACCTACTCATATTCACTTGTTAGAAACTAACATTTATTAGGTATTGACTATATGCCAAGTACTGTGCTGAACACTTGACACTTCATCTCATCTGTTTCTTGTTACCACCTATGAAATGAGAATCATTACCCCCATTTTTCTGATGAAGAAATTGATACTCAGAGTTATTGTGTAAGTTTCCTGAGGTCAAAGAGCCATGATTTGAACCCAACTTGAAGAAATCCCAGAGCCTCCTCCATGTGGCCTCCGTGATTTGGAACCTGTTCCTCTTGAAGGCCTTCCAACGGCCCCTTAAGGCTTCAGGACAAATCACTTAGTGACTAAACATAAGATGATCTCTGTGCTGATGCATTCCAGGCCTTCAGGATGAGTTACTCAAATGCTAACTGAGAACTTGGATGACAGAGTGGTGTCAGTGTCAAGAAAACATCTAGAAAAGTTTCCATTTACATTTGTGAAAATCTGCTTCAGCTCACTAAAGGGCAAGTGGAGCCAAAAGCAGGCAGAGTCCTGTGCTCGTCTTCAGCTTCTGGAGCCAGGGACTACCTCATTCATCTGTTTCCATAGCCCCCAGCAAAACAACAAGCATACCATAATTTTTGCCATTTGTTGAGTACTTACTATGGCCCAGATAACCCCACTTAATTTCTACAACAATCCTGCAAGGTAGATATTATTATCTGTGTCTCACAGATACAGACTCTAAGGTTCAGAGAGATTGAGCAACTTGCTGCTGAGTCACAGAACTGGTAAAACTCAGGCTACCTCAGAAGGCTTCTCAGAGGAGATCGATCTGGAGGAAGCATTTGCTGAAGGAAAACATAGAAAAGAACTTCTAATTAGCAGCAGCAGGCCCAGTCATAGAGACAGGAAAGAGCAGCGGTCTTGCTCATACCTAATTCAACAGCAACCTTTGTTTGTTAATACATCTTTATTGGAGTATAATTGCTTCACAATGCTGCATTAGTTTCTGTTGTACACCAAAGTGAATCAGACATTATCAAGCCTTTCCAAAACATTCAATTTAGTTTTCATAGAAATAATAGCTCAATCTCTCTTTACATTCATATTTCACAGATTTACACTTTATTTAATTAAATTACACCATGTGTGCCCGGCAAAAATTGGTTTGCTAGCAAACATCACTGACTCCTGGTAAGCATCTAATTGGTGCTGAGTTATTTAACTTCCTCATGCTATATTTTTCTCACCTGTAAAATGGTGGTATTGTAAGGATTTAATGAGTTAATCTATATAAAAAGCTTGTTAAGCACTCAGTAAGTGTTTGGGCACAGAAGCACACAGGTATGCCTTTGTTGATAAGTTTTCCAGGAGGAATCGAGAGCATCAGTTAATCCTGTGAGTTGGTTACATGGAGGTACCTTAAGAGCTTCTCCTGTATTGGGTGTGATTTTATTAGATAAAAATGCCTGTTGGGGATTACAGAAATCTCCCCCACTCCAAATACTGCCTTTTATTCTCTGATTTTCTAATTAAATGTGCACTTTGTCCTCAGCATACTTGACACATACCTTATCCAAGAGCCTTCTTATTCACAGATCTGGTCTGAAGGCAAAAAACAACAAAAGCAAGTTACTCCTTCTTCAACACTTGAATGGCGGCCACAAAAATAAACAAATAACATCCTTTTATTCTCCCGAAGAGACACTTCCAATGAATTTCTTAATCTCCCTCCACTACAGCAGATATATTCTCAGGACTATCAGGTTGCAAGGTATACACAAATTCCAAGAGCACTTCTGGGAACAAAATCTGCCACACTCTCTGGCATTAAAGGACTCCCACTGTTGGCTCCATTTCCCAGTCATAAGCATCCTAGACATGCCACACCTCTAGGGGAAAAGCTAGAAGCTAAGGACCTAAAAGCTAGGTCCTTAGAGAAACATGACAGAAAGAGGAAAGCCTTTGGAAGCAGACATGTCTGGATCCAAATTTATGCTTTGCCATTTGTTAGCTGTGTGATCTGGGCAAGCCACTTAACCTCTCTGAGCCTCAGTTCCCTCAACTATACAATCAATAATCTTTGCATTAAATTCTTGAAAATATTTAATGTGTTAAGGCAGGAATGCACCTAGCACAGGGCTGGGCACATAAGAAGCATTCAGTGAATGGTGGCCATTATTATTGATTATTCTCCAGGATAACTCCAACATTGACCTTTAGGTATAATAAAGCTCTAGAATGTTGTAGTTAAATGCCAAGCTAGTTGGGTTTGAATTGCAGATCTTCTATTTCTGAAGTGGGTAAACTTTGGCAATTTCCTTAACCTCTCTGGGCCTGATTTTCCCTATCTCTAAAATGGAAAAAGTAACAGAACCTATATCAAAGGGTTGCTGTAAAAATTAAATAAGTTAGTATATATAAAATGTTTAGAATAGTGCTCGGAACATATTAAGCACTATGTAAGTATCATCTATTATATTAGTTCTGTATCATAACTGTCTCTTTAACTGTAGACACCTTGAAATAATGATTGTCTTTTTTTTTCCTGTATCTCCAGGGTGTCAAAGTGACTGCAACACCTTAATAAATGTTAATGGAATGAATGAAGCATCTCACATGCCATGCTAATTAAGACTTTCCCTGGAAATGACACTAACCCAATTCAAACTAAGGGAGAAAAAAAAGACAATTTGCTCATATTTAAATTATCCAGGAGTTAATCTTGCTTCTAGCACAGTTAGAACCAAAGGGTCAAATGGTTTAAGGATGACTTTCTTTTCAACTGTTTCCAGCATTTCGGTTTTGTTGGCTCTCTCCATGTGAAGGGCATTGTAGCCATCAGCAACCCAAGCTTCACAGCCAGCCACTTTATCAACTTAATGCTTTTTCTCCAAAAGATCTGAAGCTAGAATTTAATGTGCCCAGCTAGAGTTTTGTGCCCATCCATGTATTAACTTCTGTGTTCAAGGAAATGGGGTAATCTGACTGGGTAAGCCTATTCACCCCATGTAGAAGAGAAGGGGCAGACCTATGCAAACAGACAGATTTCCTCAAAGTAAAGAGTATTCTATTATAAGGAGGAGGGAAAAGGGATGCTGGGCAGGCAAAAATGCCAGATGCTCTGACATAGGCCAAAAGATGGTGCTCAACCTCATTAGTCCTAGACCACTCCAGACAATAAGAATCTGCCCAGAATTTTTTTTAAAAATATGGAATTCCCTGGTGGTCCAGTGGTTAGGACTCTGCACTTTCACTGCCGAGGGTACATGCCCTATCCCTGGTCAGGGATCCCACAAGCAATGTCATGTGGCCAAATTTAAAAAAAGAAAAAAAAGAATCTGCCCAGTTTTAATAGGTCTTTTAAGAAAAATATCTTAATATTTCTAAGTAATTATTCACAGATTTCAACCTCCTCACATGAGGCTCTTCCTCAAATCCAATCTAATCTAAATTCCTTGAGTTTCTAGTCAAAGTATTTTTCTTCTTGTTTGTAAAAGGTAAAAAATAAAGCTAAGCAAATGCTTTATAATCTAGTCTGAAGATGTTTTTGAGTAGGAGTTATTTTGTAGCCGAGCAGGACCCCACGCGGCCTTCCCAGAACAGGACCACCCCATCCGCCCAGACGTCCTCTCCCTGCCTCTTGTCCATAGAAAAACTCTAGCCTCCTTCCCTAAGTTTCAAAGAAGAAATTTAATCAGAGAAGTGACAAAATGCAGAAAGAAAGGAAAACAGTCAAGTAAGACAAAATAATAATAGTTTAGCCATTAAACAAAGTCAAGGATTTTTAATTCCTTTTAGTTCCTCCTAAAGGGCTATAGATAATATTCTGAGCCACATCCTTTGAGCTGTTTTGCAGATACTGAAACCCCCACCAGGTGGAAGAAGTTAACTGGATGCTGCCCACAAGCATGTAGACCCCACACCAGTTGGAACCAAAACGTTGATGATGTTGATTCCCAATTACCTTACCACCAACCAATCAGAAGAATGTCCACGAGCTGATCATACACCCCACAGCTCTCTTCCCTCACCCTGTCTTTAAAAATCTTTCCCTGAACACAAGAGGGAGGAGATATGGGGATATATGTATATGTATAGCTGATTCACTTTGTTATACAGCAGAAACTAACAGAACATTGTAAAGCAATTATACTCCAATAAAGATGTTAAAAAAAAAATCTTTCCCTGAAAGCCATTGGGGAGTTTGGGTCTTTTAAGCACTAGTTGCCTGGACTCCTTGCTTGGCCCCTGCAATAAATGCTGCCCTTTCCTTCACCACAACCTGGTGTCAGTAGATTGGCTTTACTGTGTGCAGACAAGTGGACCCAAGTTTGGTTTGGTAACAATTTCATCAATATGGTGCTACCTGGAGTAGTATGGCAAGCAGAGCCCAGAGAAAAAGAAATCTGTGATCAATTTGTGATGTCTGCCTGCACCAGGTTCTGGAATGGAAAAGGGCCACACACTTGGCTGAATTTGCATCCCTGAGTTTTGTAATGCTTCATCCAAAAAATTTCTTCTTCCTTCACCCAGCACCCTTACTCAAACAGGGGAGGCATGGAGGAAATGTCAGGAAAAGTGGGATATGGGCAACATGCTTGTTAAATTCTTCCAAGTTCTGATTTCAATCTTGAGATCTACTTACAGGACTAAAAGTTATTCCTCAGTGAATCAGCAAAGGCACTGAGTGTGATTAGCAGTTTTTGGATGCAAAACAACATTGCAAACTGCTCTGTACTCTGCTTGGCTGTGCTGAGGTACCACTTCAGGTGTTAGCAAAAAAAGAGACGTGAGAGAGAAAGAACTGTTACACCCACCAACAGCCCTTCCTTTGGCCATGATCACATCATCCAAGGTGTGATCACTGACATCAGGTTGTTTTACCACATAGTGTGAGCTGACAACTAAAGAACAGCAAGTTAGTCTGTATGACAAAAACTTTTCCCATTTATTTGCTCCATTGACTTTCAAGGGTTAGGCTGAATTATCATCCAGAAGATTTGTATTTTGCCTGTTCCCACTACCTTTTCTTAATACAAAAAATTTCAAACAAATAAAACTGGAAAGAATATTATAAAAAATACCCATCATTCAGATTCAACAATTGTTAGGATTTTGCCACATTTGCTTTATCTATCCTTCTCCTTTTTCTGTGGAAGTATTTTAAAGCAAATCCCAGCCCTCGGGACTTCCCTGGTGGTCCAGTGGTTAAGAATCTGTCTTCCAATGCAGGGGGTGTGGGTTCGATCCCTGGTTGGGGAACTAAGATCCCACATGCCGTAGGGCAAAAAAGCCTGTGCGCTCTAGAGCCCATGCACGACAACTAGAGAGCCTGCGTGCTGCAACAACTGCGCCCACGTGCTCTGGAGCCCATGCACCACAACTAGAGAGCCTGTGTGCCACAACTAGAGAGCCTGCATGTCTCAACTAGAGAGCTCGCACGCTGCAACAAAGAGCCTGTGTGCCACAACTAAGACCTGACGTAGCCTAATTAATTAATTTTTAAAAAATCCTAGTCCTCACGTTATTTCTTCTCTATATGTCACTTCACATCTCTAAAATATATGAAAGGATTGGTTTAAGATGGCAGAGTAGAAGGACATGCGCTCACTTCCACTTGTGAGAGCACCAGAATCACAACTAACTGCTGAACAATCATTGACAGGAAGACACTGGAACTCACTAAAATAGACACCCCACATTCAAAGACAAAGGAGAAGCCACAGGGAGAAGGTAGGAGGGGCACAATCACAATAAAATCAAATCCCATAAACGCTGGGTGGGTGACTCACAAACTGGAGAACAATTACGCCACAGAAGTCCACCCACTGGAGTGAAGGTTCTGAGCCCCACACATCAGGCTTCCCAACCTGGGAGTCCAGCAATGGGAGGAGGAATTCCCAGAGAATCAGACGTTGAAGGTTAGCAGGATTTGATTGAAGGACTTCGACAGGACAGGGGCAAACAGAGACTCCACTCGGGGAGGGCACACACAAAGTAATGTGCACATGAGGACCCAGGGGGAAGGAGCAGTGACCCCAGAGGAGACTGAACCAGACCTACCTCCTAGTGTTGGAGGGACTCCTGAAGAGGCGGGGGGTGGCTGTGGCTCACCAGGGAAGGACACTGTCAGCAGAAGTTCTGGGAAGTACTCCTTGGTGTGAGCCCTCCAGGAGTCTGCCATTAGCGCCACCAAAGAGCCTGTAGGCTCCAGTGCTGGGTCGCCTCAGGCTAAACAACCAACAGGGAGGAAACTCAGCCCCACCCATCAGCAGACAAGTGGATTAAAGTTTTAATGAGCTCTGCCCACCAGAGTAACACCCAGCTCTACCCACCACAAGTCTCTCCCATCAGGAAGCTTGCACAAGCCTCTTAGATAGCCTCATCCACCAGAGGGCAGACAGTGGAAGAAAGAAGAACTACAATTCTGTAGACTGTGAAATGAAAACCACATTCACAGAAAGACAGACAAAATGAAAAGGCAGAGGACTATATACCAGATGAAGGAACAAGATAAAACCCCAGAAAAACAACTAAATGAAGTGGAGATAGGCAACCTTCCAGAAAAAGAATTCAGAATAATGATAGTGAAAATGATCCAGGACCTCGGAAAAAGAATGGAGGCAAAGATTGAGAAGATGAAAGAAATGTTTAACAAAGACCTAGAAGAATTAAAGAAAAAACACCTAGAAGAATTAAAGAACAAACAAACAGAGATGAACAATACAATAACTAAAAAGAAAAATGCACTAAAAGGAATCAATAGCAGAATAACTGAGTCATAGAATGGATAAGTGACCTGGAAGACAGAATGGTGGAATTCACTGCCACAGAACAGAATAAAGAAAAAAGAATGAAAAGAAATGAAAACAGCCTAAGAGAGAGCTGGGACAACATTAAACACACCAACATTCACATTATAGGGGTCCCAGAAGGAGAAGAGAGAGAGAAAGGACCAGAGAAAATATTTGAAGAGATTATAGTCGAAAACGTCCCTAACATGGGAAAGGAAATAGCCACTGAAGTCCAGGAAGCATAGAGAGTCCCAGACAGGATAAACCCAAGGAGAAACATGCCGAGACACATAGTAATCAAATTGACAAAAATTAAAGACAAAGAAAAATTATTAAAAGCAAAAAGGGAGGACCTCCCTGGTGGCTCAATGGTTACGGGTTAGAGCCCTGGTCTGGGAAGATCCCACATGCCACGGAGCAACTAAGCCTGTGCACCACAACTACTGAGCCTGCGCTCTAGAGCCCATGAGCCACAACTACCGAGCCTGTGTGCTACAACTACTGAAGCCCTCATGCCTAGAGCCCATGCTCCACAACAAGAGAAGCCACCACAATGAGAAGCCCGTGCACCACAACGAAGAGTAGCCCCCACTCACCACAACTAGAGAAAGCCCACGCATAGCAGTGAAGACCCAACACAGCCAAAATTAAATTAAAAAAAAAAAAAGCAACAAGAGAAAAACAACAAATAACATACAAGGGAACTCCCATAAGGTTAACAGCTGATTTCTCAGCAGAAACTCTACAAGCCAGAAGGGAGTGGCAAGACATACTTAAAGTGATGAAAGGGAAGAACCTACAGCCAAGACTACTCTACCCGGCAAGGATCTCATTCAGATTCAGTGGAGAAAGCAAAAGCTTTACAGACAAGCAAAAGCTAAGAGAATTCAGCACCACCAAACCAGCTCTGCAACAAATGCTAAAGGACCTTCTCTAAGTGGGAAACACAAGAAAAGAAAAGGACCTACAAAAACAAACCCACAACAATTAAGAAAATGGTAATAGGAACATATATGTCAATAATTAAACATGAATGGATTAAATGTTCCAACCAAAAGACACAGGTTCGCTGAACGGATACAAAAACAAGACCCATATATATGCTGCCTACAAGAGACCCACTTCAGACCTAAGGACACATACAGACTGAAAGTGAGGGGATGAAAAAAGATATTCCATGCAAATGGAAATCAAAAGGAATTTGAAGTAGCAATACTCATATCAGATAAAATAGACTGTAAAAAAAAGAATGTTACAAAAGACAAGAAGGGACACTATATAATGATCAAGGGATCAATCCAAGAAGAAGATATAACAGTTATAAATATATACGCACCCTCGATATATAAGGCAAATGCTAACAGCCATAAAAGAGGAAATCGACAGTAACACAATAATAGTGGGTGACTTTAACACCTCACTTACACCAATGAACAGATCATCCAGACAGAAAATTAATAAGGAAACACAAACTTTAAATGACACAATAGACCAGATAGATTTAATTGATATTTATAGGACATTCCATCCGAAAAGAGCAGATTACACTTTCTTCTCATGTGCACACAGAACATTCTCCATGATAGATCACATATTGGGTCACAAATCAAGCCTCAGTAAATTTAAGAAAACTGAAATCATATCAAGCATCTTTTCTGACCACAACGTTATGAGATTAGAAATCAATTACAGGGGGAAAAAAACGTAAAAAACACAAGCATGTGGAGGCTAAACAATACATTACTAAATAACCAAGAGATCACTGAAGGAATCAAAGAGGAAATTTAAAAATACGTAGAAATAAAAGACAATGAAAACACAATGATCCAAAACCTATGGGATGCAGCAAAAGCAATTCTAAGAGGGAAGTTTATAGCAATACAATCCTACCTCAAGAAACAAGAAAAATCTCAAATAAACAATCTAACCTTACACCTAATGGAATTAGAGAAAGAAGAACGAACAAAACCCAAACTTAGTAGAAGGAAAGAAATCATAACGATCAGAGCAGAAATAAATGAAATAGAAACAAAGAAAACAATATCAAAAATCAATAAAACTAAGAGCTGGTTCTTTGAGAAGATAAACAAAATTGATAAACCTTTAGCCAGACTCATCAAGGAAAAGAGGGAGAGGACTGAAATCAATAAAATCAGGAATGAAAAAGGAGAAGTTAAAATGGACACCATAGAAACACAAAGCATCATAGGAGACTACTACAAGCAAGTCTATGCCAAAAAAATGGACAACTTGGAGGAAATGGACAAATCCTTAGAAAAGACTGAACCAGGAAGAAATAGAACTATGAACAGACCAATCACAAGTAATGAAATTGAAACTGATTAAAAATCTTCCAACAAACAAAAGTCCAGGACCAGATGGCTTCATAGGTGAATTCTATCAAACATTTAGAGAAGAGCTAACACCCATCCTTCTCAAACTCTTCCAAAAAATTGCAGAAGAAGGAACACTCCCAAATTCAGTCTACAAGGCCAGCATCACTCTGGTACTCAAACCAGACAAAGATACTACAAAAAAAGAAAATTCCAGACCGATATCACTGATGAATATAGATGCAAAACTCCTCAACAAAATGCTAGCAAACAGAATCCAACAACACATTAAAAGAATCATACACCATAACCAAGTGTAATTTGTCCCAGGGATGCAAGGATTCTTCAGCATATGCAAATCAATCAATGTGATACCATATTAACATACTGAAGAATAAAAACCATATGATCATCTCAATAGATGCAGAAAAAGCTTTTGACAAAATTCAACACCCATTTATGATAAAAACTCTCCAGAAAGTGGGCATAGAGGGAACATACCTTAACATAACAAAGGCCATATATGACAAGCCCACAGCAAACATCATTCTCAATAGTGAAAAACTGAATGCATTTCCTCTAAGATCAGCAACCAGACAAGGAGGTCCACTCTCACCACTATTATTCAACAAAGTTTTGGAAGTCCTAGCCATGGCAATCAGAGAAGAAAAAGAAATAAAAGGAATCCAAATTGGAAAAGAAGAAATAAAACTATCACTGTTTGCAGATGACATGATACTATACATAGAGAATCCTAAAGATGCCACCAGAAAACTACTACAGCTAATCAATGAATTTGGTAAAGTTGCAGAATACAAAATTAATGCAGAGAAATCTCTTCCATTCCTATCCACTAACAACAAAAGATCAGAAAGAGAAATTAAGGAAACAATCCCATTCACCATTGCAACTAAAAGAATAAAATACCTAGGAATAAACCTACCTAAGGAGGTGAAAGACCTGTACTCAGAAGACTGTAAGACACTGATGAAAGAAATCAAAGATGACACAAACCAATGAAGAGATATACCATGTTCTTGGATTGGAAGAATCAATATTGTGAAAATGACTATACTACCCAAAACAAACTACAGATTCAAGCAATCCCTATGAAATTACCAATGGCATTTTTTACAGAACTAGAACAAAAAATCTTAAAATTTTTATAGAAACACAAAAGACCCCGAATAGCCAAAGCAATCCTGATGGAAAAAAAAACGGAGCTGGCAGAATCAGACTCCCTGACTTCAGACTATACTACAAAACTACAGTGACCAAGACAATATGGTACTGGCACAAAAACAGAAATATAGATCAATGGAACAGGATAGAAAGCCCAAAGATAAACCCACACACATATGTTCAACTAATCTACGACAAGGGAGGCAAGGATATACAATAGAGAAAAGACAGTCTCTTCAATAAGTGGTGCTGGGAAAACTGGACAGCTACATGTAAAAGAATGAAATTAGAACACTCCCTAACACCATACACAATAATAAACTCAAAATGGATGAAAGACCTAAATGTAAGACTGGACACTATAAAACTCTTAGAGGAAAACATAGGGAGAACACTATCATAAATCACAGCAAGCTCTTTCTTGATCCACCTCCTAGAGTAATGGAAATAAAAACAAAAATAAACAAATGAGACCTAATGAAACTTAAAAGCTTTTACACAGCAAATGAAACTATAAACAAGACGAAAAGACAACCCTCAGAATGGGAGAAAATATTTGCAAACGAATCAATGGATAAAGGACAAATCTCCAAAATATATAAACAGTTCATACAGCTCAATATTAAAAAAACAAACAACCCAATCAAAAAATGGGCAGAAGACCTAAAGAGACATTTCTCCAAAGAAGACATACAGATTGCCAACAAACACATGAAAGGTGCTCAACATCACTAATTATTAGAGAAATGCAAATCAAAACTACAATGAGGTATCACCTCACACCGGTTAGAGTGGGCATCATCAGAAAATCTACAAACAACAAATGCTGGAGAGACTGTGGAGAAAAGGGAACTCTCTTGTACTGCTAGTGGGAATGTAAATTGATATAGCCACTATGGAGAACAGTATGGAGGTTCCTTAAAAAACTAAAACTAGAGCTACCATATGACCCAGCAATCCCACTATTGGGCATATACCCAGAGAAAACCATAATTCAAAAAGACACACGCACCCCAATGTTCATTGCAGCACTATTTACAATAGCCAGGTCATGGAAGCAACCTAAATGCTCATCGACAGATGAATGGAAAAGAAAATGTGGTACATATATACAATGGAGAATTACTCAGCCATAAAAAGGAATGAAATTGGATCATTTGTAGAGAGGTGGATGGACCTATAGTCTGTCATACAGAGTGAAGTAAGTCAGAGAGAGAAAAACAAATATCGTATATTAATGCATATATGTGAATCTAGAAAAATGGTAGAGATGAATCAGTTTGCAAGGCAAAAATAGAGATAACAGATGTAGAGAACAAACGTATGGACACCAAGTGGGGAAAGTGGGGTGGGGGTGGTGGTAGTGGGATGAATTGGGAGATTGGGATTGACATGTATACACTAATATGTATAAAATAGATAACTAATAAGAACCTGCTGTATAAAATAAATAAATAAATAATATAATTCAAAAAAAGAACCTGAAGGTTTTGGGTTTGTTTTTTTTTTAAATAAAATAAAATATATGAATATTTTCTTATATAGCCACAGTGCCAGTAATACACCTAACAACAGTAGTAATTCCTTGATATCATCTGATTCTTAGACCATTTTCAAAGTTCCCTAATATCTAAAGAAATATATTTCTTATAGTTGGCTCCTTAGAATCAGGATGCAGGCGAGGTCCACACACTGCATTTGATGGTTATATCTTTTGAGTCTTTTATAATCTAGAACAATTTCTCCCCCTTACCCCAAGTTTTTATTTTTCTTTATGCCATTGACTTCTTGATTAAATAGTTCAGTTGTTCTCTAGACTCTCCTATATTCTGAATTTATCCATTTATGTCCTTGTGGCATCACTTAAACCTGAGCCTCTACCTCCTGTATTTCATGTAAACTGGAGGTTAGTTCTAAAAGACTTGTTAGAATCAGGTTCTGTTTTCCATAACGGGGCATCTCAAGAAGCACATATTTTCTGGTGGTCCCACTCTTAGGGAAGTTAAGATTGATCAGCAGATTCAGGTGGTGTCAGCTAGATCTCTCCACTATAAAGTTCTCCATAAGCTGTTTTTCTAGGGAAGTGCCAAGATGTCAGAGTAGGAATCTCCTGAGGTCACTTCCTCCCCCAGGCACACCAGATTGCCACTATTTACAGAGCAATTATTGATGAGAACTACTTGAAGACTAGCAGAAAAGATCCTCTACAACTAAAGATATAAAGAAGGAACCACAATTAGACAGGTAGGAGGGGTGGAGTCGCATTATACTCAAGACACGTACCCCCAGGTGGGCAACCCACAAATGGGAGGTTAATTATAATTGCAGAGGTTCTCCCCAAGGAGGAAGTGGTCTGAGCCCCTGCCCAGGGGTCCTGCAACAAGAAGATGGGGCCACCTGAACGTTTGGCTTTGCAGGCCAGTGGGGCTTACTTTCAAGAGAGCCAGAGGGCTGTAGGCAATGGAGACTCCGCTCTTAAAGGGCACACACAAAATCTCACATGCTCTGAAATACAGGGACACAGCTCTACCCACCAGCAGGCCAGCTGTGCAGTTTAGCTACTTAGCCTCCGAAATCCCAGGACTGGTGCCCACCGGCTGGTGGGCCCCTCCAGGTCCTGGGACTAGGGAGGACTCCAAAATGGTGCCTGCCAGCACCAGTGGCCTCTTGATAGAATGAGCTCCCAAAAAAGTGATGCAAGGAGAAAACCTACAACCAAAAATACCCAGCAAGGCTATCATTCAGAGTTGAAGGAGAGATAAAGAGTTTTACAGACCAGCAAAAGCTAAAAAAGTTCAGCATCATGAAATGGCTTGAAGCCTTTCATCTAATGCTTTCATCCTTTATTGATCTTTGCCTTAAATTATATCATTAGGATTATAAAATGGTGATTTTTCTAATTCTGTCATTCCTTTCACATATATTAGCTGGGAATTGTGTGTAAGGAAGAACTTTTCCTCATTAATTAGGGCTATTTGGTCATCCTGAAATGCAGATTGAATTGGAAAAGCAGGATAACGTTTACTTATTTCTCTTAAATTGCCAGTTTTCAGAGTAAGGGCTCAAACCCTTGTCCCCTGTATTGGCAGGAGGATCTTAACCGCTGTGCCACCAGGGAAGCCCCCTGGTTCCTTTAAACGCAGAATGTCATTTAGGGACCACAGTCTGGGCACTAGAGGTTGCCCATTGCCCGTGGGGTTTTAATGCTTCTAGGTCTTTCTGAAAAGTATAGAAATAGAAGGAAAAAATCATAAGCATATACTGATATTTCTAATTCAAATTTAATATTAAAATCTATTTAGGGGGCTTCCCTGGTGGCGCAGTGGTTAAGAATCCACCTGCCAATGCAGGGGACGTGGGTTCGAGCCCCGCTCCGGGAAGATCCCACATGCCGCGGAGCAACTAAGCCAGTGCGCCGCAACTACTGAGCCCATGTGCTGCAACTGCTGGACCCGCGCGCCTAGAGCCCGTGCTCCGCAACAAGAGAAGCCACCGCGATGAGAAGTCCGCGCACCACAACAAAGAGTAGCCCCGGTAAATAAATAAATAAAATTAAAAAAAAAAAAAAAAAAATCTATTTAGGGACTTCCCTGGTTGCACAGTGGTTAAGATCCTCCTGCCAATACAGGGGACACAGGTTTGAGCCCTGCTCCGGGAAGATCCCATATGCTGCAGAGCAACTAAGCCCGTGCGCCACATCTACTGAAGCCCGTGAGCCTAGAGCTCCTGCTCCACAGCAAGAGAAGCCACTGCAATGAGAAGCCCACGCACCGCAATGAAGAGTAGCCCCCGCTTGCCACAACTAGAGAAAAGCCTGCGCACAGCAACGAAGACCTAACGCAGCCAAAAATAAATAAATAAATTTATTTAAAAAAAAAAAAGATCTGAACTCCTCAGTCTGGCATTTAAAGCCTTCCCAATCCTGTTCTAAATAAATAAATTTTAAAAATGTATTTATATGAATGCCTTTGATTTTATATTTCTCTTCTCTTACACTAAAAATCTTGGTTCTTAATAGCATTAACATAATTACTTATTACTTTGTGCTACACTACATAAAAAGTAGTTTCAAAATACAAATGTAGGGCTTCCCTGGTGGCACAGTGGTTGAGAGTCCGCCTGCCGATACAGGGGACACGGGTTCGTGCCCCGGTCCGGGAGGATCCCACATGCGGCGGAGTGGCTGGTCCCATGAGCCATGGCCGCTGAGCCTGCGCATCCAGAGCCTGTGCTCCGCAACGGGAGAAGCCACAACAGTGAGAGGCCCACGTACCAAAAAAAAAAAACAAAAACAAAAAACTAATGTAAAAACCTACTAGTGACATAACTATCGAGTGCAGTGTTAGATTTCTTTGCAGCTCTATTCTCCCTTAAAATATATTCCACTACGTATGTACAGCAAATATACCACATTGTAGAGTCACTTGAAATAGTTGTCCTCTCTGTGCAGCTACATAATTAACTTCATATACAGTTAAGCTCATTGTTTTTGGTTTGTTTTAAAATCTTAGGAATTGTCCTTTTAAATTAAATTTAACTTTGAATGTGTAAAACACATTTATATGATTCCAAAGTCAAAAATGCATAATAAATATATATTCAGAAAAGTCTCTTTTCCATCCTTGTCTCCTCTTCCCTGTATTATGTTGAATTGTATGAAATTGCTAAAGATTAACCATTTTATCAGCAAAAATGGCAATTTCTGTGGTTGAACCATAAATATATCCCCACCTTTCTTACAGAATAGACAGGTGCTACACATACTATTCTCTACTTTGCTTTTTTCGCTTATATATTCTAGAGATCATTCCTTCCCCTTCATTCAGGTGCATTGTCTTCCATGTGTGTATTGATGTACCATTGATTGATTTTTATTCAATCAAACCTCTATTACTGAACATTTGGATAGTTTCCAATATTTTGCTATTAAAAATTATGCCTCCAAAATAACCTTGTATGTCATTCCATATTATAACTCAGTCCATATTTTAATTAGTAGGTATAAGGCCACCCTATCTGTAAGTGACCACCCCATGCCATACCCAGCCTAAGTCATTCATTCTGCTAAACATTTGTCCTGGTCTTTTGGTATCCACTGCCTTTTGAACACCCTTCTGATGTTAGGAGAATTTTCCCTTTCTGAGTCCCACTAAGAACGCAAAATGCTCATTCCTGTCCCTCTCCTTTGCAGTTAGGACACAGGCATGTGACTTACGCTCCTCTAATCAGATGCATTTGTGTGAGATTCTGGTGAAGAAAGTGGCAGTGAGAGGGGAAAGGCTGCACAGTGCACTCCTTTTGCTGGTGAGGCGGGTAGCAGAGCTATGTGGTTTGGGGAAACTGGAATGGTCTGTAAGGTACAGAAGTAACACTGATGCCTTTGGCAGCGGTGGCTGCAGTCAAATTGAGTTCCTGGTAGCATATGGTTACTGAGTGGTGACAGGGCATTGGCCTCAGTGTGCTTATCAGGCCAGCTGTGCTACTAATTTGGGGGGATTTTCCTGGAAACTTAGCCTCAAAATTGTTTCCTCCAGTCTTCCCAACAATTCTATGAGTTACCCGATATCTTTTAAATAAATCCCTTTTCTGCCTAATCTGCCAGCATCAGCTTCTGTCACTTGTGGCCAGGAAATAATTTATGTAGCAGATCCTGGGAGTCAGAGAGGGTAAAGTTTTAGCTACCACAGGGGCCTGATCATCCTCTGACTTGCACTTTCACCCTTCTTCCTTCCTCCTAAGAGTGCTTGTGAGTTCAAGGACAGAAGGTCTGTGGTCTAACAAAATTAACTGGGTCATTAGGGGCCCAGAAGCTCTTTTGCAGGAAGCTCCTTTGACAGTAGTCAGTCATAAGGAGTAGAAAGTGTTTTCCTGATTGCTAGAGGAGAAGAAAGACAGATGTCAGTGATGGGAAGGAGGTCAGCAGTGGCCCAGCAGAGCTCCTGGGGTCAACAGAGTAGAAGGATGGTGAAACCAACAGACAGAACAGAGAGACTAAATGTTAGAAATCTTAACATTTCTCAAGTGAATAACTGGGGCAGGAGATCTAGAGAAAAGAATACAACTTCCAGATCATACGATATTGCTTATATGTGGAATCTAAAAAAATGGTACAAATGAACTTATTTACAAAACAGAAATAGTCACAGATGCAGAAAACAAACTTATGGTTACCAAAGAGGAGGGTGAGGGAGGGATAAAGTGGGAGTTTGGGATTAGCAGATACAAACTACTATATATAAAATAGATAACAAATAAGGACCTACTGTATAGCACAGGGAACTCTGCTCAATACTCTGTAATGACCTATATGGGAAAAGAATCTAAAAAAGAGTGGATATATGTATATGTATAACTGATTCACTTTGCTGTATACCTGAAACTAACACAGCATTGTAAATCAACTATACTCCAATAAAAATTTTTTTAAAAAGAAGATAGAGTCTAAAGAATCTTGACTTGGTGTCACCTTGTGAGTGGACCCATCCGGACCCAGTGACAATCTAAACAAGACCATATGTATTAAAGCTACTAAACTATTGTCTCTCATAGATGGTAACTATTTCCCCCACCCAGTTTATCATTTCATTTCGTGTTTGTTGACCAAAAAGTTTTAACAGCATATACTTGATTTTATTGATACTTTTCTTTGTGACATTTTTCCATTGCTTTTATGTTTAGGTAACATATTCCCTTTCCAAAAATATGTTCAATATTATATTTTATTTTAGTTTTTTATGGTTTTATTTATTCATATGTAACCCTTTATTCCATCTAGAACTCATTTTGGTATATGGTGTGATCACCATGTGTTTCAGTGGTTGGATAAAGCTGACTGGATAAAAAAAGGCAACTTTAGGGCTTCCCCGGTGGCGCAGTTGTTGAGGGTCCGCCTGCTGATGCAGGGGACACGGGTTCGTGCCCCGGTCTGGGAAGATCCCACATGCCGCGGAGTGGCTGGGCCTGTGAGCCATGGCCGCTGAGCCTGCGCGTCTGGAGCCTGTGCTCCGCAACGGGAGAGGCCACAACAGTGAGAGGCCCGCGTACCGCAAAAAAAAAAAAAAAAAAAGGCAACATTAGACATGATTTTCAAATTAAAATAATGTTGTGCAATAATGAGATACAGTTTTGTACCTTAAAAATTATCAGGGGCTTCCCTGGTGGCGCAGTGGTTGGGAGTCCGCCTGCCGATGCAGGGGACACGGGTTCGTGCCCCGGTCTGGGAAGATCCCACATGCCGCGGAGCGGCTGGGCCCGTGAGCCATGGCCGCTGGGCCTGCGCGTCCGGAGCCTGTCCTCCGCAACGGGAGAGGCCGCAACAGTGAGAGGCCCGCGTAACGCATAAAAAAAAAAAATTAAAAAAAAAAAATTATCAGGTGTTAAAAAAAAAAAACCCAGTGAAGGTGAGCATGAAGGAAAATGGCACACTTAAAGTGCTGTTTTCAATTTAACCATTCTGTTAAGAGTCTTTAGTTAAATAAATAACAAGCAAGGTAAGAAAAAAAAAAAGAAAAAGAGGGAAGCTATTAATTAAAGAAAACGTATACAACCCAATACAAATGTGGACTTTAACTCATGATTCAAATAAGCCAACTTTAAGAAAAAGAGAGACAGTTGGAATTTGAGCACTGACTGTATGTTTAATGACAGTAAAGAATAACTCCTTATTTTGTTAGTTGTAATAATTATGGATATGTTTTTAAACAAGTTCTTATCTTTTAGAGATACATACAAAAAGATCTGATGTCTTGGATTTACTTCAAAATAATGCAGTGGTTGGGAAGAGGAAAGGATATAAATGAGACAAGATTGGCTGTAAGTTGTTAATTGTTGACGTTGGGTGGTGGGTATATGAGGGTTTCTTATACTACCCTTTCTATTTTTACATACATTAATATTTGGATTTTTGCATAATAAAAAGTGACAAAAATGGAGATAAAAAGACATAGTGGCAATGATGCAGCAGGGGGAATTGTTAAATATTCCTAGTTAGGTAATGAAACTCCAGTTTCTTGGAGTGGCACAATTGGGCCAGATCATGGCCTCACCTAAGCTGACTGCAACTTACCAGTGTCCATGGAATTTCAAAAACAGCAAATCTTTACTGAGAGACTTCTGTATGTCAGGTCCAATGTCCTTCCACTGTGAAGCAGAAAGAGATATGCAAAGTACCATTTACAAAAATAGTATAATGAAATCATTGCTCCCACAAAAAGTCCATGAGTCATCTAAAATAAACATATGTCATTTGTGGAATTTTTTAAATACATTTTTTTAAGAAAAGAATAAACCAATCAGACCATGTCATATTGCCATTTAAATTGATCCACAAATTTTCTAATTGTCATCAGGACAAACCTCCTTAGCCAGACCTACCTCAAGCCCCGACCCTGCCTCCTTCCCCAGCCCCGTCTCCTGCTTCTCATCCCCACACACCTTAAACTTCAGCCATTGGAAGGAACTTGCAGTTCCCAGAACATATCTCATGGAGTTTATGCTCTCCTGGGGAAGTTTCATTCATTCATTCAACAGCATTCATTGGTCTCCTCATCTGGCCCGGGCCCTATGCCATGCTCCGTCTCATCACCACCAGGTCTGCCTTTCTCCCCCATCAGTTCATTCTTCCAGCCTCAACTTACTTGTTTGTTTACATGTTTCTCTGAGAAACATTCTTTGAACCACTCAACCTGAACGAGGTGCCCCTCTTCTGTACTTTCTATATATGAGGGTATATGGTGGGCAGCAGGGGAGGACAGGGGACATGTCTTATTTCTCCCACTAGACTCTGAGGGCAGGGATAAAATCCTATTTAGGCACAGTATGTAGTTTAAGGCCTGAGTTGTATCAGAAGATCAATAAATGCTTGTGGAATAAATGAGTGAGTGAATGAATGAAGCTTCCCAACTAGCACGTAAACCCACAAAGGCAAGAATTTTTGTTGTTTTCTTCTGCTTTATCCTTAGCACCTAGGACAATACCTGGCACATTAAATATTTGTCAAAATAATTAAAGTTACCTGTCAAGGAAAAACAAACAATGAGTTGTACATTAAGTCTCATGTGCAAACTGCCCATTTGTTGTGGTTGACCCATCTGTCGTTGGCAAAAGACTGATTCAGGACTAAAAAAGGAATTAGAGACAAAACGTGTTCTGGAGGTCAAATGCAATGAATTGAGTTAGTACCTTGTATTTAAAACCTAACTCTAAGTGCAAGAAAGAACAGTACATTTATTTTTTTTACATGCATTGTTTTAGAAGTCACTAAGCAAAATGTTGATTGCACTTCACCTAAAAGAAAAGTCAGCATTTTGGGGGCTTAAGTAGATTCTCATCTGACACAGGTCATCTTCTATGTGCCCTATTGCCTATGGATCTGGAGAAATATATCCAGCAATGGGGTAGCACATGATCTCCTACATCTGGAACAGCTGGGACCCAAGGAAAGCCATACGTCATGAATGATATCACCCTTATTGATCTAACTTTTAAAAGACAATGGAATAATTTCTTCTTGCGCAAACCTTACTACAGTGGTTTGGACCAGCAACTCCATAGCGGGATGATGGGAGGGCTGCATGGACAAAGGACAATTGTTGAACTCCCACAGCAGAAGGATGGTTTACAAAGTGATCTTTCTTAGGAGTTCTGCCTGGGACTATTGTACACCACATGGCAGGTGCTCTGACATAAGTAAGGCCAAATCGGATTCCATTTGGATTTCTTTTCTTTTTGAAACCATCCTTCTCTAGAATTGTCCTCTCTAAAAGTCACTAGAACAACAGGGGGGGAAAGTGAGATCTTGAACTCCCCAGGGAATCAAGGCAGACTTTCCTTCCTCTTTCTTTACTCATCCACTTTTCCATGGCTCCCATTCACTGGGACCTCATTTGAGAGGAGGTTTTATTTCCCTGCTTTCTCTCAGGATTCTGCCTCAAACAATGTTCACTGGCTTTTCACAAAGAAAACTAGGACTCCCATTTATTTTATCCAATACACCGTTACATTCAACCTTGAAAACAGTATGCATTGCATTATTCTCTAACAGGAACAAATAGCAGAATGGAGCCTGACTATTTTCCATGAGGCTGATTTTTGCTAATCAAACATATTTATTCTCTGAACACTTTCAGTGCCTATTGAGAAATAAGTGGTACCAGAAAGGGCATATCTTCCAGGATGCAACTTAGAAATGTATAGAAAATAGATAATATTGAGGTCTTCATGTGAAAGTAACTCAGTGACTTGTAGAAGGGCAGTAGGGCCATTTTGTAATACCATAAAGATACGCACTACACACACTCTTCCACCTAACAATTCTGTAGGATTCTATCTCACAGAAATGCTCATACCTGGGAGTAAAGGCATATGAATGGCACACTGATTGAATCACATGTAGGAGCCACATGAACTGACAAAAAGAGACACACTATATATTGTAACGTGATAGAAGTAAATTGCCAAGTAATATGTAATATAAGATTCCATTTTTGTTTTAAAAAAACCCACACTGTATGTATGTAGATGCATATTCTTATATATATTTATAGATATAAAGAAAAAGCCCAGAAAGATACCAACACCAAACTGTTTACAGTGGTTCCTTCCTCTGGAGAGTAAAATTGGGGGAGTATTACTTAAATTTATTTTAAAAAAACAATAAAGGAAATAATTGGATTAGTATAAGGTAGTTAACATTCACAGAGTATTTATTCTGTGAGGGGCACGTGATGGACACTCTGTATATCATCTCACTTATTGTGCAAATCTTCTGAAGTAGGTAATATTATCCCTGTTTGTGGATGAGAAAACAGATTCTGAGAAGTGAGTAACTTGCCCTACCTAACAGGGTTAGTAAGTAGCAGAGCTGGAATTCAAACCCAGGACTTTCTGACTCCAAGGCCTAAGATCTTCCCATTGGTCCAACAATGCCATCTCCCGTGACATAGTCTTGGCTAAGTAGATGGGCTTATAAACATTGCCACATGGCTGTTGAATGGTAGGTTTATTCTTTAAAACTTTTTCTTATGGAAAATTTCAAACATACACGAGAGGGGAAGGAATAGTATAATGAATCCATGTGCCCGTTCTCATCCAGAGTCAACAATTATTAATATTCTGCATTATTGTTTCATCTACCCCAACACACACTTTTTAGGAAGCATTTTAATGCAAATTCAAGACCTCATATCATTTCACCATTAACATTTCAATCACTGAATATAAGAACTTAAAAAAAACCATAATGGTGTTTTGTAAATCAACTATACCTCAATAAAATAAAAAATAAACTTTAGAAAAAAGAACAATGGTGTGATAATCACTGCTATCAGACATAATAGTTCACAATAATTCCTTAATAAGATCAACACCCAATCCAGGTAAATTTTCCTAGGTTGTCTCAAAATTATCTTTTTGTTTATTCAAAATTTATGTCTCAAATCTTTGTTTCCTTGAATTCTGATTTTCCCCTCCCTTTTTTTTCATACAACTTACTCATTGAAGAAATTGTCATTTGTCTTATAGAATTTCCCATCTTGTTTTTTTTTTTGGCCAGACCATTGCAGCATGGAGGGTCTTAGTTCCCTGACCAGGATTCGAACCTGTGTCCCCTGGATTGGAAGCGCACAGTCTTAACCACTGGACCGCTAGGGAAGTCCCAAATTCCCATCTTCTTGATTTGATTTCTCATACCTCAATGGGGTAATTTAACATGCTCCTATTTCCTTTATATTTTTCACAACATGATGATTAGAAATGTTAAATTCAGGTTCAATTCTTTTGGCAAGACTGTTTCTTAAGCAGTGTACTTCCTACTGCATTTTATCAGGAGGTAATTAATGTCTGACTGTCCTGCTTTTAGTAAATGCTAAGATTGAACAGTGGATTCAGCGGCTGCCAGTCTGATACATATGTTCCTCATCAACATTTTACCTAATAGTTTTAGCAGCCATTGATGATTTTTTTGCCTAGATCCATGATTTCATTAGGAACTTAGGTTCATTTAAAATCCTATAAGGGGGCTTCCCTGGTGGCGCAGTGGTTGAGAGTCCACCTGCCGATGCAGGGGACACGGGTTCGTGCCCTGGTCCGGGAGGATCCCACATGCCCCGGAGCGGCTGGGCCCGTGAGCCATGGCCGCTGAGCCTGCGCGTCCGGAGCCTGTGCTCCGCAACGCGAGAGGCCACAACAGTGAGAGGCCCGCATACCGCAAAAAAAAAAAAAAAAAAAAAAAAAAATCCTATAAGACTTAGGTATTTTTAAAAACCATCCAAAGATAGCAATACTATATCTTAGTTTTGAGTCAAGGTATCAAAAAAAAAAAATCTCTTTTTATCTATTACCTATCATGGTTCTTTTGTTTTTGTTTTTGGATTTTTTTTTTTTGCAAGAGTAATTGAGTTTTTAGGCATTTTCCTAAAACCATCAGTATTCTGCAACCCTCTATCCCCCATGTGGGACCATTTTGCTAATTAGATCGACATTTTTATTAACCTATCATTCAGAATTTTTACCATACTTCAATTCCTAAATAATTCATAAAAAGGAAAAAGAAAAGATATCCTCTTCCTCTATGATAAATATCATAGTAGGCCAGTTAAACATCTCTGAATCATTTTCAATTCCATGCCCAGGGTAACTACCTGTTTACATTAGAAAAGGTTGTTATTTTCAGTGATTTTAAGTCTGTTCTTATTCATTCTACATATTCGGCTAAATCAAAATAGTCCCTCCCTATCAGAACTCTGGTGTCAGGTTGTCAAAGTTACAACTTCTTTCCCCCTACTGGCTGCATTTTCATTATTGCTTTGTTATTTTAAATATCTTTCCTGAAATATTTTTTGTTCCTAAATATTCTTCTACATCTTCTGAAACGGCTGCATACATCCCTTGTTTTTGGACACTTAGGTTGTTTCCAATTCTTTATTATTATAGAGAGTGCCATATTATATATTAAGGATATATATATATATTTTTTTGCAGTACATTCCTAGCAGTAGCATTATTTTTTTGCTGTACATTCCTAGTAGTAGCATTCCTAAACTAAAGAGTAAATCCTGTCTTATGGCTTTTATACCCTCTAGAAGAACTGTATAAGTTTATATATCCAGTAATGTTTGAAAGGGCCTGAATCTCCAAACTCCTCTTAATTATGGATATATTTATCCTTATTTTTTTCTTTATGGTTTAAATTTGCACTTCTTGACTGATAGTGAAGTTGAACTTTTTATGTTTATTGAGCATTTGAGGATTTTTCTTATGTCAAATACCTTTCCTGGTCAGTTGTGTATCTTCATTTTTCTTTTATTGATTTGAAGAAGGTCTTTGAACACTAAGGATACAAACCTTTGGTTAAGGATACTTTCCTCCAATGTCATTTGTCTTTTAATTTGGTTTGTGGTAAATCTTGCTATATAAAAGTTTTATACCTTATATAATCATCTCTATCATCCTTTATACTTTCTGCTTTTAGTTTCATGTGTAGAAAATCATTCCTTACTCCAAAATTTGTAAATATTCCTGTGTATTTTCTTCTACTAACGTTAAAATTTTTAATCCTTCTGGAATTTATCTTAGTGTACTGTGTGAGTTTGGGTTTATTTTAACAGTTAGACAGCTTTTTTTTTTTTTTTTTTAACTTTTGGCTGCACTGTGGCATGTGGGATCATAGTTCCCTGACCAGGGATCGAACCCCTGCCCCCTGCACTGGAAGATGGAGTCTTAATCACCGGACTGCCAGGGAAGTTCCCTAGACTGTCATCTTAACACTCCCCCCCCAATGAATGAGGCACTAGCTTTATTATATACTAAATTCTAATATGTACTTGGATATATTTCTGAGATATTTTTTTACGTAGAACAGTAATCTTTTAATTACTCTATCTTGCTAACTTATTTTAATATCTGATAGGAAAAGACCTTTTCGCTACTATTTTTCCTAAAGATGTGCTTGCTTTCTTCATTTGTTGATTTTTCTAAATAAACTAAAAAATAGATTTATTTCACATTCTAAAAAACTTCCAGGTGTTTTTGTTGGGGTTTTGTTAAATTTATAGGCTTTGCTTGAGGAAAATTAATATCTTTATAATATTAAATCTTCCAGTACAGTAATGTAGAATGTCTCTCCCTTTATTCAAATCTCCTTTTACATTCCATGGCAAAGTTTTGAGATTGGTACATTTATCTTTAAGTTTATTACTGGGTATTTTGATTTTATTTTATTACTTTTATTTATTTTTTTTTTTTCGGTACGCGGGCCTCTCACTGCCGTGGCCTCTCCCGTTGCGGAGCACAGGCTCCGGACGCACAGGCTCAGCAGCCATGGCTCACGGGCCCAGCTGCTCCGCGGCATGTGGGATCCTCCCAGACTGGGGCACGAACCCACATCCCCTGCATCGGCAGGTGGACTCTCAACCACTGTGCCACCAGGGAAGCCCTGATTTTATTTTTGATTGCCATGATATGGACTCTTTTTTTTCATTATCTTAACTAACTGTTGTTGATACATAAGGAAACTATTAATTTTTAAATATTTCTGTCATAATTGCCAATCTTTCTGAACTCTCCCACTAGTTCTAATAGTTTTTTAAGCAACCTTATAATCTTTAAATAATGATAATTTTGTCTCTTCCTGTCAGATATTTATACCTCCTTCACTTCTTTTTCTCATTATTGCATTGATTAGCACTTCTAGGAAAATTTTAAATAATAGTAATGACACTCAAATTATTAACTTTAATGAAAATGATTCTAATGTTTAACTGCTAAATAGAATACTGGCTGTTGGTTTGAGATCAATATTCATTAACATATTAATTAAGATTTGCTTAAATCAAAAATATATGGTGATATTTATCAAAATATTTTGGCATTCTGTTAAAATGATCATATGATTTTTTCTCCCACATACTGCAGAACAACTAAGCCCATGTGCCGCAACTACTGAGCCTGCACTCTAGAGCCTACGAGCCACAACTACTGAGCCCATGTGCCACAACTACTGAAGCCCACGTGCCTAGAGCCCTTGCTCTGCAACATGAGACGTCACCTCAATGAGAAGCCCGCACACCGCAATGAAGAAAAGCCCACACTCAACACAACGAGAGAAAGCCTGTGCACAGCAACAAAGACCCAATGCAGCCAAAAATAAATATCTAAATAAACTTATTTAAAAAAATATTAAAGTGCTGATTATTTCTGGGGGGGTAGATACAAATTTAGGAAGGTAAAAGTGAAGAAGAAGCTAGTCAACCAATGCAGCCAAAAATAAATAAATAAATAAATTTATTTTTTATAAAAAGATTAAAGTGCTGATTATTTTGGGGGGGATAGATACAAATTTAGGAAGGTAAAAGTGAAGAAGAGGCTAGTCAACCAATGCATGTCCTAAGTGTCCATCGACAGATGAATGGATAAAGAACATGTGGCACATACATACAATGGAATATTACTCGGCCATTAAAAGAAACGAAATTGAGTTATTTGTAGTGAGGTGGATGGACCTAGAGTCTGTCATACAGAGTGAAGTAAGTCAGAAAGACAAAAACAAATACTGTATGCTAACACATATATATAGAATGTAAAAAAAAACAATGGTTCTGACAAACCTAGGGGCAGGACAGGAATAAAGATGCAGATGGACACTTAGGTTGCTTCCATATCCTGGATATTGTAAATAGTGCTGCAATGAACATTGTGGTACATGACTCTGGGAATTATGGTTTTCTCACAGTATATGTCCAGTAGTGGGATTGCTGGGTCCTATGGTAGTTCTATTTTTAGTTTTTTAAGGAAGCTCCATACCGTTCTCCATAGTGGCTGTATCAATTTACATTCCCACCAACAGTGCAAGAGGGTTCCCTTCTCTCCACACCCTCTCCAGCATTTATTGTCTGTAGATTTTTCGATGATGGCCATTCTGACCGGTGTGAGGTGATATCTCATTGTAGTTTTGATTTGCATTTCTCTAATGATTAGTGATGTTGAGCATCCTTTCATGTATTTGTTGGCAATCTGTACATCTTCTTTGGAGAAATGTCTATTTAGGTCTTCTGCCCATTTTTGGATTGGGTTGTGTTTCCTTAATTTCTCTTTCAGATTGTTCATCATTAGTATAGGAATGCAAGAGATTTCCGTGCATTAATTTTGTACACTGCTACTTTACCAAATTCACTGATTAGCTCTAGTAGTTTTCTGGTAGCATCTTTAGGATTCTCTATGTATAGTATCATGTCATCTGCAAACAGTGACAGTTTTACTTCTCTTCTGATTTGGATTCCTTTAATTTCTTTTTCTTCTCTGATTGCTGTGGCTAAAACTTCCAAAACTATGTTGAATAATAATGGTGAGAGTGGGCACCATGTCTTGTTCCTGATCTTAGAGGAAATGGTTTCAGTTTTTCACCATTGAGACTGTTGTTGGCTGTGGGTTTGTCATATATGGCCTTAATTATGTTGAGGTAGGTTCCCTCTGTGCCTACTTTCTGGAGAGTTTTTATCATAAATGGGTGTTGAATTTCATCAAAAGTTTTTCAGCATCTATTGAGATGATCATATGGGTTTTATCCTTTAATTTGTTAATATGGTGTATCACATTGATTGATTTGCATATGTTGAAGAATCCTTGCATTCCTGGGATAAACGCCACTTGATCATGGTTTATGATCCTTTTCATGTGCTGTTGGATTCTGTTTGCTCGTATTTTGTTGAGGATTTTTGCATCTCTGTTCATCAGTGATATTGGCCTGTAGTTTTCTTTCTTTGTGACATCTTTGTCTGGTTTTGGTATCAGGGTGATGGTGGCCTTGTAGAATGAGTTTAGGAGTGTTCCTCCTTCTGCTATATTTTGGAAGAGTTTGAGAAGGATGGTTGTTAGTTCTTCTCTAAATGTTTCATGGAATTCGCCTGTGAAGCCATCTGGTCCTGGGCTTTTGTTTGTTGGAAAATTTTCAATCACATTTTCAATTTCAGTGCTTGTAATTGGTCTGTTTATATATTCTATTTCTTCCTGGTTCCTGGTTCAGTCTTGGAAGGTTGTGTTTTTATAAGAATTTGTCCATTTCTTCCAGGTTGTCCATTTTATTGGCATATAGTTGCTTGTAGTAACCTCTCATGATCCTTTGTATTTCTGCAGTGTCAGTTGCTACTTCTTTTTCATTTCTAATTTGGTTGATTTGAGTTTTCTCCCTGTTTTTTTGGATGAGTCTGGCTAATGGTTTATCAATTTTGTTTGCCTTCTCAAAGAACCAGCTTTTAGGGCTTGCCTGGTGGCGCAGTGGTTGAGAGTCTGCCTGTCAATGCAGGGGACATGGGTTAGTGCCCTGGTCCAGGAAGATCCCACATGCTGCGGAGCAGCTAGGCCTGTGAGCCATGGCTGCTGGGCCTGCACGTCTGGAGCCTGTGCTCCACAACAGGAGATGCCACAACCGTGAGAGGCCTGCATACCGCCAAAAAAAAAAAAAAGAACCAGCTTTTAGATTTTTTGATCTTTGCTATTGTTTCCTTCATTTCTTTTTCATTTATTTCTGATCTGATCTTTATGATTTCTTTCCTTCTGCTAACGTTGGGGTTTTTTTGTTCTTCTTTCTCTAAATGCTTTAGGTGTAAGGTTAGGTTGTTTATTTGAGATGTTTCTTCTTTCTTGAGGTAGGACTGTATTGCTATAAACTTCCCTCTTAGAACTGCTTTTGCTGCATCCAATAGGTTTTGGGTCATCGTGTTTTCATTGTCATTTGTTTCTAGGTTTTTTTTTTTTTTTTGCGGTATGCGGGCCTCTCACCACTACGGCTCCTCCCGTTGCGGAGCACAGGCTCCAGACGCGCAGGCCCAGCAGCCATGGCTCATGGGCCCAGCAGCTCCGCAGCACATGGGATTCTCCTGGACCAGGGCACGAACCCATGTCCCCTGCATCGGCAGGCGGACTCTCAACCACTGCGCAACCAGGGAAGCCCTGTTTCTAGGTATTTTTTGAATTCCTCTTTGATTTCTTCAGTGATCACTTGGTTATTTAGTAGTGTATTCTTTAGCCTCCATGTGTTTCTATTTTTTACAGTTTTTTCTCCTGGAATTGATATCTAGTCTCATAGCGTTGTGGTCAGAAAAGATACTTGATACGATTTCAATTTTCTTAAATTTACCAAGGCTTGATTTGTGACCCGATATGATCTATCTGGGAGAATGTTCCATGAGCACTTGAGAAGAAAGTGTATTCTGTTCTTTTGGGATGTAATGCCCATTAATATCAATTAAGTCCATCTTGTTTAACATGTCATTTAAAGCTTGTGTTTCCTTATTTCATTTTGGTTGATCTGTCCATTGGTGAAAGTGGGGTGTTAAAGTCCCCTAGTATGATTGTGTTATTGTCGATTTCCCCTTTTATGGCTGTTAGCATTTGCCTTATGTATTGAGGTGCTCCTATGTTGGATACATAAATATTTACAACTGTTATATCTTCTTCTTGGATTGCTCCCTTGATCATTATGTAGTGTCCTTCTTTGTCTCTTGTAATAGTCTCTATTTTAAAGTCTATTTTGTCTGATATGAGTATTGCTACTCCAGCTTTCTTTTGATTTCCATTTGCATGGAATATCCTTTTCCATCCCCTCGCTTTCAGTCTGTATGTGTCCCTAGGTCTGAAGTAGGTCTCTTGTAGACAGCGTATATATGGGTCTTGTTTTTGTATCCATTCAGCCAGTCTACCTCTTTTGGTTGGAGCATTTAATCCATTTACATTTAAGGTAATTATCAATAATGTATGTCCCTATTACCATTTTCTTAATTGTTTTGGGCTTGTTATTGTAGGTCTTTTCCTTCTCTTGTGTTTCCTGCCTAGAGAAGTTCCTTTAGCATTTGTTTTAAAGCTGGTTTGGTAGTGCTGAATTCTCTTAGCTTTTGCTTCTCTGTAAAGGTTTTAATTTCTGTGTCGAATCTGAATGAGATCCGTGCTGAGTAGAGTAATCTTGGTTGTAGGTTTTTCCCTTCCATCACTTTAAATATATCATGCCACTCCCTTCTGGCTTGCAGATTTTCTGCTGAAAGATCCGCTGTTAACCTTATAGGGATTCTCTTGTATGTTATTTTTTGCTTTTCCCTTGCTGCTTTTAATATTTTTTCTTTGCATTTAATTTTTGATATCTTGATTAATATGTGTCTTGGCATGTTTCTCCTTGGATGTATCCTGTATGGGACTCTCTGTGCTTCCTGGACTTGATTGACTATTTGCTTTCCCATATTAGGGAAGTTTTCAACTATAATCTTTTCAAATATTTTCTCAGACCCTTTCTTTTTCTCTTCTTCTTCTGGGACCCCTATAATTCGAACATTGGTGCATTTAATGTTGCCCCAGAAGTCTCTGAGACTGTCCTCAATTCTTTTCATTCTTTTTTCTTTATTCTGCTCTGCGGTAGTTATTTCCACTATCTTATCTTCCAGGTCAGTTACCTATTCTTCTGCCTCAGATATTCTATTGATTCCTTCCAGCGAATTTTTAATTTCATTTATTGTGTTGTTCATCATTGTTTGTTTGCTCTTTAGTCCTTCTAGGTCCTTGTTAAACATTTCTTGTATTTTCTCCATTTATTTCCAAGATTTTGTATCATCTTTACTATCATTACTCTGAGTTCTTTTTCAGGTAGACTGCCTATTTCCTCTTCATTTGTTTGGTTTGGTGGGTTTTTGCCTTGCTCCTTCATCTGCTGTGTGTTTCTCTGTCTTCTCATTTTGCTTAACTTACTGTGTTTGGTTTACCTTTTCACAGGCTGCAAGTTCATTGTTCCCGTTGTTTTTGTGTCTGCCCCCAGTGGGTGAGGTTTGTTCAGTGGCTTGTGTAGGCTTCTGTTGGAGGGGACTGGTGCCTGTGTTCTGGTGGGTGGGGCTGGATATTGTCTTTCTGGTGGGCAGAGCCATGTCTGGTGGTGTGTTTTGGGGTGTCTGTGAACTTATTATGATTTTAGGCAGCCTCTCTGCTAATGGGTGGAGTGTGTTCCTGTCTTGCTAGTTGCTTGGCATGTGCTATCCAGCACTGGAGCTTGCTGACCATTGGGTGGAGCTGGGTCTTAGCGTTAAGACAGAGATCTCTGGGAGAGCTCTTGCCAATTGATATTACGTGGGGCTGGGAGGTCTCTGGTGGACCAGTATCCTGAGCTCGGCTCTCCCACCTCAGAGGCTCAGGCCTGACACCAAGCTAGAGCACCAAAACCCTTTCAGCCATACAGCTCAGAAGAAAATTGAGAAAAAAGAAAGAAAAAAACTTTTTTAATAATAAGCAAAAAACATATAATAAAAGAAAAAAGAGCAATGAAACCAATAAAGAAATCCACCAATGATAAGAAGTGCTAAAAACTATACTAAGATAAACATAAAAATCAGAAACATGTCAGTTGCAGACAGCAAACCCCAAGTCTACAGTTGCTCCCAAAGTCCACCACCTCAATTTTGGGATGATTTGTTTTCTATTCAGGTATTCCACAGATTCAGGGTACATCAAATTGATTGTGGGGATTTAATCCGCTGCTCCCGAGGCTGCTGGGAGAAATTTCCCTTTCTCTTCTATGTTCGCACAGCTCCTGGGGTTCAGCTTTGGTTTAGGTCCCACCTCTGTGTGTTGGTTGCCCTCAGGCATCTGTTCCCACCCAGACAGGACGGGGTTAAAGCAGTAGCTGATTAGGGGGCTCTTGCTCATTCAGGCCTGGGGGAGGGAGGGGTACAGAAGTTATAATTGGAATGCAGGGTGAGCCTGCAGCAGCAGAGGCCAGCGTGGCATTGCAACAGCCTGAGGCGCACCGTGTGTTCTCCCAAGGAACTTGTCTCTGGATCACGGAACCCTGGCAGTGGCAGGCTGCACAGGCTCCCAGGGGGGTGTGGATAGTGACCTGTGTTTGCACACAGGATTCTTGGTGGCTGCAGCAGCAGCGTTAGCATTTCATGCCCATCTCTGTGGTCCAAGCCGATAGCTGCACTTGTGCCCATCTCTGGAGCTCGTTTAGGCGGTGCTCTGCCTTCTTCTGCAAAGTCTGAGGTCTTCTGCCACCGTTCAGTAGGTGTTCTGTATGAGTTGTTCCACATGTAGATGTATTTTTGACGTATTTGTGGAGAGGAAGGTGATCTCCACGTCTTACTCCTCCGCTATATTGAAGGTCCCCCCTACTTTATTTTCTTGAAAATTGTCTTTGATATTATCATACCAATTTATCAATTAAAGTAAATATAGTACAGAACTAATTCTAGAGGAAAAACAAACTGATGAATACCCAAATTACTGCTATTGACTTTCATATGCTTTGTCATGTGTCCAAATTTATGATGGAAAAGCATTGACAGGAAATTTGACTTCTATAGAAAATAACAACAAATAAATCACCCTATGAACTTAAAATTTAGAATACAGCAGAGGGAATTCCCTGGCAGTCCAGTGTTTAGGACTTCGTGTTTTCACTGCCAAGGGTGTGGGTTCAATCCCTGGCCGGGGAACTAAGATCCCACAAGCCATGCAGTGCAGCCAAAAATAAAATAAAATGAAAGTAAAAATACAACAGAGAAAATGAGGGGTTTTGGTTAGAAAGCTTGAAAAGAAGCGTAATTTAAAGCAGTATTCATTCCAGACACAGTACATGAAGAGACCATGACGTCCCTTCAGCTGTCCTAGGGATTTTCATGTGATGACCACAGCATGATGGGGAGGTCTGTAACCAGAGTCCAGCTCCACTGCTTACTGGTTATGTGTCCTTGGTCAACTTATTTAGGCTCTCTAAGTCTTAGCTTCTTTCTTTTTAAAATGGAGATGTAGATAACACACATCATGAGATGGTGGTAAGACTTAAACGATATATGGCAAGTAAAGCAAGCACCTAACACCTTGCCTGGTAGGCAGTCAATGTTCAGTATGTGCTCATTCCCTTATCTCTCCATTCCCTTCCCAGAAATCCGCCATATAAAAGTGGATCTAACAAATAGAACTACCATATGACCCAGCAATCCCACTACTGGGCATATACCCTGAGAAAACCATAATTCAAAAAGAGTCATGTACCAAAATGTTCATTGCGGCTCTATTTACAATAGCCCGGAGATGCAAACAACCTAAGTGTCCATCATCAGATGAATGGATAAAGAAGATGTGGCACATATATACAATGGAATATTACTCAGCCATAAACAATAAACAAAATTGAGCTATTTGTAATGAAGTGGATAGACCTAGAGTCTGTCATACAGAGTGAAGTAAGTCAGAAAGAGAAAAACAAATACCATATGCTAACACATATATATGGAATTTAAGAAATAAAATGTCATGAAGAACCTAGGGGTAAGACAGGAATAAAGACACAGACCTACTAGAGAATGGACTTGAGGATATGGGGAGGGGGAAGGGTAAGCTGTGACAAAGAGAGAGAGAGTCATGGACATACATACACTATCAAACGTAAGGTAGATAGCTAGCGCGAAGCAGCCGCATAGCACAGGGGGATCAGCTCGGTGCTTTGTGACCGCCTGGAGGGGTGGGATAGGGAGGGTGGGAGGGAGGGAGATGCAAGAGGGAAGAGATATGGGAACATATGTATATGAATAACTGATTCACTTTGTTATAAAGCAGAAACTACCACACCATTGTAAAGAAATTATACTCCAATAATGATGTAAAAAAAAAAAATTAAAAAATATTAACAATGCAAAAAAAAAAAGTGGATCTACCTTTGACTAAGTTAATCATCAGGTCATTAATACAGTAATACCATTTGCCACTTATTGTCTGCTTACTAGGAAACTCAGTGCCTGGCACATGGTAGGCTCCCAGTAAAGATATGCTTAGTGGTTGGATAGTTGGATAAATGGATGGATGGAGGGATGGTTGGCTTAATTTCCATCTTGAGATTCCTAGAGGAAGAGATACTGTGTTTGTTCTATATATTACTAAAGAATACAATTGGGACCAGAAAACACAGTGGCAGTCCTTATTAATTTTTTTTTTTTTTTTTTTTTTTTTTTTTGCGGCACGCGGGCCTCTCACTGCTGTGGCCTCTCCCGCTGCGGAGCACAGGCTCCGGACGCGCAGGCTCAGCGGCCATGGCTCACGGGCCCAGCCACTCCGCGGCATGTGGGATCCTCCCGGACCGGGGCACGAACCCACGTCCCCTGCATCGGCAGGCGGACTCTCAACCACTGCGCCACCAGGGAAGCCCCCTATTAATTTTTTGAGCAGAAAAATTGGGCTTGGCTAAGCAACAATCTGGCTATTGGACAGGAGCCCTTGGGAAGAACAGAAGTGAAAAGGAGGCTTCTCTGAGCAAGACACATACTCTCCAGGTCTTTGGACTCTGCTGTAAAGAGTCACCCTCTTCATCCCTGGGTCTGAGAGGACAGCAGTCTGCCAGAGGTCTGTTGCTTCCTTCCTTCCTTCCCTGGTGTTCTGAGGGTCAACAATGCTTAGGTCATAAGGGAGGGGCTGATGGGCAGGATAGCCCAGAGCAGTGGGGCTCCCACTGATCCCACCAACATCCTTGAGTAATGAATCTTGTGTCGAAGGCCTGACTCAGCCACACCAGGCCTCTCACATGCCCAGGCCCAGATGCAGTGCATGTGTTGTTTTCACTTAGTTGCCTTGTAGTGAAAGCTAGAAGGAGGCAGAGTTTCACAAAATCAAGAAAAGCATTCTAACAAAGCTGTCCAAACATTGAAGAGGCTGCCTCAGAAACAGTGGGTTCCTCATCACCAGACCCTGGTCTGGAAGGAATGTTGCTATGGTTGTTGTTATGTTGGAGAGGGAATTCTAGCTTTAGGTTGATGACTGAGATGAGAAAAAGTCCTTCTAGCCTGAGATTTTGATTTCATTTGAGACACTCTATCAAAACTAGGCTTTCTACTGACACCTAGAGGCTTACTTATAAATATTATTACAAATCTGAGCCCGAGGAAAGCTCTATTCCTTCTTAGTTCAAATTTTCAACTCCATTTGGGCCTATAGGCTCTCCCCATCTTCAGATATTCCCAGGGGAGGAGTCTCAGGAAAAAACTAAGTATTATGATCTTGCAATAGCACCATATCTTGACACAGCTACAGGACCAGGACAGAAACATAGTCAGAGGAAGGTCCTTGTCCTTCCCAGCCTCAAGGAGAAGGAAACAGGTCATATACATGACAAAATAAGTTACCACGTGAGGTGGACTCACCCAAACAGCTAATGTGGGTGATCAGTGCCATGAAAATTGAGTAAATAAAAAGATGGGGTGGAAGGGCTTTCAGGGAGGGTTTGAAACTAGAGCTGGTTCTAATGGAGAAATAACTCAGGAAGGTAAGGCAGGATGGGAACAGATGGCAGTGAGTGTAGCTCAAGAGCCTGGGCTTTGGAGTCCAACTGAACTTTGTTAAATTCTTGCTTCTCCAGGACTTCCCTGGTGGTCCAGTGGTTACGACTTCGCCTTCTAATGTAGGGGGTGCAGGTTCGACCCCTGGTCGTGGAGCTAAGATTCCACATACCTCACAGCCAAAAAACCAAACATAAAACAGAAGCAATTATGTAACAAATTCCATAAAGACTTTAAAAATGGTCCACATCAAAAAATCTTAAAAAAAAAATTCTTGCTTCTCCTCATTAGCCAGTATTGCAACTAGTCTCTTAGAGTCTCTGACATCAGGTTCCTCCTCTAACAATGGGGATACTCATGCTTTCCCTGAAAGCTTGATGTATGGATTAGAGGTAACACATGTAATTTGGTTTGCTCAGTTTGGGCACATAATAAGCACTCCAATGGCAGCTTGTACTGCTGTGGATTTGACACAGGGATGGACCTGGTATGTTCAGGGAATATAACATGAGACAATTTGACTGGGACAGAGTGTTTGTGTAGAAGCATAAGAAGTGAGCCTGAGGCACATTATGTGCTAGACAGAACCCAGGACTAGGAGTCAGGAGACCTCAGTTTGAGTTCTTGATCTCATTTCACCAGACAAGTCACTCTCACTTTCTCTGAGCCTCTCTTTCCCATCTGTAAAGTGAGATATTAGTCTAGAGAAGTATTTATCTCCCTAGTTACATATTAGAATCATCTAGAATGCTTATAAAAATTCCAATGACCATGCTGTACCCCAGACCAGCTAAGTCAGAACTTCTGGGGCTGGGACTCCAGACAGCAGACTTTAAAAAAAGAAAAAACAACAGCTTTATTGAAGTATAATTGATATGCCAAAAAAAGTACATATTTAATGTATTCAATTTGATGAGTTTGGACATAGGCACACACCATGATATCACCACCACAATAGAGGTAATAAACATGTCCATGACCTCCAAAAGTTTCCTTGTGTCCCATTATTTTGGGTGTGTGTGGTAAGAATGCTTAACATGAGATCTACCCTCTTAACATTTTTAAATGTGCAACACTGTGCTGTTAACTGTGGGTACTACCTTGCACAATAGGTCACTAGAATTTATTCATCTAGCATAACTGAAACTTTTACTCATTGAACAACTCCTAATTTTCCCCTTCTCCCAGCCCCTGGCAACCACCATTCTATTCACTGCTTCTATGAGTTTGACTATTCTAGATACCTCATATAAGGGGGAATCATACCGTATTTGTCCTTATAACGCTGGTTTATTTCACTTAGAATAATGTCCTCCAGGTTCATCCATGTTGTCATAAATGGTAGGCTTTCCATCTTTTTTAACGCTGAATAATACTCCGTTCTATGTATACGCCGCATTTTCATTGTCCATTCACCTGCTGATGAACATTTGGGCTGTTTTCATATCTTAGCTACTGTAAATAATGCTTCAACGAACATGAGAGGGCTAACATCTCCTCAACACCTTGATTTTAATTCTTCTGGATACATATCCAGAAGTGGAATTGCTGGATAATATGGTAGTTTTATTTTTAATTTTTTGAGGAATCTCCAAACTACTTTCCATAGTAACTGAATCATTTAAATTCCCAGCAACAGTGTACAAGGGTTTTGGTTTCTCCACATCCTCACGAACACTAATCTTTTGGGTTTTTGTTTTCTTTTTTTAAGTTTTTGGCCATACCATGTGGCATGTGGAATCTTAGTTCCCCAACCAGGGATCAAACCCACATCCCCTGCATTGGAAGTGCAGAGTCTCAACCACTGGACGGCCAGGGAAGTCCTGTAATCTTTTGTTTGTTTGGTTTTCAATAGACATCTTAACAGGTGTGAGGTGGTATCTCATTGTGGTTTTGACTTGCATTTCCCTGATGGTTAGTGATGCTGAGCAGCTTTTCATATACCTGGTGGCCATATATATATCTTCTTTGGAGAAATATGTTTTTAAAGTCTTGTCCCATTTTTCAATCAGGTTATTTGTTTTTCTGCTACCAAGTTGTAGGAGTTTCTTGTGCATTTGGGATATTAATCCCTTATCAGATAAATGGCTTGCAAATATTTTCACATTCCATAGATTGCCTTTTCACTCTTGATATTGTTCCCTTTACCTTAAAGAAGTTTTTAAATTTGATGCAGTCCCTACTTTCTCACCCTATGCACAAAAATAATTCAAAATGGATTAAAGACATAAATGTAAGACCTGAAACCATAAAACTTCTAGAAGAAAACATAGGAGGTATGCTCTGTGACATCAGTCTTAGTAATATCTTTTTGGATATGTCTCTTTAGGTAAAGGAAACAAAAAATAAACAAATGTGAATACGTCAAACTGAAAAGCTTTTGCGCAACAAAGGAAACTATAAACAAAACAAAAAGCAGCCTACTGAATGGGAGAAGATATTTGCAAATGATTTATCTGATAAGGGGTTAATATCCAAAATATGCAAACAACTCACACAACTCAATATCTAAGAAACAAACAACCTGCTTAAAAAATGGGCAGAGAACTTGAATAGGAATTTTTCCAAAGAAGACATGAGGATGGCCAACAGGCACATTAAAACATCACAAATCATCAGGGAATTGCAAATCAAAACCACACCTGTCAGAATGGCAATATCTGTTATCAAAAAGACAACAAATAATAAGTGTTGGTGAGGATGTGGAAAAAAGGGAACACTTGTGCACTGTTGATGGGAATGTAACTTGGTACAGCCTCTATGGGAAACATTATGGAGGTTCCTCAAAAAATTAAAAATAGAAGTACCATATTATCCAGCAATTCCACTTCTGGGTGTATATCTGAAGAAAATGAAAACACTAATCTGAAAAGATATATGCTCCCATATGTTCACTGCAGCATTATTTACAATAGCCAAGATATGGAAGCAAACCTAAGTGCCCATCAGTAGATGAACGGATAAAGATACAGTGGAATATTACTCAGCCATAAAAAAGAATGAAATCTTACCATCTGTGACAACATGGATGGACCTAGAGGCTAAGTGAAATAAGTCAGAGAAAGACAAATATTGGACTTCCCTTGTGGTGCAGTGGTTAAGAATCCGCCTGCCAATGCAGTGAACATGGGTTCAATCCCTGGTCCAGGAAGATCTGACATGACGCAGAGCAACTAAGCCCATGTGCCACAACTACTAAGCCTGCCCTCTAGAGCCCGTAAGCCACAGCTACTGAGCCTGCGTGCTGCAACTACTGAAGCCCACGCGCCTAGAGCCCATGTTCTGCAACGAGAAGTGACCACAATGAGAAGCCCACGCACCACAACAAAGAGTAGCCCCCGCTCGCTGCAACTAGAGAAAGCCTACGTGCAGCAATGAAGACCCAATGCAGCCAAAAATAATTTTTAAAAAAATTTTCAAAAAAGAAAGACAAATACTCTATGATTTCACTTATATGTGGAATCTAAAAAACAAAACAAATAAACAAACAGAACAAAACAGAAACATACTAATAGATACAGAGGACAAACAGGTGGTTGCCAGAGGGGAGAGGAGAGGGAGAGGAGAGAAATAGGTGAGGGAGATTAAGAGGTACAGCTTCCAGTTACAAAATAAATTAGTCAGAGGTATGAAATGTAAAGCCTGGGGAATATAGTCAATAATTATGTAATATCTTTGAATGGTGACAGATCATAACTAGACTCCTTGGTGATTGTTTTAAAATGGAGAGAGGGAGTTCGCTCGTGGTGCAGTGGTTAAGAATCTGCCTGCCAATGCAGGGGACACGGTTTCAATCCCTGGTCTGTGAAGATCCCACATGTCACAGGGCAACTAAGCCTGTGCACCTCAACTACTGAGTCTGTGCTCTAGAGTCCGTGAGCCACAACTACTGAAGCCCGCATGCCCTAGAGCCCATGTGCTGCAACTACTGAAGCCCACGTGCCTAGAACCCCTGCCCCACAACAAGAGAAGCCACCGCAATAATAAGGTCGCTCACTGCAACGAAGAGTAGCCCTCGTTCGCTGCAACTAAAGAAAGCCTGCACACAGCAACGAAGACCCAACGCAGGCAATAGGTAAGTAAGTAAATAAAGAAATTAATTAATTAATTAAATTGATAGAAATATTGAATCACTATATTGTATGCCAGGAACTAACATAGTGTTGTAGTTCAATTATACTTCAAAAGCAAACAAACTTATAGAAAAAGAGATTAGATTTGTGGTAACCAGAAGTGGCGGTTGGGGAGAGAGGACTTGGATGAAGGTAGTCAAAAGGACCAAACTTCCAGTTATAAGATAAATATGTACCAGGGATATAATGTGCAACATGATAAATATAATTAACACTGCTGTATGTTATGTATGAAAGTTGTTAAGAGAGTAAATCCTAAGAGTTCTCATCACAAAGAAAAAATATTTTTCTCTTTTTTTTTTATTTTGTATCTATATGAGATGATGGATGTTCACTAAACTCACTGTGGTAATCATTTCATGATGTATGTAAATCATATCATTATGCCATACACCTTAAACTTATACAGTGATGTAAGTCCATTATATCTCAATAAAACAGGAAGAAAATAAAAAGAAATTGAAGACAACAAGCAAATGGAAAGATATACTGTGCTCACAGATTGGAAGAATTAATATTGTTAAAATTGCCATACTCCCCCAAACAATCCACAGATTCAATGCAATCCATATCAAAATACCAATAACATTTTTCACAGAACTAGAACAAATAGTTCTAAAATTTGTATGGAAACAAAAAAGACTATGAATAGCTAAAACAATCTTGAGAAAAAAGAACAAAGCTGGAGGTGTCACACGTCCTGATTTCAAACTATACTACAAAGCTACAGTAATCAAAACAGTATGGTACTGGCACAAAAACACCTAGATCAATGGAACAGAAGAGAGAGCCCAGAAGTAAACCCACACTTATATAGGCAATTGATCTACAACAAAGGAGGCAAGAATATACAATGGGGAAAAGACAGCCTCTTCAATAAATGGTATTCAGAAAACAGCTATCTGCAAAAGAATCAAATTGTGCTACTTTCTCACACCATATACGAAAATAAACTCAAAATGGATTAGAAACCGAAAATGTAAGAGCTGAAGCCATAAAACTCCTAGAAGAAAACAGGCAGCACGATCTTTGATATTGATCTTAGAAATATTTTTTTAGATATGTCTCCTCATGGAAGGGAAATAAGAGAAAAAATTAATAAATAGGACTACATTAAAATCTTTTCACAGCAAAGGAAACTATCAGTAAAACCAAAGGCAGACTACTGAATAGAAGAAGATATTTGCAAATGATACATCTGATAAGTGGTTAATATCCAAAATACACAAATAACTCATATAACTCAACATTAAAAAAAACCAAAAACCTGGGCTTCCCTGGTGGCGCAGTGGTTGAGAGCCCTGGCCCGGGAAGATCCCACATGCCGCGGAGCGGCTGGGCCCGTGAGCCATGGCTGCTGAGCCTGCGCGTCCGGAGCCTGTGCTCTGCAACAGGAGAGGCCACAACAGTGAGAGGCCCACGTAACAAAAAAAAAAAAAAAAAACCTGATTTTAAAAATGGGTAGAGGACCTGAACAGACATATTACCAAAGAAGACATACAAATGGCCAACAGGTAAAACGATACTCAACATCACAAATCATCAGGGAAATACAAATCAAAACCACAGTGAGGGACTTCCCTGGTGGTCCAGTGGTAAAGAATCCGCTTTACAATGCAGGGGACACGGGTTCGATCCCTGGTCAGGGAACGAAGATCCCACATGCTGCAGGGCAACTAAGCCCAAGCGCCACAACTACTGAGCTCGCAAGCCTCAACTAGAGAGCCCGCCTGCTGCAAACTACAGAGCCCATGCACCCAGGAGCCTGTGCTCCACAATTAGAGAGAAGCCTGCGTGCTGCAAAGAAGAGCCTGCGCACCACAGTGAAAAGATCCCTCATGCCTCAACAAAGATCCTAAGTGCTACAACTAAGACCCAATACAGCCAAAAATAATTAAAAAGAAAGAAAACACACACAATGAAATATCACCTCACACCTGTCAGAATGGCAATATCTGTTATCAAAGAGACAACAAATAAGTGCTAGTGAGGATGTGAAGAAAAGGGAACCCTGTGCACTGCTGGTGGGAATGTAAACTGGTGTACCCACTATGCAAAACAGTATGGAGGTTCCTCAAAAAATTGAAAATAGAACTATGATAAAATCCAGCAATCCCATTTCTGGGTATTTATCCAAAGAATATGAAAACACTAATTTGAAAAGATATATGTACTCGTATGTTCATTGCTGCACTATTTACAAAAGCCAAGTATGAAAGCAAACTGAGTGCCTGATGATGGATGGATTAATGAATAAAGAAGATGTGGAATATATATACAATGGGATACTACTCAGCCATTAAAAAGAGCAATCTTACCATATGGGACAACTTGGATGGATCTAGAGGGTATTATGCTAAGTGAAATAAGTCAGACAAAGACCAAATACTGTATGATTTTATTTGTATGTGGAATCTAAAAACCAAAACAAATGAACAAACATAACAAAACAGAAAACAGACTCATAGATACAAAGAAACAGGCAGTTGCCAGAGGGGAGGGAGGTGGGAGATGTGTGAAAGACGTGAAGGAGATTAAGAGGTACAAACTTCCAGTTACAAAAAGAATGAGTCACAGGGATGAAATGTACAGTGTGGGGAATATGATTGATAATTAGGTGATATCTTTGTATGGTGAGAGATTGTAACTACACTTATTGTGGTGATCATTTTGTAATGTATAGAAATAGCAAATCACTACATGTGTGCCAGGAACTAACATAGCGGTGTAGGTCAATTACACTTCAAAAGCAAACAAACCAACTCTTAGAAAAAGAGATCAGATTTGTGGTTACCAGAGGTGGGGATGTGAGGAGGGGGAACTAGATGAAAGTGGTCAAAAGGTACAAGCTTCCAGTTATAGATAATTACTAGATATGTAATGTACAACACGATTAATATAACGAACACTGCTGTATATTATGTATGAAAGTTGTTAAGAGAGTAAATCCTAAGACTTGTTGTAACCAAGCAGGACCCTATGGAGCCTTGCTGGGGGCCGAGCCCTCCCCCATATCCTCTGCTTTAGCTCCTCTCCGAAGTACCTAGATAACAGTATCTGATACATGTTTCCTGAGTTGTTTCACAGATGTGAAAACCCCCCACCAAATGGAAGGTGTTAACTACTTGATGACCATGAGCACATAGTCCTCAGGCCTAAGGATTGATAATGTTAACCCCTGTGCCACCACCCTGTTACCTCACCATCACCCAATCAGAATTGTGCAGGAGCTGATCACATACTCTAGGACACCCTTCCCTCATCTTGCCCTTAAAAATGCTTCGCTGAAACCCTTCAGGGAGTTTGGGGGGGTTTTTTGTTTTGTTTGTTTTGTTTTGTTTTGTTTGCGGTACGCGGGCCTCTCACTGCTGTGGCCTCTCCCCCTGCGGAGCACGGGCTCCAGACGCACAGGCCCAGAGACCACGGCCCACGGGCCCAGCCGCTCCGCTGCACGTGGGATCCTCCCAGACCGGCACGAACCCGCGTCCCCCGCATTGGCAGCGGACTCCCAACCACTGCGCCACCAGGGAAGCCCGAGTTTGGGGTTTTTTGAGCTCAAGCCACCTGTTCTCCTTGTATTGGCACCTTTACAATAAAGCTGCACTTTCCTTCACCACAACCCGGTGTCAACAGATTGGAGATTGGCTTTACTGCACATGGGTGAGCAGACCCGAGTTTGGCTCGGTAGCATTCTCATCATAAGGGAAAAAAACTTTTTTTTCTTTTATTTTGTATTCCTATGAGATGATGGATACTCACTAAATTTATTGTGGCAATCATTTCATGATGTATGGAAGTCAAATCATTATGCTGTACACCTTAAACTTATACAGTGCTATATGTCAATTATATCCCAATAAAACTAGAAGAAAAAATATTTTTAAAAATTATGTGCTATCATAGATAAATGTATTATAGCTATTAGCTATGATTGTATTAGGGTAATGCTAGTTCTGCAATAGGTAGGTAGATAGCTAGCTAGCTAGATATTATATAATGGCTACTATTTATTGGCTACCATTTATTTAATGGCTACTATTAAAGTCAGGCACTTTACCAAGAGCTCTTTATGTGGTATTTAATATTCACAATGAACTTAAGAGGTAGGGAATTTAGATGAAGAAATTGCACAATACAGTGTAGCTAAAGGTAGGAGATAGCATTTTAACACAGATCTCTCTGACGTCCCAGTGGAAACTTGACCACTACATTCTACCATGTCGCATAACCCCACACATCATTGGAAATGGTTTCTTTTATCCTGCTCACTTGGAGGCAAATGTCAAGATCCCAATGCCTATCGATGGATGTATTTCTGGGAACTTAGGAACTTTTAGACTATTTCTCGACAAGTATTTCTGGTTAAGATAGGTCAGTTTCTAAATATCATCTATAAGTGATATATTACTTTTTATTCAATATTTTTATACTGATACAGTTGGCCACAGGAGCAGGAGAGGCCCCCAAACCAACGAGTAAAACGCTGACACCTTGTGGCCTTTTTTATAAGGCCAGGTGTGCAGTCCAACACTGAGGATTGATTGCCCAGGACAAAATTCTAACCATGCCGGCCACTTTGCCATCCTTCTGCTGTCTTCCTACCTGTAACATCATTTTGTTTCTCCAAATATAAGAGCAACAACAGAGCAACAGAGCAACATAGCAACAGAGCAACATAAGAAAATAATAAGAACTGAAGACAAAATAATAAAGTTATCCTCTCCTACTATTTACTAGTAGCGTATCACCTTTATCAAGTTACTCAACTTTTCTGGGCTTGAAATTTTCTTATCTGCAAGATGGGGACAATAACACTCATCTTGTAGTACTGCTTTAAAACAAAATTAAAATATAAATGTAAAGATCCTGGCAAATTGTGGCCATGTGACAAATATTAGTTCCTTACTCCCTCCCCCTCTTTCTTAATCCTTCTTCCTTTCCTTGATTTCTAAGCTCTTCCCACTTAAGATATCCTAGTCTTCTGTTTTCTATTCACTTTCCTAAGTATTTTCTCCATTGTTCTTTCTGTTTCTGACTCCACCCTATCCCCACCCCCTCACACACACAGAACAGTGTCCATCAGTTAACCATTACTAGGGTAAGGTCTGGCTCGGTAAGCCTCTCTATATTATCCAGCTAATCATCCCAAAACATCCCCCACTGGATTTCACTGAGCAGTTTTCCCATTACTAACAGCATTTTATGATCCTGAGTCTGGTACCCTCAGATTCTGCTTGTCCCTTACCTCTGACTCTTTCAATCCAACCCTGGGAGACCTGACACACACATCTCAACTCCCTCCTGACCTCACTCAGGCCACACTCCCTCTCTCATTACTCACTCTGCTCTGCTCACTGGCCTCCTTCCATTTGCTCCTCCATTTGGCTGAAAGGCTGTCCTGGATATTCACATGGTTTAATCCCCCACTTCTATAAATTCTTGCTCAAATATCACCTTATCAGAGACAACTTCCTTGACATTCTGTATAACTATATAAAATAGCACAAACACACAAAACCCCAGTTTCCATCCCCTTTACCCTACTTAGTTTTATAGTACCTCTTACCACCCATAATATGGGTACTGCACTAGAGCAAAGGTAAATGAGTTGGTAGCTCCTTTAAAGCGTTCTTCTGTGGGAGGCCAAGGTTCACTTTGTGGGGCATTGGGTCCTCACTAGTGGATTATTCCTGGAAACATTAATTATTACATATGTTAGCTGATGATAACACATGTAAGATAAAGCTATAGAAACTCACTTTTCATTCTTGCTGCTGCCACTCCTAAGCACTTAGTCTACCTTCCCCTCCATATATCTTGGAATGTCTGCTTCTTCAGACATTCCAAGATATGAATTTATCTTGGCATTTATCATTTAGGGTGGGAATTCTAAACCCAGAATTCATGAAAGGGCTTCAAAGGATCCATGGACAACTTGAAATTATTGCTAAGTTTTGGGGATGTATTTGTTTTCTGGGGCAAGACTGACACGATTCAAGGGGTCTATGACTCCCTCAAAAAGAAAAAGATTAAAAATCATAGTCTTAGAAATGACAGCACAATATTCCCCTTACTATGCATAATATTTAATCATTCTGTAGTATTATCCTCTTTCTCAATAGCCAAACACCAAGAGTAATGGGATAGTATCTACTCATTGCTAGCAGACTGGCTGGCACCTAACTGATTCTCAATAAATACTTATTGAATGAATGAAGACTCCATGGTGGTAAGAGCCTATTAATTAGTCATTCTGTCCATAATCTTCATTGAGCAAGACTTGTTCTGGGGTAGGGGGTGTCTTGATAGATCCAGTTAGATTATTCACCATCTACAGATAAGGGAAGAATTAATCCTACTGAAAAACACGAATCTCACTTTTAACAGGGAAGAGCCAGTCACAATGCACACTGTAAGAGAAGTTGATTGAAGATGAAATAGCTAGTTGAACCTCAGAAAGGGAACAGTGAATGGGAAGTTAGGTGGAGTGAAATTCAGAAAGAGGTAGCTCCCATAACCAGAATTCAAAGAGTTTATAATCCTGGCAAGGATCAGGCTTGTCCAGTTAAATCCAATACTAGAAATTTAGGCATATGTTCAAACCACCCGTCCCATCATTAGAGACAAAAGGAAGTTGAAAAACCAGTTGGTTGAGGTTTATATTTCTAATAGATTAAGTATAATAAAAGGAATTTCTGGTATCTGTGTATTATGTTAGTTTTTAAGCTTTATATAAAAAAATACACTGACTCAGGTCATTAAGTTGCATTTACTGTGTGTGTGTGTATTTTATAGATTTTTATATTTTGCATTTTATATTGAACAGCTTTTAAAGAGATTTATAGATAGCAATAAGTACCCTTATTTTGTAGACCCCCTGTTTTTCAGGCAACAGCATCCTTCACAGTAAATAAAGGGCTGCAACAACAGCTACAAAACAGTGGTTCTTTGGCTCTGCTTCCATTCATTCTGCAGGAAAGCCAAACTTCCTTATTTTCGCTCAAATTGTTCTGTGAAGCCCCAAGGTCACCTGCAGAGCTCCTGTCTTCACCATTTTTTTCCCAACTTGCTCTAGCTCTTGCTCTCTGCAGAAACTCCACTGTTTCTATTGAGGCTCAAAGGGCCGATGGACCTCTGGTACCTGCCCACATGTGCCTGCCCCAAGGCTATTAAGGTCCTACTTGAGGCCTTTTCTTTCTAAACCGTTGCTGAGGACTTCACCTTCTCTTAACATTGCCAAAACCACCAGCGCCAACTCCAAGCTCTGCTGAAACTTCCTGGTGTTCCAATACCACTTAAAAAAATTAAGAGCAACTTCTATTTTGTGTGTATATTATTATTTTTAATAAACTTTTTACTTAAAACACAGACTTTATAAAACAAAAAAAGTTACAGAAAAATTACAAATACAGTACAGAGAGTTCCTGTATACCCTATACCCAATTTTCTCTATTATTAACATCTTACATTAATATGGAACATTTGTCATAATTAATGAACCAATATTAATGTTATTATTAGCTAAATCCATATTTTACTCATATTTCATTAATTTTTACCTGATGTCCTTTAGCTGTCCCAGGATCCCTTCCAAAATACATTACAGTTAGTCATCATATCTCCTTAGGCTCCTCTTGGCTATGACAGTTTCTCAGACTCCCCTTCTTTTTTACGACCTTGACAGTTTTGAGGAACACTAGTCAAGTATTTTGCAGAATATCCCTCAACTGGAATTTGTCTTATGTTTTTCTCATGATTAGATTGGGGTTATATGTTTTGGGAAGGAAGCCACAGAAGTAGAGTGCCATTCTCATAACCTTGTATCAACGGTACATACTATCAACATGACATCACTGTTGAGGTTAACCTTGATCATCTGGCTGAGGTAGTGTTTGTCAGGTTTCTCCACTGCAAAGTTACTCTTTTCAGTCTTCCCCTCTCCCCCTCTTCCAGGCTAGTCTCTTTGAAAGGAAGTCAATATGCACAACCCACACTTAACCAGTGAGGAGCTATGCCCAGGCTCCTTGAAGGCAGAGTATCTACATAAATTATTTGGAATTCTTCTACACTGGAGATTTTTATATTCCCTTCCATTTATTTATTTATTCAATTATTTATGTATAACAGTATGGCTTTGTGGATAATTAATGTATACTTTGGGTATAATCCAATACTACTTTATTTATTGTATTGCTTAAATGGTTACTTTGGTCAGCTCTTTCAGTTGGCTACCATGTCCCTTTGACATAGCTCCATCTTTTTTTTTAGAACTTTTACTTTCTGGCACTAAAAGGTGTTCTGGCATTACAGATGCTCCTGTATATTCCCTGCCCCAGTCCTTGAATCTGCCATTTCTCCAAGGAGCCCTGGTTCCTTTTATGGGAGAATGGTATTAGAAACCAAGATCTGGCCAGTAGGTGCACTCATTGCTATTGGGGTATTCTTCCTTCTAGGCCCTCCCAGCAGACAACGTAAGGAAATGTATGTGTGTGTGCTAACCCATATATATATACACACATAACTATAAATATTTCTGTATGTAACATCTGTATCTATATTAAGCTACACGAGTTCATACTGATATCTCCAACTGTAATTCATTACCATACGGAGCTTTCTAGCCTCTTCCCCTGGATTATCTGTAAACTCCTGCTCCAACAGTGGGAAACCTGGCTCCCACAATCTGCCATCCATTCACTTGGCTCTGCAGCTCCAGTGTATACAGGTGCTGCATTCAGATTTATTAACTTGTGCCCCATGGGGGTACATAACGTTTTCCACTAGAGTACAGTGCTGATGCATAGTCCCCTCGGCATTTAAGTTTAGACTCCACTCATTTCCAAAGTTACTTGGGTCAGTACCTTTTCTCCCACCCCTGTCAGTGAGACTGTTTCATAGATTGATTGAATGACTTATTTTAAATAAATTTATTGATTTATTTTTGGCTGCGTTGGGTCTTTGTTGCTGTGTGTGAGCTTTCTCTAGTTGTGGCGAGCAGGGGCTACTCTTCGTTGTGGTGCGTGAGCTTCTTATTGCAGTGGCTTCTCTTGTTGCGGAGCATGGGCTCTAGGTACACGGGCTTCACTTGTTGTGGTGCGTGGGCTCAGCAGTTGTGGCTCATGAGCTCTAGAGCTCAGGCTCAGTAGTTGTGGCGCATGGGCTTAGCTGCTCCGCAGCTTGTGGGATCTTCCTGGACCAAGGCTCAAACCCATGTCCCCTGCATTGGCAGGTGGATTCTTAACCACTGCGCCACCAGGGAAGTCTCATGTTTCATAGATTGATAATATAGTTAGATTATTTTGTCCCATCCTTTATTCCATCTTGGGATCCTCCAATCTCCTAAATTATTTAAAAATTTTGCATATATTAAGGTTCTATGGGTATATGCATGGTATCATATATCCATCATTACGGTATTATACAAAATGGTTTCACCACTGTAAAATATCCTCTGTGCTTTACCTATTCAATCCTCCTCCCCAGTGAATCCCTACTGATCTCTGCTAATGTATTTTATGGCTCTATAGTTTTGCCTTATGTAGAATGTTCTATTAATAGAATCATATAGTTTGTAGCCTTTCAGACCTGATTCTTTCATTTAGCAATATACATTCAAGATTCATCCATGTTTTTGCTTAGCTTGATAGCTTATTTCTTTAAAAAATTTATTTGTTTTAATTGTAGTAAAATACACATAACATAAAATTTACCATCTTAACTATTTTTAAGTACACTTAGTGGTATTAAATATATTCATATCATTGTGCAATTCATCATCCATCTCCAGAACTCTTATTATCTTGCAAAACTAAAACTCTATGCCCATTAAATAATAACTCCCCATTCCTCCTTCCCCAGTCCTTGGCAACCACCATTCTGCTTTCTGTCTCTATGAATTTGACTACTCTAGGTCCCTCATATAAGTAGAATCTTACAGTATTTGTCTTTTTGTGACTAACGTATTCCACTTAACATAACGTCCTCAAGGTTCATCCAACTTGTAGTATATGTCAGAAGTCCCTCCCTTTTTAAGGCTGAATAATATTCCATTGTATGTTTATACCACATTTTGCTTATCCATTCATCTGTCAATGGACATTTTGACAGATGACACAAAAGTGTCAATGGACACTTCTCAGTGAATAGTATTCCACTGAATGGATGTTTCCCTTTAGTTTGAATTTTTTTTTTCAATTGCAGCCCTTTTACCTTATGACAGAAGCATGAATCCATGGAGGCTGAGCTGGAGGCTGATCTAAATGACAGAGACCATGATGCTTTCACCATTTCTTCTCCTTTCTGACAGTGGCTCACATCCTTGAACCAGGCTTGGGGACTCAGCTCTCTCTTAGCATGGCTTCTTTCCTAAGGTACTATAGGAGCTATATATAAATAGAGTCCTGAAGTCCTGCTCCACCAGTCCTCCAGCAATGCTTGAATCCTAAGGAGATACAGCATAGGCTCCAGCTGGGACCCCTGATGGAGAAAATGGAAGCACAAAGCAGTAGTCATTCCTTAGTGGCTGTTATAGACCAAATTGTGTTCCCTCCCCACAAATTCATATGTTGAAGCCCTAACCCACAGTGTGACTATATTTGGAGATAGGACCTTTACGGAGGTAGTGAAGGTTAAATGAGGTCAAAAGGCTGGACCTCTAATCTGATAGGACTGCTGTCCTTTTAGGAAGAGCAGAAGACGCCAAAGATCTCTCTCTTTCTGTGAGAACACAGAGGAAAGCCACGTGAGGACAGAGTGAGAAGGCCACCGTCTACAAGCCAGGAAGAGAGATCTCACCAGAAACTAAGTCTGGCACCACAGTCTTGGACTTTCAGTTTCCAGAATTGTAAGAAAATAGACATCAGTTGTTTACACTACCCTGTCTATGGTATTTTGTAATGTCAGTCTTAGCGGATTTATACAGTGGCAGAACTGCACCTAGTACTCAACCCGATTCCAATTTCAGAGTTCTTTCCATTCAGAAACATTGTGGGTTTTTTTTCTTTTCTTTTTTGATTTCTATCATTTATTTATTTTTTTAAAAAAGGCATATATGCAGAACCAGTGTTTCTCAGACAGATTGCAGTGACTGTGCTCGTGCTATCTCCTAATCCCTTTCATATCCTCTAGGATGATCAGAGAATCAGTCCATAGGTGTCCTCAGACTATAGATGTCAGTTCCCAACATTGAAGATAGGTTGTACAACATCAACATTAACAAGCCCTGATCTTCTGCTGCCATGATGGACTGAGATGAAAAGATTTCCCTGCTCCCAGTCTCTATTTTACTGAAAATAGGGAAGCTAATTTTATTTTTTAAATCTGAGGCTGTCTCATTTTTTCCTCAGATATCTGTTTTATTTTCACTGAAATTCACAAAAACAAAGTTCTAAAATAATTCCACATCAACAACAAAATTCATATTTATTAATTATTGGAGATTGTCATATTGAATTCTAAGAAGTTACAGAAACATTGCTTTTCTTTTCTTCTATTAGAGAAATATGAAAATAGAGATACTCACCTCTCCCACCCCCATGATACCAGATCACAGGACCTGAGCACTTCAGCTGTTTATAAGTTATCAATACTTTTTTGTTCAAATAAATGTAAAGTTTGATGAACCTTCCCTCCACACAATGGGAAAAGAGCAACTTTACAGTATAGAAACCTGGCAGACAATACCTCCATCAGGAGCTCAAAAGTAATTAACATCAGTAATAGGACAAACTGAAATCATGTCATCTGATAGGATACAATGTGAAGAGCATCCCATCATTTCTGTGGTATTCCTGTCAAAGATACATAACCTGAAACTAACATCTAGGCAACATCAGACAAACCCAAATTCAGAGAGGTGCTACAAAATAACTGACCTGTAATCCTCAAAACTGTCAAGGTCTGCAAGTCAAGGAGGGACTGAGGAACTTTTCCAGACTGAAGGAGATTAATGAGACATAATGAGTAAATGCAATGCATGATTCTGAACTGAATCCTTTTACTATAAAGGACAGTGCTGGGACTATTGGCCAAACTTGAATGGAATCTGAGGGATAGATGGTAGAAATGTAAACAATGTTAATTTTCTGATTTAGTTGATCTTATTGCGGTTACATAGGAGTATGCTGTTTGAGGAAATAAACATTAAAATATTTAGGTTAATGGGACATCATAATAATATCAGCAACTTGCTTTCAAATGGTTCAGGAAAAAACAGTTCTTTGTATATACTTGCAACTTTTCTGTAAGCTTGATATAGTTACAAAATAGTTTTTTTAATGTAATGACTCAGATCTCTTCCCTAACATTCAGAGTTTTAAAGTTTCTGTCCCTGATAACATCAAGCCGAAGGAATTGCCTTTACAATCTCTTAAACATCCCATCTCCCTCTCTGTTTACAGATGCCACTGTAACGTAATTCTAAATTTTGGTGAGGTTTTCTCCCACCTTCATTTCTCTTTATCTTATGTGAGGCCTCAGTGCAAAATTCATCATTATATAACTTTCATCTGCTTGAACTCCATTTTTATATATTAGCCTTTATTAAGCACTAACTATGTGCTGGCCATGTACTAAGTACTTTTTAGTACTTAACCAGTATAGCATTATCTCATTTAACCTTGATGTCTTGCTACTTCCCTCTTCACACCCCAGCCTAGAGTACCCTGACCACCCTGGGCTTTCTCTCTGGGATTTTACAAACTGCACTGGCTCTGTCTCTCTTTCCTTTCTCTTGACCTTTTAGCTCCTACTTATCCTAAAGGGATCAGCTAGAATGACTCTTTTTCCAAGGAGCCTTCCCTTAAGTCTGAGTAGGAGGCCCTTCCCTGTGCTCCTACAGAGTAATGTCCTCTTTTAACCACAGTAGTTTTACACTATATTTTAGTTTTTCTTCTCTCTTTTGTTCCCTCTTGTAAGGTAGGTAAAATCAAGGACTACATCTTCACTGATATTTCACCAAAGCTAACAGGGTATGTTACACTGAGTAGGTCCTCAAAAAAAAAACATTTATTGAGTGAATAACTGTAAGCAAGGGAGGCTAGATGACTGGTCTCTATTGAGGGTCACCTTGATGAATCCACCATAGTCTAGGGTTATTTCTCAGTGTTGCAGGTCTGAAAACACAAGTGGATCAGTATCCAGAGTTGAGCTCTCTCTTCTCCTAAAGTTAAACTTTATCACACTAACAAAATCCAATAAAGGCCTAAAGGAATCAATGAAAAGGGGCTCTCACTGACCTAACATAGAAATAATAAATAGCATATCAGAAATAATAATGATTAAATGTATTGAAACATATCAAATATATAAAAATCCATGAGTTCATCATGGTAACAAGGTAATTAGTCATAACTAAAGGCTGCTGGGGCACTAACTCATTCTGAATATTAATAAAGGATATCGATTAAATCCTGGATTTCCTTTACAAACTGAATTTTAGAGTGACCAAATTGTTACTAAGGGAAAATTCTTCTTTATAGAAGAAATTCAGCTGATAAAGGAAAAGGAATGAGGGATTCAGAAAATCACCAATTTTCAACCCTTAATAAGTCAATAGAGCTATGAAAATAATGCATACTAAAAAGTGGAAGACTGATGATATATATATATATATATATATATATAATTTTTTTCTTTTTTCTTTTTTTTTTGCGGTACGCGGACCTCTCACTGTTGTGGCCTCTCCCGTTGCAGAGCACAGGCTCCGGACGCGCAGGCTCAGTGGCCATGGCTCACGGGCCCAGCCGCTCCGCAGCATATGGGATCTTCCCGGACCGTGGCACGAACCCGCGTCCCCTGCATCGGCAGGCGGACTCTCAACCACTGCGCCACCAGGGAAGCCCTGATGGTATATTTATAAACCACTTGATCAATCTTAGTATTACCAAAAGTAGAACTATACATTATATGCCTTAAGTACACAGTGACACTTATGAAGTATTTTGCCTTAAAAAAAATAGAAAAGAAAGAAACTAAACTTAATTAAACATTTAAATGTAGCTACCAGTTTGAAGGAAATGCAAGGGATAGAGGAAAAAGTTAAATGACACCATGTAGAAGCAGTCAGCCAAATCCAGAATGTGGGACATTTTACAGAACAAATGACTTGGTTTCTCCAATAAATCAACAACATAGACTAAAGAAAACTAAGAGGCGCAATAATTTTTAAAGAATGGATTTTGTTTGGATCTTAAACCAAAAGACATGTTTTTAGTCAATTGGAAAAATGTGAATTTGGACTGGGTATTAAATGATATTTAGAAAGTATCGTTAATTTGTTACATGTGACAGTAACATAGTGTTTACATTTTAAAAAAATATCTTTATCAATTAGGGATGCAGCCTAAAGTATATATGTGTAAAATGACATTTCAGTCAGGTTTCTAGCAGAAAACAGTAGCAAGCAAATCAGGTAATTTAAAGAGAATTTAATAAAAAGGATCCTTTTCAAAGATGCAGGAAGACTGTAGGGAAACTAGAAGGGATATCCCAGTACCCCTGGACTAGTAATAACAACTGTTAACACCCCTAGGCCTAAGGGTGAGGAAAGGGTGTGGTTATCAGAACCCAGAGACAGAGAAGCCTTGTGACAAGAAGTTGTGACATTTGGTTGAAGGATACACCTGGCTGCTACAAACCCTCAGAAAGGGAGCCAGAAGAATAGTACCTCAAGGTATTAAGCTCCTGGTGATACTATCCATTAGCAGAACCCAACTAGATGCTATTGGGTAAGGAAGTCCTTATGCTATTGGGTAATGCAGTCCTTATCTGCATTCTATACAGATAAGCCTCAAGGGAATCAGAGCAGGGATGAGAGGCAGAGAAAGAGTGGACTGGGAGGGGGACACAAGAGATACCTAGGAAAAATGACAAGATGTACAGAATTTGCTTTAAAATACTCCAGCCTCCTCCCCACCAAAACTGAATAAATGAAACAAAATTGGCAAAGTATCGATAATCATTGAATAGTATATATAGTGAAAACTATATAGGAATTCACTATATATTCCCTCTGTTTTGTATGTTAGAAAATTCTCATAATTAGAAGTTAAAAAAATGATTTAGTCCCTTAAGCATGAACTATCATTTAATTATTTAACGTAAATCATATTCTTTCCTGATAGTTGAAATTCTTGTATCCTCTCTCCAAGGCTTCTTTTTCGTGGTATTAAGAAGCATGGGCCAATGTTCATTGCAGCACTATTCACAATAGCCAGGTCATGGAAGCAACCTAAATGCCCATCGACAGATGAATGGATAAAGAAGATGTGGTATACATATATACAATGGAATATTACTCAGCCATAAAAAGAAACGAAATTAGGTCATTTGTAGAGACATGGATGGACCTAGAAACTGTCATACAGAGTGACGTAAGTCAGAAAGAGAAAAACAAATACCATATGGCAACATATATATGTGGAATCTAGAAAAAATGGTACAGATGAACCGGTTTGCAAGGCAGAAATAGAGACACAGATGTAGAGAACAAACGTATGGACACCAAGGGGGAAGTGGTGGGGTGGTGGTGGTGGTGTGATGAATTGGGAGATTGGGATTGACATGTCTACACTAATATGTATGAAATAGATGACTAATAAGAACCTGCTGTATAAAAAAATTAAATAAAGTTCAGAAAAAAAGAAGCATGGGAAGTCAAATTAGTACATAACATGAAATCAGAGCAAAAGGAAAAAGACAATCTAGAGGGCTTTTTCAAACAAGCCAACTTCTGTAAAAATCTGATCTTATCCATTTTATGTTGATTCAATGAGTCCAAATTTAAAGCATTGGTGATGCCTTAAAATAATTTTAATTTATCTGCACTCTTCTTCTTCCACCATATTAAACGATATCTTCTCTATTTTTTTTTTTTTTTTTTTGCGGTACGTGGGCCTCTCACTGTTGTGGCCTCTTCCGTTGCGGAGCATAGGCTCCGGACGTGCAGGCTCAGCGGCCACAGCTCACAGGCCCAGCCGCTCCGCGGCATGTGGGATTTTCCCGGACCGGGGCACGAACCCGTGTCCCCTGCATCGGCAGGCGGACTCTCAACCACTGCGCCGCCAGGGAAGCCCTCTTCTCTATTTTTTTTTTAAATCCTCTCTTGACCCATGTAAAGCAAGGCTAATAATATCCAATGTTTGGCACAAAGTAGTGCTCAATAAATATGACATATTATTATAAGATTGTGTTATTGAGGCAGACTGTGTCTTATTAATGCCTGTGGCTCAACAAATATTTTTTTTAACTGAAATTAGAATTAACAGGAAGATAGGGAATTCCTTGGCAGTCCAGTGGTTAGGACATGGTGCTTTCACTGATGGGCCCAGATTCAATCCTTGGTTGGGGAACTAAGATCCCAAGCAAGCAGCATGGCACAGCCAAAAAGATAAGGGAGGAAGGGAGGGAGGGAGGGAGGAAAGAAATAAAGGAAGGAAGGAAGGAAACATATTACTGAGATAGAAGCAAAAAGTTCTCACAAAAATTTAACTGATTATATGTGACAGAGCACTAGATAAGTATCTTCCATTTTAGGATCCACTGATTGCTATGGACCTCTTTAAAGTTATAGTTTGGGTTTCCTCTCCACATAGGAAGCAGTGTATATAATAATAAGACATAACTGTTTCATATTATATTTAAATAATTCATGGCAAAGATTATAGAGACAGTCGCATTATAAATTTAGGACTTCATTTCTAAGAATCACCACTCAAAATAACTGATAATTTGTGATGGTTACACAACTCTGTGAATATAATAAAACCACTAAATGGTACACTTTAAAAGGGTGAATTTTATGGTATGTGAATTACATCTCAATAAACATCTGTAATAACTCTTTGCAAAGCACTTCATCTGTATTCTCATTCGATCTTCACAACAAAACCCTAAATTAGTTATTTACCATAATATTATGATGAGGAAACTGAAGCTCAGAGAAGTTTAATGATTTAACAATTTCCTCAAGATCTCACAGTAAGCATAGCGTAAGATGCAAACCCTCATTTTCAAATGCTAAATCCAGTGCTTTCACCAAACCTAGTATTATGTACTTCCTGCCTCACAGAAACAGGATATCTCTGTAATGCACAGAAGCAAAGTGGTTAAAATGGGGCCAACATTGCTGAGGAAGCCAGACTCTTCTAATCTTCCAACCTATGGAAGAGTCGTTCTTCCTAATGAAGACACTGGTCTTAGAACTGGAATTTTGAGATCTGGGTTTGCAAGACGCAGCTCTGTCACCCATACCAACAAACATTTATGTTGAAGGAAATGGGGTGGATTAATTAGTGATTTCTTGTTTCTGAAAACAGAGATTCATGTGATGTGAAATAATCACAAGTAACTAATTGGGTTTTTTTGGCCTTGTTCTTTAATTGCAAGAACTACCAAAATCCTTTTAATGACAATGTATATTATAATGTTATTAAAATTTCTAATCGAAGTCCAAAAGGCTAGTTTTCTACATGGCTTGTGCTAGTAAAAGTGAATTATCAGCAGAGCAGTAAACAAAATATATTCACATTAACGAAAACTCACGTGACTTCTAGTAAAGGGGAGCGACAAAAGCGTTACACTCACAGGATTGATTTAAAAGCAACCTCTTTCAACAGCGGTGAGCAAACAATAGTTTTAATTTACTCAATTCTTTCCTGGTCAGGCACCAACACAGGAAAGAAGAAAGGACTTCATCTTTCTACATAGTTTGTGTGTTTTCTGAAAAAATTTATATTTTTTAATTCAGAGAATACCTACTGGCACCACAGAAAACTTGGGAGTTACGAAGAGAACTTTCATTAGTTATTAGACGGCTTCCCTGGTGGCGCAGTGGTTGAGAGTCCGCCTGCCGATGCAGGGGACACGGGTTCGCGCCCCGGTCCGGGAAGATCCCACATGCCGCGGAGCGGTTGGGCACATGAGCCATGGCCGCTGAGCCTGCGCGTCGGGAGCCTGTGCTCCGCAACGGGAGAGGCCACAACAGTGAGAAGCCCGCGTAACCGCAAAAAAAAAAAAAAAAAAAACGCTCTTTCATTAGTTATTAGAGGACAAATTGAGACTGGGAAGGAAAGCTGAGGAGAATTAGCAAGAATGACAGGGACGGAGTAAAGGGACAAAGTAGGTAATTAAATAGTTAATCCCACTAAGGGGACTGTAAGTAAAGAAAAAATATGGGAGACCTCTATAAGTTAATGATCACTCAAGAAAGCAGGTCTGCTTAACCACGAAACCAAGCAGGCTTGCATAGCAACCGAAGCAGGAGACATGACCCAAAACAATAAAACAATGGTGGCATGAGACTCACATCCTGCCCAGTGAACTCAGTAAGTTAATGACCCCTAGGACATACTCTCTGCACACATAAAAAACAATACTTTATGGAAAAGTGACATTTCAAAGTGACAGACCCTCACTGTACTGAGACCTGAAATAATTTTTCCATAGTGCCATGACAGTCCTGGCTTGACCATGTAGGGACAAGAAAACTCCCCTGCCCAACCTGCAGGAGGAGCTGATGATGGAAGCTTGACGTCTACTGAAGAATGAGGAAGAAGGCGGTTTTCTCCCCCCCTCCCCACTTTTCCTTTGATTATAAAACTGTAGCCCACTAAGTTCTCAGGGCACAGCATCCTCTCGCCTGCCCACTTGTAAGCCTCACAAACATCCTATTCTAATAAATCACTTCTTATCTACCACTTCGCCTCTGGCTGAATTCTTTCCGTGCCGAGACATAAAGGATCCGAGCTCCTTGGAGCCCCCCAGAGATGCCACCTAGTGGTGTCAAGAACACCTTCCAAGCGCTCTATCACTTGAAGCTCGGGCTAATTATTCCTCTCATTTTGGCTCTTCTCTCACTTCTCTCCAGCCCTCAGAAATGTGGACTTGTGTTTCAGCAGAGCCCAGGGGAGGCAGAACTGAGGCTGGAGAGTGCTAAGGAATTTGCACCCCTCTCCCCCAACTAAACCATGACACCCATTCCATTGGCAGAAAATCACGACAGGTGCAAGGTATGAGGAATCTCAGACATTCCCTCCCAGCTGCACCCACAAAGGGCCGCCCAAGGTGGGCGAGCTGTTGGGAGTGGGGGGCGGTGGCAAGACGTGCTCTTTCAACTTCAGCCTAGCACTTCTTGAACACTTCCTGTCTGCCAGGCTCTGTGCTACTTGCCTTCCATGCTTTTTTAAAACAAATCGATGAGGTGGGTCGTCTGACCCACAACTCTACGAGGTAAACGTCACAGGCAGGTGAAAAAAACTAAGGCTCAAGGAGACCCAGTTGCCTGCCCTTCTTCACACAGGTCAAGCCCTGGTTCGCTCTGAAATCTACTCCCCGCAAACCACCACCCAGCCCCACCCCCGACCTTCGCGCTGCACCTCCGTCACTTCCCGTCTTCTCAGTCGCCCCATAAATTAAAAACGAGGTGGTTGGCCGAGGTGAGCTTTAGCGGTCTTTCCAGCTTGCCGGCTTTACAGTTTTAGGAGCGGGGAAGGAAAACCCCTCAAGGTTCCCACGTCAAAGCACCTGTCCAAGCGCAAGGGGCGCGCGCCCTCCCGCTTAGCACTGGGAGAAGCGCGCCCGGCGTCGCCAGGGGTCCGGCGGCCCCAAGCCTAGCCTCTCGCAAAGGCGCGCGGGCCGCCGCGCGCATGCGCAATGGCCTCCGGACGCGCGCCTTCCCTCCACTCCCTGCCCCACCCGCGCCTGCTTCCAGTCCCAGAGGGAAGCGGCGAGGGCGTGTGCTTGTCCGGCTCCTGCTGACCTTTGGCCCCTCAGCCAGTGCCCTCGCAGAGCTGTCCTCGTCGCCCCTCCTCCCCGGCTCTGGTAACAACACCCTAGCTCAGAGCCGGGGAGGGGAGGAGCCTTTCGCGTAGCGTCCCCGGTGCCTCCAGTAAGCCTAGAGTCGGCCCGCCCCGAGGGGCGTGAGGGGGCGGGGCTGAGGACTTAGGACTCCGGCCCATAGACCGCCTCCTGCCGAGCCAGAGCAGGCGTCCCAGTCTGGTGTTGAGAGAGCCATGACGGCGCTGCGGGGGCTCTGGCCCGAGATGCAGGACACCTGTATCTCGCTGGGGCTGATGCTGTCGATCGTGCTGTTCATGGGGCTGGCCCGCGTGGTCACCCGGCAGCAGCTGAACAGGCCCACTGCCCACGCCTTCGTCTTGGAGTTTCTGGCCACGTTCCAGCTCTGCTTCTGCACCCATGAGCTGCAACTGCTGAGCGAGCAGGAACCCCTGCACCCCACCTGGCCGCTGACGCTAACCTACTTCTTCTCGTTGGTGCATGGCCTGACTCTGGTGGGCACCTCAAGCAACCCGTGCGGCGTGATGATGCAGATGATGCTGGGGGGAATGTCCGCTGAGACGGGTGCGATGAGGCTGTTAGCTCAGCTGATTGGTGCCCTGTGCAGCAGATACTGCATGGGCGCCCTGTGGAGCCTGGGACTGACCAAGTATCACGTCAGCGAGAGGAGCTTCGCTTGCAGGAATCCCATCCAAGTGGACTTGCCCAAAGCGGTCATCATAGAGGCCGTCTCCTCCTTTATCTTCCACAGCGCTTTGCTGCACTTCCAGGAGGTCCGAACCAAGCTTCGTATCCACCTGCTGTCAGCACTCATCACCTTTTTGGTCTATGCAGGTTTGTTATTCCCACAAAACACTTGGCATGTCCGGAGCTTCTATGACTTGAGGCTCTAAGTTCTTTGCCAAGATACATTTTAAACCATTATGCCTCTGTGAAGTCAATATTGGTATCTCCGTAATTCTAATCATTTTGCAGCTCATTCTTTACCGATAGGGTCGAAATATTGATCCTCCATTCAGTGTTTTTTTTTTTTTTTTAACACCCAGAGAAAGCCACTTCTGTGCTGAAACTGAGATCGTGTGAGATATTGCCAAGGGTTCAAATATCCTACAAAGGGATTGTTGTAATGGTAGAAAGGAAAGATAACATCAGCTACCTCTTGCCAACTTGGTATAGATCCTTTCTGAGACTCTCACTGAAACATGATCCTGGGTGTCAAAAGTTCCTTCCAATTTAAAGCACAAGCTACCTGATTGGTTAGTAGTAAGAGTGGGAAGTAGAAATTCTGTAGTTCTATTTCTTAGTTCTTTTTCTACAAAATTACTTAAAATCATTTATCTCCTTAATAATTCATCTTGAGTTATAAGTGAATTTTTAATGGCCTATCAAGAAAGATGTGTTTTAAAATCAAAACGTGCTTGAAATCAAAGACGCTTTTTAAAAACTAATAATTCTTGAGAATCTGCTGATTTCTCGTAAACCATTTGTTCACCTTGACAGATCTCAGATTTAGTGGATAATCTGAATATTCCAAATGGGACAAGAAAATCCAAAAAACAAAAGTTTGATGATGAAGTGTGTTATTTTAAATGATCACAACAAAATATTTCATTAGGACTATATCTGAATTCTAAGATGTTTTGGAGGCAGGAATCTAATAAAAGGAATTAGTAGTAAGAGTCAGTCTTCTGCCCACTGAAAGGGAAACTATGAGTAGACGCAAACCTCAAGATAAGGAATTTTAAACATATGCTTGACTTCCTAGGTAGAAATGAAAGAATTTCCAATCCATTTCAACTTCTTTAGATCTAGTACCATTTTTTTTGTAGAGGCAGATGGAAATAAATGGTATAGGAGAGAAGGAAGGATTTATGCATATTTGAGGGGTTGGTGAGTAGTTGCTTATTAAAGTTTTAGGTTTGGGCCAAAGCAGAAACATCCCTTGAAAAAAGTTATGCCACAATTTAGCTCTGTACTTATATAATTAGAAGTGGTAAACATTTAAAAGATGTTTTAAGTTAATAAAATGTTATACACAGTTCCTCTTCCCTCTCTTGATTATCTTTAAATTGGTATTCTTCCTATTTTTGTATTTTTAATACATATTTATGATTTCATAATAATACTGTATATATTAGCCAATACCTATTTTATAAGTGACACAGATTTTGAGAGAAGAAAAACAAGATAATAATTGAAGTTATACATAAATATAAGGAGAGTTATTAGAAAGAACCCATAAAATAACAATTTAAGGTGTTCAAAAACACTGCTCTTTTTCTTCCCCTCACACTATTGACATCGACATTGCTGAAATGAAGACACTAATTGGTAGAGGAGGAGGAGAGAGTGAAGGGATCACTACAGCAGTGGTTCTCAACATTCTCTCTGCGTTACAGTCACCTAGGGAGTGTTTTAAACATAACCATATCTGGGTGCCAAGATTAAGATTTAATTGCTGTGGGAAGGGGCCTAGGCAATAGTAGATTTAAAATTTTCCCAGGTGATCCCAATATGAACCACTGCTCCAGTCTAGACTTTGCTGGCCATTTCAGTAGCCACTACTCACATATGGTTATTTAGGTATAAATCAACTAAAATTAAATATTTACTTCTTCAGTTGCTATAGCCACATTTCAAGTACTCAATAGCCATATGTGGCTAGTGGGTACAATATTGGGCAGTGCTGGAGGCTGTTGGCAGGGACAGAACCTAACAATTATTTAGCACTGTTACAGAAATTGATACCCTATTACGATCTTCCTTTTCTGCCAATATAAGGGAGATAAGAATATTCATTGGGCAACATGCCAAGCATGTAGGAAATTTATATGAGTTATCCTAGTTAATCCTTACAGCAACCCACTGATGAATACATTATTCCCATTTTTATGTAAGTGAGGCTCAGAAAAGTGAAATGACCTGTCCAAGGTCACACAGCTAGAATGTGCTGGAACCATGGTTTAAACTGACACTAAAGCTTATACTCATTTCATTATCAGCATTTCTACAGCATATTCCTCAAAAGTAACAAAAATATATACATACAATTGAATATTGTTCAGCCATGAAAAGGAATGAAGTTCTGATACATACTACGATAGGAATGAACCTTGAAAACATTATGCTAAGCAAAATAAGCCAGACACAAAGGGACAAATGTTATATGACTCCACTTATATGAAATATTCAGAATAGGCAAATTCATAGTCAGAAAGTAGAATAGAGGTTACCATGGGCTGGGTAGCAGGGAGGAATAGGGACTTTTTGTTTAATGGGTACAGAGTTTCTGTTTGGGGTGATGGAAAAGTTTTGGAAATAGTGGTGATGATTGAACCTTGTGACTGTAATTAATGCCATGAATATACACTTTTAAATGGTTAAAATGGCATATTTTATGTTATGTATATTTTAGCATAACTTAAAATAATTTAAGTTACAAAAGGATTCTGTTGCCAAGTAAATTTGGCAAACACTGGATTAAACAGATTTTCTAATTTAAGACTTCACAGAGCCTTTACTATGCTACTGTTTATTGTGAAACTCCAACAAGAGAAGCATGTGGAACACAGTTTTTCAAACTTACGGAATCCTTTTGTCTAGGAGTGTGTAGCAGAAGAGAACATACTTTGGGAAGTGCTGCGCGAAGCCGTGTCACTCCCCATTTTTTCTATGGATATAAGTCATAACTTTAGATCAGTTATTCTAAATAGAGTGAACTGTTTGGGGACTAGCTGAGTGTGTGTCTTACCAGGCAGAGGTGAGGCTTTTGTAGGAAGGAGTTAAGAATGGATAGGGAAGGAAAGTCAGGGGAAGCATCTGCTAAATCAGGCATGGTTACAAGTTACTTTGATATGTCTTTCTCTCTTTTTTTTTTTTAAACTTCTAAGATACTATTAGTACTGGTTTGGCTAAGTTGCATGCTGGGATATTTCTTTAATCACTTGCATTTTGAGGACCCTAATACAGGTCACATCAAAAGAACTGATAATTTAAGATTACAGAACATAACTGTCCAGCAGCATAGCCACAGGCTCCTTGGATAGCCAATGATCAAGCATCTCATTGTGTATTTATTGATTTAGCACCCTGCACTTTGATGTGCAGATGGAGGCCACTGATGTCATTACCACTTATCATGTATTTATTGACTTCCCAAATAAAGTAAAAAAAACTGTGATTTATTAACATATTAAAGCTATAAAACTATTAATGCAAATTTCAAGCAAATCTTCCTTAATTTAGGTTTTGGGAGAATTTGGTTCAATGACCAGGGTAAGAGAGAACTGCATTCATTTTTAAATTAATTACATATTGGGAAAAAAATCTGTTATTTTACATATCCAAATAGGCTGTCTTTATTACTGTACCCTGTTCATTTCCTTTGTAGAATTTTTAAATTATATACTTGTTTTCTGATGTAATGCCTGTCTTCCTCCACCAGACAGTAAGCTTTATGAGTAGAGAGACTAAAATTGTTTTATTCATTATAAGTTATAACTAGGACTTAGCATGGTGTCGCCTGTTACAAATAAATACTCATTATTTTTAGAATGAGTGAATGAATGAATTAGCAAATACTCTATTCATTTAAAAATAGAAAGAAGTAATACATATCTGGGTATTCCATATTTTATGTCTAAGAGCTTTCAAAATAAGCCTAATATATTGTTTGAAGTAACTGCATTTTTACTTCATTTCATTACTCCATTCAGGAGGTTTTTGTATCCTTCTAAGTCACGAAGAATTTGGGTAAGATTATTTGTCAAAGGAGAAGGGAACTAAGTCCTTTACATATGTTTATTTTTAATCAATAACCATATGAAACAGGTGCCAATTTACAAATGAAAAACAGCTTCAAACAAAGGTCCAAAACTTTTTTTTTTATCATGCCAGTATAATATAGTGGTTAAACACACAGCCTTGGAGTTGGACTGTGTCCATAGGAGAGATAATTTAGGTCTCAGTTTCCTCATCTTTAAAATGGAGAATAACACTACCTATCTCTTCAGACTATGATGAAGAATAATGTATTCCAAGTTCTTCCCAAAGTAACTGGCACAAATGTTCTGGTCACTGGAAAGGCCTAGCTTCCATTATAAATTAGTTAATTGACATTCTAGCTTTCACACGAGTCTTACATGATTTTAACTAGTGTCATTCTGTCACAGAGAATTTGATTCCCTTTAGGAGTACTGAGAAACATTAGTGCCTATAATTATCAGATTTGGGACTCAGTCTTTGTGGTAATTTCACCAAGGTCATACTGTCTTCTAAAACTCTTGGCAGTCAGCCAGCTGGATCTCCCTGTTGATACCTCTTCTTCAACATGTTATGGCTTCTCCCCTCCAGACATCAATAAATAGTAACTCATTTTTCAAAGCCATTTTCTGTAAGTTCTGTGCCTGATGGATGATTCTTACTTTTTAAATAATTCACATTTAATTACACAATACATGAATGTGTTATTTTTGTAAAAAATGGAAATATTACCAATGAGACTTTTTTTTTTTTCCAATGAGACTTTTAATTGCCATCCTTCATGCCTGTCCCCTCTCCTTCCCTGCCTACTCTTCTCACCAGTGTAGTCCTCTGTGTGTGCATATGTGTCCTTCCAAATTCTTATGTGCATTTATTATACGTATAGATAGGACCCTATAGAAACTATTATATGTGTTCATGTTAACATGAAAGGTATCATACTTTACTTTCTGCAGTTTGCTTTTTTTAGTGGTGTGGTTCAATGTTATCTTGGAGATCTATATTAGTAAAGAGATTTCACTTATTTCAGTACTGAGTGGTATTCCAAATTAATAACAAAGTTGTATATTTAGCTACCTTCTTCTGAATGGACATTTAGGTTTTTCCCAGTTCATTGCTACTATAAATAAACAACCTTATGTGTGTCTACTAGTATACAAGTACCAGTAGTTCTCTAGGACAGTGGTTTTCAATGCGACAGTTTTGCCCCCCGCCCCCCCCAGGGGACTTTTGGCAATGTCTGGAGACATTTGTGGTTGTTACAAGGTGGGAGATGGATGTGCAACTGGCATCTAGTGGGTGAAGGCTAGGAATGCTGCTAAAAATCCTACAATGCAAAGGACAACTCCCAACAAAGAATTACCCAGTCTAAAACATCAAAGCCAATGCCACATTTTGGGCCTTTTGTTGACACAATGGATTTCTGAATCAGTTAACTTATCCTTAAAATAACAGTAATTTATTATTTTTCATGACTTTGTGGATTAGATAGGAAATTCCTGAGATCATATAGCTGGACAGTTAGTATGTCTGAAAGAGCCAAGGTGCTTCACTCGTCCAGCAGTTGGTACCAACAGCAATCTAAGATGCCTCAGTTTTCTTCCCTGTGGCCTCTCATCCTCCAGCTCACTTACATGGTCAGGACATTGTTCCAAGAGAGTAAAAAGTGGAAACCGACGATGGCTTTATTGAGACCTGAACCTAGAATTCACTCAGTGTTGCTTCTCACATTCAGAATTCACATAGCATCACTTCTGCTGCATTCTATTTGTCATTGCAAGTTGCAAAGCCAATCCATATCCAAGACAGGAGAATAGACTGTACCTCTGGGTAGGAGGAGCAGCTTCTACCAAGTCACACTGAGCAGAATTGGTGATGTAAGGGTTAGAAGATAAGTGTGAAGTAGTTGGAGTTTTAGAATGGTATAAAACCGACTGACAGTGTTCTCAGACCTAATGGAGATACCAAAGACCTAATGGGAAAACTGAAGCAAACTAATTATGAGGGCAATGATTCAGTCTATTTTTATTGATAAATGCCGAAAAAAAATCACAGGTCACTTATATTATCACCGCACATATTACATTATATTTTATTAAAAAGATCTGTGTGAATCCTTATATTTTTATCCATGGTGTCCAGAGCATAAGAACTCAATAATTTTTTGTGGAATTAAGCTGAAATGACCACATGCCAACCAAACAATTCTGTTGGCCCTTGGCAATTGCAGGTTTAACATTCCAAGATTTGACTATTCAAGAGTGGTCCTGAAGGTCCATGATGTGATGTCATTTATAATTGCTGAGGCATAAATATGAATCATGCTGTGAGGCTGGTATGCTAAAAAGGACTCTTAGCCATGGAGTGAACTCAGTTCAGTGTCAACATCTTTACCTCCACACAGCTTCAATGTTTTCAGCCTATCAGGAGTGAAATCTCATTAGTGAAATCTTATGAAAGGGTCTCTTAATTTCCAATTTTACTTCACTGCATTTTATAAAGACAATTAACATGCTATAGTGGCACATGTCCACGTAAAATTTGTGAAGATCTCCGGATCCGTAGCTGTGGCTGAGTCGGAGGCAGACAAGTGTGCCCAAGCTTCCACATGGAACCACCACCAGAAATGTCTCTATCTCAGGGGTACAATTAGAATATGTTTTGAAAAGCTGAGCCACAGTTCAGCTGAGTACCACTGGACAGGCAGTCCAACCTCTTTTGCCTTTCCTTACTTGCTGTGTAGCCAGAACTATAAGCTCCTGGGCCCCATCTCAGAGAGAGACCCTGTGCAGAGCTGGACCATGAATCCTGAAAAGTAGTCAACAGTTAGAATTTGTGCTTATCTTTCACGACTACTCACTTTTTTTTATTTTTAAAAATTCTGTAACCACTTTATTGAGATATAATTCACACACTACTCAGTCACTTCTTCAGGGCTCTGCTGCCAAGTAAAAATGGAGTCAATGATAATGCTGTGGTCCATTTTTTGTTTTCAAAGCAAAGGTACTTCTGCTCAAGAGGATCTTGGGGTATTGTACCCATTTAAAATGTTTAAATGTACTTTCGTCTTATCTTTATTATTATTCACTCATTTAAGTTGATGAATGTTAAGAAGGGCAGCCAAATCTCCTGTTTTACAAAACTGTAGGAACAATAACAGAGCAGGTTAACTTTCAATGTGCATTTTATAATATACTATAGGAAAAGCATTGGATTAAAATTCTTAATGTCCTTTGTCCCCCCACCCCCACTTTTTTGCACCTGGCATATTATAATCTATAATCTATTTTTATCCTCTATGCCAGGTGATTCTGCAAAGGAAGATTACAGAATAAGAATACTTAAATACCTAAAATGAAATAGTTACATTTAGTAATCCCTGTATTTCTAGTTGCAAGAAAATGTAAGATATATGGTTTGGTATCATTCTGTTTAAAATGTATTACAGGAGGAAGTCTAACAGGAGCTGTATTTATTTCTAGTTGCAAGAAAATGTAAGATATATGGTTTGGTATCATTCTGTTTAAAATGTATTACAGGAGGAAGTCTAACAGGAGCTGTATTTAATCCAGCTTTGGCACTTTCACTACATTTCAAGTGTTTTGATGAAGCATTCCTTCAATTTTTTATAGTATATTGGCTGGCTCCTTCTTTAGGTAAGCATATTTTTATTTAATATAATTAAAAGATTAGAATATTTTAAATATGATATGGAATGTCACTGTAACATGTCAATTTCCAAAGCCAGAGTAGGGACAGAAAAGAAAAAAGGTAGGAAATGTTATGCCTGAAGTAACATTTTATTTTGTGCAGTATCCTTTAAAACTGTTTTTATCTTCAAAGAAACAAATTACCTAGTTAAGGGTAGTCAGTTTGAGGTCTGATACCCCTTTAAGAAGCCCTCAGATATGAGGGCAAAAAAATGAGGAGTAATTACTTCCTTTAAAAACAATCTTTTTTTTTTGGCTAAAGGAATTTGTTTTTTTCAAGTTTGTGAGCGCCAAATAAAATACTATTTAGTTCATTTGACTCATTTTACAGAAGGGCATCTCATGAAACAATGCAGAACTATAATAAATGTAGTTTTAAAATTTTCCACAAGTTGCATTCCTGTTATCTCTATCTGGATCAGATATGTAAAACTCCTCTTTTCAGGTAGGTCAAATAACATAAAAAAGTTATAAAATAACTGTAATCGTGATATGCATTTCCTTATGTAAGTTATCAGCATTTCTTGATTTTGTTTAGTCATCTGTTTTAAGCCTGACTATAATTCATAACTATAAATGAATATGAGGATAGCTGGCCTTCTGTTAGTTCATCCTTCTTTTTATCCGGTTTGCATTTTGTTTCTTGTTGCTCATTTCTTTAAAAAAAAAAGGGGGTGGGGAGGAGGGTACTTATAGGAGAGAACACAGGCATAACAGGTTTGAATAGCCATCATACTTCACTCCTTCCATTCCTTCCATTCGTTTCATTTAGGAATTTTCCTCACATTTAGTATCTATTATGCTCAGCAATATCTATAGGCCTAAACATGAAGAATATCAGAGAAAACCTGTATTTTAAAATGCTAATAATGGTAGCTTTTTCTCATCTATTGATTACTAGTATTTTCCAGTAAGTTCTTTAAATTTTCTCTGCTCTTAATTTTTAAGAAGTAAAAAAGGTCACTGAAGTTCATGAAGAAGTTAAAAATATCACTAATTGGACTGGTCTACTGAAGTTTTTATATGGAAAAATTCTCTTAATATGTCTTATTTGAAATGAACATATATTATTAACATTATATATTTGTTAATGTGCTCCAACTACAATTTTAACAGTAGGCCCATGATACTAAGGAATTATGTCATTCACTACTTGAAAAAAAACTAAAAAGTAGGCCTTTCCAAAAGAATTTTAAAAGAAAAAAGAAACAGAAGTCATTGCCATTCTCTGTAAAAAGACCATGACTTTTTTTTCATTAAACACATTTTCTAGCCTAAATCACTTGATAACTTTTTCCTGGAAGAACATACTGGAAAAAAGTCTCATGACAGAAAGGAGAAATCACTTCTGCCCCTTTAGCAAATATACAGACCAGACAGTAGTAGGGTAGGGAAAACAGTATATTCTCTTCATGACAGTGTGGGGCAAACAGGAAGAGAACATTACTTGTTGCCGTTACCAAAACATTTTAAAGAACCACTTATCCAAAAAACAATCCAAATATGTAAATGAAAAACAAATATACTTTTATTTCTTTACTTCCTATCCAAGGGATCTTTTAAAAATGGGATTGGGATCAAACTTTTCTGCAATTATGTATGGCCCTAATTAGCCTGTTGAAAATATACATTCAAAGATTCTTCCTTTGTTAACCTAAGGATCTCCTAGCTTTTTCTAAACAGACCCAAATAAAATTTCTGTTCTAGTTTTTCATTTAAAGAGCCATATTCCTATACTGCTTTCAGAAGTTTGTGAATGAGAAACAATATAGAAATAATTCGATAGATGTGGATAAAAGACATGTGACTAAATGACAGTTTTTAGAATACTGAATTCTGGCTTGCCACTGACTTTTGTCATACACTGAAATTACATTCCCATTGGGAAAAGAAATGGCCTCAAATGAAATAAGGTCACTATTAAACTCAAGAAGGATAAGAAAAATAAATTTTATTTTTACAAGAGTCATTCAAAGAGCTAAGTAAGAGATGAGGAGTCAAAGCAAACAAACACTAGGCAGTGCCACAGAGTGCGACAGAGGAGAGTAATTGCGAGATACCTATCTTCTTTCCCTTCTTGACCAAGCAGGGAACAAACTATTCTTGGAAGACATGGTCCTTGTTCTTTCTTGTTTCTCTTCATAGCAGAGATAATTATAATTCCTTTAATGGGCCCTGCCATCTTCCCCAATTAATGTTAGAAATGTGACTATAAGAATGTATATAGAATTAATTCTCTAGCTTACACATTTCATATAATAAAAATCTGCAAATTCTATTTGCTTCTATGAAACTGCAACTCCATTTTTAGAAAGTTTTAAATGTAATGTCTTATTTTCTAGCTGACTTTATAAAGAAAATGTCAAATTTTGTGGATTTATTAACAGACTGTTTCTGACTTTTAAAAAAATCTGAAGCCTTTGTTTGCAAATCAGATTCATCTTTCAAAAATATGTTAAGCTATCCAAATGCTAGTCAAACCTTAAGGTTTCCTCTTGTTAGCAAACAGGAGTAAACTATCAAATCTGCATGTGACAAAAACACATTCTTAATCTAAGTTTAAACTGATTTAGAGCTTTAAGCCTACATACCTTCAGATAAAAACATTAACCACTGCAGACTTCTCTGTTAGACAGTGATTTGAGTCCTGTGCCTAAATCTCCTCTGTCCCTATTTCCCACTGAAAAATTTTAAATCTTAAAAAATGTTTTTTAAAAAAATCACAGTTTACATATATATACATATATATATATGCTAGTTTAGATTTATCTGGCATGACCTCAAAAATGAAGATTTGCTAATATGTGATTTTTTTAAAAACATATTTAAGATTTAAAACGTCAACTGAAGTTTTCTTTCAGATACTCTGCTTATTAATACAGCTCTAAAAGCTATTAATCGTTGAGACTAAAATGGAGACACAAGTCCAGAGTTTCTCACTCAGCAAGTCAGTAATGAAGCCAGAACTAGAACTCCAGATCTATTTTATTTATCCTTTGAATTCATTGTTTAGATCCTACTGGTTTTTCCAAGTACATACTGTTTTTAAGGATTCATCGTTGAAGAAAAATAATGTGACAATATTATATTTTAAAATACCTACATGTTTCATGTAGAACTGATGTAGCTAATTCTCTTAAACATAGCTCTACAAATCTCTAGGTATGTAACTGTATATAATCTTAAATTATAACCACTGAATGATTATTAACTTCCTTAGGGATTGTTTTGTTTTTACTGTACTTTTCTTTCAGGTATATTGCTGATGATTTTGATGTTCAGTTTTTTCCTTCCATGGCTGTATAACAACCACACAATTAATAAAAAGGAGTAACTATTCTAAAAGACTCAGACTAAGTTTCAGGACAGTCAAGATGGATGTGATAAAGATTTTATCACCTAATATTCACACACTGGCTGCACTGGAGTCGTCAATGTTATCTTCCTTTGAAGAAACTGCCTTAGAGTTTTCATCACTGGGACTTAAAAAAAATTACTGTGAAAATGAGGTATCCTGTGTTTTTCAGTTAAGACTTGTTCTTTTAAGCGTGTATTAAATGCTGCTAGAAAAGACTCTTTAAATATAAATCTCAAGTGATAATTGTTAATTTTGATGAAAAAGAAATTGAGTACAGTGTGAGAAGGGAAGGGAAGGTGATGGTAGGACCAAGAAAGAGTACGTGTATCATGTGTCACCTGAATGAACAAGATTTTTAACCAAAGTTCAAACAGTCATGCTTACAAAACTGGAGAGAGGATACTTTTCAGCCACTACCTCACACAGTGATACCATCAGCAGTGTCATCTTTCAATAGGAAAGTTGCTTTTGGAAGTAGATTATATACCTACTCATACTCAAGGGGGTTCCTGAATTTTAAATATATTCTAATCTAAAATATTTTCTCTAAATAGACAATCTCACTAGCTTTAGGCAAACTGTCATTCTTTAGTAGAATAAAGCACTCATACGAGGTGTAAGCTTTTCACATTCTCATCGGACTAAACAGCTACCTTATGAAGTAGGCAGGGCATGTATTTTTAATCTCCAGTTTACAGATAAGGAAACGAAGTCTAGAAGGGGGTTTACTGCTTTGCCCAAGGTCAAATACAGCCAAATACCATCTTTAAACTTCTACTTCAATACAAAAAAATATTCTCCGTCATCATTAAGACTAAAGGAAAATTGAAGATTTTAAAGAAACATTAAATACTTTATAATGTTACAATCTGTTTAGGAATTAACAGCGGTTTTTTTTAGGCTTAAAGAACCTTCAAGTTTTCCTCTATTAGAAGCTTTCTTTTATTGTATGTCTACTTTTTATTAAAAGTTCAGATGATAAAAGTATGTTTCTCTTCAAAGGAATTCCATTATCAGAGTTAAAACTGAAAGCAAAAAAAAAAGCGGGGTGGGGGGGCGAAATAAGATCTGTTTGAGTAATAATCAATTAAGCAACTGATAAACTGCCAGGTGATCTAAGTGCTGCTTGGTGATCAGCCTGTGATAGTCACTCCCTTTACACCTGCAGACTGAACCAGACTGCTGCAGGCTACCCAACAAGGCAGCCAGTTTGACGGTCATGGACTTTTGACTCTTGAACTTAGGAATACATACCGTAGTATTTTCTATTTTAAAAAGCAGAGTTCATAAAATTGCAACAATGGCTAAATGCAGTCTCTGACTTGTTTTATTTGGCCTGCACAGTATTTAAAACAAAATAACAAGCTAGTTATTTTAAGCTTTTAAACCACACAAAAATCCATAATTCTAGCTTCTCTTGAAAAAAATCAAAAGATCAGTCAATATTAGGCCTGACTTCTGCTATTACAAGCACACAAAATGACTGGTCCCTTTAAAATAGTCCCTTTGCCACTCCCTATGTCTCTTCCAAACATGAAGCTGAATTTCACTTATTATTTCATGGCTGTTTTTCTTATAGGAATTTTTTTTTATTCATGTCTCTTTATCATGAGACTGTGGTTTAAGAAAATTGAGTATTAATTTGTGAAAATGCCCAGCCCTCTAAAATGCACTTGTCAGAATTAGAGGTTGTGACTTCTGATGACACGGCTTCCCCTGCGGTCCTCTCAAATGGTAGCTTAGCTGTTTTCTCTATCACACCCCTTGATACCACTGGGCCTGGAGATGGAACAGGTCCCTTTCTCCTCATCTATTCTCTGCTCCCCCCATTAAAAACATGTCATCAGACCATGCCACCTTCTACCTGGGTACTTCTTATTGCAGTTATCTACTGTACAGTCCCCTCAATTCCCTCTTGATCCTTTAGGAATTTAGTTCCTGTCTCACTCTCACTCTCCACAACACTACTCCAGCTGTATTTGTTGGTGATTTCAATACTTACAAAGACGATCCTTCCAATATCTTGGCCTCCCAGTTCATTGGCTGAACTTGAAAGGCTCTTCAATAATTTTTCCCTTCTCTTCTGCCTCAACTACAACTTTGGTCATACCTTGAGCTTGTCATTACCAATAACTCAAACTCTTCTCTGATCTCAAATACCTCATTCCCCAACCACTAACCCCTCTCTCCAGCTCACTCGCCCTACTATCTCATCTCCAATGATCCTCTGAACCCCCACGGGGAACTTCTGTCCACCGATACCACCACGTTTTCACATCTTTCTCCCCTCTCAATTACTCTCGTCTCCTTCAGCAGCTTAAATTACACTCTTGCATAGAATCTTAACTCCCTTGTTCCTTTATCTCATCATACTCACATGGCTTAACCACAATTTGATTAAATCCAACTGTCTGCTTATTCCATGCCTGCACCCAAACATGAAATAGAAGAAAAACGAGATAGCAGTAGGACAGTTCTTTCAAAGACTTTTGCTGTAAGCAAAGAACATGTGGAGGAAATTGGGTCAAGAAAGAATTTCCTTTATTCAGGTGGGAAAGACATCAGCATGTTTACATGCTGAGGGGAATGATGCAGTAGAGAAAATAATGATGTAGGAAAGGGAGGGGAGATTTCCCAGGTCCATAGTTTTTAATTGGCTAGCAAAGATGGAAGCAAGTGCACAACTGAAGGGGCTGGCCTTAGCTAGAAGCACAGACAGATCATTCATAGTAACAGGAGAAAAGGTAAGAATATATGGGCACAAGAAGAGTTGGTTAAGCAGATGTGATGGTGGGAGTCTGAAGAAGTTCTTCAGTTTTCTTCTTCCCATTTTTTCTTGAAGCATTCTAGTCAGCCCTTCAACTCTACCATTCCACTGAAATTCCTGCCAAGGCCATCAATGACTTCCATGCTGTTAAATCAAGTTCTCATACTTCTTACCTATCAGCAGCATTTGATACAATTTATTGCTTTCTCCTCCTGAATCACTTCACTTCCAGAAAATTACTGCCTTCTCAGTTTATTCTTCCTCCTTTCCCCAAACTAAATGATACAGTTTCCCAGGGCTCAGTCCTCTGAGCTCTTTTCTACTTATACTTACTCCCTTGGTAATTTTATCCAGTCTTGTGGCTTTATGGCAACTATATCCTAGTAACTGCCAAATTTCTGTCTCCAGCTTGTACAACTGTCCTGAACTCCAGACTCATATCCATCCGTAAATGTAACTCTATACTTGGTTGTCTAACATATAACTCAAGTTAATACATGCAGCTCTAGTTAATTCAAACTGCATAGTTTATCCATTCTATTGATGGTATTTGTACTTACTCACTATTAAATCAATGCATGTGATAAACATTCTTGTGCATGTCTTCTTGTGTACATGTGTTTTTCTAGGGTAGTAGGCTTTCATACTTTTCATTATGGCCTACTAGCATAGTTTGGTCAAGCCTCCATCTACTTACTCCTGTCCAGATTATTCCAATAACTTCCTGTTTCTATTACCAGAGTGATCCTATGAAAACAATCAAATCATGCAACAGCTCTCTATTTCAGACTTAAAGGCATATATTCTTCGATTTAACTATTACAAAACTGTACACAACTGTTGGTGCAAAATATTAATGTGTTGGGAAAAACTGCACATGAACCAGTGTGACTTCTGGGTTATACGGACATCACTGCCCTACTGAGCAATCATTTGTGAGCTAGTTCACATTATTTAAAAACACACTGTAGCAAAACTGTATTAGAATGCTAGGGCTAGAATAACCACACTTCAAAGCATCCTACATAAGGAATAATTCCTAGCTTCTAAAAGCACACAGGATTCCACAACTTCCTGCTTTTAAAAGACACTGTAAACAAAATGAAAAGACAAGTCACAGACTAGGAGACTGGAATCTAGAATATATAAAGGACAGATCAGTAAGAAAATAATAACTTAAAACTGGGCAAAAAATACGGAAAAGTCAAATATACAAAGCAGGAAGGTGTTCAATCTCACTAATAATCAGGAACATGGAAATTACAATCCTGATGAAATTCTACTTCCAAATTCATCAGGTTGGCAGAAATTCAGGAGTCTGGAAATATCAAAAATTGATGCGGATATAGAGAAGCATTATTCCCTAATGGTGGAACTGTAAATAGCTACAATCGTTTTGGAGAACAGTTTAGCAAAATCTAGCAAACTTTAAGATTTACATAAGTGGGGCTTCCCTGGTGGCACAGTGGGTTAAGAATCCGCCTGCCAATGCAGGGGACATGGGTTAGAGCCCTGGTCCAGAAGGACCCCACATGCCACGGAGCAACTAAGCCCGTGCACCATAACTACTGAGCCTGTGCCCTAGAGCCTGCGAGCCACAACTACTGAGTTCATGTGCCACAACTACTGAAGCCCGCGCGCCTAGAGCCTGTACTCCACAACAAGAGAAGCCACCGCAAAGAGAAGCCTGTGCACCGCAACAAAGAATAGCCTCTGCTTGCCACAAGCAAAGAAAGCCTGCACGCAGCAAGAAAGTACCTAATACAGCCAAAATAAATAAATAATTACAATTTTAAATCTTAAAAAAAGTAAACAAAGTGCTTAAGTAGGAAAAGCAGCGGAAAGATTCAATTAATAAAAGTTAAAAAAAAACATGCAACCCAATACTATATAGTGTTTATAGCATACATATACATTTAGCAAAAATACAAACACATACATAGTTATGATCAATACCAAATCTGGGATGGTGGTTACTTCTGAAGAGGAGGAAGGGGACTGGGATCTGGGGAATACAAAGGGAGCTTCAACTGTATTTGTACAATTTTATTTCTTAGCTGCATGTGAGTATATGGGTATGTGTTACATTAGTATTTTTTTTTTAACTGAAGTATAGTTGAGTTACAATATTACATTATTTTCAAGTGTATAGCATAGTGACTCAGTATTTTTGCGGATTTTACTCCATTATAAGTTATTACAAGATAATGACTATAATTTCCTGTGCTACACAATATTTCCTTGTTGCCCGTTTACTTTTTACATAATAGTTTGCATCTGTTAATCTCATATCCCTAATTTGTCCCTCCCTTACTTCTCCCTCCCCTTTGGTAACCACAAGTTTGTTTTCTATATCTGTGAGTCTGTTTCTGTTTCGCATATACATTCATTTGTATTATTTTTAGATTCCACATATAAGCGATATCATATAGTATGTCTTTTTCTGACTTATTCCACTAAGCATAATATTCTCTAGGTTAATCTTTTTAATATGCCCAAAATATTTCAGAACACAAATTATTTATAAAGTTAGGTAACGATAACCAACTTTTCCTTTACCTGCAGAGTTTTGCATTTAAACAATGAATGATAATTGTAAATTTTTTAATTCTTTGAAACTCCAAACTATGATATATAGCCCAGATCCCTATTCCTCAGATAAAAATTACGACCATGCAGATGTGTTAGTTTTCTAGTACCACCATAACAAAGTACCATAAACTAGGTCGTTTAGAATTACAGAAATTTATTCTCAGTTCTGGAGGTCAGAAGTCCAAGCAAGGTGTCAGCAGAGCCATGATCCCTCTTAAAGGCACTAGGGAAGCATCTGTTCCAGACCTCTCTCCTAGCTTCTGGTAGCCTCAGGCATTCCTCTGCTTGTACATGCATCACTACAACCCCCCATCTTCACATGGCTTTCCCTCTGCCATGTCTGTCTCTGTGTCCAAATTCTCCCTTCTGATAAGGACACCAGTAAATACTATATTAGGGCCCATACTAGTGACTTCAATTTAACTTGATCACCTCCGTAAAGACCCTATGTCCAAATAAAGTCACATTCTGAGATGCTGGAGGTCACGACTTCAACATATCGTTTTGAGGGGACACAATTCAACCCATGAACGCGGAAAAAAAACTCGTCTCCCTCCTACCCCAGTCCCCTACTTCTCCCCCAAACAACTTTCTTATGCATCATGTATATGCACATGATACGTATAATCCCCATTGTAACCTCCAGCCCCTTTTCTTCTATACAAATATCTCTGTGTCTTGTTTTTTAATCTAATGTATCTTGGAGCTTATTCATTATTGGTACATAGTATCTAAACTTTTTTTTTTTAACATCTTTATTGGAGTATAATTTCTTTACAATGGTGTGAGTTTCTGCTTTATAACAAAGTGAATCAGTTATACATATACATATGTTCCCATATCTCTTCCCTCTAACCAATTCTTTTTAAGGGATACAGTTTTCCACTGTACAGAGGTACTGTAAATAATTGACCCAGGCTTAACTATAGACATTGAGGTTGTTTTCAGTCTTTTACAAATAAAGTTGCAATTAATATCCTTGCGCTTATGACTTTTCCTAATGTGCAAATTTACCTTTTAGATAAATTCCTTTAAGTGAAGTCTCTGGGTCTCTCATGTGCATTTTAAGCTTTGACAAATATCAATAGTACGTCCCTCAGTTTCTATAAAAACCTTTCTTAACTTTAATTATATACAACCCCAATTTATAGTTTTTGTTGTTGTTGTTTCTGTTTGTTTGTTTTTTAAGGTTTGGGGATGCAGTAGACAGCTGTAAATTTTGCAAGCCAGCATCCAAGCATCCTTTCTATTTGGGATAATCCACCACTGTGAGAATCTGGGCAGGGGCAGTGCCCTTCCACTACAGAAGCTAAAAGGGCCAGATAGTCCTGTCTTCTGGCAACACACACAGTGCCAACCAGGACCCTGTGGTGACTCAAAGACACAGAAGCAATTCAATCAGTCTAACACCCAGAGGAATCACAACATCTTATGTAAACCAATCCTAGTTCCTAACCTTTCTCTGAGCCTGGTTTATTTCAGCTTTCATGTCCATTTTGTGAGCTACCAGATAGCCTTTTGTTTGCTTTTTTTTTTTTCCTGCTTAAATTAGCCAGACTTGGATATTTACAACCAGAATTTAGGCTGATAATTTTGGTCATACTTTTATGAACATAAATTGCTACACTACTCTCATATTTGCATTACACGCTGTGAAGGCTTAGACTGCTATATTTTGGGGTAATACATATTTGCTTTTCTTCATAATTCTGTCAGCTGTTTACTGCTGCTATTAATATGCCTGAGGCAACCACCCCTTTTCTCCTTTTCTAGCCTGTTACATACCTAGAAACTAGATGAGCAAGTCCATTGGACCTTGTAGAGCAAGGGTAGAGACCTGCAGTGAAGGCCTGAAGGTCCTTCGAGAAAAATGCATAATTTTATCACATCTGTTTTAATTGCTCAGTGGAAGTTTAAATATCAGGCATCTCAGATGTATTCTAAGAGCTGAGTTAACATTACATTTGTAGCTGCTTCTTTCTGTTATAGAAAGAATTAACTACTATTGGTAATAATTAACATTTATTGCATCATCTTCTAGACAGTTGTTAGTGATTCATACAATCTTCAAAATAATCCAAAAATAAAATCCTAAGAAGAATTCGCCTGTATACACTTTTATTTATTAGCCTTCTCATCCAAGTTATGTATTTCTATTTTATCTTCTTAAAATGGTGCTAAAAACAACAATTCTAAGTTCACTGCTCTCCCCAAAGTTGTCCTGATTTCTCATCTGAAGTTATTAAGTCCCTGACATTAGATATTGATTTTATTTACATAGATAAGAGCAGACAAAGCGAGACGCTAGTGAAAGTATTTTTCAATTGCAGCTTCTTTGTCAAGGGATGGCAATAATTCTATCAGAATCCTCATAAGAGATTTTCTCAGATTTTAATTACTATCTACTAGCCACAGAAGATGGGTACCAGATGAAGATTCACCCATTCTAGAAATACTTTAAAAATATGATTTGTATGACAATTAACTATATAGTGATTCTATCTGAAATCCTGCAGATAAATAAAATTTTATCTAAAATTTCTCTGAACAATGAGTAATCACACTTGTCTTCTAAAAATAAAGGGCTATATACTATGATCATCTGTGCATAATCCCTCATCTTTAACAATACCGGCAAGATCCCAACAAGATCTCAAAATACACAATCAACATTTAAACAAGCCTATCTGAAAAGTATCAATATCTGACGAAGTGACCTGAGGGAGGCAGAAATCCACTGGGATATTTTAATGAATACATTTTTAAACAATAGAACCTAGATCAGACAACCACTAACCCTAGCTATGGGGCGAGAATGTCTATGTCTTTTCTTAAAATTTCCTCTACACCAAGAAGCAGTTCCAGCAACCCTAAAATTAAGTTCAAATAGAATCAAGAAATGTTGGCTTGCTGATCATTATGAATTTTATTTTTAAAAAGTGTGACCTGATCTTTTCTTCTTTCTCTTATTTTCTCAAAGCTATGGGTACACCTGCCTACTATTACAGAATGTTACAGTTGACTCTTTTAAAGTCATTTAGACTTTGAAAGTCTAGTCCTCTCATTTTACAAAGATGAGGAAGTAGGTCCAGAGAGGTTAAATATCTTGTCTGCCAAGTCAGAACTAGATGCTTGGTCTCCTGCATCTTAGCTGACGGCATTATCCACAATACCAGGCTGACCGCAGCAGTGCCTACAGGAAACACAGTGCACAGAATCTCAACATTTTGTTGATATGTTATCAAAGAGCACCTTATGTTTCACTAAAAGTCATGATTACAAGCATGTAAACATGACTTTTAAAAGGAATTCAAATAGAATTGCTAAGATTAGCCCATAAGAATACCCAGACTGCTTACTGAAGAATGGATAAACGTCTAGCATAGAATTATGAGTGCTGCTGAGATTGGCAGCAGAGAAATTTGGGAACTTCCTGTGCTGTCTATTGAAATTTTAACACTGAAAACCCTGCAGTAAAAAGAAAATGTGCTTCCTTTCAGCTGCTGGTAGATGGTAAGGCTGAATGGTATTTGGGAGCACAGGCTTAAAAATCACAGCTCCCTACCTATGTGACCTCAAGCGTTACTTTACCTCTCCCTGTATAACTCAGTTTCCTCATCTCTAAAGTGGGATCATAAAAGCACCTATACCTCATAAGGTGGTTAAGAATATTATATGCATAATGCATGTAAAGAACCCAGAACAGTACAGACAAGGTCTCAGTAAATTTCAGTTCCCATTTCCAAGCGGCCTTTATCTTTGCTTGTTGTAACAAATTCAGTATTTATGAGAGTCTGGTCAGGAAAAAGAATATTCGTTTTTTTCAGTCTACCATGCAAGATGAGGGAAACCAAGTAAAAGTGCTGAAAAGAACACTGCCCTTAGTGGTGACACACTAGTCACTAATTAGGCAAGTAACTGTGAATAGCTTTCCTAACCTATTTTTAAGGTCATGAAGTCCGAGTATAGGGGCTTCCCTGGTGGCGCAGTGGTTGAGAGTCCACCTGCCGATGCAGGGGACACGGGTTCGTGCCCCAGTCCGGGAAGATCCCACATGCCGCGGAGCGGCTGGGCCCGTGAGCCATGGCCGCTGGGCCTGCGCGTCCGGAGTCTGTGCTCCGCAACGGGAGAGGCCACAACAGTGAGAGGCCTGCGTACCGCAAAAAAAAAAAAAAGTCCAAGTATAAACCTGTAATTACAAATCAGTCTGATAACTACCCAGGTGTCTGTGAAAACAGAAAATTGAGAGTTGAAAAGTATGCCCTGAGAAATTACTCCTGATTCAAGTGGAAGCAGAAATCCCTTTGAAATGTGTTATGACCTTGTCCTACTAAACATCTGCCTGAAGCTCTAACTATACATTTTCTTATTTATTTCATGTTCATGTTCTCAACAAAAGTCAAACAAAAATAAGACCAACAAGATTCTCAGTTTTTGCCAACACTAATTTTTTAAGAAATGTTTCTCATTAATGGTTTTAGGCAAGAATGAAAATGGGAGGGAAGTCCAAAAGGGAGGGGATATCTGTATGTGTATGGCCGATTCATTCTGTTATGCAGTGGAGGCTAACACAACATTGTAAAGCAACCATACTCCAATAAAAATGAATTTAAAAAAAAAGGATAAGAGCACAATAATATAGAAAACCTAGATTTATTTGTTAAGCTATTACAAAGACAAAACAATTATCTGAAGTACTTTGAGAACTTCACCCCAATTTCACTTGTTCTTTTACAGAAACTGACCTAAGAGGTTGGGAATGAAAGGATATAACCTAAGAGGTTATAAGAGAACAGACTGGTGAAACATGGTGAAAGGAGCAAAGGCTAGGCAAAAGCACTTGTGTTAGTGGTAGTATGGGTGGCTGAGCTGTTTCTGAAGAGGCTCCCTAGAGTTAATTAATCTGGGTTCCCAATTAGTAAAAAGAAAAAGACCTTTAACCCTGCGGAGACTGTGCATAGGCCAGGATTTATCTGAGATCTCTGTTTTTCTTTTTTTAAGGAGTAAGGGTATTCTTAGGCCCTAAGGTGTATATCTTGTATTCAGCCCCTCTCTTTCCCATGCAGTCTACCTACACCTTCAAGTGCCAGTGCATTTCCACCATGTAGTGCTGCTAGGTTATGAGGATGCATATAGTGAAGGCAGGAATTATAAGCCTACAGAGGGTACACCTAGACACAAAGTTTTGGAGTAAATGATAAACTACAAATACCCTCTTGGTTAAGTTAATTCACCTTTGTTAATAAAGGTCATAGTTTCTTGTGCTGGCGACAACTTGTTGTCTCAGTATAATCTGTCTCAAGAAAGAACTGGTTCAGGTAAGTTTTGGAGAAGGAAAAAGACTTTCATCAATACCCACTCCACAGTGGAAGAGGCACCAAGTTCTCTCCTAAGGTTATGAGCAGAATCTGAAAAACAAAAGGTTTACAGTGTTTATAATAATAATAGCTAATTTATTAAATGCCTAGTCAAGAGTGCCAGGGACTTAGATATATTATATCTCAGTCTTTGCAACAATCCTGCCAGGTATTTACTATCATCCTCATTTTTTGGAAGAGGTAACTGAGAATTAAAGAAGTTATACGCCTGTCCAAAGGCACACAGCTGGTACGTGGTAGAGTTGTGATTCCACTATTCATGTGCCTTCCCCTCCACCCTATCTCATGCATTGAGAGGTCCTAGCTCCATTATCTTGAAATTTTTAATAGTTGCATACACACTCTAATTATTCCTTGTTCACTCCTCAAAAGCAAATGTTATTTTAAATGATTAAAAATTTACAGACATTGTTTGGAATTGAGGTCAATTATCCAGATGAAGAACTTATATAAACTTTATGAATAAAGTATCTCTCTGCTCCAGCTGTAGCACAAAATGAACGGAAAACAAATCATCAGCTCATTAGAAAGTTTGGGCTATTTTACAGTTATTTCACCATAAAATTGCATTACAAAGAATCCTAAGAATTCTCGCCAGGAAAATGCTGTAACGTCCCATTTGTGTAACCATTAGTGACATACCGAATAAGTTTCTCAATCTTATTAGTAGAGCAGTTGGTGTTCTCTGAATAGTCTGTTTTCAAGAAGAAATACGTTAAAGCCAGATCAAAAAATCTGTTTTCCAGTTTCAATAAAAGTTACTGAAAAAATCCACACACTATAAAGAATGTAATAAATAAGAATCTGAGAAATAGGGAAGAAGACTTATATTGGTACTAGAAGATTTCCCATGAAGCAGAATAGTGAAATACTGACATCTGGAACTGTGAGATCTGAAAATTAACGTTAACAGAGCTTCAGCAACGTGAACACATAATTTTAGCTAACTGCAGAAGAGACATTGCTGATTTTAGACTATATGGCTACCAATGACAGAAGTAAATGTTGTGGAAATAAATATTTAAAGAAAGAGATATTAAATCACAGAACTCAAGATTATTTTCTAATAGTTCCACTGGCATCTAAGAGGAAGGCAGAGTTCCATTATCACAATTCATGGTTACTATAAGAAGCGATGTTATATTCACAGTGGCAATAACCTGGAAGGTAAATGGAACTTGAAAAACAAGGGATCTTACAACCTAATTGGATGACTGACAATGGTATAAAACTCAAGCCAAAAAGACATAAATCTTGCCACGTTATTACTATATGCTTTAATAAAACAAAGGACCTGGGTATAAGTACTCAAAGAATGGAAAACAGCTAGTATTCAAGAAAATGCTATAAGGTCAGCAGTAGAAGGACGTTGTAAAGGGGACAGTGGAACAACAATTTAACAATGTAAAAATCTTAACAGCTTTTTTTTTTTTTTTTTGGCCACGCTGTACAGCTTGTGGGATCTTAGTTCCCGGACCAGGGATCAAACCCAGGCCCTCAGCAGTGAAAACACAGAGTCCCAACTGCTGGACTGCCAGGGTATTCCTGATCTTAAGAGTTTTTAAAGGAAGGGCTGCTAATTACTAATCCTAGCTCAGTATGATATAAACTAGCTACATGACCTTCAGCTAGTATTTAACATACAGTTGAGATGCTCAAACTGACAAAGGACAATTTATTTCTCAGAGCAGCATGTAACAAGTAAACAGTCAGGAACAAACTTCAGGCAAAGCTCATGAGAATGTGTCAGAGGAGAGAAAATTGGCAGTGAACTCATGTCCATCAAGAAAAGCAGGAATGAAGCAACTTGGGAAGTGACAACTTTGGGGCAACTGTACGTGGACTTGATATGGTTTGGCAAATCAGCCTTTAACACTGAAGTGCCCAGGACCTTGGTCCTCCATTATATTCAAAACGAGGGAAACTGATACAAGATTATGATTCAAGGCTTTAAACTCAGATTGGAATGACTTCTACTTCCTCCCTCAAATGAAAAGTAGTGAGTTGCAGCAAATCTCTGCTTTGTGTGTTTTTTTTTTTTTTTTTTTTTGCAGTGTTTTTATTTTTTATTTTTTTTTTAAACATCTTTATTGGGGTATAATTGCTTTACAATGGTGTGTTAGTTTCTGCTTTATAACAAAGTGCTTTGTGTTTTTTGATGAGTATGTTAAGGTTTCAAACATCACAAGTGGGAAAAGGTGACTGAGCAGAGCAGGACATGACCTCAGGCTCTGCTGTTCCCACCTGAGCCAACCAGGGAGATCTCTGTTTCTGAACAAATGTCCTTCTCCTGATTCACTGAAGATGGGTATGTCTTATTCTTCCACGTACTCTCAATGCCTAGCATAGTGCTTAGCACGTAATAAGTGCTCAATAAATGTTAACCTGAACATCACCATGTTGGCAGATCTTGATTTCTTAGGGAAAAAACCTACACGATTTTAAATAATTTCAAAAATGAATAACTAACATTTTTCCACAACTGCTAATTTTATGGAGTTCTCCTCAATTATGAAAATAAAAATCAATTATTTCACATGATTTTCATGTTCAGTGACAAGGGAGAAAATAAACTACTCACCCTAAAGCAGCATCAATCATTTTCAGTGATCAACATCTGCATCCTCAAACTGTCCAGCAACTGTTGGTGTAGCATCTACCTCCATCCCATCTGAAGAAAAAATTAACCACTGAGCAACAGTCTACTAAGCACTTCAGATAGGTAAAGATTCAGCTCATAGTTAGACCAGAAGGAAGCTAGTGCCCCCTGCTTGTAGGAGTTGCAGTTTCTTTCTCTTTTGAAAATTAAAAGTACCAAGGAACAAACTGAGAAAGAAAAATGCCACCTGTGGATTTAGGCCAAGTTAAAATTAGTCTATATATTTAACATTTACTTCGCAATTCTCAACCTGAACACTGAAAGAACACTAGGTAGGGACTTTCAAATGCAGTAAGCATCCATTGTTCTCTCTTCACAGAACAGTGCTAGGTGTTTACTGTGTGACTTTTTTTTATGATATGAAGTCCTATCTTCATAAGCTTACAACATAATTCAGGAGAGAAGACTAAATAAGTAGAGCGAGGTTCTTACTTATCTCTTTTTCTTACCTCATTGAAAAAAAATGGAGGGGGGAGGACAAGAAAAAAAAAGGCCCTCTGGAAAGAGTTGCCTAAAGCTGCTTTCTCCACTTCCTCACTTCCCACTCACCCCTCAACTCTTTAGCCCACTACAAACTGGCTTCTGCCTGCAGCCCACTGGCACACCACCACCTTGATATCCAGCAGGGCATGCAAAAACAACACTTATCTAAAATTAACTCATGGGCTTCCCTGGTGGCGCAGTGGTTGAGAGTCCGCCTGCCGATACAGGGGACACGGGTTCGTGCCCCGGTCCGGGAAGATCCCACATGCCGCGGAGCGGCTGGGCCCGTGAGCCATGGCCGCTGAGCCTGCGCGTCCGGAGCCTGTGCTCCGCAACGGGAGAGGCCACAACAGTGAGAGGTCCGCGTAACGCAAAAAAAAAAAAAAAAAATTAACGCATCATCTTTCCACGTAGAAAATGCTTCTCTCTTCAAAGAGTTTTGCAAAAGGATACCTTTTACCTGCCTAACCCAGAAACCCCTACCATGTCTCTAACTTCTGTTGCTTCTCTCTCTTAAATATCTCTCAAATCTGTTGTCTTTTGACAAGCACTGCCACTCCGTAATTTAGGTCACTATCTCTTATCTAATTTAAATCATAAAGTACTTAACAGGGTTTCTCTTCTTTCCTCTAGTATTTCCCTCTGCAATTAATTTTTTGTTATCATAGCCAGAGTCATCTTCTGAAATATTAATCAAACTAAAATTCTTCAATGGTTTCCCAATGATCTACGCGTAAGTTGAAATTCGTTAACACAGCTTTGAAGTTCCTTTAATATACAGCCCAGTTCACTACTCCACTTTATCTGTTGCTATAATAACTACCCTTCACACTCAGGGTTCCAGACATATGAACTTTCAGTTCCCCAAAGCTAAATGGTCTCTTGGACCTTTGCACATGACTGATCCTTTTACCTGCCTCTCTCCCCAAACTGTATGCAATCCCTCTTCACTTGGTTCATTTTTATTCATCTTTAGATTCTGGCTTAAATGTCACTTACTCCCTGAAGTTTGACTCTCTCCCTGACTATCCAAGCTGAGTGACAGGCCCAGTCTCTGATTCCACATTTCCTCAAGTCTCGCCTATATCTCAATGCTGTATCACAATGTACTATAACTACCTAATTAGTTAATTTATTTTTCTCTCCACTAGATTGTCATTGACAGATATAACCGCATCTCTCTTGAGCACTCCTGTATTCTCTGTACCTGGCACTGTAGCTCAACAAACACCTCTTACATAAATAAACACACAAAGCACTGAAATGCCAGCAGTAGAAATTTCACCATGTATATATCTAAACATCACGTTGTACACCTTGAATATATACAATTTTTATTTTAAAAATAAATTAAAAAAAAGAAAATGCACAGGTTAAATAAACAAATAAATGGCAAAAGAGTGATATGGGTACCCAGGACTTTAGAAGATAGAGAATGGTACAGGCTGAAGAAGTTTTATATATAGGCAAGTCTCCATACGCTAATGAGGCTTAGGAATACAAGTCCAAAAATCTCCCTTTAGCAACAAGTGTTTGTGACCTTAAAATCACTTGCTACAAAGCATCAAATAAGGAATTTTACAATTAAAAACAACAAAGAATCTTCAGTGATGAAAGATTTTTCAATGTCCAAGGGTACTCTTCAGTTAATCATTATAATAAAACAATATCTTGAATTCTTTCAGCTAAGAGTTTGGCAGAGCACTAGAAATCACCTGAGCCGTCTCACCCTAAAGCCTGTGTTAGAGGCTCACCACCTAGGGCTTAAAATGGAGAGGAGACATAAGGAAAAACAGTGTGACCCAAAGCCTAAGTTTTTCCAAATTAAATATCCCAGAACTTCAGGACCCCCAGGTCAGAATGCTATGTGCATGGAGATACTGATCACAACATTATGAGAGAAACTTAAATGTACCAATAAAAGAAAAACTATGGTAACCCTCTTTAAGAACATTCTCCATCACTAAAATTAGAAGTATTAAGATTCTGCAGCAACATAAAATACTGAACTGAATACATATAAGATGTAAGAAATGCTCACAACAGTGCCTGGCATATTGTTTTTGCATATTAGTGCATTTAATCCTCTTACCACTTACTAGCTATTTGCCCTCAATCAAGTTATGTGACCTTTCTGTGCCTCAGTTTCTTCATCTGTAAAATGGGGATCATAACAGCATCTACCAGAGGGTTCTTGGAAGGATTCAATGAGCAAATACATATAATGTGCTTAAATCAGGACCTGGCAAATAAGAGCACTATCTAAACATTTTATTGAGGGTAGTAAGAACAAGACTGGAGACAAGTGGGGCGGAGACACAGCTGTCTCTTCAGAGTCAGAGAGAAGAGTTTGAACTTCATATGGTGAGTATCAGACAATCACTGAGGGGACATCCTTATACAGGGAGGACACAGTGTTCTCAGAAGATTAATATGGCACAGTGAGCTGGAGGAAGGAATGACTGAGGCAAAAAATTTACTATTGTAAATCCAGTGTGAGAAGAAAAGGGGCTAGGTTTGAAGGATAGCAGTAATTATAGCAAAGAGATCTGAAAAGTCATTTAAAGGAAAAATCCATAGAATTCAGTATTGGACTGGATAAGGGAAAAAATGGTAAAGGCTGAGTCAAAAGAAATACATAAAGATTCTAACTGAAATAGGACACTTAGAAAAGGGAACCAGTCTAATAGGTAAAATATTTACAAAGCGGCTTACAAATATGAGACAAATGAAACAGTTAAAGCCACTTGTGTAAGGTTCAAATGTCTGTCACTAAAAGAAATCCCAAGTTTCTTGAATGCTGTCTAGCCCTCTTAACCAACTGACTAGTTTTGCCCATAATCATGCAGGGATTCATTTAAAAAATTAAAATGGCAGCATCAGTGTGTGTCTGCACATACACTTACATAGCAAGCAAACAAAAAGACTGGAAAGATATGCAGCAGGAAAGTAACAGATGTCTCTCAATTAGAATTCTACTTGATTTTTCATTTCTTCTTTGCCTGTGCCCATTAAAAATTTTTTGACTATGAACATAGACTGTCTTTGTAGTTAGGGGAAAAAGTTAAAAAAAAATTTTACATAGAATTCCCATTCTATGTAATTCTACGTTTGTTTCCTACGCTATAAAGAGTTAATTCTGTGTACTCACCTTCATAATCTCTTACTGAATCTTCTGTCCGGACTCCAGCCATGTTATACTGGCTGCTCACAGACTGAGAAAGCATTCCTTCTAATCTCTCCAGTGTGGCTTGGCCTTCTGCTGTTAAATGGGATAATCCTTCTTCATAGGTATAAAATGTAGGGATGTCCCCCTGCCCTTGTTCTAAATAAATAAAAAGCTTTTAAGCTACTAAAAAACAATTAGAAAAAAAAAAGATAATCAATAATGCACTTACTGAAGGTAAGCTAAAATGATAAAAGGCTTCCAGGAAAACACTCAACATTCATTTAACATACATATATCAGCCATCTGTTGAAGACAGAGATACAAAGAAAATGTCTCTACTCTCTAGGATGAGGAGGGATTCCAAGACACAACAAGCCAGTAAACAGCAATTCCCAAAGAATCAAATGTCCAGAGACTAGAAGGAAAAGAGGGTGTTCTTAAAGTTAGAGAGTCTTGTATTATCCCAAGGTGGGAATTTTACACGTAAGTGTTTTTTACTGATTAAAATACATGCTCCTTTTAAAATATCAGAAATTCTGAGGACTTCCCTGGTGGTCCAGTGGTTAAGAATCCATCTTGCAATGCAGAGGATGCTGGTTCGATCCCTGGTCGGGGAACTAAGATCCCATATACCGCGGGGTAACTAAGTCCATGCACTGCAACTACTGAGCCTGCACCCCACAACTAGAGAGCCCGCATGCCTCAACTAGAGAGCTCGTGCCCTGCAACTAATGAGCCAGTGCACTCTGGAGCCCGTGTGCCACAACAAGAGAGAAGCCCATGCGCCACAACTAAAGAAAAGCCCACACACCACAACGAAGAGCCTGCACACCACAACTAAGACCCAACGCAGCCAAAAATTTATTAATTAATTAATTTTAAAAAAATCAGAAATTCTGGAAAGTACAGGATTAAAAAAATTAAACTGGGACTTCCCTGGTGGCGCAGTGGTTAAGAATCTGCCTGCTAATGCAGGGGACACGGGTTTGAGCCCTGGTCCGGGAAGATCCCACATGCCGCAGAGCAACTAAGCCTGTGTGCCACAACTACTGAGCCTGTGCTCTAGAGCCCAAGAGCCACAACTACCAAGCCCGCATGCCTAGAGCCGGTGCTCCGCAACAGGAGAAGCCACTGCAATGAGAAGCCCGCGCACCCCAATGAAGACTAGCCCCCACTCGCCGCAACTAGAGAAAGCCCACGTGCAGCAACGAAGACCCGATGCAGCCAAAATAAATAAATTTATTTAAAAAAAAATTTTAATTACCCCCAAATCCCAGCAAAGATGAGAATGTATTTAGATATATAAAGGGAAATCCCAGAAATGAGTGTTCTCAGGCCAGGAAGTGGTACATATGAAGGAAAAGGCTTTAGAGAGCCAAACTTGTATACATGAGACCAGTGGGAAAAAGAAAAGAGAACAGCAGGCACTTCAAGTAACAAGACTCTACACCAAGCTAGTGACTGCACTATGCTCTGGGGAGGTAAAGGGAGATATTCTTAGATCAATCAAGTATGGTTGTGGGAAAAAGAAATTACTTTGGCAATGACATGTTAGATGGAATATGTTAAAGATGTAGATGATACAAGTTCCAAGCAATGGAGAGAGAAGGTTTGTTTTCTGAGAGCAACTTCATCAACTTAAAAGACTCTCCTGACTACCCACTATCCTATCATTTTCCTTCCTTCCATTTATCTCTATCCACTTTCTCCCGAGTAATCTCTATTTTTTGTTCTCAAGCCTTGGAAGCCCACGAAATTTTCTAATTTGCCTGAGACATGAATTGTGCCATTCGCTTTTATTAAAAAACCAAGCTAGACGGATACTTGAGGTATAAAGAACTATAATCCCATATCCTATATAAATAGATGCTTAAAATGAAACACATATACAAACACTTTAAAAAATCCACTTCACTAACCATGAGCTTCCACATCATATTCTTCTCCATCGTAATCATCTGAATCTTCATCCTCAGGATCTGGATGCAAAGCCTGGCATTCACACATTGCAGTGAACATGGCCTCCACTGAACAAGTAAATTAAAAATTCCTAATTAATTTTTTTCTGACCAATGTACAATAAAAATTTAATAAAATAACCATCAGGGCAAATAAATTTAATGAGTAGACAAGAGGTATACTAGGGTCACAACATTTACAAAACCTACCATATTCCAAGGAGAATCAATCTTGAAAAGTGCTTGATAGCAATGGACATGCCACAAAATAATAAGAGTTCATTTCGAAACATTATTGACATCCCTTCATGCCTGGCTGGATTTTTCTAAAAGTAAGTGTCAGTGTCCTGGTCAGACCACTGGCCTCAGGGTGAAGCCCCTCAGCTGGCAGGGCTCTTTCCAGCTATCCTGGCATCTTCCACTCTGGAAATGCCATGAGTCCTCCGTCCTCTATCCAGTGAGATTCACAGTCAACAGCATCAAGTCCATAAAAATAACATATTCCTCCACTCACAAAACATACCAGGCAACACGGCATCTACTGTACTATCACTTCATTCACAATCTTTATATTAATAGTTATCTGGTCCTCAATGATATTACAGATGCTAAAATGAAGAAAAAGCAACAGAACAGAGGTAATGAGGGTGAAGGTAAGTGTGTGAGGGGAGGGATGAGGGAATGCTTCGTACTTAAAGGGAAAAGAACTCCACAGAATACTCACAGGCTGATCTGTCACTAGGCACAAACCTAAATTCAGCAATAGGTTCAATATCATCATCACTGTCTTCCTCTTCTTCATCAGCAACAGATTCTTTTGATTCTTCTAGAAAGGGAATAAAAAAATAGCTTTTTAATGATGTTGTTTATTTGTTTTCAAAAATAGAAGCCTAAAAGAATTTCTTAAAGGATGCTTACTGATATATCTAAATCCTGCAATTTTTTACTTCAAATTATAAGAACATTGTTATTTTAGAGCTAAAAAAGACTGGATAGTCTCTCTGGTCTAGTCACACTGTACTCTGAGTCCTAGGGATTCCAAGCCCCAACGTCATGGTGGGGGTGAGGAAACCTGTACAGTCAGGCCTCTATCAAGTAGAGTTCCATTGTCATGTCTGTTTCTTTCACCTTGAAACAAGGGGTTCAGCAGCAGTTTGTAAACCACTGATGTGATTCATCACCAACAATTTACAGATGAGAAAACTAAGGCCCATGAAAGTTAGCTGACCCAAAAGATAAATTAACAAAGTCTGTTGGCAAGAAAAAAATACAAATGTTCAATAAAGAGAACTAGCACATGCTGCTGGTGGAAGTAGAAATTGCTAAAACCATTCCAGACATGCGTTTATCCTACTACCCAGAAATTCCTCATTTAAGTACATATTATGTACACAAGGAGTTTGTATGTGAATGTTTACTGAACTACTATATGTACTATAGAAAACATAAAAAATGTGAATTAAAAAAAGGAAATAGATGTATTGTAACCTGGCCATACTATGTTTGAGAGATAGCAGCTGAAAATGAATAAATGTGATTTATATGTACCAAAATGAAGAGATTTTAAAATATAAGTGAGTGAAAGAGCTCATTGCAGAATATATATAATACCACTTACATTAAAATTTTAAACACAAAAGAGAACCATTATAGTGCTTATGGGTATATACATATTCAGTAAAAATCTAAAAGCATAGACAAGAAGGACACACACCATCTTTAAGGTGAACTCTGGAGACAGAGTTAGGAACGAAATGGGGAGGGATACAAAAAAGATTTCCGTAGTATTAATATAGTTTTATTTCTTTTAGACTAGAGTAATTATGAAAAATGTTAGAATTTACACTGGACATTAAAAAATGGAAATTTTTTATTATTCTGTACTTTTCAATGTTTGAATTACTTCATAATAATAATTTTTTTTAAATGGTCAATAAAACACTTAAAAAGACCCCAAAACCACCAAAACATGTTCAACCAATCATCTTAAAAATGTAACTTTTGGGGCTTCCCTGGTGGCGCAGTGGTTAGGAGTCCGCCTAACGATGCAGGGGACATGGGTTCGTGCCCCAGTCCAGGAAGATCCCACGTGTGTGTGTGTGTGTGTGTGTGTGTGTGTGTGTGTGTGTGTGTATATATATATACACACACACACACACACACACACATAGATATATACACACACACATATATATATATATATATATATAAAACTTTTGTTTAGCATATTACAGTTACCATTTTGAAAAAATGTTAATTCTCCATATAGATGAAGATAAGGTAGAGAGGTATTGAAAGCATAAACTTTCTGGAAAGCAACTTGACAATATATGTTAAGAGCTTTAAAAATATTTACCTTTAATGTAGCAATTCTACTCATAGGAATCAATAATAAGGGGGTATCTGCTAAATTTTTTTTACCTTTTATAAGTCATACAAGTTCACTGCAGAATAATGAAAAAATACAGATAAGCAAAAAAGGAAAAAAATTTCAGTGGCCACTGTTAGCAGTTTTAAATAGCAGATTTAATAGGATGTTTTCTGTCCTGTTTCTAATGTTATTAAATTGTCAAATATAATAGAGGTGTCTTCTGTAAAAAGTAAAATACAAAAATATTGGAGAGTTCCAAACAATTCTAAGTAGTTGAATACATTATGGTACTACCAAACTTTTTCAATGCATTTAAAAAACCAGAATAGTATCATACTGTAATTATTATTCTATAACTGAATGGATATCACTTTTCAAATTATAAAAGTAACTCAGACCCAGCAATCCCACTCCTGGGCATATACCCAGAGAAAGCTGTAACACAAAGAGATACATGCACCCCAGTGTTCACTGCAGCACTATTTACAATAGCCAGGACACAGAAGCAACCTAAATGTCTATTGACAGAGGAATGGATAAAGAAGATGTGGTACATGTATACAATGGAATATTACTCAGCCATAAAAAGGAACAAAATAGTGCCATTTGCAGAGACATGGATAGACCGAGAGACTGTCATACAGAGTGAAATAAGTCAGAAAGAGAAAAACAAATATCGTATAATATCACTTGTATGTGGAATCTAGAAAAATGGTACAGATGAACTTATTTGCAAAGCAGAAATAGAGACAGATGTAAAGAACAAACTTACAGATACCAAGGGCGGAGGGGGAGTAGGATGAACTGGGAGATTGGGATTGACATATATATACATTACTATATACAAAATAGATAACTAATGAGAACCTACTGTATAGCACAGGGAACTGTACCCAGTGCTCTGTGGTGACCTAAATGGGAAGGAAAACTAAAAAAGAGGGGATATTATGTATACATATAACTGATTCACTTTGCTGTTACAGCAGAAACTAACACAACATTTTAAAGCAACTATACTCCAATAAAAATTAAAAAAAAAAAAGTAATTCATGCTGGTATAAATATAAGTAAAAGAGTCAAGACGGATTCAAAGGAAAAAGTCCCTACCCTCTAGTCCTCTCCCTAGAAATAACTACTACTAATTAACACCTTCTTTTATCTGCAGGAACCTATCTTAAGGCAGTAAACAGAAATGTAATATAGCATTTTTACAATTAGGAAAAGAAAATACTACCATGACAAACACTCATCATCTCATGCTAGATCATAGTAGTGTGTGCCATACTCTGTCTCCTTAAAACTTTCTAAATTTTCAAAAATGGGAATGTATTTTTAGTCATTTTAAAAATAATCTAATGTTCTCAACAATAAGCTGATGGTCCACTTTAGAGGTTAATGGAGGTAAGCCAAAGAGAAAAAAAAAGTCTGGATCAGGACCAGAGGAACAAACGCTGGGAAAATAGGATCCACACCTGTATAACAATATAAATGTTCATCTTATATCTGAAACCCTATTAAAATCTCAAATTGAAGGAGCAATAGCTCAATAGGCAAATTCATGGGATTGTCTCTTATGTGCTATTTCAAAGAAAAGCAACCCACTATTTTAAAAGAAAAAGTTTACTAAAGATGTGACAATTGTCTTTTCAACCCCTAAGTTCATTTCTACAGAAGATGAACATATTAAACTAACACAATATACTATATAAACTTCTTATTTAGTTATACTTACAAAAGTCAAGCACAAGATTCTATTTCGTGCCTAACCTGTTTCTCATTCAGAATTCTTACAACTTATTGTGGACAGCCTAAAAAAATGGATTTTTAAAATCTTTCTTGCTTCTTCTTTCATCAACTACACTAGATTTTTATGAATCTTTGTATTTTATCCAAGACTTGGGAATCCTGTACCCTAGGGTTTCTCAACCTTGGCACTACTGACATTAGGACTGGTTAATTCTTTGTTGTGGGAGCCTGTCCTATGCACTGTAGGATGCTTAGTACCATTCCTGGCCTCTAACTAGATGCCAGTAGCACTCCTCTCCACCTCTAGTCATGACAATCAAAATGTCATTGCCAAATATGGGGGGAGGGCAACATGTCCACCACTGAGAACCATTTCTGTAACAAAACAAAACAAAACATGTTCTATCCTAAACTCTTAGAAGCAAAGTACACTGATCCAAGCCTCTAAGGGTGCCAAATATAAATGTCTTTACAAAGAGAAAGAATAAACAGTTAAACTCAAGAGGAAAAACTAGAAATACAAACGCACAATAGCTAAATAATTCTAAGTGCAAGTATATGGAAAATACAAGGCAGTGCCCATGGGCTTCCCTGGTGGCACAGTGGATAAGAATCTGCCTGCCAACGCAGGGGACATGGGTACGATCCCTGGTCCGGGAAGATCCACATGCCGCGGAACAACTAAGCCCGTGTGCCACAAATACTGGGCCTGCGCACCTAGAGCCCGTGCTCCGCAACAAGAGAAGCCACTGCAATGAGAAGCCCACGCACCACAGCAAAGAGTAGGCCCCGCTAGCCGCAACTAGAGGAAGCCCATGTGCAGCAACAAAGGCCCAACACAGTCAAAAATAAATAAATAAATATTTTTTTAAAAAGGCCAAACTATTTTACTGTGCTGAAATTTTGCTTAAGAAAGCATTATCCAAAATAAGTCAATTGATTATTACATTGATTATGACCAGAGACTGCTTTTTGAAATATAATATACTACCAAAGGAAGCTCAAGGTTAAATAATACCATACATACCTCCAAATTTGGCATTCACCATAACATACAAATGCTCTCGTGGATAGGCATTTAGGTCCCTGGACACCGCATGCAAACTAATGGTGGGGTATTCCAGTGAGAATCCTAATCCAGAGCCATCTAACCAAGACAGGCGGCTGAAAAACATGTTTTAAGTAGATTATTTTCAGAACTTAAATCCTAATTTAATGTCCTAACGTTTATAAAAGTTCAGCTTGGACACTTTTATACATGTGAATAAATTCAAACATACTGTTTAGAAATATTCCTAAAATAAGAAAACTCAACAGCAGGAACTGAATTTCTTTAAGACCAATTCTGTTATTTTCCTCTATTCAAACAGATTTGAAATGCAGTTTTTCTTAAGTCACAGAAAAGTGACTGTGTGTTTCTATGCCTTTTTATGCTTGTTCGTATTTGGAATGTCTTCAGGCACCTTTTTTGCTTTGGCAAATCCTCTTCATCTGAGTAAGTGTCAGCCTCTCCAAGAGCCCTCCCTACAATTATTCCAATCCATAATGATCTCTTCTTTTTCTAAACTGTACTTATGCTCAGTAATATACTATTGAGCACCTAACTCCGTGGTAAAGAATCTTATATGTACCCTGACAGAACGTGAGCTACTCGACAAAACTTGTCATATTCCTTTATTTAACATTCTTCAAAACCACTACCATAGTGCTTAGCATGTAAGTATGCAATAAATACCTAGGAATCACTAATTTCTTCACTAATCCTACATTAAATGATATACACATGAAATGGCTGTAATCATACCACAAGCTGGAAAATAATCATCACATTGAAAGGCAGACTTTATGAAGCCTTTCATTTATTCTGCAGCTTTAACAGAAAGCCACAAATAAGCAACATCTAGTCTTCCCTCAAAAGTGGTCTAATGCAAATATTTTATTGGTATAACAAAGGAAATATATCAAGAAAATCTGTACGTTGAGTTTTGAGCAAGGACTGGCTAATTTTTTGGTAATACTTCACCACTTAGCAGGAAAAAAAGTAGGAAAAAGATGCTTAAGAAACCACAAAAAAAATGTTAATGCAACATAGTGGTTGCACAGGGCTGGAGGAAAATAGAAAGTGACTGCTAATGGGTGTCAGTTTTTGCAGGGGGAATGAAAATATTCTAAAATTGATTGTGTTGGAAATTCCCTGGTGGTCCTGTGGTTAGGACTCGTCACTTTCACTGCCAGGGCCCGGTTCAACCCCTGGTTGGGGAACTAAGATCCCACAAGCTGCGTGGCGTTGCCAAAAAAAATTAATTAATTAAAAATTAAAAATAAATAAAATTGTGTTGATGACTGCACAACTCTGTAAATAGATTAAAAAACATTTAATTGTATACTTCAAATACATGGATTGCATGCTATGTAAATTATCTCAATGAAGCTTTTCTTTTAAAAAGAGGTTAACGCAATAAAACCCCCATATCTTTCTATTTTCTATACAACTCTAACAAGCCTGGTGGTCTTATTTCTAATGAAGCAAAAACAAATACAATAGTAGAACCTAGGACTCCCTTGTGCAGGAACAATGACAGTACAGCAGTTTGAGAGCATCCACATCCGATGTTAGGCAAGGTTGAACTTTATACCTTAGTCCCTAAAGGAAATCAACGTCTAATAGCACAAGTGTGTAACACTTGACCCTCATTTATCAAAAGCAAAGGCAGAATTAGATTGTGGTAAAATTGTACAACTCTGTAAATACACTAAAACATAAGGAACTGTACACTAAAAAAAGGAAAAGCGAAAAAATATGCACTGTCATTTAGAAAGACTTCCATTCGACATGCTTATTAAAAAAAGAGAAAAAGAAAACCTGGGAAGCTTAAAGTGATAAATCTTAAGATGCTTAAAGTGGTAAAAGCTCTACAAATGATTTTCCAGAATGACTCATCCCACTGGGTCCAAAGAAATAGATTTTATTATTGTAATTGGATTGTGTGTGTTCTACGGGCCTTTCCTCCACTGCTTTCCTCTTAATGGGGAGAAGAAATAGTGCTCATGTATCACAGAAATATTGCCAGTCCCTTACTAAAACTGTATTACTTTAAGCAAATAAACTCCTTTTTCTCAGCTCAATAACCCCCTGGCATTAGCACAAGTCAGAAAGGAGTATTCCAAATTTCGGTGTCCAAAATGATTTGAAATACCAAAGCCACAAAACTTTCTTTAGTGACTCAATTAGGAGATGGAAAAACTGAAATACAAGCATAGATTCAGTGCCTATAAATTATGGCTTTCACTTTAAAAAGCACATAATAATTACTCTGTAGTTCCTTACTGCAGGCAGAACACAAATGCTACCTCACCACAGCATTTCCTATGGAACTCTCATAATCTTATACAGGAACATGGATTATGTACTATACAGAAGAAAGTTTCAGTTAAAAGCAACGCTCACTCTGATTACTAAGTTTTCATTTTTATTTATTCTCTTTTCATATATTCTAGAAGAAAATCCCTCAAAACCAAAATATCTAACTATACCTAGTCCCAAAGAAACCACGAGTCACATAAGGGAAAATCAAGAATTAGGAAGCCAGTACTGGTGGCGCAGTGGTTGAGAGTCCGCCTGCCGATACAGGGGACACAGGTTCGTGCCCCGGTCCGGGAAGATCCCACATGCCGCGGAGCGGCTGGGCCCGTGAGCCATGGCCGCTGAGCCTGCGCGTCCGGAGCCTGTGCTCCGCAACGGGAGCAACGGGAGAGGCCACAACAGTGAGAGGCCTGCGTACCGCCAAAAAAAAAAAAAAAAAAAAAAAGAATTAGGAAGCCAGTAAAGGTGCAGAGGAATATTTTGCTAACCTCCAATGCTTTTGCAGAAGAATATCACTGTACTTTATTCCTGGCATGGGGAGAAAAACAGGACAGAAAGGTAAGAGAGGTCTTGAATTTGGGCTGGCTTAATTATTTGGTTTTAAATTAATTTTGGAATAAGATATAAAAAGAGCATAATTTATAAGTTTAAGATACCTATTTTTAATTTAAATATTTTATTTCACTTGTTTCAAATGATCTATTTTGAATGATTCATGCCTCTGTTCCCTTATTTGGAAAAAAGTCAACTTTCTATGAAAACTAAGCTTTGAAAATAAGCCCAAGAGTTCTAAATCTCTCAATACACATCTGAAAAACTACCTAAAACCAAATCAGACCCTGTTCCTCTTTGCCTAAAATCCTAAAATAGTTTCCCCAAAACCTTTGGGCTATAAGCTAAGCTCATGAACATGACTCCCTCCTTCTCCAGCTTTATTATGTTTCCACTCTTTCTCCCTCGGTCCATCAGATGAAGAACTGCTGAACTGTGTGTGTGCATGTGTGCATACAGATGTATACCCTGGCACACACAATACTGTTTCTCACCATTGCCTCTGAACATCCTGTTTCTTCTAATTAGAATGTTTCCTCCTAGCCCCACCTCATTCCCCTGACTGTTAATCCTCATTTGTCACATCCTCTAGGAAGCCTTCCCAGTTTGTTGAGATCTTGAGTCTATCAAGAATTGGAAATGCTAGGTGGGAAAGAACAAAAAGGGAAAGAGACCAAGGAGGTAACGCTAACAATCAGTAGAGGGATGAACAACAGTGTCCAAGGTACTGGTAATATTCTATTCTTAACCTGGAGGTGTTATGCAGGTGTTAGTTTAATTATAATTCCTTAAACCATATATTTATAATTTATATTCTTTTTGTATGCATATTTTATAAAAATAGTTTCTTAAAGAAAAAGGTTTGTTAGTGAAAGGTTGAAATAAGTAAATTTTTTAAACAGATAAGAGCTAAAAAGGAGTTTGTACTTCCTCAGTGTGATAAGTGTATTGTGGTTATACAAGAGAATGTTCTTATACTTAGATTTTTGCTCAAGTATTTACATGTGAAGTGATGACGTGTGTGCAACTCTCAAAAAGCTCAGAAAAAAAAGAGAAAGAGGTAAATGTGGCAAAATGTTAACAACTGATGGATCTTTGCAAAGGAGCCATGGGTATTAATTAACAACGCTTGCAACTTTTCTTTAGGTTTGAAAATTTTCCAAATGGAAAGACAAGTATAGGACCTTCCCATAACAGGATTTATATCATAGAAGAGCGAATACACAGAGAAGCCATGGAGAAAAAGGGGATTGAGTAGGGGCTAGGAACATATCTGTGTTCCACTTTCCACCCCGTAAAAGAAACTGCTCTTCCAAGATCACTGAAAGTCTCCTTGTCAATACCCAATAGGTGCTTTTCAGATATGATTTTATGTGACTGCTCCTCTCACTTTTCTCAAGTCTATTCTTCTATAACCTACCTCTTAGTGTAGATGTGTCCCCAGGGTTCTACCCTTGGTCCTCTTCTCTTCTTGGGTATCTAATCTATCCATCTTTAACACCACTCTCCCAAGAAACATGCTCATATGTGCAACTAATCCACACATATACAGACCAAACTCATTCCCCAAACTTGCTTTCCCTCCCATCCATATTTCCTATCTCAGTGACTGGCCAAAAGCGTAAGCTTTGCTCAGTGACTAGATTTCCTTCTAAACCAAGGGTTCTTTACATCTTTTTGTGCCCTCTGTGGTAGTCAGAATTTTGGGCCCCATGACTCCAATTTCCCCTGGTGTCAAACCTGTGAATGTGTTATGTTACAAGGCAAAAGGGACTTTGTGTATGTAATTCAGGTTACTAATCAGTTGACAATAAAATAGAGAGATTATCCTGGATTATCTGTGTGGGTCCAATATAATCATGTGACCTCTTAGAAGCAGAGAATTTTCTCTGGATGTAGACAAAACTGATGCAGAAGTCAGAGAGATGTGAAGGACAGAAGGATTCAATGTGTCACTGTTGGCCTGAAGATGAATGGAACCGTGTATCATGGAAATGGGAACCTCTATTCTACAATCTCAACATTTAAGACAAGTCTATCTAACTGTGAAAGTACAAAGTGCCCCAGGTACCCAAATAAAAGAGCAATTCCTTCTAGGAATGAAAATGAGAGTCAGGTCCCTCTGGATATAACCCCAACCTGCGTGGCGTTTAAGGTGTTCCTCTCCCCACCCATACCTACAGAAGAAAACCTACACGCCTTAACCAAATTTTAAAAATACTGAACAATCTGCTCTAAACCTACATATCCTGCTCAGGGTAACACCTCCCGCTCCTGTTCATCGAGAAGGCAGGCACACTGATGACTCTAACTCAGGGCCTGGAAACTCAAAACCTTAAAATGAGACCTTGAATAAAGAGCAACACTCCACCAGACCTCCGGTAAACAGGCGGGTAAAAAGCATAATGAATGAGGAGAAAAAAGGCTCCGAACAAACGACACTGGAACAGTCAAATCTTACCCCCAGCAGAGGCACCCCCAAGGGAACGCGGAGCACGCGCTCCCCCGCCCCGCAGCCCCAGAGGTCTTGGTGTCGCTCCGCTCCTCCGCACCGCCCGCGCCCTGGGGGAAGGAGGTGCGCAGGAAGCCAGCACTCGGGACCAGAGACCCTACCTCTCAGCGATATAAAGCGTGCCGGTGCCGAAGCTTTTCCCGTTTAGCACGGCCTCAGTATCTGGCTGCTGCTGCCGGAGCCCCTCAGCCGACCCAGGCGGCGGGAAACTTTTGAGAAAGCTCATTGCAACAAGGAGCGCAGAGAAACGAGTCAGCAGCGAACTAAAGAACAGCACTCTAGCCTCGCCGCGTCCCGCCCCGGAAGCGGTAGCAATTACTCAGGAAGAGCAAAGTCTTTGCCCCGGAAATTCCAGCGCCAAATACCATAGAAATGAGACGTTCTAGGACAAACTCTCGGAGGCCTGAGAGGACCGAGTTTGTCACGTGACTCCTTTTCCTCTCTCCCTCCCATTTCTGAGGCTTCAGGCTTGTAATAACGGACTCCTCTCTCCGACCTCCTACCTCAGGGTCTTCACAGCAACCCTGTGAGAGAGGAAGCACCACAAATAATAAATTACTTTTTCTGCAGAAGGGGAAACGGGACCGTGAGACAGGGAGTCCTTGCCTGAGGTTGCCTAGGAAGTAGAGAGACCACACTGATTTACAGGTCGGAGGTCTCCTAACTGGGTTCTACCCTTCTCACCTGCGCCCGCCTCATCTAGGCCTGTTCACGTCTCAACAGCCACGCCCCAGACATCAGTCTAGGTCCTAAGGCCGGCCTAGTGCACGAGCCACATATCCCCTGGTCTCAGACGGGCAAACGAGCGCAAAGAGGTAATTAATTCTAGGTGAAGAGCTAGTTATGTCAGTAAGCAGATGGGGCGCTGAAGGGAAAAGAATTAATCCACTAGATTTGGAATTTTTTGCTTTATTTCTTCGTTAGGCGCCGAAGAGCAAAGTAATAAGAGCAATAAAAACTTCTAAAATAATCTTAATAGTAGCTAATGGTAACTGGGTGTTATGTGTCAGGCACTGTTCTAAGCACTTTACCCTTATTATTTCTTCATTTCCTCTTAGTGACAGCGATGTGGCAAAGATGGAGTTGAAAGAAGGCGAACTAGTGGAAAGTATGTACCAGGAATAGATAGATCTGAGATCCTGAGGCTTCCTTACTGACATGCGGACACATGGTGGCTGTCAGCTAGGCCCTCTGTGGGAACTATCAGCTGAAACACATTTACAAAGCCTCTCCCTGTGGCCTGAGCTTCCTCACAGCACAGCAGCTGGGTTTCGAAGTTGAGTATCCCAAGAAATAGACTGATAGAAGCTGCATGGCCTCTTCTCACTTAGCCTTGGAAGTTACAGAGTGTAACCACAGGTAGGATATGCTGGATTTTTCATCTTTTTTTTTTTTTAATGAGCTCTGTAGTACTATATATGACTTGAAATGCTTGCATCCCTGTCTAAACATCTTGACTGCAGGTTTGGGACAGACTTTGAGGCAGAGGCACCCAACCGAACTGTGCCCAGATTAATGACCAACAGAAACTGTGAGATAATAGCTGCTGGGTTTTTGTTTGGTTTGGTTTGGTTTTTTATTGACCGCACCACGTGGCATTTGGAATCTTAGTTCCCTGACCAGGTATCTAACACGAGCCACCTGCAGTGGAAGTACAGATTCTTAACCACTGGGCCATCAGAGAAGTCCCAAATAGCTGTTGTTTTAAGTTACTGAGTTTTGGGGTAAACACAGCAACAGATAATTAATACACTAACTATAGAGAAGAGAAAGAGAAAGAACCTTGAACAGTATTAGCCACTGTGCTGCTCCTTAAACACTTGACTTGGCAAGCTTATCCATGCCCATTATTTGAATTACCCTGTGTGACTGATTCCCAAATCTATATCTCCATCCCAGAATTGTCTCATGAACTACAGACATTTACACCCTACAGCCTACTAGACGTCTCCACTTGGAAGTTCCACGGGCACCTGTCATTCAACTTATCAAAAACTGAACTTATAAAGTATGGACTTTGGGTGATGATGTGTCAATGTAGGTTCATCAGTTGTAACAAATGTACCACTCTGGTAGAGGATGTAGATAATGGGGGAGGCTATCATGAGTGGGAGGGAGGTATATGGGAATCTCTGTACCATCCCCTCAAACTTGTCGTGAACCTACAACTGCTCTAAAAGAATAAAGTCTTAATGAAAAATGTTGCATTTACGGGAGTTCCCTGGTAGCCTAGTGGTTAGGATTCCGGGCTTTCACTGCTGTGGCCCGGGTTCAATCCCTGGTTGGGTTACTAATATTCTGCAAGCAAAAAAAGAAAAAAGTTGAATTTACAATCTTCTCAATTCTGTTATTTCTTCAATGTCCTGTTTTATGAAAAAATACCACCTTCCATTTAGTTGCTCAGGTTAGAAACCTCGGACTCAGCCTTATTTCCTTCCTCTCTTTCACTCTTCATATCCAGTAATAATAACAATTATTATTATTATTTTAACAAGAAAATAGCAACTAACACTTACGGAGGGCTATGTGCTAGGTACTAACTGTTTTAGGCACTTAGTATGTATCAACTCATTTAATCTTCACAGCAACCCTAGGAAATAAATGCTGTCATTATTCCTATTTTACAAATAAGAAAACAAGTAAGAAGGTTGAAGTAACTTGTCCAAGGTCCATAGCCACCAAGTGGCAGAATATGATTTAGAACCTAAGCTGCTGGGCAGCACAGCGTACACCCTTCAACCACTACATTCTAATGCCTCCAATCAACCAAGTCCTGTCATTTCTTAACTCCTATCTCATGACCTGACCCCTCACTCTTCCTCCAGCCCACTTCAAGCCATGTCACCTCTTAAGTAAACTGTTGTAAGAGCCTCCAGATTGGCCTTCATTCAGTGAACCCAGAGGCCCCATAGTCTTTGGGATAAGAGATACAGGAAGGATTATAATCTTGTGTGGTAAGTGTGGTATTGAAGTCTGCACAGACCCAAGTGCCATGGGATTGCTCTGAATGAGAATCCAGAGAGAACTTCATGGAGACCTGGGACTTGAGAGTGAGGAGTTCAAAGACAGAGAAAGAAAAGAAGGAGTGGAGGTGATTCCACTCAATGGTACAAAAGAGGCATGAGATGCTTGAGAACTGCAAGAATTTGTGTGTGGCACATGCTGGGGCTAGAAAGTAGGCAGGGACAATCTGGGAAGGGCTATGTACAGCAGGCCCTTGGCATTCATAGATAGCCTGCCACAAATTATCCCTCAAATCTGTAACAAGTTCTAAGACAGATGGTGAGGTGATAAATGAGCCCAGGTGACATATCTTAGTGTATAGTATTAACATTTTAACTGTATTAAGTCTTCCAATCCATGACATGGGATGTCTTACCATTTATCTGTGTCTTCTTTAATTACTTTCAGCAACATTTTGTAGTTTTCAGTGTACAAGTCTTTCACTTCTTTGGTTAAGTTTATTCCTAAGTAAAAGATTATTTGTATTTCTATACATTAGCAATGAACGACCTAAAAATAAAATTAAGAAAAACAATTCTATTTATAATACCATCAAAATGAATAAAATACATAGGAATATATTTAACAAAAGAAAACTACAAAACTTTCTTGAAAATTAAGGAAGACCTAAAATAAAAGGAAAGACATCTCATGTTCATTTATTAAAAGACTTACTATTGTTAAGAAACCAATATTCCCTTAAATGATCTGCAGATTAAATGTAAGTCCTATCAAAATTCCAATTGCCTTTTTGACATAAATTGATACACTGAACCTAAAATTCATATGAAAATTCAAGGTACCTAGAACAGTCAAAATAATCTTAAAAAAAAAAAGCCAAGTTGGAGGACTCACTTCCTGATGTCAAAACTTATTGCAAAGCTACAGTAATCAAAACTGTGTAGTAGTGGCATAAGTGGAATCAAATTGAGAGTCCAGAAGTAAACTCATACATTTTTGGTCAATTAAGTTTTGACAAGGATTCCAAGATAATTCAATGGGGGAAATGACAGTCTTTTCAATAAATGGTGCTGGTACAACTGGATAGCCACATGCAAATAAATGAATTTTGATCTTTACCTCACACCATATACAAAAATAACTCAGAATGAATCAAAGATCTAAACATAAACTTATAAAACTATTACAAATATATAACATAAATCTTTGTAACATTGCATTAGGCAATGGTTTCTGAGGTAAAACATCTAAAGCACAAGCAAAGAAAACACCCAGAAAAAAATTGGATGTCATCAAAATGAAAAACCTTTGTGCATCAAAGGACAACATCAAGAAAGTAAAAATCTAACCTGCAGGGGCTTCCCTGGTGGCGCAGTGGTTGGGAGTCCGCCTGCCTATGCAGGGGACGCGGGTTTGTGCCCCGGTCTGGGAGGATCCCACATGCCACGGAGCGGCTGGGCCCGTGAGCCATGGCCGCTAAGCCTGTGCGTCCGGAGCCTGTGCTCCGCGGTGGGAGAGGCCAAGAGGCCCACGTACCGCAAGAAAAAAAGGGGAAAAAAAAAAAAAAAAAACCTGCAGAATCGGAGAAAATATTTGCAAATCATATATTTGGTAGGGGTGTGGTATCCAGAATATATAAAGGACACTCAACAATTTAAAAGACAGGTAACCCAATTTAAAAATGGACAAAGGATTTAAATAGATGTTTCTGAAAAGAAGATTTACAACTGGCCAGTAAGCACACGAAAAGATGTTCAACATCGTTAATCATCAGGGAAATGCATATCGAAACCACACTGAGAAACCACTTGATATCCACTAGGAGAGCTATAACAAAAAAAGACTGACAATAAGTGTTACTGATGTGGAGAAATAGGAACCTTCGTGCATTGCTAGTGGGAATGTAAAAAGATGCAGATGCTGTGTAAGAGAGTTTAGCAGTTCCTTAGAACTTGAAACAAAGAGTTACCATATAATCTAGTAATTCCATTCCTAGCTATGTACTTAACAGAATTGAAAACATATGTCCACACAAAAACTTGTACACAAATGTTTATTATTCATAATAGCCCAAGAGTAGAAACAATCCAGTATCTCTCCACTGATGAATGGATATACATGATTTGGTATATCCATAGAATAGAATATTATTCATCCATGAAAAGGAATGAAGTGCTGATTCATGCTAAAATATAGGTGAAATCATGAAAACATGCTAAATAAAAGAAGTTAGACACAAAAGGCCACATATTGTATAATTCCATTTATATCAAATGTCCAGAATAGGCAAATCCTTACAGACAGAAAGTAGATTACTGGTTGCCAGGGACTCGGGGGGGAGGGATGGTGAGTGACTGCTAATGATATGGGGTTATTTTGGGGCGTGACAACAACCTTGTGAATATAGTAAAGACCACTGAATTGTACACTTTAAAATGGTGAACTTTATGGCATGTGAATTATATCTCAATTTTAAAAACTAAGAAGAAAGATTTAAAAATAAAATTGACAAGAACATTTATTTTGGAAACCATTGCATAAGCACATCCAGACTATTAAAAGTGGCTGTGTCATGGAGAGGACAGTCATCCTGAAGGCTGCTTCCTAGCCTTCTCTCCCCTTCCAATGTGCCTTCTCTGGTTGTGGGTCCCTGCCTTTCATCCTTGCCTCTTTGGCACTGTCCTGACTCTGCGTGTAGTACCTCCCAGTAAAATTTCAGCCTTGCCTTCTCAATCAGTCTGAATCTGAAGCCAACTTTCTGATTTTCTAGAATTGAGTCAGCTTGCTTCTCTTTGATGTTGGTAAGCCCTACTTAACCTCAAAATTCATCCTTAAAAAAAAAAAAGATGCAATTACTGGCATCCCACTAGCAAGCAATAATGCCAAAGAGAAAAGAAAATGGACATTTCAAAAAGAAAAACATGAAACAAGTGCAGGGAAAAGGGAGGACCCTCCCCCATATTGTAAATTTCAGCTTTCTATAACAATTGTTCCTCATGATGGAGTTCAGGTATGTTCTTGAGAAGCCTGCTAGGGTCCTAGAGTTTCTCTTCGGAATTTCTGACATTTCAGTGAGAGTTTTCAAATATAGTTTAACATTTCTATAACCTATTTATTTTAAAGACTGGTAGTCAAGTAGGAAACAGATTGGATGGGAGACAGGATGACACTTGTTTTCCATGATAAGGGAGAGTTTTGTATCGAGAAAGTGAATATAGAGGGATGGAGGTCAGAGAGAAATCAATGAGATGGGAAGACCCAGAGCAGGCAAGAGGGAAGGGGCCAGATCAAGGACACAGGCAGAGGGGATGTGGCAAAAACAGAGGTGACATCTGTTCCTTGGAGACTGGAGAGAAGGACAGGTGCTCGAGTGTGGATAAAGTGGCTCTGAAATGGGCAAAGAGGAACAATAAGGAAGCTATCTATACGTGACCTATACCATGAACTAGTAAGTTCCTAGTTGACTTTGCTTTGGGGATGACTTTATGTGTAAAACTAATGTTGCAAATATGAATTCACATTTCCTTAGAGGGTTTTTTTTTTCATTTTAGACTTTTAGGACCTTAAAGAACTTATGTGAAGTGATTGAAGAATCAAAATGACACATAAGCATTCATCTCACCCAACATTTAATTTAGTTTCACTAGAAAGTTTTCATTACTTTTTATAATTCTACCGCTACTAAATGATCACAGTATACTAGACCAATTCTCAGTTTTTAAAAGAAAAGAACTCTTTTACATTCTCTGGTCTCATAACCTGAAAGGGATGTGGGTCGACAGTCATGTTCTGGACCCCACTGTCAGCTCCAGAAAAGAGCTCTCTCAAGGCTGCCACAGCGCTGTCACCCTTAGCCTCCAACACAGCATCTCACTCGTATTTGACCAATTCAGTTTAAGTGAACATTTCAAATAAATCACTAAGAAGCACTGTAGCTGGTCATTTCTTGCCAGCATAGATCAGCTTTCACTCCACTAAGTGAAATTCTGATCCAAAAAGTTCTTTACCTAAATAGTTTATCAATATTTTAAATCAGAATTGCAAATAATGAACTCCACTAGCTTGTTGGGGAAAAAAAATGAGTTCGTTGTGCATCCTACTGTATTCCAAGAGTAAGGAAAATCTATCAAGTCAACATTTGTAGATGAGAATTATACTCAGGATTGGAAGGGCCCCTTAAATGTCTAACCCCTTTTTATTTATTTTTATTTTTTTAACCCATTTTTAAATGTGTTGATCTATTACAGTCCTGCCAAATGGCAGTTCAACCTAAACCCAGACATCCCCTATTGGTGACAGTTCACATCCAAGTTATTAGAGAACTCCGTAAAAAAGAATTTCCATAGAATAAATAGAAAGCTTTTGCCTATGGCTTCTGCCCTCTGGCCTAGTTCTGTGGCTCCCACAGGGCCACACAGAACAAGTCCAAGGCCTCTTTAATGTGTCCGTTCTCCAGAGGCTAAAGATAGAAATCAAGAAAGCTTTCTAATATCTATAATTCACATCCTTGGCAAATAGCCTTAAACATTATTTGGGGGAAATTGATGCACTTGCAAATTTACTTTCTAGATAGTAAGGGAACAATTCATCTATTCCTGAGGTGATAAAAATTTTCAACCTTCATCAACTGTTATTGAAAAGTCTTAACTTTCTATGTGCTACAAAGTTTAAAATAAACTAAGTTTGCAAACACATCATGCTAAATACATCAAATTATTTAATTTTTTTATTATCACAATTGACATATATTACGTGAAAGAAATGACAGAAGTATTATAATAAAACATTTTGAAAGAAAATTTACACAATTAGGCCAATAGCCATCAAATAGCTTTGGGCCTATCTTAAAACACCAAGAGTTTTGATCAGACTATAGTGAGACACTGAACATTTCATTAACAAAAATATTGGCATGAGCCACAATGTATTCTGGTTGTCACTAACAAGGAATATTGTATTTAAACAACTGTGCACTGCAATTCTAACACACTAGGTGTTCATACACTGCAGTTAACCCCTGAAGCTTTAAGCTACCAGGAATTCCTATATTTTCTATGCACAAAATTTACTTTGTGCATTATTGGAATCACATTTCCAGTTTTCAAATCTCTTCCCCCCCCCGATACATGCAGTATGTCATACGTGGCAGAGAGCATGCCAGCTTCTCCTGTTTAACTAATAGCACATTCCTTATTACCTCAAGAGTTTTATGCTAATCTTGGAGTTTCTGCTTTAGCTCTCATCTCCTAGAAACAAAATAAAGCATTCTGAGAACCTATTCCAGGAATAATTTTTTATGCATAGGAAAATAAATCATTTCATATAAGCATGTCTGAAAATCCAAGAGGCATTCTGATTAAACACTCCCTGGATCCTAGCTACTACTTTAAAATTAAAATGAAAATCTAACATAAACCATCTACAAATTCTTATCTGGAATTTGTATTCTTTGCCTGGAAATAAATGATTCCCAGGCTTCATTTCTGAATGGATGAGGAGAGCAAAGAAACTGACATCCTACATTAACTGACAATAGATACAGGTAACTTAGGTAGAAGTTTATGGATTTAATTTTTTACAAGAATACACTTGCGCTACAAAGGTGAGAAATTAGAATGGTAAATTATCAGATGGCAAAAAGTAATGGCACTTAAACAAAGGTGTCAATATAACTTATGGTAAAATGTGCCATATAAGGCTGCTAGAATCAGCAGATTTACAAGATTTCAAAATACTTTTTATCAAGTAAGAAGGGAACTGGAATTTTTTTTTTTTTTTTTTTTGCGGTACGCGGGCCTGTCACTGCCGTGGCCTCTCCCGTCGCGGAGCACAGGCTCCGGACGCGCAGGCCCAGCGGCCACGGCTCACGGGCCCAGCCGCTCCGCGGCATGCGGGATCCTCCCGGACCGGGGCACGAACCCACGTCCCCTGCATCGGCAGGTGGACTCCCAACCACTGCACCACCAGGGAAGCCCGGGAACTGGAATTTGAACCTGATATTCCTTCCTGCCATGCCTCCAGCAGACAAATATTCCTGTGGAATTAAGTCTACTGAATTGAGTCTACAAGAACCAAATCAAACAATTCTAGTTTCTCCTTCTTTTACAGATTGAAAAGAAACCAAGCTCTGTTCCACTCCCAACCCCCCCATCCCAGCACAGGACACATCCTTTCAAGGTGTATACAAAACCTCCTGGCATGTTTGGGCAAGCTATAATTCAGATACCATTATCAAGACTCTACTGTGATACGAGAACAAAACATCAGACCAACATTGAGAACACCCTAGTTAGGCATCACGAAAATCACGCACTTAAAGAATATGCTGCTAACTGCCAAATTTGGGCCATTATAGCTGTTCTTAAATTGCAATTTTACACTAATATAAACTAGATCTGTGTATATATGTCTACATGTGTGTATATGTGTGTGTGTGTAATTTTCATGCAATGATCTTAAAGCTTTGGAGACAGGGTTATTAGCCTAATTTCAAGGCTTGTCCATATAGCAGTACTGATGTGCACCAACTCTGCTAAAGGGCAGGATAATGAAAAAGACCATGGCACAAATTTTTAAACAACTTTAGGTTTAATTACATAATGCACCTGTAGATGTTCTAGCATAAACACAATTGTAAAAATCTACATCCTATTTTAGGGTATTTTTCCACCTCCCCTCCCTTAAAAGCTGTACATTTATAAAAAAATGTGACTCTCAAGCAAAATAAACTTTTTTTTTTTTTTTTTTTTTGCAACATACAAAATAAGTTAGATGATTCAGAAGGTCTTGAGCCATTAAGTTTCCCAATGATTGTGTTCTGGGCCATTCCTAAGCATGACATGCAGCTAGCTCCTGGCCTAAGAACAGAACTCAATAAATACATGTCAAACAAAATCCCAAACACTTGAATTAGATTTCTTTAGAAACTGATGAAAGTCAAGAAAATATATAGTTAGGGTTAACAATTCCATTCTTAACTTACATCATCCAGTGGCAAAATGAACGAGGCAGGTCACTCAGTCCCTAGTGCATTTTCTAGCTTGTACCGGTTTGGCAAAAAACACAAATGTAGTTCCTTTAAAAATGTTTTTTCTCAAAAAAAAAAAAAAAAAAAAAAATGTTTTTTCTCATTCAAAATGTCTAAGGAGCTTAATTAATAAATTTCTACTTGTCCAATAATTTGTTATGCCCTCTCATATAACTTATGCATAGGATAGACATCTTAGTTATTAAAATAAAAATCTTTAACTGAAATCACTACAATGTGTCAGAATTGGGTTTGCAGCATTTCCCAGAGCAAGATGGTATAAACATAAAATGAAAAAGAATTGAGCTTACATGACAAAAATGAAAAAATTCACTAATGGAATCATATCCTAATCAATTTCCGAGAGGGTTTATATGAATTTTTAAAAAGTGTCGAGTGTACCATCTAGAGTAGCTATATACCAAAAGCACTACATTTTTGCTTATTAATGACTGCTTGCTTGCTGGAGAATGACAATCTTCAATATATGTTACATAGTTACTTAGCAATTCTTGGCACTCAAAATGTTAATGATAATTTAAGAGTGAAATATTTTGAAAACAAATTATTAAGTATACACATAACAAAAGAACTCAGTTTAAATACATTGATAGCAAAGGGTCTTGTCTTTCAGGACTGGTATAAAAACAATGAAGTAAATCAGCAGTTAGCTTGCCACTTCCAAGGTAGGTTTACAGGTACAAACTGGGAATGGTGGGTAAAATAGGAATGGAATTTATTCTAAGAAAGTTTAATAACAGATATTAAGCAGAGGACTAGGTAGATACAGAAGGTATGCAGTCTTGGCATTCTTGCTTCTTGGGAGAACCAGGATGTTAAAACAAGAAGAGGAACTTCACTATTTTTCTCTAGGCTTTGTGTAATTAAATGATGTTCATAATTTTACATCAGTTACAATTATGTCTTATTTTTTATAGTGTCAAATAATTTCAAAGGTTCACTTTTATTTCTTCTAACATCTAAGATATGTATATACATATTAATTTATATATATATATACACACATACATATATATGTTTATTCCATTTAAAAAAAGATCTGGGTCTTTGAATACTTGTCCTATCACTGTGAGGCAATGCCATGAATCAGGGACCTGTTTGTTCCACTGTGTTGGTGAAGGGCAGTTCACAATTTTTCCTGAATATTAAACTTGTAAATTCATTAGGTTCCTTTCAATTCACAAACATAAGCTAAAAAGGCATTCCTTGTGACAGAGGAAATTCCATCAGTCCCACTTAAAAATAGCTAACATTTCCCCACCTTTTAAACTCTAAATAACAGTAAAACACCTACATTTTTCTTAATATATGTTCTTTGCCCAAATGCATATTATGGGATGGGTTCTATCAACCAAAAAGTAAAAACTGGAGTTTGTAATGTCCTGTTAATTTATTTAAAAATCTTATTTTCAACAACTTCTTTAGCATTTGAAGTCCTTGATTCTTTGGTAGATCATTTAAAAAAATTATCAGTAGACATGAATTTATTCTAAATGAAACTCCTTTTAATTCTCGGAATCTGCAACCTTGACCAACTGGAAAAAGATGTGCCAAGGAAACCTGACCTCAATAAATCAGGTATATTCTTGAGAACGTCGCTGCCATCATTCTCTAGTAATGTGCCAACAACAGAAAATGTTTACACGAAACACTATTTCATCAGCACAAGTCTACAAAACCAAAACATGTTATTTTCAGTCTCAGTTCTTTTCACATATTTTAATTCAAAGTTTCTGCTTTGTGAAAATTTGTCTAGTTTTCAAACCTTTACAGAAACTGCAAACTAAATATTCTGAGTACTAAACTACATCTCCCCTTAATATATTTGCTATAGACTGTGGAGTTTGATACTGGGAGTCCAATTTGTATTTCCAAAAAGGGGGTTTAAAGTATTAAAGGACTCTATTACATGGCAGCTATTGGGAGCCTAAATCCATGGTTAGTACTCTAATTACAAGGATCCAAAATGTTCTAAACTCTAGATGAATTGCTGCTTTCCTATACTCTGTCCAGTTCCTAATGACTGAATTATGTCTTTGGAAATAGAAAATTCACTTTTTCCTACATTTTGTTCTTTTTTAACTTCTTCAAAGCATGTTCAGAGTTAGTATTTCAGCAACCACAGACTCTTTGAGGGACTGAATCTAAACACCAAGCAGCAGAATTGTTTTTGAACTGTTCAACGTTTAATCAGCCATAACTAACCTACCTGCATGATAGCAATTTGTAACTAGCAGGTGCTTAGACTGCACTCTTTGTAGATGAAGCATAGTTAACTGGTTTAATCAGAATGTGAAGGGAATTCAAAGGGAAACACTATCAAGTTCACAAACACTGAATTCAAGTTTGGTAAATAACAGGCAGCAAAAATGGTATCAATGTCAGTGGGACATTTGCTAAATAGAATACTCAGTCCTTACTAAGATAAAAATTACCTTTTGCTCTCTATAGCAGAAGAGTAAAAAGAACTCCTTATTTCACATTAGGCATCCTGTAAAATAAATAATCTACCCATTTAATACTTCTTCTTGAAATTTGCTTAACTGAAGAAAACTAATAGGCTGAAGCAGAAGCTGGTGTGTCCAGAGGTAGAGAGAGGGTACATGGGAGTTTCTGCACCTTAGTGGCTTTACCCGGCGGGACTAAAATGGTCGCGGGAGACTGGGGGCAGGATAGGCCACCTGCTCATTCTAACCACTTACCTTGCATTAATAGGAATCCTTCTATTGCCTGCCTGTTTTAGATAGTTAAAAAGGCCAACATTCTTAACTGACTTTCAAATAAATGAAACAAACCTAGCCAGAAAGCAGGCTTGGTAAGTGAATGTGGCTCCTTACGTAGCCCTACTCACTGTGAATGTAAGCCCTTCCCTCCCTTCTGGTGGAACACTGTCTCAAAATAAAAACCACAACTTGCTTGGAACCACATGCTATTGGTGCATCCTATTTTCAGGCTGCTTTCATTCTTTTATTTTTTATACAGATACATATACACTGCTAGAATCAAAGCAAAAATATCAATGGGTAGGTACTACAGAACTAAAGTGAAACAAAACAAAAAAACCCAAGAACCAACAAGTGAAAAACAACAGCTATAAACTTTCAAGGCCAAAAGATAAGATTTAAGGGCAACACCTGTGGAGAGAGGAAAAGGAGTATAAAGTTTCTAGAGAGGTATTTATAATGCAAGTCTAATGCCAGCTTTTTAATAATAAAAAAGAGAAGTGCTTTACTACACACTGACTAGCACATATAATGCTTAATTTGGAAAGAAAAATTAATGAAGTTCCTTGGGCCAGCAGCAGATATGGTGTGTCCATTGCCGGCAACAGACACAGCACTGGAACAGAAAACCCAATCCCAGGGCAAAAGTATTCACAGAAGTAATGGCTGAAGGTTTCAGAATATGACAGGCAAGGTTTAATCACAAGTGCTACACTTTGTACAATGTTATTTATGGCTCTGCCTGAAATTTTACAGCTGTAACAGAAACTAAGACAAGTTCATATTTTAGTGTCAATTACATGTTAGATAGTTAGTTACAAACCCCTTTTTCTTGAAACAAAGGGCTTTATCTTTCTTTAAAGTGTTGAGATGTTTGAAAAGGATGTCATACCTATTAAGTACATTGGCGGTTTTCAATTAATTCTGTATTGGTCGTGTGACTATTAATGAATTTTAATAGAAGTCTAATGGCCAAAGGCCAAAACTACATTCAAACCCTGCTAATATATCCAGGCAGATAGGAAATTCCAACACACACACACACACACACACACACACACACACACACACACACACACACACACACACTAAAACTCAAACTAAAAACCTCCCAAAGGAACTGCTTTGTTTGTAGACTTCAATTTGAAGTAGATACTAAGGGCAAGAATAGACCAGTTAAAATTCACCTGAAAATCCTTTCCCCTTCTACAAATGTGCTAAAATACTGCGGTCAGCTTAGCATCCATCTGTTCATGTATGTTATGTATAGATGTACTTGTTTTAAAATGATATTTCAGATATTTAAATATTAAGTGGCCAGAAGACAAGAGTTACACTATCTGCAAAGTTTACAGTCCCCTCGGTCCTTATGAAAGACCACACTCATTTCACTAATAATTCTCCATGACAGCATATTAAAGGCCACCTCATCACCACTGCATAAAGCTGGTTTAAAAATTTTTTTACTAGCACAATCTGGTTGTCAAAGCTTCATTATACATTTTACTGTACAAATGCTTTTCAGATGGTTTTTTTTTTAAACAACAAACTCTGCTATAAGAGAAACTTAGGTTAGAGTTTTTTACGATGGTACTTTTTCAGTCTCTTTATTAAGTGTGGTTATCTCCAATAGTAAACAAGCTGATTTCATGAATGCTGTTACTAAATGACTTATGTATGATGTTATCTACAATTCTCAAACTGCAATAATACAGACTTGAACTTTTAAGCAGTTTGTTAATCATCATCTATGCCATGAATGTTTAAATATAATATATATTTAATATGAAAAAGCTAAAGCACAAGTGCTTTCTCCCACCCCTAATTCTGTTTTTGGGCCCTCACAGATTCGGAATGCATTCTTATCCACCCTTTTCACAAAGTCAGGAGAGCTCAGGAAATATAAAGTCAAAAATATACAAATCTTTGTTGTTACAATAAGATTTTTTTCCCATGACTGAAATTACCAAGGACCATGAACTTGGAAAAAGAAAATCAAAAGGAATTTACAGCAATTATTTATCTTCAAAGTTCAAAACTGGTCACTTCACAGAAAGACTTCAAGGTCTGTTGAAATTTTTCTTCTAAAAAGTCATTCTGTAGTGGAGTTTTCTAGGAAAAATAAAACAGCTTTTAATAACTGGCCCGCTGGTGTGAGAGCTACCGTGGAATAAATTAGCACAAAAATGGAAAAAAGTCTTATAACTGTTCACTGTTACAGACATAATCAACAAGGTCAGTCACTCTCAAAAGCTCATCTTCCTCCTCTTCTGGTGCCCCTGCCTCCTGCCCACCACTTGTCCCATTGGGGGCCAGGCTTGCACTGGTTGTGCTGTTGTCCTTGGGGGTCTGAGGCTTCTCAGTTGGCTTGCCAATTAAGTTCTCAATGGCTTTGCCAGGACTCTGTCCATTGGTGGAAGGTAAGTCCACTAAGCTATAGTCCAAAGGGCTCCCCACCTTGCCTACATTTTCAAAGTCCTCTTCCTCATCACTGTCTATCCGATAGGGCTTTTTGGTGCTCTCTTGTTCTGAGGGCAGAACCCTGGGCTGGCTGTCATGGGCAGGCTGATCTGCATCTCCATGAGCATTGTCACAACTCTCCTCTTCGTCTGTCTCGATCCGGTGTAGCCGTTTTCGGGATGGTTTACCTTCCTCTTCCTCCTCATCTGCTTCTGAATACTCATCTGTGCTTCGACCCCGCTTTCGAACTGACCGCTTTGATTCTTTAGCTAGCTCATCATCTTCAGAATTCTTGGATATATAGCTCTCTAGAATAAACAGCACATTTAAGCCATTGGCACAGTTAACCATTAACAGAGCTAAGTAATTCTCCTTTAACAGATTTAAGTAATTCTCCTCATCCTCCCCATATTCATCCCATGTCCTGCTTTCAGACTTGCTTGTACATAACTACTTCCCTTCAATAACTGGCCTTATTTCTCTCTCCTCTCAGTCCCACAACAATGCCCAATGTGATTCACAGTATACTTTGCCTGTGATTTTAGGAAAGAGCAGAATCCTTAAATTAAATGAAGATAGGCTGGTCACAAACTAAGCAACTCCTTCCCACTAGCCCTCAAATTAGGGAGTCATGTAAACATACTGATAAGGAAAGAAACTAAGCACCCAATTCAGGACATCTGAAATACTGCGCTAACTCTTATTTCATGTTATTCAATGTCCTTGGTGGTCCTTAAACGTCTTCTCTTGTTTATACTTGACTCACCTGGTCTCATCGCTTTGCATACCATCCATATGCCAATGACTCTCACATTTGTTTTAGGCAACCAATCCATAGGTTCCAGACTCATGTATCAAACTGCCTGCTCAACATCTATGCCTGGATTTCTAAACAGGCAGAACCAAGCTCCTAAACTTCTTCCTCAAACCTGCGCCATTCTGGTCTCCACCATCTTAGTTATTGGCAACTCTATTCTTCCAATCGCTCAGTCATCCGTGATTCCTTTCTTTCTCCCATCTAACCCAGTAGTAAATCCTATGGGTCTACTTTCAAAGTATATCCATAATTTGACTGCTTGTCACCCCTTTACTGCTACTGCTCTAGTCTCACCCACCATTATCATCGCCTGGCCTATTTCAATGGCCTCCCAACTAGATTCCTAGATTTCCTCCCTGTCCCCTTCAATGTACTCATAATACAGATACCATAGCAAATTAAAATGTAAGTCAGATCATATCACTCCTCTGCTCAAAATCCTCCAATTATTTCTCATCTCACACAGAATAAATTCCAAAGTCTATACAATGGTTTGCTGTACCATCTAATATGGTATCCACTAAACACATGTGGGTATCAACATTTTTTTCAGGTCTTTACTCAAATGTTGTCTTCTGAGTGAAGCATTCCTTTGGTACCCTATCTGAAATTTCACCTACGCTCCTTTTCTCCTTTACTTTTCTCCATAGCATTTATCTCCACCTAATATATCATATATTCTGCTTATTTATCATGTTTATTGTCTCTCTTCCCCCAACTAAAGTAAGAGTTACATGACAGAGTTATATGTTTTTGGTTATTCTTTTCACTCTTCTATTCCCAGTGCCGAGGGCAGTGACTAGTTCAGTAAGTATTTATTTTTAATAGTTGAATTAATGAATTTATATCTGTCTTTAATGACACATGAAGATAAATATACATTCACCCAGATGTTTACTTCCCTCCTTTAATCTCCCATATCCAAACATTTTTTTCCCATGCTCTCCTGGCTTGGGCTCAAACTTAAATGACAAGGATCTATGAAAGCAAATAATCTTCAAAACAGACCATAAACAATGGAGAATTAAATATATAAAAAAGAAGTGGGGGAAGGTAAGGGTTAGACTCATTTAAAATGAACTTGGGAAGAACTCTGGAATAACTACAAAGACTAAACAGATATCACAAGTTCATATTTTAGATCTTTTCCTGTACTTCTGGTATGGGACACAGCTAAAGCTATTAAGAAATAAAAGTTTACCAACTAAAGCTCACTGTTATGGTGGAGAGAGACAGTAGGCACCCTTGGTTTGGAACTGTTCAGGTATTCAGGACATAGAAGGTTATTTCAAAATGAGGGCCATAAATAATAAGGGAGCAGAAGAAATCTTGTTCAGATCATAATTTTCTGATACTCTTCTAGTTTCAATGAAGAATTTAATTATTACAATGAAGACCTTAAAAGTTAGTATCTTATCAAGTATCAGTTATTTAAACTATAAGTTGACCAGGCATAAAATAATGGGCTTTGTCTCAAAGATATTACGGGTTATATTAAATTTCTAAGAAATGGTACAGAATCATCGTCCTGAGTTCACTTTATAATTTGTACTGCTGCCTTGTCCAAACTTCTGTCAACTGGAGAGCTATTCCTTACCTTCACTCTCTGAGCTGGAAAGCCTACGCTTGTGAACTCGTCTGATTTCTTTACCACGTCGTAAACTCTTCTGGGAACCATCACTTTCTGAATCTTCTTTGTAGTTAATTTGTCTTTTCTGGTTCCTCCTTGACCGCCTTCGACGAGTTTCTACAAAATCATCACTAAAACCATCACTAAAATCACTTTCTGTTAAAAAAAAAAAAAAAGAGAGAGAAAGGAAAAAGAAATCAAGCACATTTTTTAAAAAAAATTTATTTCTGGCCGTGCCATGCAGCACGTGGGATCTTAATTCCCTGCCCAGGGATTGAACCTGGGACTGCTGCATTGGAAGTGCAGAGTCTTAACCACTGGACCAGCAGGGAAGTCCCATCAAGTACAAATTTTAATTCCACTAAATAGAAAAGTAGTTAGCTTAGGTTATAAAAATATAAAGCTATTAGGCAGAGTTCAGTCATAACTTTTAAATGAACAGTAACTTTCATGTCTCTCATTTTCTTCTTAATAATATGAGTACATCTGGGGGGGCTTTAATGCCAAACCTCACAAATGTATCCTATTAGCAGTCAATCCTCAAGATTAAAAAATGTTTTACAGGGAATTCCCTGGCGGTTCAGTGGTTAGGACTCCGCACTCTCACTGCCAAGGGCCTGGGTTCAATCCCTGGTGGCGGAACTGAGATCCTGCGTGCGGCCAAAACAAAACAAAACAAAACAAAACAACCCTTTTTACATAATCCTTATCTCATACAACCTAGAGCTACCCAGTGAGCTGCATGGCTGCCACAACTGCTCTTCTTGGTGGATAGTTACTATTTTGCCTCATGATAATCTGCTGTTTCTATATATATGTAGCTGTATATGGCTACAGTCATAGCTTCACAATGTGCTGCAGAGGTTAAACTTTCTAACCACAAAAAACTGATGAGCCTGTTTCAAATAAGTACAGAACTGGAGTTATATTTTTGCCTTTTTTCCATGCGGAATTAAAATCTGCTAAATACAGCTCATGGGACTACTTTAACTTTCAAAGCACTGCTAAATAGCACTATTCTTGTCATGTCACCTCTGATCAATAAACCAAAGTCACACTATGGCATTGTGTCAGAGCAGTTTTTCAGGAATGCTAACAAATTCCACTGAATCATCATACCTAGCTTTGTTTTCTAATGGATTTCAAATATTTCAAAACAGCTAGCCAGTAGTTTAAAGAGGTCCCCACTGGCCAAATCTAGGGCAAAGTGTATCAAAATAGTGATGGTAACATATCATATCCACCGACTGAAATAAGAATCTGTAAGTCCACACTGATACAAAGAAATAAATATATAGGGGAGAAGAGAAAGCTCTTCCTTACAGAACACCAAGTATTAAATATAAAAGGAAGGAAGGAGTTAGAAAACTCATGAATAAATGCTAAAGCTAGTGGGTGAAACATCTGATAAGGAACAGGATATTTACAGTCTCAGAATATCTTCCTATGAATTATTTATTAATTACAAAGGGAAAATAATAGAGAGACCTGGAGGACATACATTAACTCTGTGATAGTCTTGCCAAAAATGTATAACTAGAATCTAATCACAAGGATACAAAAACCCAAATGAGGTATGTTTTACAAAATAACTAGTGTGTATTTTTCAAAAATGCTACAGTCAACAAAGTTTGAGGAATATTACAGATTAAAGGAGACTAAAGAGACATGAATAAATGCAATATGTAATCCTGAACTATATACTTGACCAGGAAAAGATGTTTATATAAAGGACAATATTGGGACACCTGATAAAATTTGAATGTATACTGTTGATTAGATAATAGTATTTTATCAGTAAAATTCCTGATTCTGATATTGTACTGTAGTTATGTAGAACTCCACAAGCCTGGCCCAAGTTGGGGATAACCCTGTCTCCTGTCTGTGGCACTTCCTCAGTAAGACGACAGCTACCTATCTGCCAATCCCATAAAGCACTCCTATCTCTTCTTTTACCTGCTGTGCCTCTCACTATTTATTTAGTTAATAGAGATAAGCATAAGCTATAATAACATCAACCACTGATAATTTATAAAAACAATCATAATCACCGATCATGATCTAAATGTTAGAGATAATTGGTGATCTTTCTCTAATAGCGAGACATCTGAGAAAAATGTTCTCAGATTATTAAGAATGATTCCCAAGAAACACTATGAAGGTAAAGTCTAGGCATGGAAACACTTGGCACCAAAAGGATTCAACACAATCCTAAATGAGTCTGGCATGAAGTTAACATATCCATCTGTATCTATCTTCTCAGATGTGCTTTATGTGAAAGATTTAATTAGTGGTGAATCATAAGAATAGAACTCAAAGTTTCATCAGAAAGCTTATATTACAATTGAATGGAATTTTATTTTAAGAAATCTTAATTCCAGAAGTCATAAGAATTTACTGACTTGGTGAGATGTGGATACAAATTATTTTTACCAGAGTCTCTACTATTCTCCTCAGATTCCTCCTCTTCATCATCATCGGAGTACTTTTTCTTTGGAGTCTTTCTCCGCAAACGCCTGCTTTGCCTCATTGGCCGGGAGGGATGTCGCCTTAGTCTTCGGCTACAGAAATCAGTGTCGCTGTCATCATTAGATGGTGGGTCTTCTTCACTTTCATCTGGGTTCTCATCAGATACTACAAACTCATCTTGAGATCTGTCCAAGAGAAACCAAATGAATTATGATGGTACACTTAAAACCGTGAACCCGTTTTTGAGTTCTGAGTTCAAATTCTAACAAGTCCAGTGAATTATTAAGTAACGTTTAATGTAAAATATCCAGTTAACTGTATCAGTTTCCCTGTTTATAAAATGAAGAGATGTTTTGCCCCCTCTCCTTTTTTTTGAAGGAGTTATGAACATGAATGGATGCTGATTTTTGTACGTAAATTGCTTTGGCCTTTTGGGAAGTCCTCCACATACCTCAAATTCAACATGCCCAAAAGTGACCTCATTATTTCCTAACCTACTCCTCTCTTCTGTTCCCTAGCCTGGTATTTGGTACTGTCACCCATCCAGGAATTCAAAGCAGAAACATGGTATTTATCCTAATTTCTTTCTCCCTTTTCATTTCTCACATCTAATCAATGACTAATTCCTCCCAAGTCTATCTCATAAAGATAATATCTCAAACCTGATACCTCTTCTCAGTTCAGGCTCTCATATCCCATCTAAACTACTACAGCAATTCCCCAAAGTCTCTTTAATCTCTACACTCATTTCCCCTCAGTAAATCCTCCGAACGAATGCCAGGATGAATCTTTCTAAAACATAAACCTCATATTAATCTGGTATTTAAAACCATTCAGTGGGTTTTCATCATCTTCAGGAAAGAGTCCAAATTCTTATGCATGACAAACAAAATACTCCATCATCTGGTTCCTTTTTATGTCTTGGCCACATTTCCAGCAGGGCACTTTCTGCTGCTTCCTCAATTCTTCTTATCCTGACACACCAGCAGTTTCCTAAATATTCTATGACGTTTTATGCCTGGCTGCCCTGGACAGGATTTCTCTGCTTAGAATACTTTCTTTCCTTCACTGCTTCTAATCTCAAATTCATCAATCTGCCCAATTCATTCTTCACATTTCAGATAAAGCTTTATTTCTACTCTGAGGCTTTCCTTGACCTCCCTGGATTGATCTGGCCCTTCTCTGTACCCTGACTTATGTTTTAGTAGCAATCATGCAGAATGACTTTTTTGTGGTTTATATGTTTGTTTCCTCCACTAAACAATGAGAGGAGAAACTCTGTGGTATTCTTTCCATACCTGTTCTGCAGGGAAGCCTTTCCTGATCTTCTATACTGAATTACTTGCCCCAACCCAAACCCCTATGGGTCACCAGAGAATAGTTTCTAAATACTCATACCTGTCCACTTCTCACATTTGACTGGGAACCTCTCATGGTCATGGTGGCAGAAGGTGGCACAGAGGTACACCACAAATGAATGCTAACTGCTGTTCATGAAATTTAAATACAATGTTGAATATTAAACCAACAAGCATAGGGACTTCCCTTCCCTGGTCCAGTGGTTAAGACTCGGCACACCCAATGCAGGGGGCACAGGTTCGATCCCTAGTTGGGGAACTAAGATCCCACATGCTGCATCGTGTGGGCCACCCCCAAAAAACAAACCCATAAAACTTCGTTTTAATCTAGAAAGAACCAAAATCACCATCGCTGAATTTGTTTAAAGTATCCTGAAAACAGATTGTCTATGTGCATGAAGAACAAAAGCTCCATCAGAGCAGGGCCGAGCTTATCTGGTAGGCCTGTTCAAGCCTGGACGTAGAGAATGGGATCTACTGACAGACCACGCACCCATCACTGATCTTGAATTCATCCTCACTCTCTTCTTCATCCAGGTTGCTGTCACTGTCCAGATCATTTAGTCGCCGGCGTTTCTTCCGGCGAGCAGCAGCTGCCCTCTGGGGTCGTTTATTTTCTTTTCTTTCTTCATCCAAAATAGTAGAGATATCTTTGCCACGGTGGCCAGTGATAGTGGAGATATCTTTTCCTCGGCCAACTCCTGAGTCCAGGGGGAAGGGTGTAGGGCAGGTGAGGGGAAGACAGGGAGGGAGAGAGAGAGACAAGTATATGTTTATTAAAAGCTTCCCTTTAATATCTACAGATTGTCCTTAGCAGATTTTCATTCGATTTCTTTATTTTCTTCCTACAGATATGCAATTTTCTCACAACTTTAGCTGACAGAGCTCTCTTTTGTTTATCCTACTAAATAGAAGTTTACTATGTAGAGAACTTGCTTCTTCAAAAATTTTGGTATGATTCACCCTTTTAAAGTGTATAATTCATAGGTTTTTAGTATAGTCACAAAGTTGTGCAACCATCACCACTAATTCCACAGCATTTTTATCACCCCAAAAAGAAACCTCATACCTATCAGCAGTCACGCAAGAATCTCTTCTTGGGGCTTACCTGGTGGTGCAGTGGTTGAGAATCTGTCTGCTAATGCAGGGGACACGGGTTCGAGCCCCGGTCTGGGAAGATCCCACATGCCACAGAGCAACTAGGTCCGTGAGCCACAACTACTGAGCCTGTGCGTCTGGAGCCTGTGCTCCGCAACAAGAGAGGCCGCAATAGTGAGAGGCCCGCGCACCGCAATGAAGAGTGGCCCCCCTTGCCACAACTAGAGAAAGCCCTCGCACAGAAATGAAGACCCAACACAGCAAAAAGTAAAAAATAAATTAAAAAAAAAAAAAAGAATCTCTTCTTGAAAGCTGTCTTTTGGATGTGGCTGTAGAAAGAGGCCAATCCATTTAAAAATTTTTTTTTTAAACTGTGTTTGCAGGGCAGAGAAAGTGACAATTTAGCAGCAAAGATATACATAAGGCACACATGTCTGGAAAAGCTAGTGACTTCTTCAGTTTTACTACAAACAGCCTACTTATTATTAATCCTTTCTAGAGCTTTCATAATAACACTGGAGCACTGGTGATTTCCTACATAGCTCTTTAATTAAATTATCTTCAAATTCTTCTATTTTAATGTCACCCATTAAAGACTATGAAATTAATAAATTGATTTTTAATTTAAAGCAATCATTTAGATTCTGATTATCCATAATTTTTGTGACTTTGTAGCAGCAGTGATCTAAAAATGGAAAGACAACTGCAAAGTTTTCTGTTTGGAAGCAGAAGAAAATTTTTTAATCTAGGGAAGAACATTTAACCTAGGGAGGAACATTTATGTTTCATATCAGATTACAAAATACTACTACTTTTAACATAATTAGAAGCTCTGAGTCTATACATTGACACCGTGTCCAGAGATTATTTTCAGTCTCAGACAGTTAACATCAGTAGTGATCGTGATACATACTGAGGAGAATAAGAAAATATGCTTGCTCACTGCTTCTAATCAGGGCATTTTAGTTAACATATTTGCCGAGTTAGATGAAAAAGAGAGAATGATAAACACATACCTCCTCCATCAGCCTCTTTAATATCATCTTCTATAGCTTCATCAATTGCTTCATCAAACTCATCAAATCTAAAATACATACAACAATCACATTACAGCCTGTCCTGGCATATGGGTGAGGAAAATTGCCTCTGAAGTGAAAAAGGGCTGAATGTGAAACTGCTCTCTGCTACTTTGGGGCTGTGGGACTTCGATTAGACCACCTCGGTCCTGTTAACCTCAATTTCTTTGGTAAAACAGAGTTTTGTAAATCAGTATCTAATTCTAAGTTGTTTTTCATTTTCAAAGATCACCTACACCAGGCAGCAACAAATATTTTTGTAATGGGCTTTGTAGACTGTACAATCTCTGTCGTAACTACTCAACTCTGCCATTGTAGTGCAAAATCAGCCACAGACAATATAAGTGAATGAAAAGTAGCTGTGTTCCAATATAACTTTATTTATAGACACTGTGATTTGAATTTCATGTAATTTTCAAATAATTTTATCCTTCTGGTTCTTTTTTCAACCATTTATAAATGTAAAAACCACTCCTAGGTCACGTGCTATACACAAACTGGCAGTGAGCTGGATTGGCCCACAGGCCAACCCGATTATACAAATCATATGACAAGGTAAACTGAACAAAATTCGTGTTCCAGAAATAATACTAAGTGTGAGAAGTATACAACTGTTGTTATTAAAGATTATATTATTATTATTACTGAAATTCATATACAGATGGTCAGAATTTTAAAACTAGGTAAACATACTTTATCTCACAAGGGCTATTTCCTCCAACTTAAAGCAAAAAACCAAGACTAGATGATTCCTAAGATTTATTCACATACAAAATTCCTTTCACTTTACAACTGAGGTGACCAAAAGAAAAAGTGACTTGAAGATCATGTAAATATGGTAATTACTAGCCACATGCGGCTATTTATATTTAAAATAATTAAACTACAAAATGCTGTTCCTCACTAGCCATATTTCAAGTGCTCAACAGTGAGATATGACTACTGATTGCCATACTGGACAGCAAAGTAACAGAACATTTCCATAACCACGGTAAATTGGACAGCATTGGATTAAAGTTACACAGTGATTAACAACAGAGTTAAGACCAATAGCCAGGACTTCCCTGGTGGCGCAGTGGTTAAGAATCCGCCTGCCAACGCAGGGGACACGGGTTTGATCCCTGGTCCAGGAAGACCCCATGTGCTGCAAAACAACTAAGCCCGTGTGCCACAACTACTGAGCCTGTGCTCTGGAGCCCGCGAGCCACAACTACTGAGCCCGTGCACCACAACTACTGAAGCCCGCGAGCCTAGAGCCCGTGCTCCGCAACAAGAGAAACCACCGCAATGAGAAGCCCGCACACTGCAACGAAGACCCAACGCAGCCAAAAAGAGAAAAAGAATAAAATCAAAAATCCTTAAAAAAAAACAATGACTAATAGCCAAATATTTTGCCTTTTGAGTTGAGAAACTCATTACAGCTATAGATTTCCTCTCTAGGAAAATATATACCTACACAAACATAACATTTTACGTATAATTTCAGAGGATTCACAAGTTTCAGGTTAAGAACTCTTCTTCTACATATTTTTACATGCAACAGTTTACTTCCAATTTTTTCATGATTATAAACAATGCTATGAAAAACATTCTTATAGATATAGCTTAGCTTTTCCTTAAGATAAATTCTGAGAAAGTAAAAATCTGTGTATCTATTCATCAGGCTAGAATAACAGATTAAGATACAGCCAGATATAAAGTTAATGGAAAACAGGATTTCTCCGAAGGACAAGATGCAGCTGTAAAGTGCCATAACAATCTGTTTCTTTGAGCCACTACTACTTTCTTACTGAGACACTCTGTTTTCTAAATTCAGAGACCATCAGAATCCTTGGACAAAGGAAATTACAGCAGTAAGAATGAAACACCCACCCCTGCCTAGAGGATCTAAGTCAGTTTTAACACAAATAAGCAGCCTTGATTTACATTCCAGATTCAGAGTTTGGATAAGGGGTTGGACACAACACTCCACACTCTATCTTCATTGTTTTCAAGTAAATAGGACCCTGTGTCTACCATGCCGTACACATATGATACTGACCCTTTCACAGTCCTGCTTTGCTTTGAGCCTTACTCTTCATTTAAATTTCATCTAAACTCTACCATTCCTCAGTATCTTTTCATAACTCTATCTTTTCTTTTGTTTGGTGAGATGCCCCTTGGTTCCACTATGAGATTTTGTTGGATTATAGGTTTGTTCCTGGTATTCTTGCTACAAATAAAATTGTTGGCTTAAAGGCATACAAATTGTTCTTCAAGGGTTGTAGCAATTTAAAATACAACCATGAAGTGAATTTTACCGTTAAGATTTTTTTGCTAATACGGAAAAACAAAATTATTTTGTTCCTTAATTTTAATTTGAATACCCAGTAAAGCCAATATTATTTTCATGTTTACTGGTCATTTTTACTTTTTCATTCGCAAGTACTGGTTTGTGTCCTTTCCCCATTTTATTAGCCAGTATATTCATCTTTCCTTACAGATCTGTAAGAGCTTTTTATGTATTAAAGATTTTAACATCTTTGTCATATGTTGCAGTTATTGCTATCCAAAGTGTATTCCTCACCCCCCCTTTTTTTTGGGCCACGCCGTGGCATGCGGGATCTTAGTTCCCCAACCAGGGATCAAACCAATGCTCCCTGCAGTGGAAGTGCTGAGTCTAAACCACTGGACCACCAGGGAAGTCCCCAAAGTGTATTTCCCCTTTAAGCTTTGCTTATTTTTTCAAGTTTTGAGACAGGAAAACTGACATTTTGTCCTGCTATCATTACAAATATGTGCCCATCCCATCCCCAGTCAGCATCCTCTCAAATAAACAAACACAAATCATGCTGTCTAGTTCTAATCTTCAAAATACATGGAAACTTAATTTTTCTTAAGGAACTGATTTCCTAACAAAAATGGCTTTTTATCCTTGACTTCAGAAATGTTAATGTCTGAAGTATGCAACAGTCTTTGCAGACACCATGTGGAAAAACTATTTCCACTATGAAAAAAACTATATACTCACTGTTATTTTAAAAACTCATAAGCCATTCCTTTTGAATTTTAACTCCTTTACAAAATTTCTTTGCAAGCAAACATTTTCTTTTGTAAGTGCTTTTTGTCTGAGTCTTTCTTAATTTTATATAATCAAATTTCCTTTTCACTATTTTTTCTGTGTTTGGTGTTATACTTAAAAAGTTGCTCCTTACATAAGAATATGTATCTTCCTTACCTCCTTTTGGGAACTAGGCAGGGTATAAATAAATGAATCACACAATACATATTATGATAAAAAACATAGTTTATATTACTGTTATATAATTTTAAGCTGAAGGGATCATCTGGGTTAGTTCACCATCATAGGTATGTCAACCAAGACCCAGGGAAATGGACCAACCACTCAAAGATACATGGCTAATTAGTGGCGTGGTGAGGGCTATAATCTGAAGTCTTCTGGCCCCCAATCCAATGCTCCTTCCAGTCAACTTTGACATCATCCTCTGTTAGGAGCTATAAGAATCCGATAAACAATTATTAAATGATAGTAGTGATGAAATTTTTTTTTGGGGGGGAGGGTTTCTTTTCTGTGTTGATATATAAGTGCTTTAGATTTTATCCTCACAACAGTCCCATTGCAACCCATGTACAAAGTAAATTCTAGGTGTATTTATTAGAGCTTGAATATGACAAATAAAACTTAAAAAAAATATATTAGGGGCTTCCCTGGTGGCGCAGTGGTTGAGAGTCCGCCTGCCGATGCAGGGGACACGGGTTCGTGCCCTGGTCCGGGAAGATCCCATATGCCGCGGAGCGGCTGGGCCCGTAAGCCATGGCCACTGAGCCTGCGCATTGGGAGCCTGTGCTCTGCAATGGGAGAGGCCACAGCAGTGAGAGGCCCACATACCGCAAAAAAAAAAAAAGAAAAAGAAAAAGAAAAAATTACTAAGAAGCAGAAGGAAAAAAGAAAAACTGAGAAGAAACATACAAATGCCCAACAAGCACATGAAAAGATGCTCAACATCACCAACCATCAAGGAAATGCAAATCAAAATCATGAGACATCACCTCACATCTGCTAGGATGGCCGTCATGAAAAAAACAAAAGCAGACAAGTGTTGGCAAGGGCGTGGAGAACCCAGAAACCCTGTACACTGCTGGTGGGAATGGAAAATGGTGCAGCTGCCATGGAAAACAGCATGGCGGTTCCTCAAAAAAAACAAAAACAGAACTACCATATGATCCAGCAATCCCACTTCTGGGTATATACCCAAGATGAAATGCTAATAAAACAAATTTCTTCTCCCACTGAAAACCACAATTACATCAGGATTGAAAGACAATACAGTTCCCCTATGATGCTTGTTCTGATAATGTAAATTTGTTCCAACATAACTGATATATTAGGAAATAATTCAAGCATACATGTATTTCATACTTGCTTATATATAATTTTCCTTGTGAGAAACACTAGGTAAATGTAGAAAACTGCACCAGCTGTGGAGGAATACACAAAACAAACACGTGCACACACCTTACAAATATTTACCAGCTACCCAAGCTCATCATGTGTGTTATAAGCTAGAGCCATCTGCATCTGGTATTACAACTTTCTGGCTGATTTCAAATAACTCTCCTTCTACCACTACACAACAATTTACAAACTGCAACTCTCCTCACAATCACTTCACAGACAAGCTTCAGGTCTTTTTTCAACATAAAATGTCATATTTATTGTAGTACTTGTTATTTCTTAACCACTTAAGATGTGTCAAATGGTACTCCCATTGTTATCTTTTTTTTTTAATGTGTCACTAATGAAGTTTTTGAGTGTGTGACCCTAACTCCATATTTCCCATAATCCCTATAGTTTTTGTGCAATTTTGCACACAATGGCAATTTTTAGGAATGCATTTGTTGTGTTTTAGTAGAATTGACTTTAACACTTGCACTTTCCATTAGTAGGTTTTGACTTCACTAGTTTTAATGATTTTATTAAAAAACAGTACTTTTTCAAAGTTTTTTTTTAAGGAATAAGATGGACACCATTCCCCTAAATATTAAGGATTTTACTCTTACTGATCCTACTGCATTTTATTTTATTTATAACGGTTTATGGAAAAACCCAAACAAACTTTTCGGCCAACCCAAAATAAAGTTTTAACAATAACAACAGAAACTACACAAGGGGAACTCTTTCATGATCACTGACAAAAGTTTATAAACAGGAAACAAGCTTGAAGTTCTATAAAATCAACTCTGTTTTCCATCTCCAGTTATTCAAGTTAAAAGACTGTTTTGGTGTTGTTTAACAATGGTCTAAAATAATTAAAATATCATTTATTTATTATTTGAGTGAGACAGGGTGGTTTCGTGGAAAGAACACTAGACGAACAAACAATTAGGAGATAATGTTTTAGTCTAGGTTTAGCTACTAACAGAGTGACTATGGAAAAATCTCTCTCTGATATTTCTGGTGGCAGATGGTAAACCAGACTATATTTATTGAGTCTCTCAATAGGCACTGATGGAGCACTATGCTAGCTGTAAAGAACAGAGGGATGCATAACACGGACATGGCACTTACCTTCATGTTAACAGTATAGTGCGGGAGAGCAATATTAATCAAAAAATTAAAATCATGATTGTTACAAATATAGAAGTACTTTCAAGAAAAAAAACTGGATGCTATGAGGGCATATAATAGAGGGGTTTGATTAAGAGAGGATTGTTAACAAGGTAAAAAACAGGAGGGAAATTCAAGTAAACAGTCTACACAAAGGGACCGAAAGAAGACAGTGTGGCTAACCTGAGAGAGTAAGGGAAAATGTGGATGAGGTGGAGCTGAAAGGCTAAGTGCAGGGCAGGCTGTGCAGTGCCTGCGGGCCTTGTTAAAGGCATCGGTTCTTATCCCCAGAGCTACAGAAATTGGACAAAGTATGTTAAACAGAAGAGGATAACACGAGCAAATTACATTTGGAAGAGATGATGTTGGCTGCTCTAAAATTCTATGATTCTAAAGACGGTAAGTAAGAAATATATATATAATTTCTAATCATCACTGTCATTGTAATGGGAAAAGCATATACTTTGGGGTCAGGTTGTTTCAAAAACATTTTCCACTCCTTCATTCTCACAGATTTCATACCTATAACTTATACATTTCCGTGTTCTTGTTGACCTCCTTTCAAGCAAGTTTGCTTTGGATTTTTTGGAATCTTTTTTCTTTTCTTCATGATCTTCAGAAAAATCTGGCTCCTGATTTAAAAATATGATAATAAGTATATAGGTTATTAATCACAACAGAACAAAGTTCCTTGGAATTAATAGCTTTCTAATGTCCATCTAGGCAGCACATGTGAAAGGTTTAAAAAAAGTGAAATGATTCCCATAAAACTGAATAAACATGGCAACACTAAGTACAGAGATTAAAAAGAATATTGGTGATCAAAGGATGAAAACACTTCTGTATTAAACTTATGCTTTTGTGAGTTTATAATTACCTCTTTTAAAACAATCATGATGAAGTCTATCCACCGATAATGAAACTTAACACACATAAAAGATATGCTGAATAAATGAAATAATGGGTTTAGAAGAAGAAAGGGGCAAGGTGCTCCAGAAAAATAACTAACCAAGACAGGTTATTTCAGTGTGTGATTTAATTAAGCCTGAATGAAAGTGCATATGAAACTAAGAAAATTTCTTCATTTCAAATGAATATCATGTTACATATACTTTCACTCATGAGATAGCTTTCTCAATTATAAATTAGATTAATAACTGCAAAACAATGGTATCCCTTCAAAGAAACTGAACTGTAAGAACACAAATTGAAGTTTCTGATAACCCCCAAAGCAGGGAATTAAAAACCAAATCTCCCTGAACTATTTTTTAGTCACTTCACATAAATAGCACATAAAGAAGCTAAAAACGAATTACCCAATTTACGGTACAAAAAAAAAAAAAAATAGAACATAAACTCCGTGGGGTGAGCTTTAAACTTGGTTTGGATGTGATATTACATTTTGGGGCTATCTGCATATACATAATTTTAACCATGAGGGAAATGGGTGATTTCTTTTTTTTTTTTTTGTGGTATGCGGGCCTCTCACTGTTGTAGCCTCTCCCGTTGCGGAGCACAGGCTCCGGACGCGCAGGCTCAGCAGCCATGGCTCACGGGCCCAGCTGCTCCACGGCATGTGGGATCTTCCCGGACCGGGGCATGAACCCGCGTCCCCTGCATCAGCAGGCGGACTCTCAACCACTGTGCCACCAGGGAAGCCCTGGGTGATTTCTTTAAGGTGCTAAATTTTCATTTTTAATAAAATAGGTATACTATATATTTAAAACCACTCATATTACATAAAGTGAGTTAAATTTTAGAACAATTTTGGCAGTCTCCTCTTTAAAAATACTATAAACCAGAAACTTACTTGTGGAGGAATGATGTTTTCAATACTGATACCCACATACACCAAGCGTTCTTTCCTTTAAGTAAAAAACAAAAAAGCACACAAAGTGAGATTTGCTAAAAATAAAATTGTTATGAAAATATTACTAACACAGATAATACTAAAATTATGATTCATGGTAACAGCAGAAGCTAGGTCACAGACATGTTAGTTATTATCCATGAAACTTATAATATTGGTATCTGTGGCAGGCACAAAACTTCCTAAAGGTATGAAAACTTAGCTTTAGAAGTGACTTATGCCAGGTAAAATAAAACCTGTAAGTGAAACAGACAATGAAATCTGATGAAAAGAGTCATGCTTGTGACTCACTGATGAAGTGATTAGATGGAACACCAACTCTGGACAAACTGGATCTTTGTTATGCTGGAAGTTCTCAGTAATATCGTATGTGAATGATTCTAAGACCATCCACTTCTTGTTTGCAGAGAAGAAAACCAGCAATACAGCCATATGTCTCTGCACTCTAGGATGCTTACAACAAAGATATCTTCAGAGCCAGTTAAGACTTCTCCAGAAAATGTGGATTTATGGACACTAATGACATAAAGTTTCATTTCAAAGAAATCTTTGTTGATTTTAATTCAACAAATTTTACACAACGAATTGCTATACAGAACAGAAGCTTTCTCTGGTTCTCCCAAAGTTAATTCAAATACACCAAGAACAGCTGAGCTTTTACATATGTGCCAGTGTATGTTCAACTAAACAGAAATAGTAACCACTCTTCCTCCCTTTATTTGTGATGTCCCATATAGGACATTAATGATCCAGTTGTGTGGGTCCTTTAGTACACAGCCTTTACTGCCCCATAAACCCTGGGTTAACAAGAATTTTATAGTCTTTTTAAGAGATGGGTTATGAAGCTATTAAATAAAACTGGCATGTAAGAAAATAAAGTTATTTTAATCAAAACTTAAAAAAAATTAGTACAGTTAATGAACTAAAAACTAGCAAAGGAAGAACAGTACTAGCTGAAATTAATAGGAAAGGCTACGTGGATAATTCAAAACTTCAGCTCTCTGTTATTAAATATGTCTGACATGTCCCTCTTTACATTAACCAAGTTTATTGTGGTATCAGTTTCCTCAAAAGCTCTATTTTCACTTGACCATTATTTCTCTTCTCAACTCAATGGAAAAAACACTTAGTCGTGTTCCATGTTAGGTCTTGACTTGTGTCAGGCTTGGAAATCGAAAGGTAAGTGAGACATAGTTCTTGCCCTCACAATTATTTAACAACTAACTGTAGTCCATTACGAGCAGGTATAATGGAAATGAGAAAAAGGAATGGATTTTCTCTGAAGAGCTGAGAAACTGGGGAAGGCTTTAAGTAGGTGGTAACATCTGAGGAAGATCTTGAAGGCAGGTATGATTCTCATCAAGGCATTCTCTTGCTCAGTAATCTTATGGAAAGTCACATCTTCCATTCTATCTCACCACCTAGTTCAATGATCATATTGGGCCCAGACCTTATTATTACCAATAACCACACCCTTTCTAAGATTTCAATTTCAAGGAACCTGTTCTCTGACTTCTACTGACTCACTTTCCAGCTCACTCCCTCTGTTACACTGATTTCAACCATTCCCTGACTCCAGTGGGACCTCTATCCATTGACCCTACCCTTTTTTCACTGTCCGGCACTCCCTTTGTGTCCTTACTTTCCCCCTTACCTGGCTTAGACTCCATGGTCCATCATTACAAATACTCCTTTGCATACACTCTCAAATTCCTTGTCTCTTTCTCTCCTTCCCTCTGTTATATTACCTGGAAAATTCCAACCCTGATTAAATCCAACTCTCTGCTAGCAAAGCACTAGTAACAGTACTTTGGAAGTACATAGCTATTTTGAATTCCCAATAATTTCTGGCACGAAGTCCAGGAAGGGACATTTACATATCAGCTGAATGGACTTCTGAAACATGAGATTTCACAGAGCATCACAGCTCCAGCTCTATAGACAGTTGCTGGCTAGTTACTAATTACTCACTGACACATCCTTCTTTTCCACCATACCGTAGAGCCACATATCATACACCTCATGTTGATTACATTGCCCAGCATAAAGCAGGTGCTCAATAAATGTTCATTAAATGTTGACTAAAAGAACAAACAAGGGGAAAGATGCTCTAGCGCTATGACATAGACAGTAAGCAAGGCTCTAAGTTGTTAGGATGAATGCTAGAGAAATTATTTCACAGATTTGAAACAGGATGAATAAAAATGCTCACTTTTAAAAAGAGATGAAGTCACCTGTATTTACCGTTAATATATTATTTACTTTAGAAACATACATATTTTGCTATTTAGAACTCCTAATATATACATATATTAGGAGTTATAAATAATGAAAGCTTTGTTAATCAGATTTTTGGGGGAATTCACAAACAACAGTAACAGTTAACTTGCCTTGTTAGAATGGTCTCGTATAGGATTTAGTGTGATGTAAAGGCACAATAACAGATGTCCTCTTAAAGGATGACATTTAAGTAAAGAGGATTACCAAGGATAGAAGAGAAAGTAGATGAACTAGTAAATGGGAGACCAATAATATAAACAAATGTGGCACATTTTAACATAAATTTCTAAAACTGAAAGTATTTCTTAACTGCAGCAGCATATTCTAAAGTGTGTGAGGGAAGAGTAAAATATACGTTCACCAATCTTTCCACATAGAAAATGTACAAGCATCACAGGCCTCCAAAGAATAAACGGATATAATGTGAGTATGAGACAAACTCTTAGTGGTTTACATTCTTGGCTTTTAGAGAGAATCTACTTTCTTCCAAGTCCTTAAAGGGTGAGCCTATTAGCCATCTACACTGCTAAGTCAGATCAGCTTCAGAACATGAACTCATTTCTCAGAAGGGCAAGCAGATTGCAGGAAGACCGAGTCTAATTTTTAATTATGATTTAATTTGAAGCATCCTTAGTTAGATCTTTTCCAGTGTCAAAAATTACGACAGGAGCAGTTCGTACATCAAAATAGTCCTAATAACTATATACAGGACTGTTAGTTCCTAAATATAAAGGTATTTAGACAACCAATTAAAAAAAAAGTACTACTTTTATCTCCTAGTGAACTTCAGCGATAAACTTTGCCTTTAAACTAAGCAGCATACATCATGAACCAAAGAGAGCTCAAGGTGAGCAGTAAAGAGGAAAAAGGATCTAGAAGTTGAACTCATTTTTAAGGTTCAACTTGGCACAAAGTGTGTGGACTATGGAATGAGCAGACTGTCTCAACGCAAACTAAAGTTTTGAGGGGAATACTATGTGACAGGAGGTAAAAGTTAAAGTAGCAGCAAATGAAGGAGCCATCAGGAGACGCTGCTTAGATTTTTCTCAGATGGGCATCAAGTCCTACTGATTAATCCTCTGAAAATTCTCTTCAACCTCTCTACTGTATTATCATGATGACTGCTCTAGTTCAGGCCTCACTGGCTCTCACAGACTTTATTCCAACAGCCTCAACTCTAATTCCTTCTTCTTACTGTTACCAGGGCATTTTTTCTGAAATAAAATTCTGATTATGCACATCCCTCCTTTGATGGCTCCCCCATGCCTCTAGAGAATAATTCAAATTTCCTAGCCAGTTATGCAAAGCTGTTCACAATTTGGCCTCAGTTTCCTTTATAGCTTCATCCCCCACCACTCTTTTACACTCTCTCTGCTTGTACTGTGCTCTTTGCCTGAAATATCCTTTCTCTGCATGTCCACCTATATAACCCCTAGTTATCTTCCAAGGACTTCCCTGATAACCCCAACTCCTAGGAGAACTAAAGTGCTCCTCCACAATGTTCTAGTATTGCTCTAAATATACCTCGATTTGTCTACTTTACTGAATCACTGGTTCATACATCTGCATCCTCTGGCAGAAGGTGAGCTCCAGGTAAGCAAGAGCTTTGTCTTAATTCATCTTTTCTCTTCAGTTTGGAACACAGCAGGAATGAAGGAATGTTTAGCAATAGACTAATCAACAAAGGTACATATAAATATAAGTAAATACAAACTTACTGTCTTGATTTTGAGCCCCCTTTAAAGATTAAGCTCAACTCCAATCTTACCTCCTCCAAGAAGCCTTCTTCAACTGCTTTAGACCACACTGCAGTGGCATATTGAAAAGGGAGGCATTGCTTACAGTCAGTAGGACACAGTTCAGCATTTAAATGCTCTTTATTTCACCAGTGTTAATTCTGCCCACCCAAAGAGATGACATGGGTAACTAAACTGTAGACCAGTTCTTACAGTTTTCTTGTACTCCCTACATACTTAGCTACATATACTCCACAATACTTGGGTCAATACTTATTCAGAGTAGGTTCTGATATACATTTTAGATCAGGGATTGGCAAACTTTTCCTGTAAAAGGACAGATAATAAATTAGGTTTGGGTAATAAGGTCCCTGTTGCAACTACTCAACTCTGCTGCTGTAGTGCAAAAGTAGTCACAGGCAACATATAAACGAATGAGCATGGCTATGTTCCAATAAAACTTTATTTATGGACAATGAAATCAGAATATACAATTTTCATGTGCCATGACATATGATTTTTGGTTTTTTTCTAATCATTTAAAAAAGAAACAACCATTCTTAGCCGGGCCATATTTGGCCCACAGGTCAGAGTGTGCCAAACCCTGCTTTAGACAGACACATTAGTCTATACTGGAAGACAATTCTGAGGTCAAATTCCCAAGTAAAACATTAACACACATATCACAATACCTGCGTTCAGCACGCTCCTTCTTCTTTAAGGCAACATCCAAATCCTGCAATTGTTCCTCTAATTTTTCACACAGTAGTTTCTGAAAAAATAAAACAGATGAGTGTCATTTTACACACCTTTCCACAATCATTTGTCTCTTGCCTATTAGCTACAGATACCATGCTATTGAGAGCTGATAAGGGGCCACGTAGTGAACACTGAAATGTTCCTTATATTTAATTAAATAAAGACATGCTGCTTCAGTTCATCCACTGAACTGAAGATGAGCAGGGTATCTTTAAAGTAACACACATGTTAAAGAAACTTATAGCTTTGCTGAGAAACATGTTCAATGCCTATCTTGCTAGCAGTAATCAATGTTTAAAATAGCATTTGGTTCACTGTATATACATGACAGTGATTAAAAATTTTTTTAAATCCTAAGACATTTTTAAGGAAGAAGGTTTATGTACAATAAAAATACAATGGTGGCAATCACTATTTTTTAAAAAAGAGAATGGAAAAAAATTTACAAAACCATGCCACATGGTTACTGGGTCAAAACACAGCTGAAGAATGTAATTGCTAAAATGATGCTAAGCCAAAAAAATTCCACTTTACTAAGAAATGCAATAAAGGCCATCTTTTTTTTTTTATGGCTGCACTGTGCGGCTTGCGGCATCTTAGTTCCCCAACCAGGGATCGAACCCATGCTCCCTGCAGTGGAAGTGCGGAGTCCTAACCACTGGACTGCCAGGGAAGTCCCAACACCATCATTTTTAAAGTAAAATGAGACTGGGCTTGTGAGAGAAAAGACCTCTTGGATGCAAAAAAAATATCCTGCTCTTCAGTTTTAAAAGGAATCCACCTGAATCGAGATACGAGAGAAACAGAATCCATGTTTCTATTCATAGTAATATTATAATGGTGCATAATTCATAATACCATCTATAAGACTGACAAAAAGAAGGTAGGCAGAAATGAAAGAGAGAATGAAACAAAGGGATAAACAAAAGGAAGAAACTTACTTCTTCCCTTGTATATTATCTTAATTTGGGGGGTTTTTGTGCCTTTAACGAATGTGAGAAAAAAATAAACCAGAGATTATAATTTTACAAAACCCAGAGGTCTTCTAAGAATTGCTTTGGAAAAAAAATAAAGGGAAGAACTAAAAGATACTAATAAAAGGTAGTTGTTTTTTGGGGTTTTTTTTGCGGTACGTGGGCCTCTCACTGTTGTGGCCGCTTCTGTTGCGGAGCACAGGCTCCGGATGCACAGGCTCAGCGGCCATGGCTCACGGGCCCAGCCGCTCTGCGGCATGTGGGATCTTCCCAGACTGGGGCACGAACCCGTGTCCCCTGCATCGGCAGGCAGACTCTCAACCACTGCGCCACCAGGGAAGCCCTAAAAGGTAGTTTTTATCAATAGTCTCTAGTTTCACAGAAATTTAAACAAGAGATGAACAATATCTACAAATTGAAGATTAAAATGTTTAGTGGCTGTCAAGAAATATTAATTTAAACATAAAATCAAAGACTGGAAAAACAAAACTGTGCTGGGTCATCATACATGTTGGCAAGGGGGGCAGAACCATTCTCCATCTGGGATGATCATGAGAGGAGGGCGAAGGCAGGCAGTGTGGTATCCACTGTCACAAGAGTCGCACAGGAGAATCTGAAATAAACCACAGATTAATTGTCAACCTAACTATGACTAATATTCAATGACTCAAGTTAAATAAGGACATTCTATATTTCTTAGCATAAAACTAAGTAATATACTATACTATACTCTTTATCTGCATATAGCATAATAATAAAAAAGCTCTGATAATTAGGATCCTAACACGTCTTTTTTTTTCGGGGGGGGCCTCACTGCACAGCTTGTGGGATGTTAGTTCCCTGACCAGGGATTGAACCTGAGCCCTTGGCAGTGAGAGTGCGGAGTCCTAACCACTGGACCGCCAGGAAACTCCCCTCTAAGATATAATTTTTTTTATTTTATTTTTTTTTCTAATATAATTTTTTAAAAAAAAATTTAGAACCAAAAAAAAAAATGTTAAGCTAATAAATTAAGTGAAAAATAACAAGTCTTTTCTGAACTAGAGTTAAAATCCTTTTTTTGTACGCCATGAGGAATATAATACATTCTTTATAACAGAGTTTTATAGCTGAAGTACCATAAACTTCCCTACCACACACAGGATTTTTAAAATACAAATAATTTCCACTGTAAATAGCATTTCAATTACCTATCTGTAAGAAACATTCATGGCTCCTTTTATTATGTAAATTCAAACATGAGAGGAATGGAACTACACTAAGGACAATTATGTTCAATAAAAAAGCTACGAATAATTAATCTTAAGCTGATTATTTTTTGCTATTCGAGTTTCAGATGACCAGTTCTCTAAAACTTAAAATGGTACACACTCATGAACTTAAAAAAATCATTTATTTTAAAATAATTTTAGATTTATGGAAGAGTTGCCAAGATAGGACACTAACGTTAATATCTTACATAACCATGGTACATTTACCAAAACTTAAGAAATTAACATCAGTATAAAACTATTAACTAAACAACAGACGTTATTCGGACTTCACCAGTTTTTCCACTATTGTCCTTTTTTTGATTCTAGGATCCAACCCAGGATATTACACTGCATTTCATCATCTCTTCTTAATTTCCTCTGATCTGTAACAGTATCTTGGTCTTTCTTTGCTTTCCATGACTTTGACAGTTTTGCAGAGTACTACTCAGATATTATGCAGACTGCCCTCAGTTTGGGTTTGTCTGATGTCTTCTCATGATTAGACTGAAGTTATGGGTTTTGGAGAATACCATAGAGGTGAAATGCCCTGCTCACTACATCATATCTGGGGGTACATGATAGTGTAACAATTTGATAACTTACTGTTCAAATTGTACAATATGACTTATTACTGGTGATATTAACTTTGATCACTTGGTTATAGTAGTGTCTGTTGTTTTTCATCACTGTAAAGTTACTTTTCACTTTCTATACTCTATTCTCATTAAAAGTGATAACTCCAGCCCATACTCACGGGGAAGGGAATTAAGCTCCACTTTCTGAAGAGAGGAGTATCAAAGAATTTGTAGAGATAAGTTAAAATCACCACAGTAATTAATAAATAATTGGGGGGAAGATATGTTGAAGTTATGCTACACCCTGGTTTTCCTTACAGCTTCACCCACTAGTTTTAGGACTCATCAGTGGATCTTGCTGCAATAATTATTACTGGGAATTCCCTGGTGGTCCAGTGGTTAGGACTCTGCGCTTCCACTGCCTGGGACCTGGGTTCGATCCCTGGTCTGGGAACTAAGATCCCACAAGCAAAACAAAACAAAACAATTATTACTGTGGTGTTCTAATGGTGATTTTCTGTTTTCCTCATGCCCTCAACATTTGCTATTTGGAATTCTTCTGTAAAAAAAAAAAAAAAGTCCCTCCCCCATTACCCCATTTTTTTGTTTATTCAATTATTTATTTTTATCGGAATGAACTAATGAATATTATTTTATTCCTTGGGTTATAATCTAAAACAATTATTTAATTTATTGTTCAAATTGTTCTAGCCATTGATATAGTAGGAGTTTTCAAGTTGGCCCCTGTGTGCTTAGGACTCATTTGCATGCTTTTATTTTTTTTTAAAGCACTTCCTTACTTTCTGGTAATACAGGATACTCTAGGCACATCTTATATTTTCCTTGCCCAAGCCTTAGAATCAGCCATTTTCCCCAGAAACACTGGTTCCTTTATTGGAGAATGGTATTTAGAAATCGAGATCTGGGTGCTGAGTGCTCACTGCTCCTGGGTATCCCTGATTCTAAGTTCTCACAGAGGACAGAGCTAGGAAATACATGTATGTATAGTACCCCATGTATATACATATATCTATATTAAAATAAGTATGAGTTCATACTAATAACTCACCATCTAATCCAGCACCACAGGGTTCATTCTAGCCTTCAGCCTTATTTGTAACGCCTTTAACAGTGAGAAAGCTGGCTCCCATTATCTACACTTTATTTATTTGTATATAGTTTCATTTGTATATAGTTATATATAGTTTCTGAATTGCTAACATGTACCATGGGGAGGGTTTAGAGTGGGGGACGGAATGTGCACACATTTTAAAAGTGGAAAACTCCCTTCTCCATTTGCTACCAATAGCCAGAATTCAATTTAAGTTATATTAACATTATACTTCAGTTATGTGATTGATTGCTTACATAGGCATATGTGGACTAACCTGGGCACCTGATTCTATTTATCACATCATTTCTATGTTAAAACATAATCTAAATTTCAAATAACAAAGTTAAAAATAAACTTTTAGAATTCAGTTTATTTCTAAAATGATGATTGTCTCTATTCTTCAAGAAAGGTAAAAACCCATTAAAATAAATACTACTACGTGAGATTTCCAAGCTTCAGGCAATGATCCACTTATTTTCACTAAAACATCTGAAAAACCCGATCGAGTTCTATACTCATCTATGAATTTATTGCTTTTCTGCTGTAAGCTCAAAGAGAACAAGGACCACATCTAATTCACCATCATTTCCCTACCACTTAACACACAACAGCTGCCTAATATTTTTATTTGAGGATTATCCTTAAATATATAGCATAAGAAATCCACCATATTTGGGATCTTCAGTTTCCAATGTCTTTCTCTTTGGCACAATAACCAGCAATGGGATTTTCAGAGCAGTTATTAAGATAACCAAATAAAAATCCTATGTGTGTTCCAAGAAGGGTACAACTTTCTCCATCTCCTGGATGTCATTTCTGCTCACCTCATTTTACTTTTCATTTCTTCACACCCCTTTGTCATTGACGTCTATTGCTGCCCCAGTCAAAATGCATTCTCTCAGTGTAAAAAAATATTAGGAAATGGTAGGGAAAGAACACAAATATTGATTTTTACTTGATTTAGGGGCAGAAAAGACCACTATCTCAATCTTCTCTTTGCCCTTCTCCACACGAAAGTCTTTACCTAACTTTTATAGTTTGATGATCATAAAAATGCTTAGAAGGGTCTTCTCAGTGTACTTTTGACAACTGTTCTTCTCAGAGCTAAAGTTATTCTCTGGGTCTAAGTTACATCTTTTACTTGAACCCTCTGCAACTACTGGGATTTGATGAACTTCACTGATTTGGTTTCCAGATACGATTTTCACATGTAGGAAGAAAACAGCTTTACCCCAGCACACAACAGATTATCAGGAACTGTGCTTGGCAACTTTACATAACTTATTTCTGCTCCCATACAACTCAACCTATGTGGAAGTTTCTTTCTTTATGTCTCTTTCTGCTTAATAGGTGGACCTTGCTTTTAAAGTCAAATCTATTCAAAAGAACAGAACGGTTGCATAGAATTGAGCATAACAAGAGTGTTTCCTCAATAGGTTCTTTAGAAAGCACTTATGAACTGCAAAAATACATATATAGGTTAGGAACTGGTTTTCCTGATTTAGGCAGTCTTTGAAGAACTTACTTCCTAAATAAGGAAGTCCCGTGTAAATCTGTCACTATTTTTCTGAATATATCTAGTCTATAATTATCCTCTTAAAATTTTTTTTACAACTGTCCACTTTCTAAAGTTTAAAGCCCTACTAGGTTACTACTTGACTTACATGTTTTTACAGAAAGGCAACAGGCCCTTCAGGTCTTACTTATTTAAAGCTGCCACTTCAGAAATATCATTATAAAGTGACTTAAAGGAAAAGAAGAAAACTTTAAAGGAAAAAAACAGAATAGAAATATTTGAATAAACTAATTGATCTGTGAGAAGAGATTAGAAGTGCATGCTTAAGTAGAGGAAATATCAATATAAAGCCAGGTAAGAATGAAAGCAAGATCCTAATCCTCCCTAGAGTTGGGTTATTATCTGAGAAACAGAAATAAAGGCTATTTTGCACACACAAAACTGAAATCATGATCAAACCCAGAAGTTAGGCTGCTTCACACCACAGCATGCCAATCATCTGAATACTGTCCATTTAGATCAGGTACATACTAGTTCAGGATGGTTTGGAAGGCCACATTTTTTGCATGGTTCATCATCATCTGCTAGGATGGCGTCTTCACTTTCCTTTTCTTCCTCCTCTTCCGAAGCTGCAGATGATTTTTCACTGTCAGACCCTTCACTTTCATCATTGCTGGAATATTTCCACCTGCCACGTGTTCGAGAACCAGTCCATCGAACTTTGCCTTTGGGTTTTACCTTGTATAAAATAAAACATTAGGATAATCTGATGTAGTAAGAATGTTAAAAAAACACACTTCTGATTACATGTGCATTGTAGAATATTTAGTGAATACACAAAGAAGAAAAGAAAAATTATTGTGGCTTCATCCACAGATATACCTACTATTAAAGTTGGGTATATATTTCCATTAATTTTTTCTACTCTTTGGAAGGGAGAATTATAATGAACATCTGTCTCATAACTATTTTCCCTAGTTATAAAATAGTCTCCTAACATCGTGTGTGTGTGTGTATATATATGTATAAGCCATCACATAGCTATATTTATCTAATCCACTACTAGACAGACATTTAGGTAGTTTTCCATTTTTCACTTTCATAAACAGTGTATCCTTGCAAATACAAACTTTTACACACACTTCTGTGGTTAAGATAAATTCCTCAAAGAGGATTCTGGGTCAAAGATCACGCACTTTTCAAAGGCTCTATAATAGAGCGATGACTATATTGTTACATAAAAAATTTAATTCCCGTATTAGTGATGAATTTAAAAAATTTAATAGGTCAAAAATGCATACAAAAATCCTGACAAACTTAAAAAATATTATTCAGAGAATAACTTTATAATGTTGGGAACTGCTTTTTATTGGCTGGCTTCACAATATTTTAAGTCATATTTCTGTTCACTCCTACACTTTAAGTCCCCACCAAAGACCAAAATAATTCTAACAACAAAAGGGGAAATTTTTTTTAAGTAAAAATTTAAAAATTTAGTATTTCAGGAGACAAAGGATCACTTGCAATTAAGAACAATCTGACCACTTAAATACATCAAAAACAAAAGTAGCACTTTTAATTACAACAAACTCCCATAGACTAGCCAAAGACTTGTACTAGATTTTGCTTAAAATAAGAGGGTCATAGAAAAAAAAAATTCTGGCTCTATGACTAATGATTAAAATGGGGACACAGAGGCACCCTCAAACACTGGCAATGAGAAGGTACATTAACTGGGCCTTTTTTGGAGGGCAATATAGAGAAAGCCATCAGAACTTAAAACACATATGCCCCTTGACCCAGCAATTCCAATTCTAGGGGTCTATTCTAAAGAAATACTCACTCATGTCCAAAAGGATCTTCAATGCAGCACTGCCTGTAATAGTGAAAAATTGGAAACGACCTAAATGTCAATCAAGCAGGGAGTGGTTAAATAAACTGAGGTACACCCACACTATGGAATACTACGTGGCTGCCAATAACCAAAAAGTAGACTATGTCTGCTGATATGTAGAGTTCAGACACACACTGTTAAGTGAAAAGCTCATAGAAAAATAATTTGATTCGATCCATTTTTTAAAAGAATGGGAAGTATTTACGAACATGGACATGAATATATGGAAAAAGGACTGCAAAGAGATGAAGCCCAAACTGTTAATAGTGTTTCTAAGGAATTTTCATTTTTCAATCATACAGGTTAGGTATTACTTGGATAGTTTACAATACAGAGAATATATTTCTATATTGCCTATAATAGAGAAAAAGTTTAAAAGATGACAAGATTATACAGTCTGAAATTTAATGTCTGGAGATAACTACTAAGAAAAAACATCTCAGATATAGGAAGAGAGGCTTTTTTGTGGTGGTTGTTCTTTTAGTTATCTTTGAATGAGCTAATTTAGCCAAAAGCAAACAGCTTACAAACACTCAGAGCCAAGTATTTCTAAGAAAAATTAAAACTCAGAGTAGAAGAAATTTTACCTTGGTTACTTTAGAATTTGTATCCTTCTCTGTTTTTTTCAAATTTTCTTTTTTCTCAGTTTTTTGCAAAGCTGCTGACTCTTCTTCCACTTCATCTTCTCCTTCCCCTCTTTTTTTATCAGCTTTCTGATCTCTGATTTCAGCTACTTTTGCTGTGGGTCTAGATATTCTTGGAGACCTCCTTAAAGTACGACCCACATTTGTTTTCTCTTCTTCCTTTTCTGTCTTCTCTTGCTTGGTTTCTGGCTCTAGAATTTTGGGAGGAGAATCTGGCTTCTTCTTCCGACTGGATATCCTAATTGTTAATTTGATACCCTCTTTCTGCCTTTCAGAGGTTATTTCTGTGTTCTCTGAGGCAGTGGTTTCTTCTTCAGGAATCAACTTATATTTAAATTTGCTTTTTTGCATAGAACCCTTTGTCTCAGAAGGATCACCTGTGCCAGAGGTCTGGGCATTGTCCAGATCATCCACTTCTACCTTTGTGGATTCAGCATCCACTTTTAAAATTTCTGCGTCTATTTTCTCCAAAGACTGACCTTCAGTGGAACTGCTATTCTGACACTCTACCACTTCTTTTTCTGAGGCTAGTTTCTCACAGTGGACAGTCACGTTAGACGATGGAGAAGTTTCAGCTGTCTCAGGAAACCCTGCGTTTACTGATTCTACAGTACTCTTTGGAACCTCCTCTGGTATCGGACTCAATCTTTGTGTGTCTTTATCAAGAAAAGTCTTTTTGGACTTCTCTAACTTTTCAAGACATTCTAGGACTGGTAGGCGCTTATCCTTCTTACTTTTGGGAGACCTCTCTTCAATTCTCATGCTACAGGATTCAGCGGTACATAAAGCAGTTTTTAAAGAGAGATCCTTTGCTATTTCAGAAGTCTCAAGAGGAGTTTCCATTTCTGGAGGACCAGTTTCCTCTATGTGCCCTTTGTGACTCTGTGTCTCTAAGGCTGATATTGAACTATCTGCATCTTTCCCTAAAGTGACCACTTCTTTCTCAAGATCACCTATTTTCATACTCGTTATGACAGAATTTAAAGACTCTGCTCCATTTCCCTCCATGATGACACTTCTGTCCTTAGAGGGGCTACAGCTATCTTCCTTTGTATCATAAAACTTCATCTCCATCTGTTCTGTCTTAAAATTTGGAGTTACCCTTTCATCACTAACTTCTCCATTTACCAGCTGTTTCCCTTCATGACCAAAAGTAGTGATTGTAGAGATCCTTTTACAAGTCTCTTCCTCTTGTTTTATTTCATCTTTCAAAAACTCTTTTGTTGGAGTAACTGATTTACACAAAGGTCCTTTGATTGGACTGTCAAAATCATCACTCAGTTTAATTTCTCGTTTTTTTAGTGGTATCTTGGCCTGCTGGTCATTTTTAAGTTTCTCGGTTTCTTCAGTAGACTTCTCAGTGATTTCTTGAGAAGATTTAACATTGCCAGCAAAATCTAGCCTCTCAGGCTCTGGCTTCTCCATGCTACCTTTGATATCTCTAGGATCTGCTCTACATTCCTTCACTTCGACTTTTACGGGTTTGACATTTTCCTTGAAGGAATCACTTTCTTCTTTGATAATCTTTTTTTCTTCGCTTTCTGGCAAAGGTTTTTCTAGCTTCACTATGACAGGCAATTTTACAAGTTCCTTTTCATCTTCTTTTTCTATTTTCACAGTAGCCTCTTCTAGAGCATTGGGTGTGGAACAGTTTTCTGAATCTACTCGCTGCTCTTCACTTTTCATCTTTTCACTTTCCTTCCGTTGCTCTAAAAATCAGAAAACGTTCACATGAATCTAAGCATTCGAGATTATAAAATATATAAGGCAAAACATAAAATATATTTCCATTCGAAGTTTCTCTCTTAAAAGAGGTGGCTTCTGTCACTGGACATCTGACAATAAAAAATAAAATCACACAGTAAAGAAAATTACCAAACTCTGAAGTACAACTTCTAGATATTAAAAAAACTATTATTTAGAAAAACTCAGGTTTCTGCTTTATACTTTTAGCTTCAATGTTCTCAATGAAATGTAAATATTTATGCATCTCAAATAATTTATTCAAGCTCCAGTGATGGCTCAAAAATATGAAACTAAGAATATATCATAAAACATTTCCAAAAGACCATATTTGTTTTAAAACCTGACAACTGTTCTTCTTTGCAAGTCACTGAGCACTTCATTTAACTTCATTTAACTGAGGTAACATGAGCAAGGCAGTGGGAAAATGTTTTATGTTTTATCAGGTTATAAAAGTAACAATTCTGTACAGAAAATGAAAAACAGAGAAACAAAAAACATGCCCATAATCCAAATACTCAGAGGCAATCACTATTAATATTGTATTTTAGGTTACTTCCTTCTAGTCTTATATATTTTTGAGAACACCGGGATCATGCTGCCCCATTTTTCTCACTGAAACATTAGCATTTTCTTATGATATTAAATGCCTTTACAGAAATTGGACTTAATTATGTAACATCCCTCAATATGGTTATATTACAGTTTACTTTATCAAATGCCATTACTGAACATTTCAGAAGTTAGTATTTTATAAGGAAACTGTGTTTATCTGTCAACTCCTCTTTTTACCTTATCGGCTATATATTTCCAACTTTCATGGAGTATCTAATAGTGCAAATTTAAATATAACAAAAGTATGGGGCTTCCCTGGTGACGCAGTGGTTAAGAATCTGCCTGCCAATTCAGGGGACACAGGTTCGAGCCCTGGTCCGGGAAGATCCTACATGCCATGGAGCAACTAAGCCCGTGCACCACAACTACTGAGCCTGTGCTCTACAGCCCGCGTGCCACAACTACTAAAGCCAGTGCGCCTAGAGCCTGAGCTCCACAACGAGAGAGGCCACTGCAATGAGAAGCCCACACACTGCAATGAAGAGTAGCTCCCGCGCACCACAACTAAAAGAAAGCCCGCGCTCAGCAACGAGGACCCGACGCAGCCAATAATAAAATAAATAAATTTATTAAAAATAAATAAATAAATATAACAAGAGTCATGTTTAGTAACTATCATAAATCTTTGAATGGAATTACAGAGAATGCATATACACTTTAAACTTGTGCTCAGGGAATCTGAGCAGTGTTTTCAGAATTCTTTAACTACTAATTTTACCTAAATTTTCCTCACCCTATCCTTGCAACTGAAAAACCTCACTTCTTAATGAAGTTTTACCAAGATAGGAATTAAAAACTTTTTTATGAACAGATTCTTGCCAAGTTGATACACCAGAGTTTCAACGTTTTCGTGGGAATAAAATGTAATAGACAGAAGTGAGATGAAGTAGGACATATTCTTTAAACTGAGAATTCAACATTTCTTTTAAAAAGTTAAGTACTTTTTTTTTAAGTTAAGTACTTTTATTACAAACCACCATTTCTTTTATGTTCAATCATACTGCAAATAAAAAATTCAAGAACCACTGATAACTACCGAGAACCTGATATTAGAGTATTGTGCCTCCCTCTTTAACTGTCATATACTTATTTAACATATGCATGTCACTAAGAAAATTAAAGACATGGCAGAAATTACATAGTTTGAATGTCTTCCCTTTCCCATTGATTAAGTAGGTTTAGTAAATTCCTATTCATTGAAATTGGTTAATGTATCAGGAAGTCTAATTAAATAAATATCTTGGTTAACAATTAAAATACAGATTACCATCTTTATAAATAACTTTAGCCTAATACAAAGAGTATACTAAACACAATTTCATAGTTTTTCTATATATTTTGGTTCAAAAAGCAACTCAGGGGCTTCCCTGGTGGTGCAGTGGTTGAGAGTCCGCCTGCCGATGCAGGGGACACGGGTTCGTGCCCCGGTCGAGGAAGATCCCACATGCTGCGGAGCAGCTAGGCTCGTGAGCCATGGCCGCTAAGCCTGCGCATCCGGAGCCTGTGCTCCACAACGGGAGAGGCCCGCGTACCGCCAAAAAAAAAAGCAACCCAGGATTCTCACTGTGACATCCACCCAAGCTAAAATGACACATTGCTTTTCGGGTGGTGAATGAATAAGTCCTTTAAACTGATTTTGATTTGAGTAACAACGTGGCAAAATAAAATGAAGAGTAACATTAGTTTCAAGACTCCTAGGTTCAGTAATCCTAATTCAGCTAGTGGTGTATCTTTAGATATGTCACAAACTCTCTGATCCTCATTCCTTCATGTATATATAAATAAAGCAGCTGGACTAAGTGACCTCAACAATTATTCTTCACTGGCTTATATTTCTCTTAACCCCAAAATATTCAATATTTTTTTTGGCTTAGCTCTTATAAGAGAAAAACATAACAACAATTATATCTCTAGCTCCTGTAGATCACATGGATGTATCCCTAAAACCGAAGACACAAAAACCATGACATGAAATGAAATTTTAAGCACAATCATAATTGGTAAAAAGGTCATTCAGTTATACAAGCATTTCTAACAAGTTCTGTCAAAAGGAAACTAACTATAAAGGAAGATGCAAATAAGTTTAAGAGACATGAAATTTGAAGTAACAAGATTCAAGGAAAAATTCACCTCTAAAATCACAATGCAACAGCAACATTGCTTGACAAACTTAAGGTGATTCAAGACAAGTGTTACTTACTGTGGGTTTTTAAAGCATATTTACTCAACAATTATCTATTAATCACCTATTATGGGCTTTCCCACCCATCCCAATCACTATGTAATGAAACACTGAATGTCTATGTAAGTTAACACTGAAGGACATTGCTAGTTACCTATCCAGTATCAATCTCCTCTTCTTTCTTACTACTACAACTCTAATTTTGTTCAAGAAAGTACTTGCCTCTTCAGATACCTTATAGCTAAGGGTCATGTGAACCAATTCTGGCCAATGAGATGCATGAGGAAATCTGGGTGAGACTTACAAAGTTCAGTTGACCTATGCCTTCTGCCTCTTCCCCTGCTTTTTTTTTTGTGGTACACGGGCCCCTCACTGTTGTGGCCTCTCCCGTTGCGGAGCACAGGCTCTGGACGTGCAGGCTCAGCGGCCATGGCTCACGGGCCTAGCCGCTCCACGGCATGTGGGATCTTCCCGGACCGGGGCACGAACCCGTGTCCCCTGCATCGGCAGGTGGACTCTCAACCACTGCGCCACCAGGGAAGCCCTCCCCTGCTTTTTGTCCAGAGGCTGCACACAATATCTGGAGAGGGAACAATCAAAGCCACATGCTAAGGATGGCAGATTAGGAAGGGTACTTGACGGCTTCATGGAGCTGCTGAACCAGACCTGACCTGCTTACCACATGACTTTTTATTACAAGAAAAAAATTTAACTCACACTTGTCAGAATGGCCATCATCAAAAAGAACACAAACAAATGCTGGTGAGGATGTGAAGAAAAGGGAACCCTCATACACTGCTGGTGGGAAAGTAAACTGGTGCAACCACTGTGCAAAACAGGATGGAGGTTTCTCAAAAAACTAAAAGTAGAAATACCATATGACTCAGCAGTTCCACTCCTGGGTATATATATCTAAAAGAAACAACAACACTAATCTGAAAAGGTACATGCACCCAATGTCCACAGCAGCATTATTTACAATTGCCACGGTATGGAAGTAACGTAAGTGTCCATGAACAGATGAATGGATAAAGAAGATGTGGTAGATACATGCAATGGAATACTACTCAGCCATAAAAAAGAATGAAAGCTTGCCATTTGCAGCAACACAGATGGACTTGGAGGGCATTATGCTAAGTGAAATAAGTCAGACAGAGAAAGACAAATACTGTATGATATCACATATATGTGGAATCTAAAAAATAAACATATAGCATTATTGATATATATCAATAAATTTAAAAATCTTTTATTTTATGTTGGAATATAGTTGATTTACAATGTTGTGTTAGATTCAATGTACAGCAAAGTGGTTCAGTAATACATACACATATATCTATTCTTTTCCAGATTTTTTTCCCATTTAGGTTATTTTAGAATATTGAGATCCATGTGCTATACAGTAGATCCCTACTGATTATCTATTTTATATATAGTAGTGTGTATATGTTAATCCCAAACTCCTAATTTATTCCCCTCCCCCACCTTTCCCCTCTGGTAACCAGAAGTTTGTTTGTGAGTCTGTTTCTGTTTTTTAAATAAGTTCATTTGTATCACTTTTTTTTTTTTTTTTGGTGTTACACGGGCCTCTCACTGTCGTGGCCTCTCCCATTGTGGAGCACAGTCTCCAGACGTGCAGGTTCAGTGACCATGGCTCACGGGCCCAGCTGCTCCGTGGCATGTGGAATCTTCCCGGACTGGGGCACGAACCCGTGTCCCCTGCATCGGCAGGTGGATTCTCAACCACTGCGCCACCAGGGAAGCCCTCACTTTTTTTTAGATTCCACATATCAGTGATATCATATGATATTTGATCTTTCACTGTCCAACTTACTTCACTTAGTATGATAATCTTTAGGTCCATCCATGTTGCTGCAAATGGCATTATTTCATTCTTTTTGTGGCTGAGTAATATTCCATTATATATATATATATATATCACATCTTCTTTATCCATTCATCTGTTGACGGACATTTAGGTTGCTTCCACGTCCTGGCTATTGTAAATAATGCTGCTATGAACACTGGGGGGCATGTATCTTTTTGAATTACGGTTTTCTCCTAATTTATGCGCAGGAGTGGGACTGCTGGATCATATGGTAGCCCTATTTTTACTTTTTTAAAGGAAACTCCATACTGTTCTCCCTAGTGGCTGTACCAATTCACATTCCCACCAACAGTGCAGAAGGGTTCCCTTCTCTCCACACCCTCTCCAGTATTTACTGTTTGTAGACTTTTTGATGATGGCCATTCTGACTGTGTGCGGTGATACCTCATTGTAGTTTTGATTTGTGTTTCTCTAACACTTAGCGGTGTTAAGCATCTTTTCATGTGCTTTTTGGCCATCTGTATGTCTTCTTTAGAGAAATGTCCCTTTAGATCTTCTGCCCATTTTCTGATTGGGTTATTTGTTGTTTGTTTTTTTTGATATTGAGCTGCATGAGCTAAGTGTATATTTGGAGATTAATCCCTTGTTGGCTGCATCATTTGCAAATATTTTTTCCCATTCTGTGGGTTGTCTTTCCGTATTGTTTATGGTTTCCTTTGCTGTGCAAAATCTTTTAAGTTTAATTAGGTCCCATTTGTTTATTTTTGTTTTTGTTTTGGCCACACCCATGGCATGTGGGACCTTAATTCCCTGACCAGGGATCGAATCCATACCCCCTGCAGTGGAAGCAGAGTCTTAAGCATTAGACTGCCAGGGAAGTCCCTGTTTTTATTTTTGTTACTCTAGGAGGTGGATCCAAAAATATACTGCTGGATTTATGTCAAAGAGTGCTCTGCCTATGTTTTCCTCCAACAGTTATATAGTTTCCGGTCTTACACTTAGGTCTTCAATCCATTTTGAGTTTATTTTTGTGTATGGTGTTACAGAATGTTCTAACTTCATTCTTTTACATGTAGCTGTCCAGCTTTCCCAGCACCACTTGTTGAAGAGACTGTCTTTCTCCATGGTATATTCTTGCCTTCCTTGTGGTAGATTAATTGGCCATAGGTGCGTGGGCTTATTTCTGGGCTTTCTATCCTGTTCCATTGATCTGTATTTCTGTTTTTGTGCCAGTACTATACTGTTTTGCTGACTGCAGCTTTATAGTATAGTCTGAAGTCAGGGAGCCTGATTCCTCCAGCTCTATTTTTCTTTCTCAAGATTGCTTTGGCTATTCGGGTCTTTTGTGTTTCCATACAAATTTAAAAACTTTTTTGTTCTAGTTCTGTTAAAAATGCCATTGGTAATTTGATAGAGATTACACTGAATCTGTAGATTGCCTTGGGTAGTACAGTCATTTTGAGAAAATTGATTCTTTCAATCCAGGAATATGGCATATCTTTCCATCTGTTTTGCATCATCTTCGATTTCTTTCATCAGTGTCTTACCATTTTCAGAGTACAGGTCTTTTGCCTCCTTAGGTAGGTTTATTCCTATGTATTTTATTCTTTTTGATGTGATGGTAAACGGGATTGTTTCCTTAAATTCTCTTTCTGATCTTTCATTGTTAGTGTACAGAAATGCAACAGTTTTATGTGTATTCATTAATGAGCTCTAGTAGTTTTCTGGGCTCAAAATATTGAAATCATCATATGATATTACCAACATGCATTTAATGGACAAATAATAGGAGCTGCCTTCACTAAAACATCAGTACTATCATTTTATTGCATGTTAAAGGGATACGAACTGGTGCCAATCCTTTTGTAACTTATTTAAAAATTGATGACATCAACATGGTTGATATCTGCCAAAAAGGTATCAAGAAGTTGCTTATAATTAAGTATAACAAAATAAAGCCACAGGGCACTTCCCTGGTACTCCAGTGGTTAAGACTCCACGTTCCCAATGCAGGGGGCCTGGGTTCAGTCCCTGGTCAGGGAATTAGATCCCACATGCCACAACTAACGATCCCACATGCCACAACAAAGATCCCACGTGCCTCAACTAAAAGATCCTGCATGCCGCAACTAAAAAAAAAAAGATCCCACATGCTGCAATGAAGACCCCACGTGCCACAACTAAGACCCAGCGCAGCCAAATAAATAAATAAATAAAAATTTAAAAAGTAAAGCCACCCACAGAAAACAAATGAACCACTTAATAAATTATTAGAAGGCAAACAGGAAATAGAACCCTCTCAGCACCCGAAAAGCCACACACAAGCCTTTTCCCAATAGTAATTCCCTCTTTAACAAGTATAACTATTACCTTGACTTTTATATTAATCACTTCCTTATTTTGCTTTATAGTTTAGTTTTACCTTTTATTCTCTCTTTTAGGTCTCTTTAACCTACTATTGTTCCTCCATCCTTTATTTTTTTTGCAATTTATTTGAGTCACCAAATCAAGTAATTTGATGGTGACTCAATTCTATAATTTCTGGATTTTGCTGACTGCATTCCCATATTCCTCTGTCCTTTTTTCCCCTGTAAATCGTCACTTTAATCTATAGTCTGCATCAGATTCAGGTTCAATTTCTGTGGCAAAACTACTTCAGTGGTGGTATGTTCTTTATCAAGAGGCATTAATGTGTGATCATCTCTTTTTGTGATGTTAAGAGATGTTAATGCTGAGTATCTAAAACCTTTTCTTATTAGGGATTACAAAATGATATTCCCATCTGTCAATCTTCCATCTGTGATTATAAACCCTATAAAAATAAACTTTACTAATTTATTATTTTGTTATACAGTGGTACAGTTAATACTGGAAAGTCAGGATTAAAGTTAAATTCTTTTTATTTATTTAACAATTTTCAAAATAATAATTTGGTCTCCACTGGCATCCTCCAAAGGTAACCAGTTTTTCTATTAGTATTATGATGAAGTCATGGATTTAAGACATATTCAATGTGTTTTAATCCACTACGGTTATTATCCTTGTGATGCTTAAATTGTCCCATCTTAGACAATGGAAACCTTTTTAAGTTGGCTCTTGAGTCTTTCTGAAATGACTTTGATACAGTCCACACTACTTGGAATGACAGGACGTTTCTTGGCTCATTATGCCCCAGAACTGGAATCAGCCACTTTTCCAAGATGCCTTGGTTTACTTTAATGGGAAACTGTATTTCAAGACCACGATCTGGGTGCTAAAGGATGCTCACTGCTACTGGGTTGGCCATTGTTTTTAAGTCTTTTCAGTGGACAGAGCTAGAAAATAATAAAATTAACCCATGAGTTCATAATGATAGTTGTTTTCCTTAACTTTTCTGTCTTACATCTTATTTCTTTTTCCTACACTGAGAATCTTGGTTTTCAAGGACACCACAGATGATATAATTAGAATATCAGTTACTTTTTCCTCATATTATGCACGTTTCAGAATAACAATGACACCAGCATCACCAAAGTGATTTAATGAAAGGTTCACAAGTTTTTGCATGTACTCTTCCCATTCTTTCTCCGTTTTGTCTTACTATAGCTCCACTGTGAAAACACACAGCCATTAAAGACTACATGTTCTCTATATCTGTCATTTAGATTTAGTTACATGTAACTACCAAGTTAATGCTCACCCAACATTCTTTTTTAAATATTTATTTTGAAATAATTTTAGACATATAGATGTGTTACAAAAATAGTTCAAGTACATCGTCACCCTGTTTCCCCTAAGTTAACAACTTACATACTCACAGCACAATTATCAAAACCAGGAAATTAACATTAGTAAAATACTATTAAACATAAACGGATTTTATTTAAATTTTGCCTTTTCCCCCAACCCCCCACCAGATCCTTTCTGTTTAAGGATCCATGTCTCATTTTGTTCTTGTGTTTCCTTAGTCTCTTCCAATCTATGACCATTCCTCATTCTTTCCTTGTCTTTTCTGACCTTGACAGTTATTTTGGAGAATACCTCTCAATTTGGTCTTGTTTGATGTTTTCTCAAGATTAGATTAAGATATACATTTTTGATGAAAATTTCACAAAAGAAATGTTGTGCATTATATCAGAGGCTACATGATGATATACATACCTTGACCATTCAGTTACGGTGGTGTTGGCTGCTCTTTCCACTGGAAAGTTAACCATTTCCCCCTTTGTAACAGGTAAATGTCTTGGAGAGATACTTTGAGATTATGCTAATATCCTGTTTCTCCACAAATTTGCACCCACTAATTTTAGTGTCTGTTAGAGATCTTGCCTGCAACAATTACTACTGCAGTATTTCCCTAATGGTAAATTTGTATTATTCTCATTCCTTCTACACTGCAGGGAAATGTAGTCCCTGCAGTGCAAAAGGAATTAATTGACATTCACCTGCAGGGAAGACCTGTCCCTTCACCTCCATTTATTTATTTATTCAATTAGGTACTTATATAAGTAGGAACTTATAAATATTTCTTTTATTCTAAGATTTAAAATCTATCATCATATAAATTTGTTGCTAAAACAGTTCTGCTCTCACCACTGAGAGCTCCTTCCAGTTGGCACCATGTACTACTGAGTGCCTAAATTATTTTTTGAATATGTCCTTAATTTCTGTCATTCTAAGATATTCTAGGCTTATCCTGTATTTTCCCTGCCCATCTCCTGAATCAATCTTGTCTTTAAGGGGCACTAGTTCCTTTTAATGGAAAACAATATTTTGAAATAAAAATCTAGAAGCTAACGGTGCTTATTGCTACTGGGGTATCATTGTTCTTAGATTCCTCTCATGAACAGAGGTAAGAAATACATGTATGTATATTAAACCGTACAAATGAATATATTTATTTCTATATCACCCACCATTGAGGTTTTGTTAGTCTTTTTGGCTATCTGAAGCTCATTCACTTAGAAGATCCCTATAAAAAGACTCATGGGAAATTAGGTCTTCGATAGCACTTTACCTGCAGCCTCTATGTAAAAGTCAGTTTGGCTAGACATAAAATCTCTGGTTCACATTTTTCCTCCTTAAATATGTTATGGCATTTTCTCCTGGCATAAGTCATTGCTTTCAAATATAGTGATGGCAGTCTTATATTCTTTCCCCTATAAGTTACCTGGTCTTTTTGTCAGGATTGCCAAAGTACTTTCTTCAAAGCCCAATAATTTTACTAGAATATGTCTTGATGTTGGTTGTTCTGGGTTGATTTTCCAAGGTACACAGTGTCTCTTAAATATGTAGTCTCATATCCTTTTTTTATTTTAAGAAGTTTTGTTAAGCATAGTCTTTAGCATTTTTGCCTGTTCCCTTGCTTTGGTTTTCTATTTTACGGGCCTCTGTTGGATTTTCATTACGTATCTTCAAATCCTTATCTCTTTCTCTCGAATCTTTATCTCTTTATTCATTTGTTTTTGTTTTTAACTTTTTAAAAAAACACACACCTTTCCATCTGCTATTTATTAAGGGCACTAATTCTTGTGTTTGTTGACTGAGATGTTATTTATAGATTTTTGAAAAATCATAACTCTACCACCTATTAAGTTTTCATATGTTTAGTAAGAATGTCTTTTGGGTAAGCTTTCATTCTCTGCAGTGATGTTATTCTACTTCTTATTCTCTTTTGTTATTATAATTCTGTGGGATTTGACCTGGATCTTTTTAAATTTTTTAGTTGCTCATTTTTATGGCAAGTAGACAGTTTTTCTAATTTCACAGCTATAGAGCTCTGCATTTTTTATATTAAAAATTAAAGTGATTTATTTTATGAGGTCACCTACCTCTAGCCTTCTCTCATACTTTTATTTGCACCTTCTTTTTTGCTTGTTTCCATTGTCCTTATTGTACTTAATTTAGACCCTATTCCCAGCAGATTGCACAAAGCTCTGTGTGGAGTTTAGTCCTGGAAGGGAGCTTTGGCTGGAGAAGTTTGAGAAGTCATAAGGCCTAGAGTACCCGAGTCCCTTTAAGATCTTAATTTCACATACTGTTTATAGTTTTTTATTTTTGCCATCAATATGTTCCTTTTATAGGGGAATCTGTAGAGAGTCAAAAACCATGCCACTGACATTTTCCAAAAATTATGAATGATAACTTAAATTATCACCTTCTGATTCTAGGCACAACAAACTCGATCAGAAAAGAAAACTTCAACAGTTTCTCTAATCATGAAACGTTTCTTTTTCTTTTCTTCTTCTTCCCTTCTCTCCCTTCCTTCCTTCATAGAGTGGAATGAAGAGCTAGTATAATACTAAAAACTAAATAATGATGGTATTAAATCACAAAAATTGTATGAATATCCTGAACATAGATGCCCTGTATACAAAACTATTCTTTAAAGTTCTATCAGGCGGGGCTTCGCTGGTGGCGCAGTGGTTGAGAGTCTGCCTGCTAATGCAGAGGACACAGGTTTGAGCCCTGGTCTGGGAGGATCCCACATGCCGCGGAGCAACTGGGCCCGTGAGCCACAACTACTGAGCCTGCGCTCTAGAGCCTGTGCTCCGCAACAAGAGAGGCCGCGATAGTGAGAGGCCTGCGCACCGTGACGAAGGGTGGCCCCTGCTTGCCACAAATAGAGAAAGCCCTCGCACAGAAACAAAGACCCAACATAGCAAAAATAAATAAATAAATTTATAAACTCCTACCCCCAACATCTTGAAAAAAAAAAAAGTGTTGTGAATATCATAAACAAATTTATTAAAAAAATAAAATTCTATCAGGCATTTTCAAATTGATAGAATTTTAAAGAATGGTTTTGTATATATAGGGCATCTACATGCAGGATATTCACATAATTTTTGTAACTGAAGGTCATCATTAAGTTTTCAGTACTGTACTAGTAAACTTTGGTTTACTAGTTTGGTTTACAGTAATTTATCCTGTAGCTATTCTCTCCACTCTGTCAATATTACTTCAGGAAGGCAAAGTAAACAATATTAATTATTCTCCTTAAGACTGAATTCAGGGCTTCCCTGGTGGCGCAGTGGTTAAGGATCTGCCTGCCAATGCAGGGGACCCAGGTTCGAGCCCTGGTCCGGGAAGATCCCACATGCTGCAGAGCAACTGAGGCCACGCGCCTAGAGCCCGTGCTCCGTAACAAGACAAGCCACCACAATGAGAAGCCCGTGCACTGCAACAAAGAGTAGCCCCAGCTTGCCACAACTAAAGCAAGCTCACACACAACAAGGAAGACCCAATGCAGCCAAAAATAAATAAATATATTTTTTTAAAAAAAGACTGAATTCAGAAAACCTATTTTGGAATGCAGGCCATAACATCCATTTCTAGATACCAAATGTAGTACAGGAAAGTGCACCAGATTATCCCTTAACTGCTACATTTCCTATTGAACCAATTTCACAAAAAATGAATAAATCAACTCATAAATTGCAATATCAAAAATGTTTCCATTATATCACCAACCAATAAATTGGAGTCTTTGGGAAATATTAATTGATAAGGTAAAGATCCTTCCCTGAATGATATTAAAAGTTTTAATCCCTCCCCCCACCAAAGCTTCTTAGCATCACACCATGACTAGGCCATCTATGTTCCATGGGCTAAGAAAAGCTTTTCTCCTTCTCCTGAGAACTTGACTGTTGGTTAAGTTCTGCTCCTCTTATAAACCAAAAACTGGAATGTCAACTCAATCACTAGGCCACAGAGCTCATGTTATCAATAACATCTTACTGACAAACTAAATCTGGATTGAGAAAAAAAAAAAAAGTAAGGCACTGAGAACAGTGTTAGCACATTGTGATGATATACGTGTCAGCTATTTTATCCACTACAACGTAAGCTTCACAAAAGCAAGGATTTTAGTCTGCCTTATTTACTAAATTCCCATGCCTAAAATCATGTCTGGCACATAGTAGGTGCACAATAAGTATCTGTCGAATAATAAGAATTATTTTGCTGTTAGAATAAGAGAAACAGAAGAGACACTATCTAAGAGAAAGAAAAAAACCAGAGAACTAAATGTCTTGCTCCTCCCCTCCTTTGCTTTTCCAAGAGATGTCCTGCCCTACAGACTTTCTTTTAATTGTACTGAGAGTCAGAACATCAGCATTCACTGAGAAATATTTTCAGAAACAGCTGTATGAAAGCCTTTGTTGTCCAGTTGGCCCTCTGCATCCTCAGATAGAAAATATTCAGAAAAAAAAATCCAGAAAGTCCCAAAAAGCGAAATTTGAATTTGCCATACACAGGCAACTATTCACATAGCATTTACATTGTATTAGGTATTATAAGTAATCTATGGATGATTTAAATTAAGTACACGGGAGCATGTGCATAGGTGGTATGCAAATACTATTCTATTTTATATAAGGGACTTGAGCCTTCTTGGATTTTGGTATCGGCAGAGGTTCTGGGAGCAATCCCCAGAGAGACCAAGGGATGACCATATTTTGTTTTCAAGGTTAGGAGAAGACTGCCTATTTATAACCTTGATACTCAAACTGTGGTCCTCTGACCAGCAGCATCAACTTGGCCTCTGTAAAAATGGTGTATCAGGTAAATCACTAGGTAAACATCATGCATATTAAAATTTGAGAAGTACAGTTCTAGATCACTCTAGTTAAGGGCATAGGCTTTACAAGAATCAGAGTTCAAATCTAGACTCTGACACATTATTATCTATATGACTTGGGCAAGCTTATAACCTTCTAAATTCCTTCATCTGTAAAACTGAAATAATAATAGTAGTACCTCAAAGAGCTGCTAATCCTTTTATTAAGAGGATTAAATAAAAATGCACATGAAGCATTTGGTAGGCTGCAAAAAAGCAGGACAGGCCCAATAAATGTTAGTTGGTGTTATTGTTGAAATTCCCCCCAACATAAGGCCCCCAACAGTGAAATTTTAGAATTAAATACAAGAAAGAGCTTTACTTTATTGATGAAATAGTTTGTTTTTCTTTCTAATTTAAACTATACAACGACCCCCCCCCCTTCAAAATCAGTGTAAAATTTAAGTTCACTTAATAGGAATAATTGCCTCTTAAATTTCTATTGCCTTGACCTCTTTGGTCTTGATTTAAATACATTGGAGAAGAAGCAAACACAGGAATGAATGACCAAATGAATATTAAGTCTAAACTCAGAACTAATCCTTAGGGATGCTACTAAAAAAATCTGGAAAATTCAATAACATTATATAGTAAACTTGAAAATTGCTAAGAAAGTAAATCTTAATGGTTCTCATCACAAGAAAAAGTTTTTTGTAACTTTGTATGGAGACAGATAATTACTAAATTTATTGTGGTGATCATTTCACAAGGCATACAATGTCAAATCATTATGTTGTACCCCTGAAATGAATAATAATGTTATATGTCAATTATACTTCAATTTAAACATCTTAAAATTCAATAGTGGGTTTAGAGTACTTTAAAATTAAGTTTTACTGATGTAGGCTACAAACTGAATTTTAAGATATAGAAAAGAATTTTTCAAATCAGAAATATGGCTTCTGGGCTTCCCTGGTGGCACAGTGGTTGAGAGTCCGCCTGCCGACGCAGAGGACGCGGGTTCGTGCCCCGGTCCGGGAAGATCCCACATGCCGCGGAGCGGCTGGGCCCGTGAGCCATGGCCGCTGAGCCTGCGCGTCCGGAGCCTGTGCTCCGCAACTGGAGAGGCCACAACAGTGAGACGCCCGCGTACCGCAAAAAAAAAAAAAAAAAAAGAAATATGGCTTCTGAGTAAGACCACCAAAGATATTTGAAATCATATAAACGCTGGTCAAAGGAGGACAGTAAACAGGATTTTTGCTAAAAGCAATGCTTAATATGTACGAACATTATAGCCTACATTAAAAGGCATAATTACTTGTTTTTATACAATGCTTGCAGCTAGGGGATGACTTTATGGTTAATTCCCTCAAAGCAGCGAATAAGGTAAAAACATATTGCTTTCAGATTCTAATCAAAACAGTAAAGGAAAACTAACAGTAGAGGAAGAAAGCATAATAAGGAGAGCAAATTCTCTCCCCTGTCATTAAAAGGTATGTTATCAACAAAAAGTATTAACTAAAATGATGTTAGACAAAATTTCAGTTGGTTTCTCTGCTTCTAGAAAAGTTAGGACTTGGTTCTGTCCTTCTGAAGAGGTTACGATTTGATCTGCTCAGTTAAGCATATTAGGAAACTCAATCAGGAAATCAAGTTTAGTAATTATAATTCTTGGAGACTTAAGGATTTGCTAAGGGCAACCCAAAACAAAACAAAGAAAACCAATCCACACCACACATACACAAACAATTAAAGAATTGGCAAAGAACTTGAATAGATATTTTTCCAGAGAAGATATACAAATGGCTAAGTACATGAAAAGGTGTTCAACATCATTATAGTCATTATGAAACGGCAAATCAAAACCACAGATACGGCTTCCCTGGTGATGCAGTGGTTGAGAGTCCGCCTGCCGATGCAGGGGATATGGGTTTGTGCCCCGGTCTGGGAAGATCCCACATGCCGCGGAACGGCTGGGCCCGTAAGCCATGGCCGCTGACCCTGCATGTTCGGAGCCTGTGCTCCGCGAGGAGAGAGGCCACAGCAGTGAGAGGCCCGCGTACCGCAAAAAAAACACCACAGATACCACGTCACATCCATTAGAATGGCTATTATTTTAAAACAAAGAAAAGAAAACAAAGTGACAAGTGATGTGTACCTTGTGAAAAAATTGGAACCCTTATGCATTATTGGTAGGAATGTAAAATGGTGCAGTGGCTGTAGAAAATGGTATGGCAGAGCCTCAAAAAATTAAAAACAGAACTATCATCAGATCCAGTAATTCTACTTCAGGTATATACCCAAAAGAAGTGAAAGCAGATATCTACTTTCATAGCAGCATTATTCTCAACAGAAAAATGGTAGAAGAAACCCAAGCATCCAGTGACAGATGAATACATAAAATGTGGTAGATACACACAATGGAATATTAGCCTTAAAAAGGAAAAATTCTCATACTTGGACAATATGGATGAACACTGAAGACATTAAGTTCAATGAAAATGAGACAGTCACAAATGGACAAATACTACCATGATTTCTCTGAAATAAGGTTCCTAGAGTTAATCAAATTCATAGAGAAAGAAAGTAGAATGATGGATGCCTGGGGCTGAGGGGAGGAGGAAAGGGGAATTAGTGTTTAATGAGTACACAGTTTCAGCTGGGGAAGGTAAGTCTGGAGATGAATGGTGGTGACAATTGCACAACACAAATGAACTTAATGCCATAGAACTGTACACTTAAAAATGGTTAAAATGTTAAAATTTTGTTACGTATATTTTATCACAATAATTTTTAAAAAGTTCACTAATATCTTGTACTCTTAAATTAGTAACAGATATTATGTTTTCATGATATGAACATTTTTTATTTAAATTTTTAAAATGTTCAATATAAAAGACCAAAGTCCTCAATGGTTTTTTGCCGCTGCTTCTTTTTTTTTTTTCCATTAAATAAAAGGAAAATATACCTCCTTTTACAGGAAGGGTTAAAAATTTTCAAATTGAGGGAATTTCAATTTATATAGCTGGGAAGAGGAGTAGAAAAGAGAAGAAATTACAAAACAAAGCAAAACAAAACACACAAAAAAAACCTTGTTTAGGTGTTTCTTCCTCCTTTTTAGTCTCCTCATCCTCTAAGCTGGGACTTTCCCGGGAAGAGTTGTCCTGTTGGCTAGAGTTTTTCAATAGTACAGGATCAATTTGTGCTTTCAGGAGCGCAAGAGTCTCAGCCAACTCGTTTCGATTTCTAAAAAAGTGGAAAAAAAAAAAAAAAGACAGCATAAAAATCCTTCTTGTTTTCTAAGACCTGTGTTGCCAGGGGTTGGGGGGGAGGGTTGGAGAATTGGGAGCCTGGGGTTAGCAGATGCAAACTACTATATAAAAGATGTATAAACAACAAGGTCCTACTGTATAGCACACGGGACTATATTTAATATCCTGTGATAAACCATAATGGAAAAGAATATGAAAAAGAATATGTATAATGGAGTCACCTTGCTGTACAGCAGAAATTAACACAACACTGCAAATCAACTATACTTCAATAAAATTTAAAAAATCTTTCTTCTGTTCTAAAGAGATTTCAGAATATATCTATTAGAAATTAAAATTGAAAAAAGAAAAACATATCAAGAACATCAAAAAACACTAGTACAGGGCTTCCCTGGTGGCACAGTGGTTCAGAGTCCACCTGCCGATGCAGGGGACACGGGTTCGTGCCCCGGTCCGGGAAGATCCCACATGCCGCGGAGCAGCTAGGCCCGTGAGCCATGGCCGCTGAGCCTGTGCGTCCGGAGCCAGTGTTCTGCAACGGGAGAGGCCACAACAGTGAGAGGCCCGCATACCACACAAAAAAAAGAAAACAAAAAAAAACACTAGTACAGCTAACCCTACTTAACCTTAAATTTTAAAATTAAGTATTAGGAATGAATACATATTAAAATAAACTCTTCCCCAAAGAGGAATCTTAAGACTATTCTATTGATTTGAATGGCAATGCAAATCTCTTTGGTTAAAAAGAACAACAGGAACAAAAATTAAACAAAAAGCTAAGTTGGTTAATTTTTTTTAAATACTATGCAATGTCTAGGGAGTACAAAATCAATGGAAAACTTGCTTGAAGAAGAATTTTTTTTAAACTAAATGATTCAAGTTTTTGATTCATATGGGAATAAGAACTCTTTTCCACCTACAGAGAGAATAATATTTGAAACTGCTAAGGAAGTCTACTAACACAGTTCAAAAACCCAAAATTTTAAGTTATGGATGCTGCTTTGTCAATTAGAGTTTACAACTACAGGAAGGGAATTCATTTTGAATAAAAATTACAAGAAAATCCCAAATAAATAAGATACCAATCCACAAATTATCTGTTTTTTCTACCAAATCCGCAGGTGTAGTATGGTCAATTTTAATACAAACAAGAAAACTAATTTAAATATTTTCCTGCTCAGATAAACAGGGTGTAACAGTGAAAATAAAAAGGAAACCCTGGACTAAGAGTTGAGAAACTTAGTTCTAGATCTGCTACTAAGTTAATTAAACAGCACCATGATCTTCCCATCTGTGTCATCAAAGCACTGTGCATGCACCTCTAATTCTATGTAGTTAGTATTAAGATGAAACTACTTGTTTTCTTATCTGTCATGCCACATATGTCCTCTATCCTCTGTTTCCACCTCTGTGCTAGCTGCCTTATGAAGTAGGCTCTAAAAAAATGTTTAATGAATGAATAGAATCCCTGTTCCTAAACTAAATGGCGATGTACCCCTGGACAGGTCATATATCTTCATTAGCCCCGAGTTTCCTTATCTATAAAAGACTAGATTCTCTCAAGTATTATTAAATTGGCTTCCAAAGAAAGTAATAAAATTGCCAGCGATTGACATCTTTCAGAAATTAAAATGACAACCATTTTGTCATTGTGTATGACAATGAACACAGGTTTATACGTATTAAAAATATTGTGCATGGAAATGAATACATGTTTATATATAACTATCACATTAGCATATACAATAAAATGAATAGTTTTAGGATTTTAATTACCTAATAGTAGAAGGTCAGATTAGATGTACTTTCAAGATCATGTCTGGTACTACATCCACTTTACAAAAAAGGAAAATTAAAACCGAGATATGTTAAATAAATTTATTTTTGGCTAAGTTTCTATCTCTCAATTTCAGTAGACCAACCTGATTCTAACCTAAGCCTCTATCCACTTAATGCTATTACTATGATATTTCACTGAGAATTCTATTTGTTATTTTTTGAGGTCATGCTGGGAACTGCATGACCTCAACCCATTTGTTATTTTTTGTGGTCATGCTGGGAACTGAAAAAAATATTGAAGTATTTCACTATACCAATTTTTAAAAGCTGAACATTACAAGAGTGCCAATATTGCTAGAAAATCCATGTCAATTACTTCCACTACTCTAAGCAACAAAAAAATTTAGCAGAAAAATTAATTAAGAACTCCCCTAAAGCCTTTTAACCTGACTACAGTATTAAAATGCAAACCTAAAATAGCCATTATATGAAAACAGAAAACTACCCATCTGGATTTCTCCTGTTTCGATCTTACAGTTATATTTAGTATGCTAAGTAATTTTTTAAAAACCCTAAATTAGAACTAGAGGGTATTTTAATAAATATACATATATTAAAATTATATCCAAATTTCTTACAGGACCTTTTATTTTTAGTACGATTTTTAAAGGTTACTTTCCATTTACAGTTATTACAAAATATTGGCTATACTCCCCATGTTGTACAATACATTCTTGAGTCTATCTTACACCCAACAGTCTGTACCTCCCCCTCCCACTGGTAAACACTAGTTTGTTCTCTATATCTGTGAGTCTGCCTATATTTTGTTTTATTCACTAGTTTGTTGAATTTTTTAGATTCCACATGTTAGTGATATCATAAAGTATTTGTATTTCTCTGTCTGACTTATTTCACTTAGCGTAATGCCCTCCAAGTTCATCCATGTTACTGCAAATGGCAAAATTTCTTTCAAGACTGAGTAGTATTCCATTGTGTGTATATGTGTATGTGTATATAAATATATGTAAACCACAACAGATTCATGTATGTTAACTTTGTTTCCTGCAACTTTTCCAAATTCACTGCTGAACTCCAGTAGTTTTCTGGTAGCGTCTTTAGGATTTTCTATGTACAGCACCATGTCATCTGCAAACAGTGGCAGTTTAAGGCAGTTTCCTCCTTTCCAACTTGTATTTTTTAATTTCTTTTTCTTCTCTGATTGCTGTGGCTAGGAATTCCAAAATTATGTTGAATAAAAGTGGTGAGAGTGGGGATCTTTGTCTTGTTCCCAATCTTAGAGGAAATACTTATAGCTTTTCACCATAGAGTATGATGTTAGCTGTGCGTTTGTCATATACAGCCTTTATGATGTTGAGGTACGTTCCTTCTATGCCCACTTTCTGGAGTGTTTTTATCATAAGTGGACGTTGAATTTTATCAAAAGCTTTCTGCATCTATTGAGATGATTATATGGTTTTCATTCTTCAATTTGTTAATATGGTATACCACGCTGATTTGCAGATATTGAGAAATCCTTGCATCCCTGAGATCAATCCCATTTGATCACAGTGTATGATCCTTTTAACGTTCTGAGTTTTTTTTTTTTTTGGCTGCGCCACATGGCATATGAAATCTTATTAGTTCCCTGACCAGGGATCGAACCTGCACCCCCAGCAGTGTAAGTGTGGAGTCTTAACCACTGGGCCAGAGAAGTCCCCTTTTAATGTATTACTGGATTTGTTTTGCTAGTATTTGGTTGAGGATTTTTGCATCTTTGTTCATCAGTGATATTGGCCTGTAATTTTCTTTTTTTATGATATCTTTGTCTGGTTTTCATATCAGCGTGATGTTGGCCTCATAGAATGAGTGTGGAAGTGTTCCTTCCTCTGCAATGTTTTGGAATAGTTTCAGATGGACAGGTGTTAACACTTCTCTAAAGGTTTGGTAAAATTCATAACTGACTCACTTTGCTGTACAGCAGATATTAACACAACACTGTAAATCAACTATACTCCAATAAAAAAATTAATTAAAACCAAAAAAAAAAAAAGGGGGGGGGAGGATTTGTAGAATTCTCCTGTGAAGCCATCTGGTCCTCTACAGGACCTTTTATTTTTTTAAATAAATTTGTGGGGTTAAAAAAATATATTTATTTATTTGGTTGTGTCGGGTCTTAGTTGCAGCAGTCAGGCTCCTTAGTTGTGGCATGTGGACTCTTAGTTGTGGCATGCATGTGGGATCTAATTCCCAGACCAGGGATTGAACCCGGGCCCCCTGCATTGGGAGCATGGAGTCTTAACCACTGTGCCAGCAGGGAGGTCCCTACAGGACCTTTTAAAATAGACTGTGGATTCTAACAACAGTTCAGTTGTTTTGCCCTCCCTCTCTCCATTGTTTTCTTTTCTTTAAAACATTTCTTCACTGAAGCATATTAAATCAGATATATTCCTCCAAAATGCCATGTTCTCTTATGATCTCAGGTGTTTACATTTCTGTTCTCTTCAGCCCAAAGTGCATTTCAGACTAACTCCAATCATTATTTCAAAGACAAACACAGAATGGATAAATGTGGTATATCCATACAAGGGGGAATATTATTTAGCCATAAAAAGGAATGGAGTACCGATTCTTACTACATAGATGAACCTTGAAAATATTATGCTATCTGAAAGAAGCCAGACACGAAGGCCACATATTGTATGATTCTATGTATATACAGTGTCTAGAAAGGCAACTTAGGGAAACAGCAAGTAGACTGGCAGCTGCCATGGGCTGGGGAAAGGGAAAATGGTGAGTAAATGCTAATGCACAGGGTATGGGGTTTCTTTGTGGGGTGAGGAAAATGCCCTGGAGTTAGATAGTGGTGATAGCTTCACAACTTTGAGAATATACTAAAAATCACTAAATTGTATTTTTTTAAAGTGATGGTGACTTGGACAAGAATGTAGTTATGAAAGGAATGAAGAACATTTAAACACTGGATCCATTTTGCATAGAGAGCTGACTGGATTTGCTGCAAGAATGGACGGGAAGTGAGAGAAAAAGAAAAGTTAATGATGTGCCTCCCAAGTTTTGGATCCAAGTAAACATGGATGTTCTTAACTGTGATGGGAGAAACATATTGAAGTGGAAAGGCTGGAAGCTCAAGTTATGGGCAGATTGACTGATGTTGACTTAATGGATTCTTAACTATCTGTACCTAAAGTTAATCTAGACTTGAGTGAAGTAGAACATATCATCCTAATTGTATAATATATATATATATGATTGGAATATAAAATTATATATTCCTATCAAATAATGTGGAATATGATTTTTCTTAGTCTAAGGGATGTTCAGAGTTAGAATTAGTGGTAGGGATAAACCGTTCAGAAGCAATTGACCTGACAGCCCAATTCAATTAAAAAAAAAAACAAAAACAAAAGGGCTTCCCTGGTGGCGCAGTGGTTGAGAGTCCACCTGCCGATGCAGGGGACACGGGTTCGTGCCCCGGTCCGGGAGGATCCCACATGCCGCAGAGGGGCTGGGCCCGTGAGCCATGTCCGCTGAGCCTGCGTATCCGGAGCCTGTGCTCCGCAACGGGACAGGCCACAACAGCGAGAGGCCGCGTACCACAAAAAAAAAAGACAAAACAAAAACACAGCCAAGCATAGGTATCATCTTCTGCCAAGTATGGGTTAGGAATCTGGTTCCTCCATAGCACACTGGAGTGATCTCCATCACAGATCACATTTATGACACTATATTACCATTTACTATTTCCCTGTATCTCCCACAATATGCAGAGCTTAGGAATGGCATCATGTCTTTGTACCTCCAGAGCACAGGACAGTTAATTATACAGCAAGTCTTTAGCAAACACCTGTAATATATGATTCCAAGGTTTACCAATAATTTTCCATCTTTTTCATGCAAGTCCAAATTACTGAGTAGACAAAAAGGAGGATAACTGTGTATGACAGTATTCCTTAAGGGAGCCAAGAAACTGAAGGAAGGTATTAATGAGTGATATCAAAGAAGTTAACATTAGTGAGCGATCACTATGCTCCAGGAATTACTCCAGAAGCATTACATGAATTAATTCATATAATTCCAATACAATCTGATTAAATAGGTACTATTTTTACCCCCATTTTATAAGGCTAGGAAAGTGAGAACATGCAGAAAGGTACAGTAATTTGCTTATGGTCACAGTTAGTACATACTAAAGGCAGAACTGAATTATAGACAGTCTGCCTTCAGAGACCATCTTTTTAATCACTGTGCTATATTAGCAGCATGTCTTGACAGATTTTCTAATTATGGGTTCATGAAAACTCGGTATACTATTTAGAAATCAGCTCTTTGAAAATGATTGTCAAACCACTGTCAATACTTAAAATATTTTTGAGGTATAATTGACATCCATTGAAATGAACAGACCTTAGGTGTTCAGTTAATCAGTTTTGACACATGCATACATCTGTGTAATCCACACATCTATCAAGATAAGGAATATTACACATCACCCCAGAAAATTCCCCCCTGCCCTGTCCTCCTACTCAATCCCTCTCCTCCACCAAAAGCAAAAATGAATTACAGTTTTGAACACTGTAACCATAGATCAGTTTAGTTAATTCCAGAACTTAAATGGAATAAAACAGTATGTACTTTTTGGCTTCTCACATATGATAATGCCTTTGAGACAAATCCACAGAGTTGCATGCAGTATAGGTCATTTCTTTTTATTGCCTAGTAATAATCCATATATGGGGACCATTATGAACAAAGATGCTATGAACATTATTATACAAGGTTTTTTGTAAACATTTGGTTTCATTTCTCTAAGATAAATACCTAAGAGTGAAATCACTGGGTTATAGGGTAACAGTTTGTTTAACATTCGAACAAATGGCCGAAGTGTAAGTGGTTATACCATTTTACATTCCCACCAGCAAGGTGTTTAAGAGCTCCAGTTGGTCCACATACTTGCTAACATTTGGTACTGTAAGTCATTTTCATTTTAGTCATTCCAGTGGACATAAAATAGTATCTCATTATGGTTTAAATTGGGAATTCTCTGATGAATAATGATATCAAACACTTTTTCATGTGAATATGGGCCATATGTATATATTCTTTACAAAGAAACTGTTCAACAGTCTGCATAAAACTTTATCTTTCTTAGCAGACCTAGTATAAAAGCACTTTCAGCAGTCGCTTTCTGATTTTGAAGAATCACCTAATGAAGTCTGGTCTAAGATGTGCTAAAATTCTCTGATAATTAATAACCAATAACTACCACTTCATGGTATTCATATATTTTGCTCATCTTTTACATTCCTAAAGAAAATTGCTTGACATATCCCCTAGCATAATATCACTTATAGCATGTTATTTCGTCATAGAAAATATTTTTCTGTACTTTATCCTCTTTCATTAAGGACTAAAGTAGTGATGAAATAACTGTAACAAATACTATTTTTTCACAGCAATTATTTTTTGAACATTAGTTGAAATGAGTGGGACACTGGCTAGAGCTCAAACATTTTTGTTTTTGAAACATAATACTTGGTTACGCCATACATAACTGCCGGTTTGATAGGTTAAAATGTTCAAATGTTGGCAATTTCATTGCCAACGTTGGCAATGTCGGTTCAATGAAACTTAACGATTTTTACTATTTTGTAAGTAACTTACTAAATCTAATTGTTCAAACTTAAAATACAATTATATTTCAGTTAACCACTTCCTATCTATCCATCTCATATATATTTATATTATAAATTTTACACACACAGGAATGGAAATTGCAGAAGTTTTAAAACTATGATGTTATAGCATTAAATTTTAAAAAAACTTAAGAATTTTTTTTTTTTTTTTTTTTTTGCAGTACACGGGCCTCTCACTGTTGTGTCCTCTCCCGTTGTGGAGCACAGGCTCCGGACATGCAGTCTCAGCAGCCATGGCTCACAGGCCCAGCCGCTCCGCGGCATGTGGGATCTTCCCGGACCGGGGCACGAACCCGTGTCCCCTGCATCAGCAGGTGGACTCTCAACCACTGTGCCACCAGGGAAGCCCAAGAACTTAATTTTTTAAGAGCAGATTTAGGGTCTAAGCAAAATTGAGAAGGTACAGAGATTTCACATGTATTCCATGCCAATGCACAGCTTCCTCCGTTCTTAAGATTATGTTTATTACAACTGATGAATCTATCCTGACACATAACTACCACCCAGAGTCCATAGTTCACGTTACGGTTACCCTTAGTGTGGTACATTCTACGGGTCTGCACATATATATACCAACACTCATCCATCATTATAATAGTATCAGACAGAGTAGTTTTACTGCCTGAAAATTCTCTGTGCTTCACCGATTCACCCCTCATTCCTCTCTAAACCCTGACAACCACTGTTCTTTTTACTTTCTCCATAGTTTTATGTCTTCCAGAACGTCATATAGTTGAAATCATACAGTTAATTTCAGACTGCCTTCTTTCTTTTATTAATATGATTTAACCTCCGTGTCTGTTCATGGCTTGACAGCTCATTTGTTTTGTTTTAGACAATATACCATCATCTGGATACACCTCAGTTTATCCATTTACCTACTGAAGGATATTCTTAGTTGCTCTCAAGTTTTGCCAAGTTATGAGTAAAGCTGCTACAAACATTCATGTGCAGGTTTTTGTATAGACATAAGTCTTCAACTTCTTTGGGCAAATACCGAGGAAGATGATTGCTGGATCATATGGTAATGTTTAATTTTGTAAGAAGCCAGCAAACTGTCTTCCAAAGTGGCTGTGCCATTTTGCATTCCCATCAGCGATGAATCAAAGTTCCTATTGCTCCATATTCTCACCAGCATTTGGTGTTATCAGTGTTCTTGATTCTGGCCACTGTAATAGGTGTCTAGTAATACCTCACTGTTGTCTTAATTTACATTTCCCTGATGAAATAGGACATGGTGCATCTTTTCCTGTGATGATTTGCCATCTGTCTGATAAGGTCTTTGGCCCATTATAAACCAGGTTGTTTGTTTTCTTACTGTTGGACTTGAAGAGTTTTTTGTATATTTTGAATAACAGTCCTCTATCAGATATGTCTTTTGTAAATTATTGTCTGCCATTCTGTGGCTTATATTTGCATTATGTTGACACTGTCTTTCACAGAGCAGAAATTTTTTAATTTTAATGAAGTCCAGAATATCAATTCTTTCTTTCATGGATTGCACCTTTGGTATTGCATCAAAAAAGTTATCATCAAACCTGAGGTAATCTAGATTGTCTTCTATGTTACCTTCTTGGAGTTTTATAGTTTTGCATTTTACATGTTGGTCTGTGATTCATTTTGAGTTAATTTTTGTAAACGTTGTAAAGCTCTGTGTCTAGATTCAATTTTTTGCATTTGAATGTCCAGTTATGCCAGCACCACTTGTAAAGACTATCTTTTCTCCACTGTATTGCCTTTGCTCCTTTGTCAAATGTAAGTTAACTATATTTATGTGTGTCTATTTCAGTGCTCTTTATTCTGTCCCACTGATCTACTTGTCTATTCTCTTGCCAATACCACACTCTCTTCATTATGATAGTTTTATAGTAAGTCATGGACTCAGGTACTGTCAGTACTTCAACTTTGTTCTTCTACAACACTGTGTATTCTAGGTCTTTTGTCTATAAGTTTTAGAGTCAGTTTGTTGATATCCACAAATAAGTTGCTGGGATTTTGATTGGGATTGCGGTGAAATCTACAGATTAAGTTGGGAAGAGGTAACATCTTGACAATATTAAGTGTTCTTGTCCCTGAACATGTAATAGCTCTCCATTTATTGATTCTTCTTTGATTTCTTTGATTAGAATTTTGTTTTCCTCGTATACACTTTTTCATATTTCGTTAGATTTATACCTAGGTGTTTTAGGGGAGCTAATGTAAAGGTACTATGTTTTTAAATTCAGATTCTACACATTCACTGATGGTATATAAGAAAGTGATTGACATTTGTGTATTAACATTTTATCCTGCAACACTGCTATAATCACGAATTAGTTCCAGGAGATTTTTTGGTCGATTCTTTCAGATTTTCTACATAGAAAATGATGTCATTGGCAAAAAACGATAGTTTTATTTCTCCCTTCTCAATCTGTGTATCTCTTATTTCCTTTTCTTATCTTACTGCATTAATTAGAACTTCCAGTATGATGCTGCAAACGAACGAAGAGAGCAGATACCCTTGCCTTGTTCCTGATCTTAGTGGGAAAAACTTCATTAAATAGATGTTATGTGTAGGTTTTTGTAGCTTTTTTAAAAAATAATTTTAAATTAAATATTCAGCTAACAAATCTATTAGATGCCCCTTAACTTTTGTTGAAAGCCAAGTACTGGAAATCCTCCAATTCTGATTAGGATTTATTCTCTGCCTCCATAGCAAATCAGTTTGTTTGTTTTTTGGGTTTTTTTTGGCCGCGTCACATGGCTCGTGGGATGTTAGTTCCCCATCCAGGGATGGAACCCGGGGCCCCAGCAGTGGAACTGCAGAGTCCTAACCACTGGAACGCCAGGGAATTCCCAATATATATATTTTTTAATCAAGGAAGTTTCCATCTCTTCCTACTTTACTGAGAGTTTTAATCATGAAAGGGTGTTGAATTTTATCAAATGATTTTTATGTATGTATTGACATGATCATGTGATATTTTCTTCTTTAACCTGGTGATGTGTGAAAACTGGTTTTCAAATATTGAACCAGCCTTGTATACCTGGGATAAATCCCACTTGGTCATGGTATATTATACTTTTTATGCATTGTTGGTTTTAATTTGCTAATATTTTTTGAAAATTTTCATCTTTATGTTCATGAGAGATACTAGTCTATAATTTTCTTTTTTTATATCTTTGTCTGGTTTGCGTATTAAGGTAATGCTGGCCTCACATAATTAGTTAGGAATTATTCTCTCTCCTTCTATCATCTGAAAAAGACTGAAGAAAATCGGTATAATTTCTTCCATAAATGTTTGGTAGAATTCACTACTGAACCCATCTGAGCCTGGTGTTCCATTTTAGAAGGTTAATTACTGATCCAATTTCTTTAATAGAGACTTGTGCATATTACCTATTCTTCTGTTGTGAGATTTAGCACATTGTCCTTTTCAATTAATTGGTCCATTTCATCTAGGTTATCAGATCTGTGGGAATCCAGTTATTCACAGCATCAGCATTCCTTTATTATCCTTTTAATGTCCATGGGATATACAGTGATGTCCTCTTTTTCATTTCTTTTTTTTTTTGCGGTACGCGGGCCCCCCACTGCCGCAGCCTCTCCTGTTGCGGAGCACAGGCCCCGGACGCGCAGGCCCAGAGGCCATGGCCCATGGGCCCAGCCACTCCACGGCACGCGGGATCCTCCCGGACCGGGGCACGAACCCACGTCCCCTGCATCGGCAGGCGGACTCCCAACCACTGCGCCACCAGGGAAGCCCTCTCTTCACAAAGCCTTCACAAAAATGAGAGACCTATATGGATTAAAACGGTTTCACTACATTTGTCCAAAATAGTACTAGTATGTCAAGTTAAAGCTAACTGAAATACCGTCGTGTCACAGGACACATTGAGAATCTATCAGAACAATGGTATTTCCCCGGAAAATACACATATTAATTACAACTAAGAGCTACTACTTAAAATATAAAGGATTCCAAAGGTGCATGAAGCTCATCTAGAGATGTCAGAGCTGTACTATTCACTACCATATTCCCCATTGCTCAACACAGAGCCAGTTACACAAGTAGGCATGTGATAGAAATCTATTAGTTTAATGAAATAAAGGAACATCAGTGTGACAATCAGGTGTTTAGAATTTGGCTTTAATTACCTGAAATCAGAGTCAAAAACCCAATGTTTTATTAATGATCCCAATATTACTGCATATTTGGGAAGAGTTGCCTGGCAAATTTGCCCTTTTTTCTTCCTGCTGATAAATATTTCTTTTATAAAGAAACTAAGTTTCAATCTCTGGGAATAGAAGTTGTAAGAAAAGACAATAGTTTAACTGGGAGAAAAGGAACAAATTTTTATCAAGCATGTACTATGGCCCTAGTATGATTTCTCTTATAGTTCTCAGAACAACTTAACAAGGAAGTATTATCATTTTCATTTTAAAGAGGATCAGAGAAATTAAGTAAGCTGCCTACAGATGATAAGCAAAGGAACCCAGATTCAAACAGTTATTAACTATAAAATCAATGCTCTTTCTCTCACATCATGCACTGGGGTATAATCTACTTAAAACAGTGTAAACCAGAAGTTGTTTTAAGCGTGTATGACTGATTAATAATAACCATAATTTTTCTCTGCCATATGTTCTTCATCTACAAAGTAGAAGACAATATGTCTTTAACAACTATGCAAGTTTGATATAGGAATTAGAAGTGGTGGTAAAACATAACGAACAGAACCTCATTTAATGTATGTATTCATAAGGAAAGATGGTGAGTATATTTTATTTCAGGAACATTTTGTTGATCTTAATTTAGTAAATTAACTACATGGAAAACCATATTATAATATGAGGAAAGGATGCTTATAAAACAATCCCCCAACAGCTCATTTAATGTTTATCCTTAGGGCATGCAAGTTGAGCCTCCCTGACCCAAACAACTATTATGAATTTCTACGAATTATCTCTTCGAAACATTAATAAATGACCACTGACAAAAAATTGCTAAATCTCAGCAAAAACAAAGACGAGTTACAGTTAAAGGAGTTTTTCATAAGCCAGTGGATATATATCTATTACTTATCCCTACTGTAGTTATAAATCCCGATATTTTCAAACTTAATATAAATTGTGAGAATTAAAAGAATAAATTCTAAATAATTAATTACCAAAAACAGAAAATTGGACACACAAAGATTCTGAATAACAGTCCCAGTCACTTATCAATTTAAAAGAAAGTTTTATTTTAAAGTTTTACATTAAATGTTTCCGTTCAAATATATTTGTCAATACAAATATAAGAAATCAAGGTTTTTCGAAAAAGATTAGGGGAAACGGTCCAAGATGTTGGACCACCAGAGACCTCCTGGCCCCATGTAATATTAATCAGTGAGAGCTCTCCCAGAGATCTCCATCTCAACACTAAGACTGAGCTCCACCCAACGGCCAGCAGGCTCCAGTGCTAGATGCCCCATGCCGAACAACTAACAAGACAGGAATACAACCCCACACATTAACAGAGAGGCTGCCTAAAGTCATGCTAAGTTCACAGACACCCCAAAATACACCAGCAGATAAGGCTCTTCCCACCAGAGGAACAAGATCCAGCCTCATCTACCAGAACACAGGCACCAGTCCCTGTGCAAGAAAGCCTACACAAGCCACTGAACCAATCTAACCCACTGGGGGCAGACACGAGAAATAAGAGGAACTATGAACCTGCAGCCTGTGATAAGTAGACCCCAAACACAGTAAGTTTAAAAAAATGAGAGGGCAGAGAAAAACATATGCAGCAGATGAAGGAGCAAGGTTTAAAAACCCACCAGACCAAAGAAATGAAGAGAAATAGGCAGTCTACCTGAAAAAGGATTCAGAGTAATGAGTAAAGATGATCCAAAATCTCAGGAAGAGAATGGAGAAAATGCAAGAAACATTTAACAAGGATCTAGAAGAACTAAGAGAAAACAAACAGTGATAAACAACACAATAAATGAAATTACAATACTCTAAAGAAATCAATAGCAGAATAACTGAAGCAGAAGAACAAATAAATGACCTGGAAGACAGAATAGTGAAAATAACTACCGCAGAGCAGAATAAAGAAAAAAGAATGAAAAGAATTGAGGACAGTCTCAGAGACTTCTGGGACAATATTAAATGTACTTACATTCAAATGATAGGGGTCCCAGAAGAAGAAGAGAAAAAGAAAGGGTAAGAGAAAATATTTGAAGAGATTATAGTCAAAAACTAGTCAATCAAGTCCAGGAAGGTCCAGGAAGTGCAGAGTCCCATTCAGGATAAACCCTAGGATAAACATGCCAAGAAACACATTAATCAAACTATCAAAAATTTAAAAAAAAAAAAAAATTTAAAGTAGCAAGGGAAAAGCAACAAAAACCTACAAGGGAATTCCCATAAGGTTAACAGCTGATCTTTCAGCAGAAACTCTGCAAGCCAGAAGGGAGTGGCAGGATATATTTAAAGTGATGAAAGGGAAAAACCTACAACCAAGATTAGTCTACACAGCAAGGATCTCATTCAGATTCAACAGAGAAATTAAAACCTTTAGAGACAAGCAAAACTTAAGAGAATTCAGCACCACCAAACTTTACAACAAATGCTAAAGGAACTTTTCTAGACAGGAAACACAAGAGAAGGAAAAGACCTACAAAAACAAACCCAAAACGATTAAAATGGTAATGGAAACATACATATCGATAATTACCTTAAATGTAAATGGATTAAATGCTCCAACCAAAAGACATACAATGGCTGGATGGATACAAAAACAAGACCCGTATATATGCTATCTACAAGAGACCCATTTCAGACCTAGGGACACATACAGACTGAAAGTGAGGGGATAGAAAAAGATATTCCATGCAAACGGAAATCAAAAGAAAGGTGGAGCAGCTATTCTCATATCAGACAAAATAGACTTTAAAATAAAGACTATTAGAAGAGACAAAGAAGGACACTACATAATGATCAAGGGATCAATCCAAGAAGATAAAACAACTGTAAATATTTATGCACCCAACATAGGAGCACCTCAATACATAAGGCAAATGCTAACAGCCATAAAAGGGGAAATTGACAGTAACACAATCATAGTAGGGGACTTTAACACCCCACTTTCACCAATGGACAGATCATCCAAAATGAAAATAAATAAGGAAACACAAGCTTTAATATCAGTTAAGTCCGTCTTTATCAGTTAAAGACGGACTTAACTGATATTTATAGGACATTCCATCCAAATACAACAGAATACACTACCTTCTCAAGTGCACACGGATCATTCTCCAAGATAGATCATATCTTGGGTCACAAATTAAGCCTCAGTAAATTTAAGAAAATTGAAATCATATCAAGCATCTTTTTCAACAAATATGTTATGAGACGAGATATCAAATACAGAAAAAAAAAACTGTAAAAAATACAAACACACGGAGGCTAAAGAATACACTACGAAATAACCAAGAGATCACAGAAGAAATACAAGAGGAAATCAAAAACTACATAGAAATAAATGACAATGAAAATACGACAACCCAAAACCTATGGGATGCGGCAAAAACAGTTCTAAGAGGGAAGTTTATAGCAATACAATGCTACCTCAAGAAACAAGAAACATCTCAAATAAACAACCTAAACTTACACCTAAAGCAATTAGAGAAAGAAGAACAAAAAACTCCCAAAGTTAGCAGAAGAAATCATAAAGGTCAGATCAGAAATAAATAAAAAGAAATGAAGGAAACAATAGCAAAGATCAATAAAACTAAAACCTACTTCTTTGAGAGATAAACAAAATTGATAAACCATTAGCCAGACTCATCAAGACAGAAAGGGAGAAGACTCAAATCAACAGAATTAGAAATGAAAATGGAGAAGTAACAACTGACACTGCAGAAATACAAAGCATCATGAGAGGCTACTACAAGCAACACAATGCCAATAAAATGGACAACCTCAAAAAAATGGACAAATGCTTAGAAAAGTACAACCTACCAAGAATGAACCAGGAAGAAATAGAAAATATGAACAGACCAATCACAAGCACTGAAGTTGAAAGTGACTAAAAATCTTCCAACAAACAAAAGCCCAGAACCAGATGGCTTCACAGGCGAATTCTATCAAACGTTTAGAGAAGAGCTAATACCTATCCTTCTCAAATACTTCCAAAATACAGCAAAGGGAGGAACATTCCCAAACTCATTCTACGAGGCCACCATCACCCTGATACCAAAACCAGACAAAGATGTCACAAGAAAAGGAAACTACAGGCCAATATCACTGATGAACACAGACGCAGAAATCCTCAACAAAATATTAGCAAACAGAATCCAACAGCACATTAAAAGGATGGAACAAGAAGATCAAGTGGGGTTTATCCCAGGAATGCAAGGATTCTTCAGTATATGCAAATCAATCAATGGGATACACCTTATTAACAAATTGAAGGAGAAAAACCATATAATAATCTCAATAGATGCAGAAAAAGCTTTTGACAAAATTCAACACCCATTTATGATAAAAACTCTCCAGAAAGTACGCATAGAGGGAACCTACCTCAACATAATAAAGACCATATATGACAAACCCACAGCCAACATCGTACTCAATGGTGAAAAACTGAAACCATTTCCTCTAAGATCAGGAACAAGACAAGGTTGTCCACTCTCACCACTATTATTCAACATAGTTTTGGAAGTTTTAGCAATGGCAATCAGAGAAGAAAAAGAAATAAAAGGAATCCAAATCGGAAAAGAAGAAGTAAAGCTGTCACTGTTTGCAGATGACATGATATTAAACATAGAGAATCTTAAAGACTCTACCAGAAAACTACTAGAGCTAATCAATGAATTTGGTAAAGTAGCAGGGTACAAAACTAATGCACAGAAATCTCTTGCATTCCTATACACTAACAATGAAAAATCTGAAAGAGAAATTAAGGCAACGCTCCCATTTACCACTGCAACAAAAAGAATAAAATACCTAGGAATAAATCTACCCAAGAAGACAAAAGACCTGTATGCAGAAAACTTTAAGGCACTGATGAAAGAAACTGAAGACAATACAAACAGATGGAGAGATATACCATGTTCTTGGATTGGAAGAATCAACACTGTGAAAATGACTATACTACCCAAAGCAATGTACAGAATCAATGCAATCCCTATCAAACTACCAATGGCATTTTTCACAGAAGTAGAACAAAAAATCTTAAAATTTGTATGGAGACACAAAAGACCCTGAATAGCCAAAGCAATCTTGAGAAAGAAAAATGGAGTTGGAGGAATCAGACACCCTGACTTCAGACTATACTACAAAGCTACAGTAATCAAGTACAGTATGGTACTGGCACAAAACAGAAATATAGATCAATGGAACAGGATAGAAAGCCCAGAGATAAGCCCACATATATATGGTCACCTTATCTTTGACAAAGGAGGCAAGAATATCCAATGGAGAAGAGACAGCCTCTTCAAAAAGTGGTGCTGGGAAAACTGGACAGCTACATGTAAAAGAATGAAATTAGAACTCTACCTAACACCATACACAAAAATAAACTCAAAATGGATTAAAGACTTAAATGTAAGGCCAGATAGTATAAAACTCTTAGACAAAAACATAGGCAGACCACTCTATGACATAAATCACAGCAAGATCCTTTTTGACCCACGTCCTAAAGTATCAGAAATAAAAACAAAAATAAACAAATGGGACCTAATGAAACTTAAAAGCTTTTGCACAGCAAAGGAAACCATAAACAAGACCAAAAGACAGTCCTCAGAATGGGAGAAAATATTTGCAAACGAAGCAAGTGATAAAGGATTAATCTCCAAAATACACAAGCAGCTCATGCAGCTCAATATCAAAATCAAACAACCTGGGCTTCCCTGGTGGCGCAGTGGTTGAGAGTCCACCTGCCGATGCAGGGGACATGTGTTCGTGCCTCGGTCAGGGAAGATTCCACATGCTGCGGAGCCGCTGGGCCCGTGAGCCATGGCCGCTGAGCCTGCGCTCCACAACGGGAGAGGTCACAACAGTGAGAGGCCCGCGTACCCAAAAATCAATCAATCAATCAATCAACCCAATCCAAAAACGGGCAGAAGACCGAAATAGACATTTCTCCAAAGAAGATATATAGACTGCCCACAAACAAATGAAAGTATGCTCAACATCAGGAATCATTAAAGAAATAGAAATCAAAACCACAATGAGGTATCAACTCACACTGGTCAGAATGGCCATCATGAAAAAATGTACAAACAATAAATGCTGGAGAGGGTGTGGAGAAACGAGAACCTTCCTGTGCTGTTGGTGGGAATGTGAATTGATACAGCCACTATGGAGAACTGTATGGCGGTTCCTTAAAAAACTACAAATAGAACTACCATATGACCCAGCAATCCCCCCTACTGGGCATATACCCTGAGAAAACCATAATTCAAAAAGAGTCATGTACCACAATGTTCATTTCAGCACTATTTACAATAACAGGACATGGAAGCAACCTAAGTGTCCATCAACAGATGAATGGATAAAGAAGATGTGGCATATATATACGTTGGAATATTACTCAGCCATAAGAAGACACAAAACTGAGTTATTTTAGTGAGGTGGATGGACCTAGAACCTATCATACAGAGTGAAGTAAGTCAGAAAGAGAAAAACAAATACTATATGCTAACACATATATATGGAATCTTAAAAAAAAAGGTTTCTGAAGAACCCAGGGGCAGGACAGGAATAAAGACACAGACGTAGAGAATGGACTTGAGGACGTGGGGCAGGGAGGGGAAGCTGGGACGAGGTGAGAGAGTAGCACTGACATATATATACTACCAAATGTAAAACAGATAGCTAGTGGGAAGCAGCTGTATAGCACAGGGAGATCAGGTCGGTGCTTTGTGACTACCTAGAAGGGTGGGATTGGGAGGATGGGAGGGAAACGCAAGAGGGAGGGCATATGGGGATATATGTGTACATATAGCTGATTCACTTTGTTATACAGCAGAAACTAACACAACATTGTAAAGCAATTATACTCCAACAAAGATGTAAAAGAAAAAAAGTTAATTAAGATTAGAGGGACTTCCCTGGTGGCACAGGGTTAAGAATCCACCTGCCAATGCAGGGGACATGGGTTTTGATCCCTGGTCTGGGAGGATCCCACATGCCACAGAGCAAACTAAGGCTTTGCGCCACAACTACTGAGCCTGTGCTCTAGAGCCCGCGAGCCACAACTACAGAAGCCTGCGCGCCCAGAGCCTGTGCTCTGCAGCAAGAGAAGCCACCGCAATGAGAAGCCCACGTGCTACAACAAAGAGTAGCCCCTGCTAGCCACAACAAGAGAAAGCCTGCGTGCAGCAATTAAGACCCAACACAGCCAAAAATAAATAAGTAAAATAAATAAATAAACGAAAGAAATTAAGAATAGAAAAAAAAAAGATCAGGGCAAAAAAACTAGAATGTTCCTCAGATTTCTTCAGACCTCAGTAAAGAAATGTATGCACAGGAAAAACTGAAAATATAGTTAAGTGTCAGATGAATTAGCCACATTAATGAGTAATAAACAAATAATGCCTAATAGAAAACTATATAGCTAAATAAAAATCAAATAATGTTTTTCTGGGAATTTCCTGGCAGTCCAATGGTTAGGACGCTGGGCTTTCATTGCCGAGGGCATGGGCTTGATCCCTGGTCCGGGAACTAAGATCCCGAAGCTGTGCACCACAGCCAAAAAAAATATATATATAATGTTTTTCTTACATTTCTTTCCAACGATGAGTTTCTGTGTGCATATTACCTATGCATCATTATTTTTCAGATTCCAGCTTTCCAAAGTACAAAGTATTTGTCCTGATATGGACCACACTGCTAAACATATTTATTTGACAAATAATTGAGCACCTGCTATAGGTATTATGCTGGGCACTAGGCTAGGTCCTGGAAATTCCCAATCCCATAAAGAGAAAAGGATCACCCAGCTCTAGAGATTATATTCCAATAGAGAAGAGATCAAAGTAAGAAACATGCAAATAAACATTAAAAAAATTCCAATAAAAGATACCTGACGATGCATTTCCATGAAGAGCCATCTTGATCATCTTGTTCTTCTATATACATTCTGACATTGTGATCTTGATCCAACTGGTACCAGTACATGAGGCCATCTTTGTCACGGCCAATTGGCTGGAGACGCATGGTATCGGCATCCTCCTCATTGATAATATTCTTGAATTTGAGATTGTCATCAAACTGACACTCACAGAGGTACTGGAAAATAGTCATGACATGGTTTAAAATACCCCATAAATGTTTCTCCATGAAAATAAATGTGATATGTTCAACCAAGGAACAGATTTGGGGATAGGAGAAAGAATACTTTTAGTTTTATCCATCTTTCACTTTCCTCTCTCCCCTTTTGTACACTTATTTTACAGTAACCAACTTTAAAACATAAATTTCTAAGTTAACATTTAATTTTTGTATTACAGAAATGTATAGGTTTAACCCAACCAATGACACAAAAGTGAAGTTATATTTTAAAGCAATGAGTCTGTTTGTACTAAAGTTTCCCAAATTTGTTCATGGTATAAAATTTTCAATCACTCCTTCTCTCTTAAAGCTTTTAGATGAACTTCATTCTTGAAATGGCTATCTGTTTTTGAAAGCTTGAGACATATACAGTTTTTAAGGAAGGCAGTCTTATTGATAACTTACTCTGTGGAATTCTCTTTAAAAAAAAAAAGACATCACCAAATTGGAAGAACTGATTTTTAATTAAAATTTTTGTGTATGATTAGTGTATAAAGTCAGATTTCTTCCCTGAACCTATATGCCCAGGCAAATAATACATGACGTCCCTATCATAGCCTCTTTGCCTTTGCCTGTGGTGTCTAGGCCCATAGACTCTCTTCTATAAAGGTAGTTTTCCCCTTCATTATGCTGACCACATTGCTAATAATTAGGGCCAACACATTGAAGCAAGCAAGGAGAAAAAGGGGAACTCAAAATTGAAAATAAATCTATACTTTGAGAAGACCTATTTTAATTAAGTAGGTTTGGTTATGTGAGACTTTTATTAAGTACACACTGGCATGCCCCATGTCATCTGGAAAACTAATGATCAAATTACTAATTTAGTAAATCAGTAAAAGATTAACCACAGTTTACCGTATTTGTTAACAATGACTGTGAAGGCTGCAAATAATGCATAAAATTAATGTGGGGTTTACCCATTCTACTATTGTCCCTACAAGCAGAGATCATAAACCTAGATATACTTGTATATTGAAAAATAACCCCAAACAGTAATTTAAAGAACAGTTTTATCACCAAACAATAAACAAGAAAAAGAAAAATCTATTGTCCTTTTCCGCTAATAGTGAAAATGTCTACTTGGGGACTTCCCTGGTGGTCTAGTGGTTAAGACTCGGTGCTTCCACTGCAGGGGGTGCAGGTTCGATCTCTGGTCGGGGAACTAAGATCCCACATGCTGCAGGCGTAAGCCCCCCACCAAAAGTCTACTTTCTAGTTATTTCCCAATTCATCCAGAAGGAGTCAAAAGTGAATTTTTTAATTAAAATAACTGTAACAAATAATAAATTTATTACCTTTAAGAGTGCTAACTTGCATTCAACACTCATTTCAAGATAGCCTTTCTTCTCCATCTCCCATGCCCAGGTGCTGTTAAACTCTTGACATATCTGTCAGAGAAAGTTAAAGTCTTAATACATAAAAGCAATTTAAATTTACATTGGTAGTTTTGTTGTACAATTATGTTAACAGTTTTGTTAATATATAAAGGAAAAAGTTTATACCAAACACAACTGAATCCAATCCCACCCTGAAATGCCTATTACTTAAATATACCAGAAATGTTTATTACTGTCTGATGATTGAATTTAAGGTAAGCAGTGATCCCTGCAGCTTTCTCCTCTGCTCTCAAGAATTTTATATACACTTTTGTGGCACATTTTCCCAAATGCAAGTAATTATCTGATTCCACCTCTCCAAACAGCCTAGAAGTTCCTCGACGGCAAGGACAATAGTTTATTCATCTCTATGCCTACAATAGAAGCAAGCTAAAAAAACCATGCCAAACTGTAGGCACATTTTTATTCAAGTAACTCTCCAACTCAAAATCCTCCTAATTATGGGTAAAGACTCCACTGCTTGGCATTTGAGACCTTCTATAATGTGGCATTAACTTAAATTTCTAGGCTTCTCTTCTCATACAAACATTGCAAGCAAACCAGAGACACTTTAAAAGGATGAGTAAAGAAGATTTGGATAACCATTCCACTTATCAGGCGATGCACCATGGGCTTTATGACCTCTGTGAGCCAGTTTCCTCAGCAATAAAAGGGGAGCAGTAATAATACTGACCTTAAAGGTTGTGAAATAGGTATAAAAAATGATAAAAAGTACCTAGAAACTTCATGCTCTTTTTCCAATCCAAGGAACAAAGAGTATAATGAAGCCCAAGGGAGAAGAACCAATACAAGGCACAAAATTATCTGGGAGCTTGGGCAATTAGCTAGAAACACTGGCAGGAGAAAAACAAACAGGCAAGTGAAACTGCTTTATATAACCACCTCAACCTAGGAATAAGACCAGGCTGGCCCTACTGGGAGGGCTACCCTTTTCCTCTCCTGTACCGGTGTCGTCATTTTTTTTTTTTTTACCAAGTTAGGACAGAATGCAATATGGCAAGGAGCTATATCATGGGGGATCTTCAAAGGCGAAAAGGAAGAATGAGCTCTCCATTCTCTGGAATATCATACTTCCTCTGACTGATAGCACTACATTTTGTAGAGGAAAAAAATTGAGATATACAGAATAAGGGAAATTTCTGGAATATTATACACAGAAGACCTCAAATGATTATATCAAAACCTAAAGGTCAACATGTGAATAGACACTTTGCCAAAGAATATATATAAATGGTCAATAAGCACAGGAAAAGATAGTCAATGTCCTTAGTCATTAGGGAAATGCAAATCAAAACCACAATGAAATACTACTTCATACCTGTTAGGATAGCTGTAATCAAAAAGAAGGACAGGGGCTTCCCTGGTGGCGCAGTGGTTGAAAAACCACCTGCCAATGCAGGGGACATGGGTCCGAGCCTTGGTCCGGGAAGATCCTACACGTTGTGGAGCAACTAAGCCTGTGCGCCACAACTACAGAGCTTGCGCTCTAGAGCCCACAAGCTACGACTACTGAGCCCACGCACCACAACTACTGAAGGCTGCGCGCCTGGAGCCCATGCTCTTCAATAAGAGAAGCCACTGCAATGAGACGCCTGCGCACCGCAACGAAGAGTAGCCCCTGCTTGCCGCCAGCTAGAGAAAGCTCACGCAGCAACGGAGACCCAATGCAGTCAAAAATAAATAAATTTTTTTAAAAAAGGATAATAGCAAATGATGGGAATGTAAAATGGTGCAGCCGCTTTGTAAAAAAAAAGTTTAACAATTCCTCAAAATGTTAACACTGAGTTACCACATGACTTAGCAATTCCACTCCTCGGTATGTACTCCCAAAAAATGAAAACATATACTGTACAAATGTTCATCACAGTATAATAGCCAAAAGGTGGGAACAACCCAAATTTCCATCAACTGCTGAATGAATAAAATAATACATGGAATATAAATACAATGGGATTTTATGCATCCATGAAAAGGAATGAAGTAGTGATATATTCTACAGCATGGATGAACATCAAAACACGATGCTAGGGCTTCCCTGGTGGCGCAGTGGTTGAGAGTCCGCCTGCCGATGCAGGGGACACGGGTTCATGCCCCAGTCTGGGAAGATCCCACATGCCGCGGAGCGGCTGGGCCCGTGAGCCATGGCTGCTGAGCCTGAGCGTCCGGAGCCTGTGCTTCGCAATGGGAGAGGCCGCAACAGTGAGAGGCCCACGTACCGCAAAAAAAAAAACAAAAAAAAAAAAACCCAAAAGACCACGATGCTATGTGAAAGAAACCAGACATAAGAGGTCACAAATTTATGGAAGTTTGTATATGGAATTTCCACAGAAGTCAAATCCATATAGACAAAATTTGTTAGCAGTTGCTAGTGGGTAAGCAGAGGGAGGAACAGACAGTGGTGGCTATGGGCAGATTTCATTTCAGAGTAACAAAAATGCTCTATAATTATGATAGTGTTCTACAGTTAAGATAGCGCACATCCTTGTGAATATGCTTAAAAACACTGAATTGCATATTTTTAAAGAGTGAATCTCACGGTATGTGAATAATAGCTCAATTTAAAAAAATCAGACAGAGGGACAGCCAACAACACAGAGCCAAGCTTATGATTTGGATGAAGCATTTCTTGAGTGCTCTACTGTACACCATACCCCTAGAAGAAGATGTAGGCTAAAGCTGAGTGTGGGGAAGTTCAGTTTCACCAAAGGGGCTGAGAATGACACAGATCCAAAGCATGGCCAACAGCTCACAGCGTCAGACACCAAATATAGCTGAACAACTGTTGATTATCATTTACTGTGTGAAAGGGGAGGAAAGAGAAAGAGAGGTAGATATAGAGATAATTAAGATATAAGCGTCTGCTTCCTCACTACTTAGCTTCAATTTACTGACCTTCATTTACAATGCTTAGGGTGTAAAACCTCTGTTGTGCTGATATTCAGAGATAAACATGCTATTCATTTTCTGTTTCTTTAAGGGCAATGTAGACATACTACTGTGCCATTTGAGGTACTCCCAGCCCACCAAAGGCACATTAATTAGATTTGCCCAAGTAGCCCTAACCTGTTGTTACCACGAAGTAAATACTGCAAATAAAACCTGCAAATAAAAAAGGTACTCTAAATGACACTTAAATAATTCTTATGCAGGACTATATAATCTCACCAAGAGTCAGCAAACTTTTTCTAAGGGACAAACAGGAAATAATTTAGGCTTTGTGACCATATGGCCTCTTTTTCAACTATTCAACTCTGCTGTTATAGTGCAAAAGCAGTCACAGAAAATACATAAACAAGTAAGCTTCACTGTATTACAATACCACTTTATAAGGAAATTTGAATTTCATATAATTTTCATATGTCAACCATTCTCCCAACCATTTAAATATATAAAACCATTCTTAGTTTTCAAGCCATACATAAACAAGCAGCAGGCCAGATTTGACCCAGGGGCCACAGTCTGCCTAGAGAACCAGAAATTAGCTTTGTTTATCAGAGACTGTCTAGACAGTTATTCTTGGGACCTTAAAGCAAGGGGATCCCTAGTAGATTGGTAATTCACATTAACTCCCCACGTTCCAACTTGATTCTAACCAAGCAGCCTTGTATCAATATATAATTATAATTTGGTTTTGCATGCAATTCCTCTTTAGAGAATGTTCCAATATCCAAAACATTCATATTTATCACCATAAGTTATAATTCCATAATACTGGTTTTAAGTTTGACTCTCTCTAAATGTAGTTAATGAGCGGTCACATCTTGTTGCTACCCCCTGTATGGTGCCTAAGGAACAGTCTTTCTAATACACACACAAAATCAAATGTCCCGGGCCTGCAAGGCTGAATGCCATTCAGCCTGGGAGACCTCTTGGCTGGCTGCCTGCTATCACTCCAAAACTCCCTGTGTCTGTTCTTCTTAACTTCTTCTACACAGAGAAAAACAAGGTTGAGGATGGAAAATAAAGGGGAGGGGGCGTGGGGGGGCATTTAAAAGTTCACATCAGCTCAATATTTATAAGAAAGGTAGTTTCACATGCCTACACAGCAAATACACAGGATTTATCTCAGTGAGATCATTAACATATTAATCTTAGATTCATATACACAATGGAAGTACCAGTAACTCTTCTCTTTTTGGCAGTTCTAAAGATAAGGCATTAAAAAGGAGGAGGGGTACAGAAAAACTGCAAAAACTCTCAGCATGAATACCCAAACACCTGCACTGAGAGAGCAGACCAAACTCTAGCATGGCTTCTATCAGCCTAAGGACACTTCCCTAGCACAACCCTGCTCCTCCCTCACTGCTGTCTAGAAAACTCAAGGTTGCCAAAAGAATTTATTGTTTGTTCTAGCCAATACCTGATCTAGGTCCCTCACCTCCTTTTTTTCTTTTTGGCATGCTGTGCAGCTTGCAGGATCTTAATTCCCCGACCAGGAATCGAACCTGGGCCACCGCAGTGAAAGCGCCAAGTACTAACAACGAGACTGCCAGGCAATTCCCCAATTAATTTTAAAAATAAACTTAAAATTGTAAATCTTTCCTCTGTCCCTCTGGGATGTGTATGTATCTCCTACAAGACAGGGTGTCCTCAAGGACCTGAAAGCCATTCCTTTTGTATGTAATCATCAGACTCTGTGGGAAGGTAGAAGTCTAGTAACTTGCATAGTTAGCAGGCACAAAAGACCTAATAAAGCTAACTTTGACCAACTCTCATACCAGGAGTTTGTGATTTTTGAATTTCCCTAACCCTGCTTGACCCCTTTACTCCCTCATTACCATCTCCCCAACTCCCTCATTCTCCCTTTAAAACACCAGCCACTTCTGGGCAAACTGAAATTAAGCTCAAGCTCCATCTACTACTGTAACGAGTAGGACCCCATCGGGGCCTTCCCAGGACAGCCCTTTCCCCCATATCCTCTGCTTTAGCTCCTCTCTGAAGTACCTAGGTAACAGTATTTGATGCACATTTCCTGAGTTGTGAAAACCCCCCACCAAATGGAAGATGTTAACTACTTGATGACCATGAGCACATAGGCCCAGGCCTCCTGGAGCCTAAGGACTGATAATGTTAACCCCTGTGACTCCACCGTTCCCTCACCACCAGCCAGTCAGAGAATTGTGCATGAGCTGATCACATACCCTGAGAACCCTACCCCCAACCTGGCTTTTAAAAATGCTTTGCTGAAACCCTTCGGGGAGCTCTGGGCTTTTTAGGGCTTGAGCCACCTGTCTACTTGCGTGGCCCTGCAATAAACCTTTCTCTGCTCCAAACTCCGATGTCTCGGTGTGTTTGACCTCACTATGCGTCGGGCACATGAACTTGCATTAACACTACCACCGTAGTTATTGAATAAAATCAGTCATTACAGCCTTTAACTAGTGTCTGCCATTGTTTACCTTTGATGGGGGAGTCCCTGAATATCATTCAGATGAAAACCTTTATTTTAACTGAGAGACATGAAATTTAAAGAGATTCATTTATCCAGCGATTCCACAAATATTTATTGAGTACTTGTTCTATGGCAGGAACTAGTCTAGGACCTGGAATACCAGTGTAAAGAAAACAACCAACCTGCCACCATGGAGCTTATATTCTAGGAGGCAGTCAAATAGGTGAACATAAGAAAATATCAAGTAGAGACAAAGGCTATGTTGAAAATAAAATAGAATACTGTGAAAGAGGAAAGTCTGAGTGCTACTCTGCCTTGGGTGCTCAGGGGAGGCCTCATTTTAAAAAGTTGACATTTGACACAAAAAGTTGAGACATGACTGATAAAACAGAAATCAGCCACATGAAGACCTGGCATAGGAATATTCCAGATAGAAGAAACAGCAAGCACAAAGCCTTAAGGTTTGGCATATTATAAAACCACAGAACAAGATCAGTTTAAGTGAAGTAGAATAAGAGGGAGAGCAGCAAAAGATAAAGCTGAAGAGGTAACCAAAGGCCAAATTTATGTAGGCCAGGGTATGAAATTAAAATCTAATTTCAAATGTGATGGATTTTTTACAATTTTTTGTGTGGGGGTGGGGGTAGGGGGGAGAGCATAGCTCATACAGAATATTGTGTTAAATGGTGGAGAGGTTGTGTTGAAAAGGGAACACTCCTACACTGCTGGTGGGAATGTAAACTGGTGCAGCCACTACGGAAAACAGTACGGAGGTTCCTAAAAAACTAAAAAGAGTTGCCATATGATCCAGCAATCCCACTCCTGGGCATATATCCAGAGGAAATTCTAATTCAAAGATACATGCACGCCTAATGTTCACAGGAGCACTATTTACAACAGCTAAGACATGGAAGCAACCTAAACGTCCATCGACAGATGAACAGATAAAGAAGATGTGGCATATATATACAATTAAATACCACTCAGTCATCAAAAAGAATGAAATAATGCCATTTTGCAGCAACATGGACGGACCCAGAGATTATCCTACTAAGTGAAATTAGAAAGAGAAAGACAAATACCATAAGATATATCACTTATATGTGGAATCTAAAATATGACACAAATGAACTTATCTATGAAACAGAAAAGAGACTCACAGACATAGAAAACAAACTTATGGTTACCAAAGGGGATAGCGGGAGGGATAAATTAGGAGTCTGGTATTAGCAGATACAAACAACTATATATAAAATAGATAAACAACAAGGTCCTACTGTATAGCATAGGGAACTGTATTCAATACCCTGTAATAAACCATATGGAAAAGAAGATGAAGACCATATATATATATATATATATATATATATATATATATATATATATATATATATATATATATGAATCTCTTTGCTGTACACCAGAAGCTAATACAACACTGTAAATCAACTATACTTCAATTAAAAAATTTTAAAATATTGTGTTAGTTTCAGGCATATGCCCAGGAATGGGATTGCTGGATCATATGGTAGCTCTATTTTTAGGTTTTTTGTTTGTTTGTTTTTTGCTGTACGCGGGCCTCTCACTGTTGTGGCCTCTCCCGTTGCGGAGCACAGGCTCCAGACGCGCAGGCCCAGCGGCCATGGCTCACGGGCCCAGCCGCTCTGCGGCATGTGGGATCCTCCCGGACCGGGGCACGAACCCGTGTCCCCTGCATCGGTAGGCGGACTCTCAACCACTGCGCCACCAGGGAAGCCCCATATACAGTCTTTACTTAAACCTTTTCAAATCTGAGTCAAGAAGAATTTTTTGGCTGAGCTCTGAGAAGTCATCTTTGTATCCCTAGCTTGTGACAAAGTATGAGACACACAGCAGGTACAAAACAAGTATCTGATGAATACATGAAAGACATAGAAAAACAATGTTTTTACCTTAATTTAAAATACTATTATTTTAAGATAACCACCAATAACTTCTATAGGCAACACAACACATCTCAGAGAACATTATAAATTCTTACCAGGATAATAATAATAGCTAACATTTATTGTGTGTTTACCATGTGACAATACTATTCCAATTGCTTTAAAATATTAACTCAGTCAATTCTCACAAGCCTTAGATGGGTGTACTGTTATCCTTAGGAGGTTCTGTGCTTCAGCCAAGAAATAGGAATTAGTATCTCTAGTAATTTATGGTGAAATTAGTAATACATTTAAGACACCAATTAGGTCAGTTATCACCAACCAAGCTATGGAAAAAAGCTAGACTGAGAATTAGAAATCATTCAGCTCCTTTATTATACTCAAATTACACCTCACCAAGTCCCCCTGATCTAATACTTAAATATGTCCGACTATTTTGTATATAATATTCTTTCCAGAGGACTAAATGAAACATTTACTGAGCACATTTAGTATTTGGAGGGCAAAGATAAATTAACAGACAGTCTCTGCTCTAAGAAGTTCAGAATTCAGAGAGCGAGATGGTCATGAAAACAAATAATTATAGAGGCAGAAAGCAGTCAGAGTCATCTACAAACTGAGTAACTGATGTATCTATGAACTACTATGAAAATACAGAGGAGAGAAACCCTTATACAGCCAATGGATGAAGGGCGATCAAAGAAGTTTTATTCAAGTGGTGACATTTATGCTAGGACCTAAAGGATGAATGAGGTTTTACCAGAAAAAGAGGTAAATAAAGAGTATTTCAAGAAAAACAGAACAGATTATGAAAACCAATGGGGATATGAATATTTTGGTATGTTCTGTCAATGTGAAGGCGAATAGAGGAGCTCTTCATGCTGAGCCCTTAGAATCCTAGATCATGAGTGTTGGGGGGTGGGGGTGGGTAGAGACAAGGCCATGAAAGTAGGTCATGGCTCATAAATATGAGGACTCAACAAGCATTTGGAAGTACTGATGAAAAACAGTTCTATTGCACTGCGCAAGACAGACAGGAGTATAGATTCCGAGGTCAAAGAGACCCACTAAAGCCCGTTTTGCAATAATTCACGGGAAAGGTGATGAAGCTGCAGCTAAGCCTGGCAGAGGATACTCAAGAGAAGGAAGATTCAGATTGTTAGTACACGTATCTTACAAAGCAACAACAAGCTTTATGCCTAGTATATTACCAAGCAAATGTTTTACTATTTACAGTAGAACTTTCACAAACATTATTTCATTTGGGGTGGATGTTCTGTAAAACTACAAGATTTTTGAAAGCAAAAACAAAGTCTGATTCATCTTTCTATTTCCTACAGTATCTCCCAAGTTCAGGGCCTTGCTAATAGTGGACACTCAGTATTTACTGTATCAATGTTCTCTGATATAACTACAGAGTCAACTTACTATTACGACGGGCTATCTGGGAACACTGCCTATAAGAATGTATATTAAGAGTTATACAGAATGGGTGTTTCTTTAATTCCTTAAAAATATACAGGAAATAAAAGACTGTCACTTATTTCAAGTTGGAAAGTGTTGAACCACCATGGAGAAGATAACTGTTTTGCCTGTTTGGGGGCTGGAGAGGGTGGGTGGGCGTTACTGTTATACCTACTTCAGTGCTGACTGTATGCAGGTAAATGGACAAGGTCTGTCATCTGTTTAGGGACCTGTTTTGTATTCTCCCAACCCTACACCCATTTTTCTTTGCTTTGCTTTCTTTTTTTTTTTTTTTTTTTTTGCGGTACGCGGGCGTCTCACTGCTGTGGCCTCTCCCGTTGCGGAGCACAGGCTCCGGACGTGCAGGCTCAGTGGCCACGGCTCACAGGCCCAGCCGCTCCGTGGCATGTGGGATCCTCCCGGACCGGGGCACAAACCTGTGTCCCCTGCAACGGCAGGCACACCCTCAACCACTGCGCCACCAGGGAATCCCCCTCTTTTCTTTTTTTTTAAGATGTTGGGGGTAGGCGTTTTTATCAATTAATTTATTTATTTTTGGTGTGTTGGGTCTTCGTTTCTGTGCGAGGGCTTTCTCTAGTTGCGGCAAGCAGGGGCCACTCTTCATCGCGGTGCGCGGGCCTCTCAGTATCGGCCTCTCTTGTTGCGGAGCGCAGGCTCAGTAGCTGTGGCTCACGGGCCTAGTTGCTCCGCGGCATGTGGGATCCTCCCAGGCCAGGGCTCGAACCCGTGTCCCCTGCATTAGCAGGCAGATTCTCAACCGCTGCGCCACCAGGGAAGCCCCTCTTTTCTTTTTTGAATATACTTTTTTTGTTTTTAAACCAAGGTTGTAGAATTCCAATTTTTTTTTCAACCTTGGAACCTTAAGTAGAATGCCCTCAAACGGACGGATTTTAGTCCGTAGAGAGTCAGCGTGTGTGTTGCTGCTTATTTAAATACAGTTCAGGTGGGGCCCCAAGGGTGCCAAGGTCCTCCCTCTGCTTTCCAGATGCACTTCTTCTTCTAAAACCAGGAGAGGTGAGCACCTAAGCAGGGAATCGCAGGTTACTTAATTTAGTTCACCGGTGCCTACTCTGAAGTGCTGGGTGTCCGTTCTTGAAGAAACAAACTCACCAGAAGGGCGTGTTTCCTTATTATATACTAATAACTTCTAATATTAATTTGTACCAGAAGTTCCTTGACTGTGACTTATGCCAAGTAATTATGAAGATTTTTTCCCCCCTGAGTATTGCATGAAGGCTACCAAGTTGGAACAGGCAACTCCTGGATGTGAAAGCTTTAATTTATCTACGTCATTCATGTGTTATTTTTGTAGCTATAATCTCTATTTTCTTATTTGATGACCGCTGAAGTGTTCCTAGGCCCTGTCGTAAACCTAAGAGTTGATGTATTGGTGCGAGCAGCTGGAAGTTCAAGATGTTGTTGTGATTCTTTTTTTCTTAATCCCCCTTTCGTACATGTGATATTAAGCAGACGATGAAGCGTCACTCTTGAGGATTTTAACAAGGAAGGAGAAAGAAAGACCCACATTTCTGGGGGAAGTCTTTGCCCCTCTATGTGGAAAAGTGGATTGAGACTGTTCTCAAGTCTGTCTCTTGGTAACTGCACCTGACTTTAGGATCCAAAAAAAATTTTTTTTTGTTTTGCCAAGTTGTGCCTTTCCTTCTGGAATTGTAAGTGAACACAATAATAGTACCTATTTACACTGTAAAGTGGATATTGTTACAGAAAACACACCAGAGGCTTTCTCAGTTGTTAAGCTAACAATGCCTTGTGAATGTATGATCTACGGAGAAACCCCTGTAGTTTTTACCTGCTGATGCCGTCTGTCGGAGAATAAATTTTGGATGGTTCTTTTTTTCACCAAAAAAAAAAAAATATATATATATATATATATATATATATATATATATATATATATATACAGGAACTATTTCGATGGCAAGATTTCTCTAACAACATGGTTTTGAAAATCAAAGAACACAAAAACCCCAACAACTGACAAGAGCATAGGTATGTATCAGTTAATTAGTTCATTCCACAAAAAGGATAAACAGTCCATTATTAGGACTTTATTGTATGCCAGACACTGTGCTTGACATCAGGATAAGTAAGACACTACATCTCCTGCTAAAGGAACTCTTAGTGGGACAGGCAGCTGGAATCTGTTAACCTACAAATTTGGCACATTTACACATGTCAAAAATTTGAGAAGCTACTCTCAAAAGTAGTCTATTCTGAAGTCTTAGTTAAGGAAAAGGTACCTTGCAAGTATCTGACAAAAATCCAGCAAGAAAAATAAAATCTCTACCATAGCTATTTTGTATCATAGGTAAGAGTAACCAGGGGCTTCCCTGGTGGCGCAGTGGTTGAGAGTCTGCCTGCCGATGCAGGGGACACGGGTTCGTGCCCCGGTGTGGGAGGATCCCACATGCCGCGGAGCGGCTGGGCCCGTGAGCCATGGCCGCTGAGCCTGCGCGTCCGGAGCCTGTTGCTCCGCAACGGGAGAGGCCACAACAGTGAGAGGCCCACGTACCGCAAAAAAAAAAAAAAAAAAAAAAAAAAAAGAGTAACCATATACCTAAAATAGGCCTAAATGGAAAATGTGATTGGTAAGTACCTCTTTCCAAAAGATCTACTTTATATCAATAATCTAAATAGAAAGGGAAATAAGGCTTTAGTATAAAATAGATTGAGATTCAAATCCAGGCTCTCTCTAACAGCAGTGTGATCTTGTCTAAGTCAATCACCTTTCTGAATTTCAGGATCTTCACCTGTAAAATGGAGGTTTTGTTGCTAATAAAAGAGATGAGATTAGGAAGATCAGATACTCACAGTGCCACAGCTACTTATATAAATGCAAACCTGAAAATGGATCCAGAAAAACACCACAAGAACCAACTGGAACATAGCAGAAAATACACAGAGAATTAAGAGCTGGTAGGAAGTATATTGGTATTCTTCAAACTGTACATAAACATTGTTTCATGACACTTTTGTTTCAGATATATTAAAAAAACATGTCATATTTAAACAAAATTATTGGTGACTGATTTAATTCCCTACTTTTATTTTCTGGGTAATTAACCCTATATTATACTGAATGGCTTGCCTTGTTATACTCTGTATCCAATATGATAGTGAATATATGTTGAAGCTAAGATCACTGCCAGATCTAGAGAAAATTCCCTAAATGCTGCCTTTTTAAATACTGTGAAATATATACGAATTTAGTATACAGAGATATAATGTTTACATATAAATAAACATAAAATTTGCCATTTTAACCATTAAGTGTATAATTCAGTGGCATTTATCAGTCACATTCACAATGCTGTATAACCATTAACACTTTTTATTTCCAAAAGTTTTTTTTTATTATCCAGACAGAAACTTTTTTTTTTTTTTGGACATGCCATGTGGCTTGTGGGATGCTAGTTCCCCGAACAGGGATTGAACCCCAGCCCTCAGCAGGGGAAGCTCAGGGTCCTAACCACTGGACCTCCAGGGAATTCCTTCCAAACAGAAACTCTTTACACTTTAAGCAATAACTCCCCATTCTGCTCCCACCCTGCAGCACCTGGTAATCTCTAATCTACTTTGTCTCTATGAATTTGCCTATTCTAGATAGTTCTTATAAGTGGAATCATCCAATATTTGTCCTTTTGTGCCTGGCTTCTTTTACTTAGCATAATGTTTTCGAGGATTGCCCATGTGGTAGCACATATAAGAACTTCATTCCTTTTCAGGGATGAAAAATATTGCATTGTATGAATACACCACATTTTGTTTATCCATTCATCTGTTGATGGACACTTGGGTAGTTTCAACCTTTTGGCTATTATGAATTACGCTACAATAAACACTGGCATACAAGTATCTGTTTGAGTCTCTGTTTTCAATTCTTTTGCGTATGCAGCTAGGAGTAGAACTGATAGGTCCCACGGCAATTCTACGTTTAGCTTTTTGAGGATGTGCCAAACTGTTTTCCACAACAGCTGCACCATTTTGCATTCCCATCAGAGTTTCAATACCTCCACAATCTCACCAATACTTATTTTCCATTTTTAAAAAACAGTCATCCTATTAAGTATAAAGTAATATCTCATTGTGTTTTTGATTTGCATTTCCCCAGTGACTAAAGATGTTGAGCATCTTTTCATGTGCAAACTATTAATCTTTGTATATCTTTAGAGAAATGTCTACTTAAAAATTTTGCTCCTTTTTAAACTTGGGTTGGTCTTTTTGTTGTTGAGTTTTAGGAGTTCCTTATATAGTCTAGATATTAAGTTCTTATCAGTCATACGATTTGCAAATATTTTCTCCCATTTTGTACGTTGTCTTTTCACTTTCTTCATAACGTTATTTGATGCACAAAAGTTTTTAATTTTGATAAAGTCCAATTTATCTATTGTTTTTCTGGTTGCTCACATGCTTTTGGTGTCAGATCTAAGACTCTACTGCCAAGGCCAAGGTCATGAAGATTTATCCCTATATTTTATTCTAAGAGGTTTATGGTTCTAGCTCTTTTAATTAGGCTGTTATTCCATTTTGAGTTAATTTTTGCATATGGTATGAGGTAGGGTATCTACTGCATTTTGCAAGTTGTTAAATCTCAAGAAATACATATTTCATACTACAAGCAACAATCAAAAGAAGTTCTAAAAATACTACAATAAATTCTCAATACATCTTATATACTCCATCCTCTCATTTTCAGCTCAGACAAGAATCAAGACACATACACATCGGGCTTCCCTGGTGGCACAGTGGTTGAGAATCTGTCTGCCAATGCAGAGGACATGGGTTCGAGCCCCGCTCTGGGAAAATCCCACATGCTGTGGAGCAGCTAAGCCCGTGCGCCACAACTACTGAGCCTGCGCTCTAGAGCCCACAAGCCACAACTACTGAAGCCCGCGCACCTAGAGTCCATGCTCCGCAACAAGAGAAGCCACGGCAATGAGAAGCCCATGCACTGCAACGAAGAGTAGCCCCCGCTCACCACAACTAGAGAAAGCCCGTGCGCAGCATGAAGACCCAGTGCAGCCAAAAATGAACAAATAAATAAATAAATAAAAGACACATACATATTATCATATTTTTCAATGGGTTCCTAAAGCTTCTTATACATAGGAAATTTTAGGAGATTTTATTTTTACTTCCCAGGTTTATCTGCTTAGTAGCTAAAGCAATGAGATATAACTTTAAATTGGTATTTTTATGTAACTTCTTTCGAAACACACTAATACTACAATTATAGGTATGTTTACTAAATAAACAAATGTGGTTATGAAGGAGCAGTACTCCTGAGTATATAATTGAGAGGTTATGACCAATACAAGTGTGCACACTTGAAAAAAAATCTCTGGAGGGGAAAAGCAGGTTTCTTAAGTCAACTACAAGGGCACTCTTGCCACAGGTCTTCCCAGCCATAATTAAGGCACTGATCCCTTCTGACTGGAAAAGCCTGCAGGTATATTATCAACATAAAACATTCACTGGAGCACCTGAAGTTCACTAGAAAACTAAAGAAAATGCAACCAAACATTTCTAAATCCACAAGTATAAATAATTTGGCCCAAGTTGCTAACAACTTCCAAAGGAATGTCAGCCACAGGAAAAAAAAAGTAAAACTGCCATTGTTTCCCTGATAATTTATTATTAATATTTAAACAACATTTGCTGAGTTCCAACTATTTGACAAGACTATGCTGAAAAGTATTCACATATACTTTCATGAGAAAACAGAGCAAAGAAGTAACTAAACGTATGCACCCAGTAACTAGCAGAGTTCAGGTTTTTCCCCATTAGAAATCCAGTGCTCTTTGTACACCACCGCATGCAATTCATTTATGAGGGTAAATTATGGCTGCTTACACATTACCAGAGTAAATGGTACTCTTTAAGGAACATTTTGCAAAGTTAAAAAGTATGTGAAAATGCTTTCCAATAAATAAAGCATTAAGTATTCATTCTGTGGCAACAAACTTATGTTCAACCCTTGCTTCATCATCTACTATCCATGTGACCTCGGGAGTTATTTATTCTCCATGATCTGGGTTGTACTATGAATTAAATGATAATGTACTTAAAATAGCATAGGATCTAGTATATAGTAAGTTCTCAAATATTAGCTCTTATCATTATTATTAAAATAAAAGCTTTGGAGAATTGAAACCCTCATAAATTGCTGATGGGAATGTAAAATAGTATAGCAACTATGGAAAACAGTTTGGCAGTTCCTCAAAAAAATACCATATGACCCAGTAATTATACTCGTAGGTACATACAGAAATGAAAATACATGGCCACACAAACACTTGTACACCAACATTCATAGCAACATTACTCCTAACAGCCAAAAAGTGAAAAAGTCCAAATGATCATCAATTGATGATGAATAAATAAAATGTGGTATAAACCAAACAACGGAATAGTGTTTGGCAATAAAAAGGAATGGAATACTGATATATACTATAATATGAATAAACCTTGAAATCATTATGCTAAGTGAAAGAAGACACAAAAGGCCACTTATTTTATGATTCCATCTATAAGAAATGTCCATAATAGACAAATCCATAAAGACAGAAAGCAGAATGGGGGCTGCCAGGGGATTTGAGCAGGAAGGGGTTTGAACGGAACGGATTGCTAACGGGTACAGTTTCTTCTTGGGGTGACGGAAACGTTTTGGAATTAGATAGTGGTTATGGTTGTACAACACAGTGACTATAGTAAAACTCAATGAATATACTAAAAATCAATGAATATATTTTAATATGGCAAATTTTATACTGTATTATTTTATGTTGTATGAATTATATTTCAAATAAAATAAAACACAAATTAATATTAACAAGGCAAATAAAAATGAAAGATAACCACCTTAGTTTACTTTTGAAAACAGTTATTTTTGGCAGTACAGAAATAACTAACCCTTGTCAAAATATATCCAAATTAGCAAATGACAAAAGATGACCCCTATGACTTGCTAACATGACAAGCTTCCTAAGGAGTAAAGGAGTAAAGGCAATGGGCTTTACTGAAACTGTCATTTAGGTTAAAGGCATCTATTGCCCAATTTATTCACTTTCCAAAGAGTTCTAAACCTGTTACCAGAAACCAAAGGACACAGATGATCTCTTATCTTCCCTTTACTTTTGAGGGACAAATGAGGTCATTTTCTGTTAAGTGGTGGATAGACACCCCAGAAGAGACACATTAGGTTATTTTCTACTGAAGGTCATTATCCCTCAAGTATTGAGCACCAGCACATACTCTTTGCTTATTCTAATTAGCATATATTTTTTAATATTTTAACATTTCTTAAAATCAAGAGCCTTTTAAAATCCATGGTAACGTTCAATGTGACAGTATTTCTTTTATCATTGAAAAACTGTCTCTAAATCACTGGTTGTGTGGCATGCACTGAAGAAATCACAAAATTTAAGAAAAATAGCAATAATAAATTACCATCTGTCTCTTAGAAATAATTCTGAGGCTAAAGGAAATCCACTCCTTTAAAGGATAATTTATTAAAAATTAGCTTTCCCATTACTTTTTAGGGCCTCTTTATTGCTGTTTTTGGGCAGGAGGCAGGGCAGCAGGAAAGCAGAGGCACAGATAATGAATTTGTCTGTTTATTGCCATGGTGGTATTCATTATCCATGGCTAAGGTGTCTGAAATTGCTCACATGGTATCTAAAGTCATTAACAACCACAGGAAATAGAGGAGTTTCATGGAGGCATAAGAGTTCACTGGCAGAGAAATTTCTTTGTGACTCACCAAAAGGAATCTGAAGCTCAACAAGGCCAAGGCCTATCCAATGAAGCAAGACGTTAACGCGTCGTCGCAGAACTGCTATTTTAAATTTCTACTCACTGGGTTTCTTTTAGGCGGGTAACTCCACCTTAAAAGTAAAAAGTCACCAGCTAGATTTTCAGGTTCCTTTACATTCTGGATGAAATTGGGAAATATATGTTAGCAAGCTCAGGATATAGCACAACAATGAATGCCGTTCTTGAGGTGAGCTGCTAGACACCTCTCTCTTTCCCTCTCTATCAGTTACAAAGACTTATTGACTCTACCTTCCAAAAAGCTCTCACATAAACACTTTTCTTTCCATACTTACTGCCAAAACCTTAATCCAGGCCTCTTCATTGCTCGGCTGGATTATTACAGTAACTTTCTTTCACGTGAACCCTAGGCCTCCACTCACTGCCTTCTCTCTAGGTACTTTATATTATAGTGAAGCCAAGCTATTAGTAATTTCCTAACAAGCTTCTGCTCATTCTACAGGTCTCAGTTCAACTGTTTTAGGGAGACACAAACAAGACAAGACAAACAGATGCCAATGCTGACGATCTGTGGTGGCAGTGTAGTCTGCTAAATCTAGACTGGGCAGGAAAAGCTTAGATTGGTAACATCTGCTATGAGCCAAGGAACAAGGCCTAGCAGATGTCAGATATTTGCTCTGGATTTAAACAGAATTTTATATTAATTATGTTCCACTGACTTCAAAAGGAAAAGAAAAAGCTCTCCATAATACATATGCACAATGGTACCACTAGGAAAAAGATAAAAGGTCAAGAGGCATGTTAACTGGGAAGGTAAAAATTCCACTAGAAAACTAATGTAACCAACTAATACAACTAAGAAGTATATACAGAGTTAAGCTTATTAGCAGCCAAATGAAAGAAAACTGAAAATGTTTAAGTGATTAATTCATCTAATATTGATGCATAAAAGATGCAAAAAGCATTCAAGATGCTTAGAATTTACAACAAAGACAAATATGAGGGGCAATACTAGCGGTGTTTTAAAGGACTGGATTCACAAAGTCCTGGGTTTCAGTGCTGGTTCTGCCATTTCTAGCAATGAGAGACTGGTCCAGTTATTTAGTTTCTTAAAATCAATTTCCTTGTGCATAAAATGAGGATAATATTTACTTCAAGAGAGAGCTATATAAGGAAAATATTAAACACAGTGCCTGGTACATAGTGAACATGCAATATAAAAAACAGACAGTCGGGCTTCCCTGGTGGCGCAGTGGTTGGGAGTCCGCCTGCCGATGCAGGGGACACGGGTTTGTGCCCCGGTCTGGGAAGATCCCACATGCCGCGGAGCGGCTGTGCCCATGAGCCATGGCCACTGAGCCTGCGCGTCCAGAGCCTGTTGCTCCGCAACGGGAGAGGCCACAGCGGTGAGAGGCCGGCGTACCGCAAAAAACAAACAAACAAACAAAAACATACAGTAGCTTCTAAAATGGAGTTACACGTAAATCCATGGAGGAACATCTTCCTGAGAGAAGAAAGGTCTCAAGAAGAACGTAATTCTTGAGGTGAAAGCTAAAAGATAAATGTTTGCCAGGAAAGCAAGTTGGTGGGAAGGCATTCTAGGCAGAAGATACATACAGTACACGCAAAAACTCTGAAGAATGAAAAAGATAGTATTTTCTGTGAATGACTCAGAATGTGAGTCAAGTAGCAGCGTACACAGGAGTGAATGTCATTAGATGTGGCTAAATCATTAAGAGCTTTGAATGCTAAGACATAGTTTAGATTTTTAAAAGAAAGAGAATCACTAAGTAACTCTGTAAGTGATATAACAGTTACTTTTAAACCTTTGTGTTTAATGACAGAATCATGGCTTGGGCTCACCAAATTGGTGGTGACGTGAATACACCATGGATTCAGTATGTATAAAAGGATTGAGGAATAACAGAATTTAGCTTTTGATATATGTTGAGTTTGATTTGCTTACATCAAACCAGTTCACTAAGCAGTCAGTTGGATATAAATGTAGACGTTTGTAATCCGGTATAAGGGATATATGTATACATATAGCTGATTCACTTTGTTATACAGCAGACACTAACACAACATTGTAAAGCAATTATACTCCAGTAAAGACGTTAAAAAAAGAAAAGATGTTAAAAAAAGAAGAGCCTGAGCTAGAGCTAGAGCTTTGGGAGTCACCGTCTGTAAAACTTTTTCTAGTAATAAACTCTCAAGGAAATTTACTGCTTAGACTCCATACAAATACATTTGTTCAATAATTCAACATGCTTAGAGCTGGGTAAATTGTGGTCCAAAAGGTAGACATAGTTCCAATCTGCTTACGAACCAGCAGACAACTAATATGAGAGATAATAAAAACAGGCAAAAGCAGTTCTGCAGCAGGTACAGATGCATTCTTTGCTCATCCTTGTCCTTTTTATCTGTCCAACACCAAGTGGCTTTCTGGTATTCTAATTTCATAAACGACAGAACTAAGAGAAATAGGTGGTTAATGTGTTTTCTAGACCAGGTGTCCAACTTTTTCGATAAATGGCCAATAGTAAGAATTTTAGGCTTTGTTGACCATACAGTCCATTAAACAGACCACTGAACTTGGCACTTGAGCATGAAAGCAGCTGTAGATCATCGGTAAACAAACAGATGCAGCTGTGTTCAAATACTACTTTTTCACAAAACCAGGCAGCTAGCTGGATTTGGCTACAGTGCGCCAACTCCTCCTCTAGACTATCAATAGCTTCCTTAACAATGCAGAAAGAATGCCTAAAGAAAAAAATTCCTGATATAGCTTTTGGCCACAATAAAACTTGTACTTTGATTTTTAAATTATATTTTTAGAAAAGCTATAATGTAACATAACTTTACATAAAAAATGTTTATTGTCAAGTATTTATCAATTATACCCAGTATCCATACTATTATAAGGTTTCACATAAAATGTTCACTCCTGGTGATTTGGAGAAGAAAATAATATACGCAAATAATTATAATGTTCCTTTTTAAAAACAACTTAAAGGGACTTCCCTGGTGGTCCAGTGGGTAAGAATCCACGCTCCCAATGCAGGGGGCCAGGGTTCAATCCCTGGTTGGGGAACTAGATCCTGCATGCATGCCACAACTAAGAAGTCCACATGTTGCAACTAAAAGAAAAGTCCCGCATGCCGCAACAAAGATCCTGCATGCCGCAACTAAGACCCAGCACACCCAAAATAAATAAATATTAAAACAAAAACAAAAAACAACCTAAGGATTTCTTTCTTTTTGCCCATAAAGAGAACTTTATTGTTTTTAAGGCTATAAAGTCAGAAAGATCTGGGTTGGTAACTTGGCTTTGTGTCCTTTGCAAAGTTATTTATAATCATTATTCGTTCATTCATTCAACAAATAATAATTAAGCACCTATGTGTCAAGCACTGTGCTAGGCATACCAAGGGTCAGCAAACTTTTTCTGTAAAGGGCCTGATAGTAAATATTGATATTTAGGCTTTGCTGGCCAAGAGGCTAAATCAAGGATCTTATACAGGCACCTATGTAACAAGAGAGAAAACATTTCCACAATATGTTTTTTTTAATTGTATTTTATTTATTTATACAGCAGGTTCTTATTAGTTATCCATTTTATACATATTACACAATATGTTGTTTTTTTTTTTTAATCTCCAACTTTTTATTGGTTTTGCTCCATACCACTGATGCAGCTATATACTGGTGATTTTTGAATGTCCAGATTAAGAGGGAAAAATGTGTTTGAGGGGTATTCCACCCATGGGCTCCCCACTGTACTCTGAATCTTACCAAAGTCTGCTGGGGAAGCTGTGCATGTCTTTAGTCTTGCTAGGTCACGTCTAGAACCTTAAGGCCTGAGAGCACAGGCTAGAGGATTCAACCCTGCAGGCAGGAGGCCACGAGGAGAAGCAGCTATTCAACGGAAGCAGATTTGCTTCCTGACAGTCAGTGAGGACTCACAGTGTCCTTGGCCATGCCTCGTGCCAGCTCCTGAACTGTTTCTTCTCTGCCTTGATTGAAGTTCCAGCTCGTATTACAGCCTGGCTGCTACTTCGAACCCTACCCAGGCGTTATGTCATAGCTGGAGTACTGTTCTTGGGAGGAGGTGTGCTTCTCTTAATTCAAGGTACCTTAGCTGGGTGGTTCTGGCTCACGGTTTCTCATGAGGTTGCAGTCAAGCTATTGGCTAGGGCTGCAGTGATCTAAAGACAACTGATACGGAAGTTGCCGCTCACAAGCTCACTCACATCAGGTCAGAGTGCCTCAGTTCCTCATTGGCTGTTGGCAGGCGTCTTCATTCTTTGCCATCACCTGGGACACTCAAAGGGCTGCTTACAACATGGCAGGCAGCTTGCTGAGCCTAGCTTCCAGCTTGCCCAGGTTCCGTGCTGGGCCAGCGAGCTTGGCCTCAGACGCTGCCAAGGTCACGAGCCTTGCGGCCTTCCTCAGCCCAGCCAGGGCTCCTTCAGATGTAAACTCAAGGATGGGCCCACCAAGGCCCGCCGAGGCCCGCCGAGGCCGACTCCGCCCAGGAGCTGCCTCCACAATATTTTTGATGAAATTTCAAATATAATAACCACATGTGAAATGTGATATGCTATGTAGTATATCATATACATTATATGTTATGTGTAATATATAATAATTAAGTACAATTTTTTTGTAATACAGGTGTATTAATGATAAGAAGAGAACTATTTGGGGGACAGATAATAGTTCACTTAATAGGAATTAAAGCAAGTACTCCCTCTTTCAATGAACTGATTTCAAATGTTCTTTGCAAAAAAGTATTCTTGGCTCACAAGCCTTATAAAAATAGGCAGGGGGCCATAATATGAGGACTTTTGATATACAGAGAAGTGAATAAGGCACACAGGGTCTAGCGCTCGTGAATTCTGGTGAGGGACAGAGATTTTTAGAAAGGCAATTACAGCTTCCTAATCTGTAAAATGGGGATATCAATATATGGATCTACTCTGCAGGGTCTGGGTAATAATTTGCATATGCATATAGAAGGTACTTTCTCCTCCCTTTTTTATAAAGGACTGTATTTAAGGGTATTAAAATGTAAAGACTAAAGTGACCTAGACAGCCAACCAACAGATACAAATTTGATTCCCTAGTCATTCGGGAAAGGACATTTCCATGCTGAGCATATCTTGATTTGTCTTCCTGTTTCATTTAAAGCCATCTATTTTTACCTTCAGAATTTAGTAACAAGCTACCATTCCAGTAAATACTTTAAGAGTTTTTGTGGTGTGGTACCTTCTATTAACTAAATTACCTTAATATTAGCTTTTATATATCTTAAAAATTAGGTAAGAATGTAAGCTTCAATAGTACCTTCAATATTATATTATCTTCAATAATAGTTTTCTTCTTGAAGCCAATATGTGAAGATGATAGTTTTGAGTGCATTTCATACATTACTTCATTAAATTCTCACAATTCTGCAAGATAAACTGTTAGTTTCTCCATTTAATAAGACTGCATTTTCCCAGTTTTACAGATCAGTCAGCTTGGGTTCAGACAAGTGACAAAGTTTCCTGACATCAACAGTGCTGAGAAGCCAAGAATGGAGCCCAGATTTTCTAACATCAAAACTCTGTAACTCTTTCCAGCTAACCTATTGGGTTGGCCAAAACGTTCAGTCAGGTTTTTCCGTAAGATGCTACGGAAAAACCCGAATGAACTTTCTGTCCAACCCAATACCTCATTTAGTACCAAAAAGTAAATTTGTTTCATGTTTGGCATCAGGTTAGATTTGGAGTAAATAATTAAATGCACTAATCTGAGAATTTCATGTTCTATTTCTGGCTTTTACAGGAAAAGAGCACATTTTTGATGAAAATGAAAGATGTAAAAATATTTTTGCAAGGAATTCTTTTAAACTTCCAATCATATGTGAGTTTTCTCATCAAATTATAAATCCTTCATTCATACAATAAATCTGTATTAGTTTTCTACTGCTGCATAATAAAATGCCACAAATTTAACATTTTAAAACAACACCTATTTATTATCTCACAATTTCTATGGGTTAGAAGTCCTGTGTAGTCCGGTTTGACTGGGTTCTCTGCTTCGTCTCATGAAGCTGATATCAAGGTGTTAGCAGGGCTGCGCTCCTTCTGGGGGCTCTGGGCAAAAAAACCCACTCAAGCTCATTCAGATTGTTGGCAGAATTCATTTCCTTCTCATGCTTTCCACATAACCCTCCACCTTCAAGCTGGCAGAAGTATGCTGAGTCCTCACACTGCATTTATCTTTGACTTCTGTCTACCTCTTCTGCTTGTAACAGCTCATGTAATTTACATTGGGCCCATTTGAATAATTCAGGAAAATCACCCTATCTTAAGGTCAACTGATTAATAAATATAATTATATCCATGAAGCCCCCTTTGCCAAATAACATATTAAAGAATGTAACATCAAGGAACAAAGGCCATAAGGGTCCAACTTTTGTCTACCATACAACTCATATCAGCTGTTCTAAATGCCTTTCATAAAAAAAACACTGAGTGACCACTTCTCGAAGTATGCTTTCATGTCGAACACTTCCTATCTCGCAACTTTGGTCTATTTATATCTTTCACATTATTTTCCTAAGCATTGCTCTTTAGAAAGAAGGAAAGCAATCAATGATTATTCATTTTTTATGAGTCAGTCTTTACTACAAACACTGAAAAGATGAGAAAATTTTGAGTATATCTGCATACCCACAGATGACTTTATTCCTGATACCACACCACACTTCTGCTTGGCACTTTATGCATTTGTATACCTGTTATTTTCTTCCTTCACTGAACTCCAGACTCAAGAACATCAGTGTCTTATATATCCCCTGTAATACGCTACTGAGTCCCTAACAGAGTAGGCCATCAAAAACTATTTACTGATTAGGTGGGTGAAAATCTACTAGCTTTAGTAGCTGTGGTTTCTTAGCTAACCACATTTATGGTTAGAAGCCACATTTAAATGACTAATTTTAAGGAATCTTCCAGCTTTTCTACTAGATGATTCTGTCTTGTGTACTACTCATGAAATGTTCAGGGGTCAAAGAGAAGAGCCAGCAAAACAAAATAAGAAACCACACAACCAGAGGAAGAAATCAAGAAAAGCTGAGAAAGATTAAAAAAGGTTCAAATGTGGAAGGCTGATAAAGTATTTACTTTAGAAGAACTAAAGAATGTCCACTGGATTTGATAACACAGCAAGGCTCATTTTGACAAGACTTGGTTTTGGTGGCGTGGTGGAGTCAGACCAGATGGGGAAGATTCAGTAGAACTGAAATACTGAATACAGCACATGTGGGCAATTCTTTTTTCTTTTTAAAATCTTTTTTAGATTCTATACATTTTTTAACTGATAGAAGGGCCTTTATTTCGTTTTTATTTATTTACTTTTGGCTGTGTTGGGTCCTTGTTGCTGCACACGGGCTTCCTCTAGCTGTGGCAAGCCGGGGCTAATCTTTGTTGAGGTGTGCGGGCTTCTCACTGTGGTGGCTTCTCTTGTTGTGGAGCACAGTCTCTATCTAGGTGCACAGGCTTCAGTAGTTGTGTCACGCGGGCTTAGTTGCTCCGTGGCATGTGGGATCTTCCTGGACCAAGGCTTGAACCCATGTCCCCGGCACTGGCAGGCGGATTCTTAACCACTGCGCCCCCAGGGAAGTCCCTGTGGGCAATTCTTAAGAAGCTTGACTATAATAATACAATGAAGTTATAAATTCAGGATTACTATTTTTAAACAAAATGTTACTCAAAAGTTTCCAAATGGACATTCTATAAATTTTAACAGAATAGCATTTTATTTCAAAGAAGAGCATGGAAGTAGCTGTTATTATTACAACAATCATGATGGAGTGGAATTTCACATTATGTTAGAAGTTATCCCATTAATAGGGACAAGAGAAAAATTACCACGTGGTTTCTCCTTCTAACATTTTTATTTTGGAGGTAACCACTTACCAAAAACTATGCAATAATGTGAGTAAATGGGATAATTTTTCTTGCCAACAGAGTTTTAACATACATTGAAAATAAAACAAAATCTTTTGTTTACCTGAGAAATTCAAGCAAATTACTGGTGAAACTCTCAATTTGCATTTCCATGAAGTTTACTTTTCCAAGTACTTGCACACCTATGATTACTACATAATGATTCCCAATATTGAGATTTGGGGCATTCTTTTTTCTCAGTATTATTTTATGTTCTACTTGGAAGTGCCGAGTCACAGAAATGTGAAACTTATTTATCTAGCAGAGCTAACTCTTTGATTTCTTTTTTTTAATTGAAGTACAGTAGATTTCCGATGCTATGTTTTAGTTTCTGGTGTAGAGCAAAGGGGTTGAGCTACACACACACATTTTTTTAAATTAATTAATTAATTTTTGGCTGCACTGGGTCTTCATTGTTGTGCACTAGTTTTCTCTAGTTGCGTCGAGTGGGGACTACTCTTCTTTGCAGTGTGTGGGCTTCTCACTGTGGTGGCTTCCTTTGTTGCGGAGCACAGGCTCTAGGCGTGTGGGCTTCAGTAGTTGAGGCATGTGGGCTCAGCAGTTGTGGCTCACAGGCTCTAGAATGCAGGCTCAGTAGTTGTGGCGCATGGGCTTAGTTGCTCCACGGCATGTGGGATCTTCTCCGACCAGGGCTCAAACCCATGTTCCCTGCATTGGCAGGCGGGTTCTCAACCACTGTGCCACCAGAGAAGTCCCACATATTCTTTTCTATTATGATTATAGGATACTGAATATAGTTCCCTGTGCTATACAATAGGACCTTGTTGTATATCCAGTAGTATCTGCTAATCCCAAACTCCTAATTTATCACTCCTCCCCCCATCCCCGGTTATCCCCTTTGGTAACCATAAGTTTGTTTCCTGTGTCTGTGAGTTTCTTTCTGTTTCATAGATAAGTTCATTTGTGTCATATTTTAGATTCCACATATAAGTGATACCATACGGTATTTGTCTTTCTCTTTCTGATTTACTTCACTTATCTCTGGGTCCACCCTTGTTGCTTCAAATGGCATCATTTCATTCTTCTTTATGGCTGAGTGCTATTCCATTGTATATATATATGCCACATGTTCTTTATCCATTCCTCTGTTGATGGACATTTAGGTTGCTTCCATGTCTTGGCTATTGTAAATAGTGCTGCTATGAACACTGGGGTGCATATATCTTTTAGAATTAGAGTTTTCTCTGGATATATGCCCAGGAGTAGGATTGATGGCTCATAAGGCAACTCTATTTTTAGTTTTTTTAGAAACCTCAATACTCTTTTCCATAGTAGATGCATCAATTTACATTCCCACCAATGGTGAAGGAGGGCTCCCTTTTCTTCACACCCTCTCCAGCATTTGTTATTTGTAAACTTTTAAAATATGGCTATTCTGGCCAGTGTGAGGTGATACCTCACTACAGTTTAAACTTGAATTTCTCTAATAATTAGCAATGTTGAGTACCTTTTCATGTGCCTGTTGGCCATCTGTATGTCTAGGTTTTGGGGTTTTTAAAAATATTTATTTATTTGGCTGCATCTGGGTTTAGTTGTGGCACACGGGCTCTTCACTGCGGCACGTGGGATTCTCTCTAGTTGTGGCGCACAAGCTCTAGAGCAGACAGGCTCAGCAGTTGGGCTCGCAGGCTTAGTTGCCCCGCAGCATGTGGGATCTTAGCTCCCCAACCAGGGATCAAACCCACATCCCCTGCATTGGAAGGTGCAATCTTAACCACTGGACCACCAGGGAAGTCTCTGTATGTCTTCTTTGGAGAAATGTCTGTTTAGGTTTTCTGCCCACTTTTTCACTGGGTTGCTTGTTTGTTATTGAGTCGTATGAGCTGTTTGTATATTTTGGAAATTAAGCCCGAGTTGGTCATGTCGTTTGCAAGCATTTTCTCCTAGGCCATAGGTTGCTTTTGGTTTTGTCCATAGTTTCTGTTGCTGCACAAAAGCTTATAGGTTTGATTAGGTCCCATTTGTGTATTTTTCTTTTATTTCTATTGCCTTGGGAGACTGACCTTAGAAAACATGGGTACTACTTATGTCAGAGAATGTTTTGTGTATGATCTCTTCCAGTAGTTTTATGATGTCATGTCTTATATTTAAGTCTTTAAGCCATGTTGAGTTTATTTTTGTTTATGGTGTGAGGGTGCGATCTAACTTCACTGATTTAAGTGTGGCTGTCCAGCCTTCTCAACACCACTTACCGAAGAGACTGTCTTTTCTCCATTGTATATTCTTGCCTACTATGTCGAAAATTTATTTACCACAGGTGTGTTGGTTTCTTTCTGGGCTCTCTATTCTGTCCAATGATCCATATGTCTGTTCTTGTACCAATACCACGCTGTTTTGATTGTTGTAGCTTTCTAGTATTGTCTGAAATCTAGGAGGGTTATGCCTCCAGCTTTGTTCTTTTTCCTCAGGATTGCTCTGGCAATTCTGGGTCTTTTATGGTTCTGTGTAAACTTTAGGATTATTTGTTCTAGTTCTGTGAAAAATGTCATGGGTAGTTTGATAGGGATCACATTAAATCTGTACACTGCTTAGGGCAGTATGGCCATTTAAAAAGTAATAATTCATCCAATCTAATAGCATTGGAAATCTTTCCATTTCTTTGAATCATCTTCAATTTCCTTTATCAATTTTTTTTTTGCGGTACACGGGCCTCTCACTTTTGTGGCCTCTCCCGTTGCAGAGCACAGGCTCCGGACGCGCAGGCTCAGCAGCCATGGCTCACGGGCTCAGCTGCTCCACGGCATGTGAGATCTTCCTGGACCGGGGCATGAACCCATGTCCCCTGCATCGACAGGCAGACTCTCAACCACTGCGCCACCAGGGATGCCCTTTATCAATGTTTTATACTTCTCAGCATATAAGTCTTTCACGTCCTTGCTAAGGTTTATTCCTAAGTTTTTATTTTTGATGCAATTTTAAAAGGGATTTCTTTAAACTTTCTCTTTCTGATATTTCATTGTTAGTGTAAAGAAATGCAACAGATTTCTGTATGTCAATCTTGTATCCTGCTACCTTGCTAAATTCGTTAATCAATTCTAGTAATTTTTGTGTGGAGTCTTTAGGATTTCCTATATATACTATCATGTCATCTGCATATAATTACAATTTTACATCTTCTCTTATAATTTGGATACCTTTTATTTCTTTTTCTTGTCTGACTGCTGTGGTTAGGACTTCCAATACTATGTTGAATAGAAGTGGTGAGAGTGAGCATCTGTCTCTTATTCCACATTTAGTGGGAAGGCTTTCAGCTTTTCACCACTGAGCATTATGTTGGCCGTGGGTTTGTCATAAACAGCTTTTCTTTTTAATTAAAAAAAAATTTTTTTTTTAATCTATATTTGGCTGCGTTGGGTCTTCGTTGATGCACGCAGACTTTCTCTAGTTGCAGTGAGCAGGGGCTACTCTTCATTTTAGTGCACAGGCTTCTCACTGCAGTGGCTTCTCTTGTTGTGGAGCATGGGCCCTAGGGTGCACAGGCTTTAGTAGTTGTGGTGCACGGGCTCTAGAGCACAGGCTCAGTAGTTGTGGCACATGGGCTTAGCTGCTCCAAGGCATGTGGGATCCTCCCAGACCAGGGATTGAACCATCTCCCCTGCATTGGCAGGCAGACTCTTAACCAGAGTGCCACCAGGGAAGTCCTCAACAGCTTTTAGTATGTTGAGATATGTTCTCTCTCTGCTACTTTGGTAAGAGTTTTTATCATGAATGGATGTTGAATTTTATAAAATGCTTTTTCTGCATCTATTGAGATGATCATGTGGTTTTTGTGTTTTCTTTTTTTAAAAAAAAAAGTTTTTAGTGTACGTATTTATTTCCTGCATCAGGTCTTAATTGCAGCACGCAGGATCTTTCATTGTGGTGAGCAGGCTTCTCTCTAGTTGTGGCTCACGGTATCCAGAGCAAGCAGGCTCATTAGTTGCGGTGCACACTTTCTAGTTGTGACACATGGGCGCCAGAGTACATGTGTTCTGTAGTTGTGGCATGCAGGCTCAGTAGTTGTGGTGCACGGACTTAGTTGCCCCATTGGCATGTGGGATCTTACTTCCACAACAAGGTATCGAACTAGAGTCCCCTGAATTGCAAGATGGATTCTCAACCACTGGACTACAGGAAGTTGTGGTATTTGTCTTTTCTTTTGATGATGTGGTATATCACATTAATTTGCATATATTGAACCAACCTTGTGACCCTTGGATGAATCCAACTTGATCGTGGTGTATGATCTTTTTTTATGTGTTGTTGGATTTGGTTTACTAATATCTTGTTGAGAATTTCTGCATCTACATTCATCAAAGATATTGGCCTGTTTCTTTTCTGGTATTATCTGTCTGGTTTTGGTATCAGGGTGATGGTGGCTTCACAGAATGATTTTAGGTGTTTTCCCTTTTCTTCAATCTTTTGGAAGAGTTTGGGAAGGATCAGTACAAGTTCTTTGTATGTTTGGTAGAATTCCCCAGTGAAGCCATCTGGTCCTGAACTTCTGTTTGCAGGGCTGCTTTTTTTTTTTTTTTTTAACAGATTCTATTTCACTTCTACTGATCAGTCTATTCAAATTGTCTATTTCATGTTGATTCAGTTTTGGTGGGCCATATGTTTCTAGAAACTTGTCTGTTTTTTCTAGGTTGTGCAATTTGCTGGCATATAATTATTCATAGTATTCTCTTACAGTTTTTGTATTTTTGCTGTATCGGTTGTTAATTCTCCTCTTTCACTTCTTATTTTATTTGCTTCCTCTCTCTTTTCGTCTTAGCCTGGCCAGAGGGCTGTCAATTTTGTTTACCTTTTCAAAGAACCAGCTTTTGGCTTAATTGATTTTTCTACTGTTTTTTAAATCTCTATGTTATTTATTTCCTATCTGATCTTTATTGTTTCCTTCTTTCTGCTGACTTTAGGTTTTGTTTGTTCTTCTTTTTCTAATTCTTTTAGGTGGTAGGTGAGGTTGTATATATGAGATTTTTCTTGTTTTTTGAGGAAGGCCTGTATTGCTATTAACTTCCCTCTAAGAACTGCTTTTGCTACATCCCATAGATTTTGTATGGTTGTGTTTTCATTATCATCTGTCTCGAGGTATTTTTTAATTTCCTGTTTGATTTCATCGTTGACCCATTGGATTTTAGTAACATGTTGTTTAGTCTCCTCGTAATCATTTTTTTCTCGTTTCTCTTTCTGTGATTGATTTCTAGTTTCATGCCATTGAAAAGATGCTCAAAATAACTTCTATCCTCTTAACACATTATTGACTGGGGGATTTTTGCAGAAACTATCGCTTGTGGCCAGCAATCTGTTATGTAAGTGAATACTGAAATACCACATCTGAGTAGATATCAACAACTTTTTTTGCACTTAATGTATTTATTTGAAACTTTGTATATGTTGTAGTAAAGCATTCTAATATTTTGTTAGAGTGTGACAGGCAGTATAGCAGGCACCTCTGTGCAGGGGAACAGAACATCTATTGCAAATATACCATGTATCACTGTGCTTTCCCCTGGAAGAGCAGGCTTTACACTTCCAGCAAGTAGTTTTTTTTTTAATCCTGTAGGTATTATTTTCTCTAGAATATGGACTTTTAATTTACCTGATAGTCCACAAGGTGGATCTTTGTGGGGGCTCTTTTAGAAACGCTACAAGAAGGACCAGGTGTAGGACTAACACTACATTCACCAGAAAAGTCAGTTACCCATTCTCTAGCAATTGCTAACAAAAATTGCTTGTAAGTCATTTTATTCTGTGCATTAAGGCTGCAATAAATTTTAAACTCATTGAATGAACCACAACTATTCAAAGAGAAACCCACTTTCTTATACCATTTTTGAGTTTTCCAGAGGATACTGAAGTTTTCCAGATATTGATTGGATCAATTAACTCCTTTAATATATTTATTATACTCTAATATACAAGTGGGCTTAGTTATCTGATGGCCAGTCCTCCTGTCTTCCTTTCCTGTAGATGCTGTGGAGGCATCATGAATAGTTGGCACCATGCAGACTAGCCTCTTGTCTTTCCATATGAGAAGAATCACTTCTCCTTCCATAAGAATGTCATTTCTCCCCTCTGTAGATTTTTATATTTCTCCTTTAATTGGTTTGGTAGACCACGATTCTCTCTTACAGTCCCACAAACTCTGGTTTTATTTTTCAACAAAGTTTCAGATGTGGACACACTGTTGTAATAATTGTCTTGGTAAATATGGTGCCATGAACCAAGATAAGGTTGTAGGACCAATAATATTGTTTCTTGCAGTTTGTTTCCTTCACCTGTATAAATCACAAGGTTGCATATATATGTCCAGTTTCACTTTCACTAACCATCATGACCAAAATTCCATATTTTGTAAGTTTGCCAGGATTATATGTTTTGAATCTGAGTTGTCCTATTCACTTACATGTTTTGAATCTGAGTCGTCCTCTGAGTTCATGAGGCAATGAACTCAGATTCACTGCCTCATCAAGTGATAGCTCTTGTTTGGGTATATAGATTGATTCAAATTTTGGGGAAAAATATTCCAAAAGAGGTTTAACTTTTGAAATTCTGCCTGCAGGAAGTGGAGTTTCCAAGTTATCATTCAAGTGAAGAAATGTCATTATTTGTTCGAACCTTCTTCTCATCAAAATCTTTGGGAAGATAGGTGTTTCAAGTAAGGGATCAGTCAACCAATATTCTTTCCAGTGTGACTTTCTTATTTGTCCCATCAAAATTATTAATCCAGGCTTCTCTGGTGGTGCAGTGGTTGAGAGTCCACCTGCCGATGCAGGGGACACGAGTTCGTGCCCTGGTCCGGGAAGATCCCACATGCCGCAGAGCAGCTGGGCCCATGACCGGTGGCCGCTAAGCCTGCACGTCCGGAGCCTGTGCTCCGCAATGGGAGAGGCCACAGCGGTGAGAGGCCCGTGTACCGCAAAAAAAAAAAAAAAAAATTAATCCAAGAAACTTCTTCATGCCACTATTAGTTACATCAGTCCATTTTAAAACCTTATCATACTTTTTATATAATTTTTCATTCTGTTGGTGATACAAGTTTGACTGAGAAGCGACCAACTTGAAAAAGTCGTTACCAAAAATTATTTCTGTTATATCACAAACTTTGCAGGTTATTACATTCAATAGTTACACCTGACACACCTGTAAAGCCTTCTAATTTTCGTGAAATGCTGTCTTCAATCTACTCTTCTGTAGCAGCAAAGGAACGTTCTCTAGCACCGTGAGCTTCGTTTTCACTTTCCTTATCAGAATCAATCACTAAGGCTTTGTCTTTCTGTTGGTCTAATAGTTAGATCGACTATTGAATTGAAGTCGACTATTGATTGACTATTGATCGACTGAATCAGAACTATATTCTGAAGAATTACCATCTTCTGAGACACTAGTATACATGTCACTCAGACAATCACAGAAAGTATTTGCATAAAATTCACTGAAAAATTCTTCTTCACTTAAATTTTGCGATGCATCGTTTTTTGAAAATTTTATGGCAATAAACTTGCGTTTATAATATACACAAGGTTGGACCAAAAACCTAACGGAACAAAATGTTTATGATAATGACAATGATAAGTTGTATAATGAATACTTGATCAATTTTAAGCTCCAACAACTTCACATGGTGATGTTAATTGTACCACTCTGTAGAACGATATTGATACATCTCTGGTCAATAACGTTCAGGTAACAAAAGATGTATTAATACATCTCCAGTCAATCATGTGTTAAAATCCTGAGGCTTGTTTTGTGTCCTAGCTTGTGGTCAATCCTAGGGAATGTTCCATGTGCACTTGAAAAGATTTTTTGGATGTAATGTCCTAAAATTAACAACTAAGCCGAACTATTCTATTGTATCATTTAGGATTTATGTTGCCTTATTGATTTTCTGTCTGGAAGATCTGTCCATCGATGTAAGTGGGGTGTTAAACTCTACTATTATTGTATTCCCACCAATTTCTCCCTGTATGTCTGTATTGATTCACAGGTGCTTGTGTGCCCCCAGAGGTTGTAGAGGCAGAGTCGTGCCTGCCGTGAGCACATCGAGGATGAGGCAGGCCCACCCTCCCTTAAAGGGCTCATGTTACCAATGGGGCTTCAATGGCAGACCTTGGCTCCTTCCTGTGCAAACCCCCAGTTGTGGCTCAGACCACACTCCATTCCCTTCAGGCTGTTTCTGTACAGCCAACCCCAAGCCTCTCCCTGTGTGTCTGTCCTCTGAAGCCCAAATTTCAGCCCCCAGACCCCATGCACACCGGCAGACATGTGTCTCAAGCTGGGGAGTGCAGCGAGATGCCCAGGATCCTCTGTGCAGGTCTCTCTCTGTTCTGCCTGCCACAAGCTAGCTGCTGCACCCTCCTCTGAGCCTCTGACGCTCCCTTTCTGTCCTGGCTGACCTCCACGCTGGTGAACGGACTTCTTAGGGTGAGGAAACCTTTTCTTTCTCACCGCACCCTCCCAGGGGTGCATGTCCTGTGTCAATGCCCTTTTTTTTCCTTTTGTCCTACCTGTTACATGGTGATCTTTCTTGCCATTTTGGGTTTATGAGATCTTCTGCCAGCCTTCAGTAGGTATTCTGTGAGAATTGTTCCACATAATGATTATTTCTGATGTATTTGTGGGAAGAGGTGGGCTCCACATCCTTCTCTTCCACCATCTTAATCCAGTCCTGAACTCTCTGATTCTTAATTCAACACTTTTAAACTTTAGTCTAGAAATCACTACAACCAGACTCTACAATAATTTACTGAAGCATACCGTACTGAAATCAAAATTTCAATGACCCTCAAGTCAATGGGAATTCCTGACTGTCTGCATCATTTAAGATTCTACGAATCTAAACTACTAAGAAATTAAGAGAGATATAGAATCCCAGGAAAGACAGTTTATAGGGATGAATCTCCATTTCACAAAATAAATAGGCTCCTGAAAAGTTGTACATGAATGCAATAAATTCTTATGTTGAAGGACCTACATAATGTATGAGTAGTTTTCAACCCCACTTCCCTTTTTATTAATCAGCATAATCACTTTCTTCCAACAAAATATTTCATTAGTTTTTATGAACCGAATTGTGTCCCCTCAAAATTAATATGTTGAAGCCCTAACCCACAATGTGTCTGTATATGGAGGTAAGGGCTTTAAGGACATAATTAAAGCTAAAGGAGACCTTAAGAGCAGGGCCACCCTAATCCTACAGGACTGGTGTCTGTGAGACCAGAGATTCCACCTCCCTGAGCACACCCACAGGAAAGGCCATTTGAGGAAACAGCAAGAAGGCCTACTACAAGGTAGGAAGAGAGTGCTTACTAGGAGCCAAATTTGCCAGCACTTCGCTCTTAGACTTCCAGCCGCCAGAACTGTGGATACATTTTAAGCTACCCACTCTGTGGTATTTTGTTATAGTAGCCCTAGTGGACTAACACTCGGGCCCAGAAGCAATTCTGGGGAAACCCTATGGCTTTATGAAAAACAAGCTGAAAACTGCTGTGCTAAAAGGAAGTTCTCAATCTAATTAATGTTTTATGTGCACAGAACACAAAATTCTCGAAGAAAACTAAGATTAAAAGCATATCTATACCTGTTCTGTAATCTCAAAACATGGCCTATTTATACATTAAAACTAATTTTTAAAAGTTAAATCATTGCAACTACAATAAAACTCCAAGTCGACAAATATATCAACGGCTAAGTAGATGAGGGTACTTGATTATCAGTAACAGAGATGTTTGTCATTTTGTCTGTAAAAGCTAATTGCTTAGTGTTGTAAAATAAAACTGCTTAGTGTTGTAAAATAAAACTAACAGACTTTTAGGCAAAATGTACAAAAGTGCTCTACGAGTTAACAGACTATATGTATGTTCACTAATATAATTAAAAGTTGGAATATTTGCCAAAAAACAATGATAAAGTGGGGACAGATTTCACATTTCATGAGAAGTACTATCTAATTCAAGTTAGTAAAAATGTGAAAGGACTAGTAAAACAGAAAAGCATTAATTCTGAGTGGCAGAAATATGGGCATTATATTATCCTTAGTTTTAATCTATGCATTCTACATTTTTTAATATTAAAAATAAAAAGAGGCTGTGGGAAACCTGTTTCTAACCTCATTTCATGGGAATACCACAAGGTCCTCCAAACTGAGGAAATCCAAGAGCAATTTCTGACTCTCAAATGAATACAAGTTAGTACTCAGACCTATGTGAGACATAATTATACGCAGCGTAATGTCTCTCAACCTTAGCTTTTCTAAGCTAGACCTTAGGGCTACCTAAATTAGGAACAATGGGATTCTTTAAGACAAATGTGTTAAAGTTTTGCTGGCATCAAAGAAAGCTAAAAGTATAAAATACCCTTGGGGGGCAGAGTGAAGATGGTGTACTACGAGGACATGGAATTCACGCCTCCTCACAACCAGGGCACGTACCAGGCACCGGCAGGGAACCATGGACATCTAAGGGGACGGGAGGAACCCCCAGCGACTGGGTAGGACGTGGGGCATAGGGGGAGTGAAGGGGGAGGAGAAGTGGAGGTGGGAGAGGACTGGTGCCCCGAGGGGGTCGCTGGGGGAGGGGAAGGGATCCCACGCACGAAGGGGGAAATTGGGGGACCACTGGGAGGGCAGAGGATAAAAAGGGAGCGTGGCCAGGTTTCCCCTGCCCACTTGGACCCCCAGGAACCTGTTGCGATCCTGGGCCTGATCCTCTGCCCACCTAGGCCCCCTCCAGCAGAGAGGGTCCTGAGAGAGCGGGAGGGAGGGAAGGGGGAGCAAAAGTAAAGGACGGACTTTGGGACCAGCATCCCTGAAGGGTGGCTGGGGGAGGGAAGGAGTTCCTACACCCAGCGGGACCCACCCATGGTTAGGGATCCAGTTGCCACAGGGGAGATCCTGGGGGAGATGGTGGGGAAGGGGCACGAAGGAAGGGTAAGGAATGGGGTCAGTGCTTTCCCATCCACTTAGGCACTGGGGAGCCTGCTGGGCTCCCAGGCCTCATCCTCTGACCTCGGAGCCTCCCTCCTGAAACATAGATCCCAAGCCTCGCTCCTACACCCCTACCCAGGGCCCTCCCTCTACACTCGGAGACCGCATCCAACACGCTGGGACTAAACCCCACCCACACACACTCACTCAGGGCCCTAACTCCAAACTCCAGAACCGCACACTCCAGAGGCCTTCCTTTCAACCAGCTGCCTCTCCCCTTCCGCACAGGTCCTAGGCAGAGGCCCTGCCCCACGCTCAAATGTCACGCCACCAACTGCCTAGGTCCTGCCCCAGCCTAAACCACGCCTCTGCCTAAGTTCCACCCCCTGCCTAAACTCCGCCCCCAGAGCCAAAGCTCTTTTCCTTTTAGATTGGGGTTCTGTTTTACCTTGTTGATTCACGGTTGTTGATTCATTTATATTTTTATTTTTCCTAATAAATCTCTTACTTTTGCAATTTTATTTTATTCTTTAGACTTCGTTAGTGATCTCTCCTTTTGGCTTGTTTCCCCACCCACCCACCCTTTCTTTTCTTTTTTCTGTCGTAGTTTTATTTTACCTTGTTGAGACTGTTTCAACCACAGTTTTAGTTTTCCTAATATATTTTTTTATCTTTCTAATTTTATTTTGTTTTTTATTCTTAGATATTGTGCTGCTTTTCTTTCTTCCTTTTTTTTTTTTTTTTTACCGCACCATGAAGCTTGAAGGATCTTGGTACCCAGTCCAGAGGTCGGGCCCAAACTCCTGTGGTGAGAGCTCCGAATCCAAGCAGCTGCACTAACAGAGAACCTCAGACCCCAGGGAATAGTAATTGGAGTGAGGCCTCCAGGAAGTCCTCATCTCAGCACCAAGAACCAGCTCTATCCAACTGCCTGCAAACTCCAGTGCTGCACGTCTCAGGCCAAACAACCAATAAGACAGGAATACAGCACCACCCATCAAAAATAAAATAAAATAAAATGACAAAAAAATATGTTGCAGACGAAGCAGCAAGGTAAAAACCTACAAGACCAAATAAATGAAGATGAAACAGGCAACCGACCCCAAAAGAATTCAGAGTAATGATAGTAAAGAGGATCCAAAATCTTGGAAACAGAATGCAGAAAATAAAAGAAACATTTAACAAGGATCTAGAAGAACTAAAGAGCAAACAAACAGTGATGTACCACACAATTACTGAAATTAAAAATACTCTAGAAGAAATCAACAACAGAATAACTGAAGCAGAAGAACAGTAAGTGAGCTGGAAGACAAAATGGTAGAAATAACTGCCAGGGAGCAGAATAAAGAAAAAACAATGAGGATTTGCCTCAAGATGCCGAAGGAGAAGGACGTGTGCTCACTCCCTCTTGTAAGGGCACCAGAATCACAACGAACTGCTGAACAATCATCGACAGGAAGACACTGGAACTCACCAAAAAAGATACCCCACATCCAAAGACAAAGGAGATGCTGCAATGAGACGGGTGAAGGGGCGCAATCACAATAAAATCCAATCCCATAACTGCCGGGTGGGTGACTCACAAACTGGAGAACACTTACACCACAGAAGTCCACCCACTGGAGTGAAGGTTCTGAGCCCCACGTCAGGCTTCCCAACCTGGGGGTCCGGCAACGGGAGGAGGAATTCCTAGAGAATCAGACTTTGAAGGCTACTGGGATTTGATTGCAGGTCTTCAAAAGGACTGGGGGAAAAAGTGACTCCACTCTTGGAGGGCACACACAAACTGGTGTGCACATCAGGACCCAGGGGAAGGAGCAGTGACCCCACAGGAGACTGAACCAGACCTACCTCCTAGTAGTGGAGGGTCTCCTGCAGAGGCGGGGTGTGGCTGTGTCTCACCGAGAGGACAAGGACACTGGCAGCACAAGTTCTGGAAAGTACTCCTTGGCATGAGCCCTCCCAGAGTCCGCCTTTAGCCCCACCAAAGAGCCCAGGTAGGCTCCAGGATTGGGTTGCCTCAGGCCAAACAAACAACAGGGAGGAAACCCAGCCCTACCCATCAGCAGTCAAGCAGATTAAAGTTTTACTGAGCTCTGCCCACCAGAGCAACAAACAGCTCTACCCACCACCAGACCCTCCCATCAGGAAACTTGCACAAACCTCTTAGATAGCCTCATCCACCAGAGGGCAGACGGCAGAAGCAAGAACTACAATCCTGCAGCCTGTGGAACAAAAATCATGTTCACAGAAAGTTAGAAAAGATGGAAAGGCAGACGGCTATGTACCAGATGAAGGAACAAGATAAAACCCCAGAAAAACAATTAAATGAAGTAGAGATAGGCAACCTTCCAGAAAAAGAATTCAGAATAATGATAGTGAAGTTGATCCAGGACCTCGGAAAAAGAATGGAGGCAAAGATCAAGAAGATGCAAGATATGTTTAACAAAGACCCAGAAGAATTAAAGAACAAACAAACAGAGAGGAACAATACAATAACTGAAATGAAAACTACACTAGACAGAATCAATAGCAGAATAACTGAGACAGAAGAACAGATAAGTGACCTGGAAGACAGAATGGTGGAATTCACTGCTGAGGAACAGAATAAAGAAAAAAGAATGAAAAGAAATGAAGACAGCCTAAGAGACATCTGGGACATTACACGCAACAACATTTGCATTATAGGGGTCCCAGAAGGAGAAGAGAGAAAGGACTCGAGAAAATATTTGAAGAGATTATGGTCGAAAACTTCCTAACATGGGAAAGGAAATAGCCACCCAAGTCCAGGAAGCGCAGAGAAGTCCCATACAGGATAAACACAAGGAGAAACATGCCGAGACACATAGTAATCAAACTGGCAAAAATTAAAGACAAAGAAAAATTATTGAAAGCAGCAAAGAAAAAAAGACAAATAACATACAAGAAAACTCCCATAAGGTTAACCGGTGATTTCTCAGCAGAAACTCTACAAGCCAGAAGGGAATGGCAGGACATACTTAAAGTGATGAAAGGGAAGAACCTACGGCCAAGAGTACTCTACCCGGCAAGGATCTCATTCAGTTTCGATGGAGAAATCAAAAGCTTTACAGACAAGCAAAAGCTAAGAATTCAGGACCACCAAACCAGGTCTGCAACAAATGCTAAAGGAACTTCTCTAAGTGGGAAACACAAGAAAAGAAAAGGACCTACAAAAAACAAAAAAAAACCCACAACAATTAAGAAAATGGTAATAGGAACATACATGTCGGTAATTATCTTAAACGTGAATGGATTAAATGTTCCAAACATAAGACACAGGCTCGCTGAATCGATACAAAAACAAGACCCATAAAAACGCTGTCTACAAGAGACCCACTTATGACCTAGGGACACATACAGACTGAAAGTGGGGAATGGAATAAGATACTCCATGCAAATGAAAATCAAAAGAAAGCTGGAGTAGCAATACTCATATCAGATAAAATAGACTTTAAAATAAAGAATGTTACAAGAGACAAGAAAGGACACTACATAATGATCAAGGGATGAATCCAAGACGAAGATATAACAATTACAGATATATATGCACCCAACATAGGAGTATCTCAATACATAAGGCAACTGCTAACAGCTATAAAAGAGGAAATCAAGAGTAACACAATAATAGTGGGGGACTTTAACATGGCACTTACACCAATGGACAGATCATCCAAAATGAAAATAAATAAGGAAACAGAAGCTTTAAATGACACAACAGACCAGATAGATTTTTAATTGATCTTTATAGGACATTCCATCCAAAAACAGCAGATTACACTTTGTTCTCAAGTGCTCACGGAACATTCTCCAGGACAGATCACAAATTGGGTCACAAATCAAGCCTCAGTAAATTTAAGAAAACTGCAATCATATCAAGCATCTTTTCTGACCACTACGCTACAAGATAAGAAATAAATTACAGGGAAGAAAACGTAATAAACACAAACACATACAGGCTAAACAACACATTACTAAATAACCAAAAGATCACTGAAAAAAATCAAAGAGGAAATCAAACAACACCTAGAGCCAAATGACAATGAAAACACGATGATCCAAAACCTACGGGATGAAGCAAAAGCAGTTCTAAGAGGGAAGTTTATAGCTATACAAGCCTACCTCAAGAAACAAGAAAAATCTCAATAAACAATCTAACCTTACACCTAAAGGAACTAGAGAAAGAACAAACAAAACCCAAAGTTAGCAGAAGGAAAAAAATCATAAAGATCAGATCAGAAATAAATAAAAAAGAAATGAAGGAAACGATAGCAAAGGGCAATAAAACTAAAAGATGGTTCTTTGAGAAGATAAACAAAATTGATAAATCATTAGCTACACTCATTAAGAAAAAGAGGGAGAAGACTGAAATCAATAGAATTAGAAATGAAAAAGGTGAAGTAACAACTGACACTGCAGAAATACAAAGGATCATGAGAGACTACTAGAAGCAATTATATGCCAATAACAAGGACAACCTGGAAGAAATGGACAAATTCTTAGAAAAGCACAAGCTTCCAAGACAGAACCAGGAAGAAATAGAACATATAAACAGATAAATCAGAAGCACTGAAATTGAAACTGAGATTCAAATTCTTCCAACAAACAAAAGCCCAGGACCAGATGGCTTCACATGCAAATTCTATCAAACATTTAGAGAAGAGCTAACACGTATACTTCTCAAACTCTTCCAAAATATACCAGAGGGAGGAACACTCCCAAACTCATTCTATGAGGCCATGATCACCCTGATAATAAAAGCAGAAAAAGATACTCAAAAAAAAGAAAATTACAGACCAATATAACTGATGAATATAGATGCAAAAATCCTCAACAAAATACTAGCAAACAGAATCCATCAACACATTATAAGGATCATACACCACAATCAAGTGGTGTTTTTCCCAGGAAGGCAAGGATTCTTCAGTATATGCAAATCAGTCAATGTGATACACCATATTAACAAATCGAAGGAGAAAAAGCATATGAGCATCTCAATAGATGCAGATAAAGCTTCTCACAAAATTCAACACCCATTTATGATAAAAACCCTCCAGAAAGTGGGCATAGAGGGAATCTACCTCAACATAATAAAGGCCATATATGACAAACCCACAGCAAACATCGTTCTCAATGGTGAAAAACTGAAAGCGTTTCGTCTAAGATCAAGAACAAGACAGGGTGCCCACTCTTACCACTATTAGCCAACACAGTTTTGGAAGTTATAGCCATGGCAATCAGAGAAGAAAAAGAAATAAAAGGAATCCAAATCAGAAAAGAAGAAGTCAAACTGTCACTGTTTGCAGATGACCTGATATTATACATAAAGAATCCTAAAGATGCTACCAGAAAACTACTACAGCTAATCAATGAAGCTGGTAAAGTAGGAGGATACAAAAGTAATGCACAGAAATCTCTTGCATTGCTATACACTAACAATGATAAATCTGAAAGAGAAATTAAGGCAACGCTCTCATGTACCACTGCAACAAAAAGAATAAAATACCTAGGAATAAACCTACCTAAGGAAACAAAAGACTTGTATGCAGAAATCTATAAGACACTGATGAAAGAAATTAAAGACGACACAAGCAGATGGAGAGATATACCATGTTCTTGGATTGGAAGAATCAACATTGTGAAAATGACTATACTACCGAAAGCAATCTACAGAGTCAATGCAATCCTTATCAAACTACCAATGGCATTTTTCACAGAACTAGAAGAAAAAACGGCACAATTTCTGTGGAAACACAAAAGACCCTGAATAGCCAAAGCAGTCTTGAGGGTAAAAAACGGAGCTGGAGGAATCAGACTCCCTGACTTAAGACTATACTAGAAAGCTACAGTAATCAAGACAATATGGTACTGGCACAAACAGAAATATAGATCAATGGAATAGGACAGAAAGCCCAGAGATAAACCCATGCACATATGGTCACCTTATCTTTGATAAAGGAGGCAAGAGTATACAATGCAGAAAAGACAGCCTCTTCCATAAGTGATGCTGGGAAACTGGACAGCTACATGTAAAAGAATGAAATTAGAACACTTCCTAACATCATACACAAAAATAAACTCCAAATGGATTAAGGACCTAAATGTAAGGCCAGACACTATAAAATTCTTAGAGAAAAACATAGGCAGACCACTCTATGACATAAATCACAGCAAGATCCTTTTTGACCCACCTCCTAGAGAAATGGAGATAAAAACAAAAATAAACAAATGGGACCTAATGAAACTTAAAAGCTTTTGTACAGCATAGGAAATCATAAACAAGACAAAAAGACAACCCTCAGAATGGGAGAAAATATTTGCAAACAAAGCAAGTGACAAAGGATTAATCTCCAAAATATACAAACAGCTCATGCAGCTCAATATCAAAAAAACAAACAACCCAATCCAAAAATGGGCTGAAGAGGTAAACAGACATTTTACCAAAGAAGATATACAGATTGCCAACAAACACATGAAAAGATGCTCAACATTACCAATCATTAGAGAAATGCAAATCAAAACTACAATGAGATATCATATCACACGGGTCAAAACTACAATGAGATATCATATCACACGGGTCACACATCATCAAAAAATCTACAAACAATACATGCTGGAGAGGGTGTAGAGAAAAGGGAACCCTCCTGTACTGTTGGTGGGAATGTAAATTGGTACAGCCACTATGGAGAACAGTATGGAGGTTCCTTAAAAAACTAAAAATAGAACTAGCATATGACCCAGCAATCCTACTCCTGGGCATATACCCTGAGAAAACCATAACGCAAAGAGTCATGTACCACAATGTTCACTGCAGCTCTATTTACAGTAACAGGACACGGAAACAGCCTAAGTGTGCATCGAGAGATGAATGGATAAAGATGTGGCACATATATACAATGGAATATTACTCAGCCATAAAAAGACACGAAACTGAGTTATTTGTAGTGAGGTGGATGGATCTAGAGTCTGTCATACAGAGTGAAGTAAGTCAGAAAGAGAAAAACAAATACCGTATGGTAACACATATATATGGAGTCTAAAAAAAATGGTTCTGATGAACCTAGGGGCACGACAGGAATAAAGACACAGACGTAGAGAATGGACCTGAGGACACGTGGAGGGGGAAGGGTAGGCTGGGATGAAGTGAGAGAGTGGCGTGGACATATATACACTACCAAACGTAAAACAGATAGCTAGTGGGAAGCAGCCACATAGCACAGGGAGATCAGCTGGGTGCTTTGCGACCACCTAGAGTAGTGGGAAAGAGAGGGTGGGAGGGAGACGCAAGAGGGAGGGGATATGGGGATATACGTATGCATATAGCTGATTCACTTTGTTATACATCAGAAACTAACGCAACACTGTAAAGCAATTTTACTTCAATAAAGATTCTAAAAAAAAAAGTACTCTTAGAAGAACTAAAATCATAGGCACTAAAAATTGGTATCTCATAATAGTATCCTTTTAACATGCTTGAGTACCTACAATTAGCAAGGCATAATATTAGATGAAAACACTGAAAAATATGCATACTTCCCTGATTTCAAAGAACTTGCACTTTGATGTGTGTGGGGGGTGTGGAGCGGAAGCAGGGGAACAGGAGAGCAGACAGAGACACACACACAGACATACATACACAAACACACTCATGTGGCTGGCTTCTGCTAGGACAGTGTTCGTTCATTTATCCAATTACTGATTCAACAAATATTGACTGAGCAATCGCTATGTGTTAGGCACTGGTTCAGGTGCTAAGAATATAATAGAGATTGACAAAAATCCTTGCCCTCACTGAGATTTGGTTTTTGTGGAAGAGACAGACTTAAATAATAAACTTGGGATTTTTCGTTCTATGAATGAAATAAAACAAGGTGATAAGATGAGATTGAAGGGCAAGACCTACTTTAGTTATACACAAAAAAGCAAGGAGCAAGAAACAGCATGACCATTCTGGAAACCAAAAGTATTTCTTCATGGCAGAACTACTGTACTGTATGTACTACCACACAGTACATACTGATGTGGTAAAGAGAACAGCAAGAAAAGAATCCAGAGAAAAGAATAGCAAGGCCCATCACATAAAAAACTTTGTTCCCATGTTAAAAAATTTATTTTCCATTCAGAAGACAACAAGGAGTCATAATTAAGGGCGTAAAACAGAAGAGAAAGATCATTCAGATTTTCGCTCTACCATTTTCACTGTGGTAACTGCAATAGATATGGAAACCAATCTGGAGGTTCCCACATTAATCCAGGTGAGAGAAAATGACTGCAAGCAGGGTAGAAACAAAGAGGGTTGAGTATACTGAGTTGAGAGAGATTTAGAAGGCTAAATCAAACAGGGCTTGGTTGATATGAAGTCCAGAGTGACCAGCAGCTCTGAATATATAATAGTACCATTTACTAAGTCAAGGAACAATAAACTCTAGACTATTAAAAAAAACACTATAAAAGTAGCAGATCTATCCAAGTTCTGGTTCTCTTTTACTAACTTGGATACATGGCCAAGAATAATTATCTCCCTTTGGTTCTTAATATCTTCATCTGTTAAATGAACAGTTCAGAGAGAGCGGCCAAGATTTAGTTTGGGAAATGATAAAGGAATCAAGGATGATACTTATATTTCTGGTTTGAGAAAGTATGTGGTATTGATGCTACTTAACCAAGGGTATCAGTCAGGATAGTAGGGTTATGCTGCAGTAACAAAGGACTCCCAAATCTCAATGAGTTACAGCAATGGCTGGCAAACTCTGGCCCACAGACTGTTTGTTTTTGTAGACAAAGTTTTACTGGAACACAGCCATATTCATTTATTTAGAAATTGTAGTTGTGAAAGAAAATATAAGGACCACAAGCCTAAAATATTTACTATCTTACCCCTTAAGAAATAGTTTGCTGAACACCTAGGTTTATAGCAACAAAGTTTATTTATTCCTGGGCTACACTGTATCTTGATAACAGGTTGGTAGTGGCTCTGCTGCCCATTATCTTCACCCCCAAAATGAGCAGCATTTATCTAGAAAATTATCAGTCATCATAGCAAAGGTAATAAAACACATGAAGAATATACATTGCCCTTAAAGCTTTTTCCAGAAAGTGTAACTATACCACTTTTCCTTCATTTCACCGACCAAAGCCTAATCACATGACCATGCCTGAACTTACCAGCAGGGGGATGTATAGTCCTCCCAAAGGGAAGGGAACCAAATATTGTGCAGTTGTCCCACATAAATCTGGCCACCCTGTTCCATTTTCCTGAGTTTGTGGCCACTAAAGAAGACCTGACATTTTCTAACCTCTTTTACGAATAGGTATAATCATGTGACTGTGTTGTTTCTAATGGAATAACAGAAGTAACATATGCAACTTCTGCTTTGCTTATTAAAAGAAAACTGCATGCCCTGAACTTTCTTTCTTTCTCCTTTCTGAGGCTGAAGTACACTGTACAACACAGGAAAGCAAAATGTCCTAGGGTACAACAGTGAAATAAAAGAAACCTGGGTCTCTGAATAACCTCATGGAACACAACTGTCTCAAGAGTCTAGACCAGTCATTGTTATAACAGAGAGAAATAAACTTATTGCTTTTCTCCCCCCCTTTTTGGCTGCGCTGTAGGGCATGCAGGATCTTAGTTCCCCGACCACGGATCAAACCTGTGCCTCCTGCATTGGGAGCTAAGAGTCTTAACCACTGGACCCCAGGGAAGTCCCAAGCTATTGCTTACTTAAGCAATTATATTTTGGAATCATTTTGTTACAGAAGTTTAGTCTCTACACTGACACAGATTCACTTTATTTTTTGAGTAAAGATGTTCACTATGTTATTGAGTATACTGGCCTTGGAACTAAGAAGATTCAGGATGAAAATATGACTCACTGGCATATGGGGTTTAAAGCCATGGGAATAAATAAGATAATCCAAGGAGAGTATATGAAATGAGACTAGAGGAGGGTCTAAAACAAAACTCTGTAGTACAAAAACCTTCAGGAGCTTAGATAAAAAGAAAGATCTGGCAAAGGAGACTACTAGGGATAGAAAGAAATCCAGGAAAGTACTGTAGGAAAGAAGGCAAAAGAAGAATGTTTGAAGGAAAGAACATGTAGAGAAACTGGGAAGATATGTAATAAATAGTGTCACTTGAATTTAGTAATAAGCGACACTATTCAAACGCTTGAACTGAAAAAGAAATTTTATTGGAATGGAATTATGCAGAGGAGGAAATTTTCAATGGACTAAGGAGTAAATGGGAGGTAAAGAAAGAGACTAGCAAATAAAGAAAATTATTTCAAGAGGTTTGTAAGATAGATAGCTTCTACGTGGCCCATAATGATCTTCACCTCCTGGTATTCATTCCCCTTATGTCATTCCCTCCCTTGTTCCTTCACCCTACCCGCTTTGGTTATGAGCCAAATCTAGTGATTTCATTCTAACAAATAAAATATGGCAAAGGTGATAGTACGTCATTTCCAAGATCTGGCTACAAAAAGACCATGAGTTCCATCTCAGGCACTCTCTCTCACTCACTGGCTCTGTTGCAATATTTTAAGCTGCCTTATGAAAAAGCCATGACAAGGAATCCAATCCTGTCAACAGCTATGTGACTGAGCTTGGAAGTGGATCCTCTTCCAGTTGAGCCTTCAGAGAAAACTGCAAGGCAAGCTGACAGCTTGACTACATACAGCCTAATGACAGACACTGAGCCAGATTCCTAACACAAAAAAATTATGAGATAATAAATGTTTGATGTTCATTGTTTTAAGCTGCTCAGTTTGGGGATAAGTTGTCATGAAAGCAATAAATAACTAATATAAAGGGGAAGAAGAGCAGATGGGTGGCAGCTGAAGGGAAATAAAGAGTTAATGGAGAGTTTATAGTTCTTTACTAAAATAGTAGAGACTTTAGCATATCAAAAAAGGATAAAGGAAAAATACACATTTATACATAAGAGTGTATTTACAGGGCAGTGAAAGTCTTAAAAAACAGGAAAAAAAGGACTGTAAATATACATATGAAGTTAGCAAATCTCTATAAATATCTAAGTAGAAAAATTATTTTTTAATATTGAAGAAGGATATAATATATGTTAAGTAAGGGCAAAAAAAGTCTCAACAAAACTAGAGGGATCAAAATCAAACAAAGTATGTTCTCCTACACAATGGAATGAAATTAGAAATCAAAAACAGGAAAAAATTGGGGAAATTCACAAACATGTGGAAACAACACACTACTAAATAACCAACGGGTCAAAAAAGAAATCACAAGGGAAAAGAGAAAATACTTAGAAATGAATGAAAACAAAAGAGAACATACTAATTTATTAAATGTAACTAAGCAGGGATTAGATGCAAGAGCTGAAAATGCCTATATTGAAAAAGAGGAATACCTCAAATTAATAACCTAAACTTCCATGTTAGAAAAGAAGAGTAGGGACTTCCCTGGTGGCACAGTGGTTAAGAATCCACCTGCCAATGCTACAGACACAGGTTACAGCCCTGGTCCGGGAAGATCCCATGCCGCAGAGCAACTAAGCTGGTGCGCCACAACTACTGAGCCAGCACTCTAGAGCCTGCGCTCTAGAGCTCGCACTCTAGAGCCCACGAGCCACAACTACTGAAGCCTACGCGCCTAGAGCCCCATGCTCTGCAACAAGAGAAGCCACCGCAATGAGCAGCCCAACGCACCACAACGAAGAGTAGCCCCTATTCACTGCAACTACAGAAAGCCTGCACGCAGCAACAAAGGCCCAACGTGTCCAAAAATAAATAAATTAAAAAAAAGAAAAACAGAAATTCAATTAAACCAAAAGTTGGTCCTTAAAAAGATAAAATTTTACAAACCTCTAACTAGACTGGCCAGGAAAAAAGAGAACACTAAATCAGTAAAATGAGGAAAGAAAGAAGGAACATTACTACAGACTTTGCAGAAGTAAAAAGAATTATAAGTGAATACTATGAACAACTGTATGCCAATAAATTAGATAAGCTAATAAAATGGACAATTTCCTAGAAAGGCACAAACTACTGAACTTCACACAAGAAGAAATACAAAGCTGAATAAATCAATGACAATTAAAGAGACTGAATAAACAAACAAAAATTTTCAACAAAGAAAAGCCCAAGTGCACCTGGCTTCCCTGCTAAATTCTAATAAATACCTCACAAACACTTGCAAAAAAACAAAAGCAGAGGAAACACTTCTCAATTCAACATAAGAGGCCAGCATTACCGAGATAGCAAAACCAGACAAAGACACCTCAAGAAAAAAAAAAAAAATACGGATATCCCTTATGAACATAGGCACAAAAGTCCTCAAAAATAAATTAACAAACCAAATCTAGCAACAGATAAAAATGATTACGGACCATGACCAAGTGGGATTGGTTACAGGATTGCAAGGTTTCAACATATGAAAATTAATCAATGTAATATACCACATTAATAGAATAAAGGACAAAATTTGTGTGGTTAACTCAATAGATGCAGAAAAAACATCTGACAAAATCCAACAGCTTTCATGATAAAAACACTAAACAAATTAGGAAAAGAAGAGAATTCCCTCAACCTGATAAAGGACATCAATGAAAAACCCTCAAATAACACCATACTAAAAGTTGAAAGGCTGAAAACTTTCCCCCTAGGATCAGGAACATGACAAAGATGTCTGCTCTCACCATTTCTATTCAACCGTGTACCAGAGGTTCCAGCAAAGCAATTATGCAAGAAAAAGAAATAAAGCGTATCCAGATTGAAACGGGGGAAGTAAACCTATCTATGTTTGCAGATGACATAATCTTGTATATAGAAAATCTTAAGAATTCACAAAAAACGCTATTTGAGCTAATAATGAGTTTGGCAAAGTTGCAACATACAAGATCAACATACAATCATTAGTCATATTTCTACACAATAGCAGTGAATGATATGAAAATGAAATTAAGAAAATTCCATTTACAATACCCTCAAAAACAGCAAAATGCTAAGGAATAAATTGAACAAAAGTATAAGACTGGAGTCAGAAAACTGCAAAACATTTTTGAAAGGAATTAAAGACCTACATATTTTGAAAGACATCCTATTTTCATGGATCAGAAAACTTACTACTGTCAAGAAGCCAATACTCCCCAAATTTATCTATAGATTATATACAATCCCTATGCAAATCCTAACTGGCATTTTTGCAGATACTGATAAGCTGATCCTCAAACTCATAAGGAAATGAAAGTGATGCAGAACAGCCAAAACAATTTTGGAAAAGATGAACAATTGCAAAATTTACCACAAAGTTGCAGTAATCAAGACTATATGGTACCAGCATAAATAACAACATGTAAGTCAACAGAATGAAAACTTCAGAAATAAACTCTCACATTTATGGTCAATTGACTTTCTACAAGGATGTCAAGGCAATCCAGTGAGGGAAAGAATGTTTTTTACAAATGGTAATAGAACAAATGGATATCTATGTGCAAAGAATATAGTTGGGCTCCTATCTGAGAGAATATTCAAAAATTAAATGGGTTATAGATCTAAATTTAAGAACTAAAACTACAAACTCTTAAAACAAAATATAGAATTAAATCTTCATGACCTGGCTTGGGCAACGGTTTCTTATATATGACACCAAAGCACTAGCCACATTAGAAAAATATTGGACTTAATCAAAATGAAAACTTCCATGCATCAAAAGATATTACACAGAAACTGAAAAGACAACACACATAATGGGAGAAAATATTTGCAAACCATATATCTGGTAAGGGTCTAGTATGCAGAATATATTAAAAAAAACTTTAAAAACTCAAAAACAAGAAGACAACCAATTAAAAAATGGACAAGGATGTGAAAAGACATTTTTCCAAAGAAGATACACACAAAGTCCAACAAGCCCATGAAAAGAAGGTTCAACATCCTTTAATCATAAGGAAAATGTAAATCAAAACCATAATGAGATAGTACTTCATCCCCACTGGGAGGGCTAAAATCAATCAGTCAGTAATAAGTGTAGGTAAGGTGGGATGTGGAAAAGTTGGAACCCTCATAGGTTCCTAGGGAAAAACGTTAGAGCTGTTTTGGAAACAGTCTGGCAGTTCCTCAAAAAGTTAAACAAAGAATTACCATATAACCCAGCAATTCTACCCTAGATACATACTCAAAAAATTGAATCACCTGTCTACCCAAAAATCTGTACACAAATGTTCATAGCAGTACTATTTATAATAGCCAAAAGGTAGAAACAAGGCAAATATCATAAACTGATAAGCAGATAAAATGTAATATTATCCACACAATGGAATATTATTCAAGCATAAAAACGAACAAAGTTCTGGTACATGCTACAACACAGATGAACCTTGAAAACATTTTGCTAAGTGAAAGAAGCCAGACACAAAGGCTACTACAAATTCTGATTCCATTTATATGAAACCTCCATAATAGGCAAATTCATAGACTCAGAAAACAGATCAGTGGTTGCTAAATGGTATGAGGTTTCTTCTGGGGCGATGAAGATGTTCTGGTTTGGATACTGGTGATGGTTGCACAACCTTGTGAATATACTAAAAACACTGAATTGTACACTTTCAAAGGGCAAATTTTATGTTATGTGAATGTATCTCAATTCAAAAAAATTGAGCTAGAACCTGCAGTTATGACCATAAAACTAAAGGGGTTTATAAAATCATCTTGTCCCAATTATCACATTTTATGAAGAAACTGAGATACAAGGGGGCAAAAGGAGATTATCCGTGGACCCAAATTTTGTTAACAGTAGAGTTGAGATTAGTATACAAGATATTTCTACCTCAGTTCTCAGAACATATACAAAACAAACCAACCCACTTTAATAAACAGATTTACAAACAACTACACCCTTTAAAATGTTATGTTAAAAACTACTGTCCTGAAATTCTAGCACCTCTTTTTTTTTTTTTTTTTTTTTTTTTTGCGGTACAAGGGCCTCTCCTGTTGCGGACACGCAGGCTCAGCGGCCACGGCTCACGGACCCAGCCGCTCCGCGGCATGTGGGATCCCCCCAGACCGGGGCACGAACCAGTGTCCCCTGCATCGGCAGGCGGACTCTCAACCACTGCGCCACCAAGGAAGCCCCTAGCACCTCTTTTTAAGGTCCAGACCTAGATTGTTAATAAATATTTTGTTAAAGGCAAAGCATCAACTTCACTGGTATCCACCCCCTGCCCCACTGGTATGTTTAAAAGGACTTTGAACAGTTAAAACTTTGCTCATTTATTATCCACAGTTTAATATAGTTCAGAGATTTAATTAAATATAAATCAAGGCTTTTAGAAAATCACACAGCATCAAATTTTTGAAATGCTGAGCCAACTTTCCAGGGTTTCAAACTTGTGCAAAAATATTGAAATATATCTCATCTCATATTGGGCTTTTCAAAAGTTAAGACACTCCTACCACTTGCTGAGCGTTCAGGTCTATGCCTCCTCTCCCTGAACCTTGGGAGAACTGGGGTTGCTTCAACGAACAGAGTACAGTGAAAGTGACCTTTTCCAAATTCCCAACCCAGAGAGTCACTGAGCTGATTAAAATGATTATTGTTTTATGTCACTTAATTTAGAGTGGTGTGTTACGCAGCAAAGATAACTGAAACAGCACATGTGATTTTTTATGATAAGAACAAGCAACTCCTGTTCCCTGATGGTTCCTCTTTTCATAGCACTCTACAATCATATGCACACGCCTGCAAAAGCAGGTATGAAAATACATGTATACATAAACACACATTTTTAAAAAGACAATAAGAAAATTACAGGTTTTCAATCACCTAAAAATGCAACCTAATATTCTAGTATGTTAGAGTTCAAAATATCACCCCCCACCCCTCACAAAATTGTGTGGATCTCAAAAGTCTGGATGCAATTCCATCCAGACAATTTTCCCTGAATGGTCATGCCCTTAATAGGGTTTATCCTAAAGCAATCACTTTCTGATTACCCAGGTTGTTCTCATTAAGGATAGGTTTGGCCTATTGTTAACTTGGAAGCCTTCCATACTGACCTAAAGGTCTTTGGACATTTTACTTTTTAAGTAAAAGACAAATTTTGGCTCTGTCTACACATACTATGTGATCTCAAAGAAAAATGACAACTTTGTTGGGCCTTATCTATAGCTTAATTGAGTTGATCAGGACAATTTTAAGAAATCATGAAAGAAACTGAGAGAAAACATGGAAAGTCCTGAGCACAGTGTTTGACACAAAAGATAACACCTCTGAAATCTAACTTTGGGACTCTAGACTATTGCTTAGTAGCTGCAAAGAAGAATCACATACTTGTAGTAATCATATAGATTTCTGAGTCATATTTTGCAACTTTTAGGAGACCATTTTAAAAATCAGAGCATATTATGAAACATAACATCGATTTATGCTAGATAGAATATAGAGAAGGTGATTTACAAATATTTACCTTGATCAAATATTTTTCCCATCTATCTGCTGTAACAGATTTGCCAATCTTCCTCATCAACTTCAAATGGAGCTCCACCAATTCTTTAGGTACTTAAAAGGAAGAAAAAATACTGTTAGCCAGCAAAATAAAACATTTGTAAACATTTAGGATCATAAAAAAAGAACTTTCTTCAATGCTGAATACTTTTTCAAAATAGATGTTGATTTAGTTATCTTTTAGAACTCTGAATCAGAAAAGACTAAACTAGGGCAAGAAATAACTGAAAACTACTTTTTTAAACATGAACAAGAATATTCATGTTTTCTTTCAAAACATCAACAATTAAGAGTGAACTCTAATGTAAACTGCAGACTTTTGGGTGATAATAATGTGTCAATGTAGGTTCATCAATTTCAACAAATGTACCATAGTAGTGTGGGATGTGGACAGTGAAAGAGGTTGTACATGTGCGGAGGAAGAGGGTATATGTGAACTCTCTCTACTTTGTGCTCCATTTTTTTTATGAATCTAAAACTGCTCTAAAAAATAAAGTCTATAAAAATACCATAAAGTAAAATCACTTAACTATACAACTAAAATTTCTACTGTGTTTCTCATACCTCATATTTGGTTTCTTGACTGAGATTGCAGACCAAGACACAGATTCACAGAATCAGAAAGGAATCAACGAATATAAATTCCAAATTGACAGATATCTCAGAAATAGAGTCTAATTGGTTTTCAAGCTGTTGAAGAAAACTACTCTTCTGATCCATCCCTTATCTAATGTGGTAAACTCCTCTATAGCATCCCTATAAATCTCTGCTTGACAAACTACAGGGACAGAAAATTGACTTAACCTTCCAAAATTCTAATTACTAGAAAGTTACCCTTACACAAAGTAAAAAATCTGCCTCCCTACACCTTCCTCCCGTTTCTTGCTCTTATTCTCTAGTTTCAAAGAAAATACTTTCAATTCCTCTTTTATTGGAAACTTCAAATATTTGAACACAGCTGTATCTTCCCTCAAGTTTTCTCTTCCAACTGTAAACAACCAGAGTTCCTCCAAATATCCCCTGGGCATCATCTGATTATATGGTATAACTGTATTAATTAGACCTGAGGGAAATAAAGGACACACACATTTAGCATTTCCCAAATACCAAATACTGCTAGTAACCTAAGAGAAATTACATTTATACTATCTAAAAAGTTTCCCTAATCAAATACATTAGGGAAATATATATTTATTTTTACCACAGAACTTCCCGAAGCCTTAATTGATTAGTCTTATATAAATAGTCTTATATCCCTATCTTGGATATAATCTGCAGCATTCCCTAATATATTTGATCATGGAATCTTTTTCTGTGAAACACACAATACCTTGTAGTATACAAGTGCTCTGAAGTACAGGTTGGGAAGTGATGGACTAATTTTTTTCATTCATTCTTTCAGATTCTTTACGCTCCAGTAAAGCCACTTCTAACTTGAAATGACCCTGAAGCATAAAAACATTTCACTATTCAACAAATTTCTGTGGGTCCACTATTAGTAAGCAAGAAATAGTCTCTACCTTTAATGAGCCTACTTAAGGGAGTCTTCTCTGGGGCGGGGGCGGGGGGGAGGTAAATGGTGGGTGAGCTGGAGGTAAAGGAAAGAAGCAGGGGAGGGATGATTACTGATGAGTAAACAGACAATCAAACTAAGCCAAGACCAGAATACACGGGATTGAGGGTGAAGTGGAGAAAAGGGGGAAAGGACACTGCTTATGAAAGTAACAGCAGATACAAAAGGCTGAAAAACAAAGTGAGCATGGAAGTGGAAGCACTCAGAAAAGGGGTATCATCAAGAATCTTATAAGAACAGGCTACAAAGTTTACATTTTATTAAAAAGTTTAAGCGAGAGTGCTCTATAATTTAGAAAGATCTCAAAAACTGAACTGTGGGAAAACAGATAGCTTTTATTTGCTTATTTGTTTTAGGAGGTGGTGTGCAGGGTAGAGACGATATAAATTCAGGAAAATATCAATCCAGAAAGATGGGAGTAACCTGAAGGCAGAGGTGGTACCAAGAGAAGTGGGGAGATTTGAGATATGTTTAGGAAACAAATAATAAAACTTAGGGACTGGCTGACTGAGCAAAGGGAAAGCATCAAGAAAAACTGAGGCACTGACTTAGGCAACTGAGTAGATGCCAATGACAATACATCAGGAAGAAAAAGACCTGGGCTCAATCCTCAACTCTACTACTTAAGACAAGGAGACCATGATGCTGGTCAAGTTCTTTAAACAATGACTCTCAAATTCCTCGTCTGTAATAAAGGGTTGAACTGGCTATCTTACAGTTTTAAAAACAGGAAACATTATACAGGGCTCCCCCGGTGGCACAGTGGTTAAGAATCCACCTGCCAATGCAAGGCACACGGGTTCGAGCCCTGGTCCGGGAAGATCCCACATGCTGTAGAGCAACTAAGCCCATGCACCACAACTACTGATCCTATACTCTAGAGCCCACAAGCCACAACTACTGAGCCCACATGCTACAACTACTGAAGCCCGCGTGCCTAGAGCCCCTGCTCCACAACAAGAAAAGCCACCGCAATGAGAACCCTGCATACCACAACGAAGAGTAGCCCCTGCTCGCCACAACTAGAGAAAGCCCGCGCGCAGCAACAAAGACCCAATGCAGCCAAAAATACATAAATTAATAATAATTAAAAAAAGAAAACATTATACAAAGCTAAAATACCTTTATTTTCACTTCTGTCATGACATTTGGGGAACCAAAGTCAGTTTCAATTTCTCCTTTTTCCTTTTCCCCAAACGTAGTAGTCTTAATGATTCTACCTTTCTACATCTCAAACCTGCTCCCTATCTTCCCCAATTTCTCTATATCATTGCACCTTCTCACTTCAGAAAAACAGGTATGGATACTCTCCTGTAACCAAACCAATCTTTAAAAAAAAAAAATACTGCTTTCATGTCACTTCCCAGTTCATAAATATCTTTGATGGCTCCTAAATACTTATATAAACTCATCTAGGTTTCTTACCCTAGCCAAAGAGTCCCAATATTCAATTTCAACCTAACTCTCCAATCCTTCCCTCTTACTTCTGCACTGAAATGCTTGATTCAAGTCATTCTGGCCTGTTCACTATCCACTAAGCATACCCAGTCTACAACCTATCTGGGCTTTTATTTGAGCGCTCCAGTTTACTGTTTTCTGCCACTTGAATCATATTCATCTTTTTTGTTTGTTTGTTTTGTTTTGTTTTTTCAGTATGTGGGCCTCTCACTGTTGTGGCCTCTCCCGTTGCTCCGGATGCGCAGGCTCAGCGGCCATGGCTCATGGGCCCAGCCACTCCGCGGCATGTGGGACCTTCCCGGACCGGGGCACGAACCCGTGTCCGCTTCATCGCCAGGCGGACTCTCAACCACTGCGCCACCAGGGAAGCCCCATATTCATCTTTTAATGCTGGGTCAATAAAAGCCCTAAAAGTCTCTGAGATACCTTTCCAATGATTCCAGGAACATCTTTTTCCTTGGAATGCCCACAGTATTCATATTATCTATATCACTCATTTATCAGGTAAAAGCTCTGCACCTGTGTTTTATGCATATCCTCCACATCACAGACAAATGAAATCACAAAAAGTTTTGATGCAATTGGTACTATTTTTAAAAATCCAAGAGGACAAAAGTAAATATATGCAAAAAATGTTTTTCATCCCACTTCGCAAATATAGTCATTCTTGATTTAGGCATGTAGAAGTAGATTTCCTTATTAGAGCATTGGCTGTTACACAGTACTATCCAATAGAAATATAAAATGAGCCACATAATTTCAAATTTTCTATTAGTTCATTCATAAAAGTAAAAAAAAGGTCAAAATTAATTTTAACAATTTATGTTATGTAGCACTATATATCTCAATGTTATTTCAACATACTATCAGCATTTAAAATTTCAGACTTTTACTTGACATTTTACTTATTTTTTTAATTTATAACTCAATTAAAATTATACATCATTGACATATGACAGTATTACTTTCAGATGTACAGCATAATGATTTAATATTTGTATACACTGCAAAATGATCACCACAATAAGTCTAGTTACACCCACCACGATACATAGTTACAAATTGTTTTTCTTATGAGAACTTTTAAGCTCTCCTTGCTTAGCAACTTTCAAATATGCAGTACACTATTACTTTTTTTCTTTTTTTTTTAGTACACTATTATTAACTGTAGTCACCATTCTGTATATTACCTCCCCATGACTTATTTATTTTATAACTGAAAGTTTGTACCTTTTGACCGTCTTCATCCATTGTACACTTTTGGGGTGATACCTAGTATTCAAAACATATCATTTTACCCTTACAGCATATCTCAATTCACCCTAGCCATATTTCAACTGCTCAAGGGCCACATACGGCTACTGGCTACTGTACTGGATCACACAGAGCTAGCACATTTAAAACTAAAATTTAGAACTCACAATTTACTAACAATTTACTTATTTTATTTTTTTTTTTTGGTGATACAACTGACATATAACACTATATTTAGTTTCAGGTGTACAACATAATGACTTGATATTTGTAAATACTGCAAAACGATCGCCACAATATGTCTAGTTAACATCCAATTTACTTATTTTTTTTGTTACAAATAGAACTGACAGGCTAATAACCTTATGGACACTTGTAGCTCTTAATATTTTGCCAGTCAATAAGAAGCAGACAAAAACTTCAATAGAAAAGTTAAATTGAAAATATTATAATTCCCATACTTTGCATTCTCTAAACAGTGCAGTCTATATCTGCACTTTTCAAAACAGCAGCCATTAGCTACATGTGACTATTTAGCACTTGATATGTGCTAATAAAACTAAGGAACTAGACTTTTAATTTTACTAATTTTTAATTAACTTAAATAGCCACATGTGGTAAATGGCTAGGGTTTGGGGCAGTGCAGCTATAAAATATCAATCATATTTTTTAAACACATGATCATTTTCTATAACACGCACTGACGATCTATAAATTCACTTATTTATCACCTGGAACATTTCCTAAATAATTTCATTTCAAGAACATTAGGTAATTATTAACTTCCTTCTAAGAATTATCTATTAACCAATTTCATGTCATTCTGAAAAATACAGGTTTTGTCCCAATTGAACCAAGATCTCTACCTTTTCACATGACAGATTTGATATATAACCTTTAACAGACACGTTTCTTTCACAAGGCCTCAAGAAGGTGAAAGGTTCTGAAGCAGAAGAAAAGGTCAGGTGCTGTGTGAATTCATGAAGGGCCTGCCAAAATGATGCAGGTATGAAACAGCAGTAAGTGGTTAGGATCCCAGAATGTATTACTGATCCAATCACCCAAAGATGTTCTATAGTTTTACATTTTTCTAAGCATCTTTCCAACACCAAGCCTTAAGAATGCTGCTGCTTCTGAAATTCTAGTTTTATTATATACAATTCTCTTTTTAATGGTAGAAATTTACAGCTGGTCATAATAACTAAATTACATAATTCCTCTCATTTCTCAATGAAGTCTTTTACTTAAACTTCCTCTATGGTTGTAAGCAGCAATACACTTAGAGTCACAAAACAGTTGATTTTATGTAGGCCATTGATAAAAGAACACTGATTTCAGACACAGGGATTTAAGTATAAGCTTACAAAAAGATTTTACTTACTGCCAGTTTCTACAAACTCTGTTGGGGGAGCACAGTTTTAACCATAATGACACTGGTCCCACAGACCACTTGATCCTTGAAGTAACTATTATGTTTTTATATACCTTATCTGCAAAAAGTTCATTTAATCAATCATCTTAAAGTTTTCAGAAAAGCAAGAAAAAAAAAGCCTCAAGACTATGAACTAAAACTTTGGTCATTATCTGAAAAGCTACAGTTTATAGATGCGAGATGCCAGGTAAGTGTAATATAAATCACTAAGCTCAGCTTTCCATTATTACCATAATGGAAAAAAAAAATCCAAGAATAGTTGTTATGTAAGCAGGCAAACCAAGGGGTTTCTAATGCTCCATTTAGGTTTTGGGTTTCATTTAGAATCATACTGCTGTTCCCATATAGGTAAAGAAACACACCAAACATGGCTCAGATTATTTCAGAACCAAAGCCGTGGAAACATCTCTGCTACAAAGAAAGTAATCAGTATACTACTATAAACATCAGTATGGCTGGAGGCTCGAATAACCAGCATTCAGCACCTCTTCCTGAAGGAGAAGGTAGATGTTTATGGGGAGGAAAGACCTCTAGGTAAGATGATGTGAGCCACCCTCACATCAGTCAGTCTTTAAAGGGTTACTCTTTCCTTATATGTACTTGAAAAACAGCATCCTGGCAGAGGGAATCCCAGGTACTTGAGGCAATGGCTTCCAATAACATATGCCTCCAACTCTAATCAGATAATTATATTTCCCTTCTCTCTTTTCTCTCTACTCAATTTAATAATCATGGGAGGGGTGGGGGGATGGGTAGGGAAGGAAGGAAAGAGAGACCCAAAACAAATTTTAAAAGAAAGAAATAATGATATCATGGTATTTAAGGAAGAGGAGGGATTTTTTTCCCTCAACATCTTTTCCTCCAATAATTTTAAATCTAGTGAAAGGTTGAAAGACTAGTACACCCTTCACCTAAATGCACCAATTGCTAACATTTTAGGTAAACATTTTTACACAGGATAAAACCATCAGCGAAAGGCTGTCTAATAAAAAAAAGAATGAAAAGCAGCAGCCAACCAAGCCAAGGAAGGGAAGAACATGCCAGGCACAAGGAAATGCCTGTAGAGAAGACCTGAGGCAGATAAAAGCTTCCAGTGTGGCAGGAAAGAGAAAATGGTAAAAGATGCCACTGAAGAAGTAAGCAAAGGTCATATCTTATAAAGCCTTGAGGTCCATGTAAAGAGTTTTGATTATATTTTGAGTGTAATGAGAAATCAAGGGAGGAATTTAGGAAAGTTTCCTGATCTAAGTTTTGAAAAGATCATTCTTTGTCTAGGCTCTGCTTCATAATAACCTAAGCAGCAGAGGACAGATGGAGTTACAGGTGAAACAAAATTACAAAATTTCACTGAATCTAGGTGATGAGCATGTGAAACTGCATTATACAGCTTTCTAATTTTGTATAAGTGGGGAATACAACTAGACTAACTAGGAGGCTAGTGCCATACTTCAGGCAAGAGATAATGATGGCTTGGACTAAGGTGGTAGCAGTGGAGATTTAGAGAAGTACCCTCAAGGAAAACTGCAAAATCTAGGAAATTTCAAAATTTCTAAAGTATTTTCTAACAAGCACCTTCACCAATCTCAATCTGAGAAAGTAACTACTATATATCTGTCTTCTATGTGATTCCTATTGATTTGTTCATTTTTAAAAGCAGAAACCACAACTTTTCGTTTGATTAGTCATGATTTAGAAAGGCAACACAAAGACATACACATAGACATTTAATAATAAAGTTAAATAAATTTATGTGTACCATGTCTTATTTCTCATACTCTTCATCATTTCAAATGTTCATACTGCACTTAAAAGCCTGCACTTAATATTTCAACTAAGTATTCTTTTTTTTTTTTTTTGCGGTACAGGGGCCTCTTACTGTTGTGGTCTCTCCCGTTGCGGAGCACAGGCTCTGAACGTGCAGGCTCAGCGGCCATGGCTCACGGGCCCAGCTGCTCTGCGGCATGTGGGATCCTCCCAGACCGGGGCACGAACCTGTGTCCCCTGCATGGGCAGGTGGACTCTCAACCACTGCGCCACCAGGGAAGTCCAACTAAGTATTCTTTAAAACTGCGTTACATGTATATTATGAAAAGCACTAGAAAGAGTCAAGAGAAAGAGGTGCAAACCTCAATTTTCTCATCCATAAATGGAGTTGTACCAGATGATCTAAAGTCTTCCAGCTCTAATATTCAATGTCCAAGTCTAAGTATTGAGGCAGGTATTTATTTGCCTTAGAATAACACAGAAGTCGAAGTCGTCATAGGATTTAGCATTTTTGAACTGAAAGCACACTCTCTGATAAACTAGAAAACTTAGCAGCTAAGATGTGATGTCAATTGCTCAAGGTCGAAGAGAGCCCAAGCAAGATCCCAGACCTCTGGCCTTCCAATCCAAGGCTCTTCCTAATGTTTCTTAAAGTACCAAATGGATGGAGGAATAGTTCAGAAGACCTGACTTATGAATCAAGCCACCCTTTCGGCATAGCTCAGTATCTGGGTTTTTATCTTTTACCTTGGGTTGTTCCTGCCTATGCACTCTGAGGCATTAACCACTTCTAAAATGTAATCCAGCTTTCTGTAACAACAGAAAGACTACTACTCCTCCTCCCAATCCATTCTTTCTTTTTTCAACAGCTTTATTGAAAAGTAATTTACATACCATACACTTCATCCTTTTAAAGTACACAAATCAATGGGTTTTGGTATGTTTTATGATTAATGTTTAAACTGTGGTAAAATACAAATAACATAAAATTTGTCATCTTAACCATTTTAAGTGTAAAATTCAGTGGCATTAATAACATTCACAAAGTTGTGCAACCATGACTGCTGTTGCTGTTTTCCTATCCGTTTCCATAGTTAAAAGTTTTGAAACAGTCACTTCACTTCCAAATTGCTTTCTGGAAAATTTACAATTATAAAAATAAAGTCCACTACAGTATATATTCTCCGTGGGAGCAATACTGCACCCAAGAGGGCAAAAACTGATCCTTGAGGAGGGCAAAAAATCTCAGATATGGTTTACAGTTCTCAGCAACTTAACCCTACCTGACAAAATCTTACCCCTTAGTATTTAAATTCTCTTGCTAGAGAGAAATTAATTTTAAATTAAAGTTTTCTCTTTAGGAGTGTGATCATGGGAAAAAGGAAAAAAAAAAGGTTGAGAAACACTGTGCTTTAGAATTCAAAAGCAAACACTGTTACTCAAAATGTAAAGCACCATCTTTAGACAATGCTCAACCTGCGAAAGAGGCTGTATCCACTGAAACCAAAGCCAAGCTGCAAACTGCCTTGCTACCCCACAAGAACTGATTTTATCCATAATGTTAAACACAATAATGGGAAAAATTATGTTACAATTTTAATATTTAAATAAAGCAGAAAACCAAGCATGCTAGCTAAAAAATTGTTTTAAATTTATCCCCAATACTGATAATTAAGAGAGAGTAAGAACTAAGTATAAAACAGGAAAAGAGAAAGAAAATAAAGGTAGGCTCTTTGACATCATATAGTCTTAACTACCTTTACAGTCTCACTTTGTAATTACCTATCATCTATCTCCTCTTCTTCCTCTCTGCCACCCTTAGATGTAAGCTCCAAGGTAAGGGTCAGATCTATCTGCCTTTTTCATTGTTGTATTCCCTCCACCAAGCACAGTTCCTGGCTCATTCAACTATTTGATGAACTAGAATGGGACAAGAAAATAAAGGAGAAGGAAAGCAACAGGGAGAGATGGAGTGAGGAAATTTTTAAAGTTCTCAGACAGCTAGAAAAAAAGAAAGTTCCTTTAGGTGTGAAAGAAAAATTATCTGAAAAGTATGTAGGAAAGTGATGAGGGAGATGAGATGAAAAAGATGGCAAAAGTGGCTTTAGAATTTCAGTTCACTGTGTGAGCCATCTGGTGACAGCACTAACCCAAAACAACTTATTGGCAGGGTTTTATTTCCCCTTTTCTCTCCCTTTTGAGGAAAGGGATGGAAGATGTGAATGCTCCCATGGACATTTGTATACAGGAGTCAATAATGAAGTCCACAAGTTTAATTAAATAAATACCTATATAGTGATTTCCTAACACCAGGCCTCTATAAAGTGCTAGATTTCTATCCCCATCATGTATGTTCTGTAGTATTTAAAAACTTAAAAGCACACTAAAAGATGCCTTTATGATTCAATACCACGATTTTAGGTGTTAGGAAATCAGTTTGATGTTTCTTTTAAAGACCATTCTGCACATCTATGAACTTAAATTAAAAGAACTATATCTCTTGGGACTTCCCTGGTGGCGTAGTGGTTAAGGATCCGCCTGCCAATGCAGGGGACACAGTTTCAAGCCCTGGTCCGGGAAGATCCCACATACTGCGGAGCAATTAAAGCACGTGTGCCACAACTACTGAGCCCACGAGCCACAACTACTGAGCCTGCGTGCCCTAGAGCCCGTGCTCCACAACGAGAAGCCACCACAATGAGAAGCCCACACACCACAACGAAGAGTAGCCCCTGCTCACTGCAACTAGAGAAGGCCCATGTGCAGCAAGGAAGACCCAATGCAGCCAAAAACAAAATAAATAAGATAAATAAATTGAAAAAAATAACTATTTCTTTATGAAATTTATGTCATCTTTATTCCTTGCTAACAAGTGATCATACTTTTCTTTCAATCAACATTCATTTGACAAGCAGAGATAACGATATAAGTAACATACCATGTCATCTTACAGTTTCCTAAAATCTTGGCAGAAAGCATAACAAATGAATTCACTGTAACTTCTACAGTTATTTCAATAAATGAGAAAATGTACATAAAAACACTTTATAAACCATAAAGCAATAAACAAACCAAAGTTACTGTTATTCACCACCAGATGGTGATCATGTCTTATTTAAAGCAAATGCTGACACCTTATTCAGGGGCCAGTCAACTGACTATTAAAAATTATTAATAAGCAAACAAGGTTGTCTGAATAAAATACTGGTGATTTAAGTATGTTCAATTGAAACATCAGCAAAACAATAAAAAACAGGTTCTGCCTGAAGATTTCTAAAGGAGCTGATCTGTTCTTAATTAACATTTGATACAATTTAAAGAAAAAGACAACAGGGCATGTTTTCTGGCAGTCTTATATGGGTTATTTAACCATTCATACCACCTTGATCCACCCTAACGTGTTATTTTAAAGCAAATTCCAGATATCATGATTTCATCCACAAATATTTCACTGTGTATCTCTAAGGGATAAGGACTCTTTAAAAATAAGCATAATAATATTATTACCACCTAAAAACTAGTAATTCTTTAATGTCACAGAATTTCCAGTCAATTAAACAATTTTAAAACATTTTCAATTAACCAAGAAATAAAACTGTATTTTTTTGTTACCTCTGTAGCAGATGCTGGCAGCACCTCACCTTTATCCCCTCAGCACTTATGATTCCAGTACAGGCCAACCTGCAAGCATGTGCAAGTCTTCACATGAGGGTTTTTTTCTGATTACAGGGCAGGGGAGTTAAGCATTCCTGAGGGCATCCCTAAACCAGTAACTGAAAGAGTTCCTTAACCCCTTTGCTGGGATGAACCTGAGATATAATCTACACTGTCTTTCAGCTCAACAGAGGATTTAGTCCCAGTAGCCTATAAAATAACATACTTGAAAACACATCCCATATTGGCTTTTTTTTCCCCTTTCCAGTATCACTTCCCCTGCCCTTGTCAGTGTTTCCTGGCATCAGTTTCCAAATAAACTATTTGCACTCACATTTCTGTCTCAGGGTCTACTGCCTGGGGAATCCAACGTAAGACAACCACTTAATTTTGAATGAAAGCTATGGACGTCCTAAGAAAAGGTAAACATAAAAATTTCTGTAAATATGTTCAAAGAATTTGGAGACAATCCAAAAGACATACAAATATCCCAGTTTAAAGAACCCTTTCTCCTACAGGTTCAGAATAGTCAAGATCTTAACGTGTTCCACTGAGATTGTTCAGTTATGTTGAAAAACTAACATCCCCACCGCTTACTCTTCATTGTTGGCAAAGAAGCATCATTATCTCAATCCTCAGTTCTTACGTGCGTAAGAATCTAACTGAAAGTACACCAACTGCAGGCTTACGTGCTACACTTTAAAGAAAAAAAAATGTTCCTAGAAGGAATGGTTTACTAAGACTGGGTCCCTTGAAAAGCCACAAAATGTGATATTTATGAGTATTTTCATTTATATATGACTTTTTTTTAATATATATGACTTTCAATGGATATTTTTTTTAAACTGCTGCTGGCCTCAAACAACGATTCAAGTAAGAGTAAAGGACTTGTGAAGATTTCTTTTGAAAAATCAACTTGGGGTGGGGGGTACTTCCCTGGTGGTCCAGTGGATAAAAATCGGCACTCCCAATGTAGGGGGCCCAGGTTCGATCCCTGGTCAGGGAACTAGATCCCACATGTATGTCGCAACTAAGAGTCTGCATGCTGCAGCTAAGAAGTCCACAGGCTGCAACTAAGAAGCCTGAATACTACAACTAAGAGCCTGCATGCTGCAACTAAACAGGCCGCAAGGAAGATCCCACGTGCCACAACTAAGACCTGGTACAGCCTAAATAAATAAATAAATATTAAAAAAAAAAGAAAGAAAGAAACCAAAAGAAAAATCAACTTGGGGCAGTCATACTAATAGTATGATAAAGCCCCCTCTAGCTAACACACACTCCTCCTCTACCCTTCTGAAAAAAGTTCTATGCACTCAGTTTCCATTTTCTCACCTGTCCCATTTGCTCCAAACCCACCACAATCTGACTTCCATTAGTTAAATTAAATGGATGCTTTAGTCTTTGCCTTAATTTGGCAGCATATGACAGCAGTGATCACAACTTCATTTTTGAAACTTGGCCATCCTGTGACACCACTTTTTGATTTCTCCTCTTATTTCTTTGCTCTGTTTTGGATTCATTTGCAGGCCCACTTCTGCCCTTTCCTTGAAAGCTGGTTCTATTTTAGAACTTCATTTCTTTTGTTCCTAAGATATCTCATCCATCCCTTCACTTCAACTTAAATATGTTGTCTCACTCTACTGGTTATGGATATGTTCAAGTAATAGAAAACCTTACCAGAGTGGCTTCACAAATATAATGGGTTACTTTTTCTCATACAGACTTCTCTAGAAGTTCAGACTAATGAGTTGCTAGTTTTGGTCTAATGGCTCAACAAATCCACCATATTCAACTTCATGGAATACCCAAACATTCCATGCTGTTTCTAGTCTTTGTACCTTAGCATGTGCAGCTCCCTCTATCATCAACCCACCTCTATTCATCCTCAGAGTTGTTTGGTTGTCACTCCTTAGGAAATCATTCTTTTATCCATTCTTTGATTATTCTTTTATCTTATCAGGATTAAGTGCCCCTGCTGGATATTCCAAAATGATTTTGCTTATACATCTCACTGTATCATAAATGCCTGTCTGATCACCTCTATCCCACATTAAATAGGCCTTTATCTTCAGCACCTAGGACAGTGCCTAGTGCATACCATACATTCAATAAGCACTTATTGAATGAATAGATGATGTGGCCTTTAAAAAAATCTATTTTATTAGAGAAATGCTAATCAAAAACTACAATGAGGTACCACCTCACACCAGTCAGAATGGTCATCATTAAAAAGTCTACAAATAATAAATGCTGGAGAGGGTGTGGGGAAAAGGGAACCCTCCTACACTGTTGGTGGGAATGTTAATTGGTACAGCCACTGTGGAAAACAGTACGGAGGTTCTTCAAAAAACTAAAAATAGAGTTAGTATATGATCCAGCAATCCCACTCCTGGGCATATACCCAAGCAAAACTATAATTCAAAAAGGTATATGCACCCCAATGTTCACAGTAGCACTATTTATTGATACAATAACCAAGACGTAGAAACAACCTAACTGTCCATTGACAGATGAATAAAGATGTACTACATATATACAATGGAATACTACTCAGCCGTAAAAAAGAATGAAATAATGCCATTTGCAGCAACATGAGTAGACCTAGAGATTATCATACTAAGTGAAGTAAGTCAGAAAGAAAAAAACAAATACCATATTATAACACTTATATGTGGAATCTAAAATATGACACAAATGAACTTACCTATGAAAGAGAAACAGACTCACTGACATAGAGAACAGACTTGTGGTTGCCAAGCAGAGGGTGGGGGAGGGATGGATTGGGAGTTTGGGATTAGCAGATACAAACTATTATATATGGAATGGATAAACAACAAGGTCCTACTGAACAGCACAGGGGAACTACATTCAATATCCTCTGATAAACCATAAAGAAAAATAACATGGAAAAGAATGTAAAATAAAATTTTTAAGTAATTTATTCACAAACATGAACTCATAACCCAAGCAACTGGTTGATTAGCAAATGAATAAACAATAATATACGTTTCTTGCTCATACTTAAAGAAGTAGACAGAGAAACAGATAAATTTCTAAAACCTTTAACGGAAACATGTAAAATAGACTATCCATCTTGGCAATGTGCATTTATACCAAGCAATCAACTATACCCACGCTTATCAATTTACAAATTGCCAACCATAAACTTGCCTTTATGAATGATTAAGTTTCCTAATGTGACAAGAGAAGAAACTAAGATAAGCAAAAAACAAACAAAAAAACAACAAAGAAGAAACCAGAAGAGACTATGACTAAACAAATGGTTGCCTTGTGACCCTCTTCCTAGACAGTGACCCCCTTTTAACCTGAGGCAACCACTGATCCACTTTCTGTCACTAAGATCTGTCTTTTCTAGCGTTTCACATAAATGGAATCATATAGTATGTACTCATTTTGTCTGGCTTTTTTAGCTCAGCATAATGTTTTTGACATTCACTCACGTTCTGCATATATTAACAGTCCGCTCCTTTTTTACTATAAATAGTATCCTATTATATGAATATATTTGTTCATCCAATCATCTGATGAACATTCAGGTTATTTCCAGTTTGGGGCTATTACAAGTAAAGCTGCTATGAACATTTGTGTACAAGTCTCTGTGTGGACATACATTTTTATTTCTCTTGGGTAGATAGTAGTGGAATCTGATAGGCTGTATAGTATATGTAGGTTTAACTTAATAAGAAACTCCCAAACATTTCGCCAAAGTGGTTGCACTATTTAATCTTCCCACCATTATTGTATAAGAGTTCCAGCTGATACACACATCCTCACTAACATCTGAGGTATAGTGGGTCATTTCAAAAGAATGTATCTTCTGCCATGTTGGGTAGTGTTCTAGAAATGTCAGTAACATCCAGTCTGTTGATAACATTGTTCATGTCCTATATTCTGACTGATTTTCTATCTAGTTGCACTATCAATTACTAGAAGGAGTGCTGAAATTTCCAATTATAACTTTAGATTGTGTGTGTATCTTTCAGTTCTGTCAATTTTTGCTTCACATATTTTAAAGCTGTTACTGGGGGAAAAGACACTGTCAGAATCATCACATCTCCCTGATAAATTAACTCCTGTAGCATTGTTCTGAAGTTTCCATTTTCTGATATTAGTATAGCTATTCCAGCTTTCTTATGATTCGTTTTGCACAGTAGAGCATTTTCTATCCTTTTATTTTTCACCTATAACTGTCTAATTAAAGTGGATTTTTGTAGCATATAGTTGGGTCTTGCTTTTTTTATCCAGTCTGACAATCTCTTTTATTTAACTTTAACTAAAATACCACAGGTGGCTAGTGTACAGCCTGTGAATTAAGAATGGTTTTACATTTTCTAAAGGTTGGGGGTTAAAAAAATAAATAAATAAAAGGAAAAACAGTATTTTGCAACACATGACAATTACATAAAACTCAAATTTTAGTGTCTATATAAAAAAAGTTTTAGTGGAGCACAGCCATACTTATAAATTTATGTAATATCTATGGTTACTTTCATTCATGCTACACTGGCAGAACTGAACAGTTTCAAGAGACACTGTACTGATCACAAAGTCTAAAATATTCTTAATATCTGGCTTTTAAAAGAAACTTGCCAAACCCTGATTAAATCCATTTATATTTAATGCAACTATTGATATAATTGGATTTAAATCTACAATCTTACCATTTATATTCTGTATATTCCACCATTTCTTTGCTCCTTTCTTCCATCTTTTCCTGTTTTCTTTTGGATTAACTGGGCACACTCTAGCATCTCATTTTATATCTACTATTGGCTAACTAGGCATACTTCTTTATTTTAATATTCAGTGGTTGCTCCAGGTTTTACAATATACATCTTTAACTCTATACAGTGTACCATCAATGATATTCTCTCACTTCACAAAAATGTGAACACTTGTTACCCTTACAACACCGTAGTACTTCTATTTCCCTGTCATCCTTAATACTATGGATGTCATACATTTTACTTCTACATATGTTGTAAAACTTATCATAAATTATGATTTTTGCTTTAAACAGCCCATTATCTTTTAAGATGTTTAAAATTAGGGAAAATGTATTTTATATTCAAACATATTTATCATTTCTTGCACTCATCATCTCTTTGTCTAGATCCAAGCTTTCATCTGATCCATTTTCCTTCCATCTAAGATGTTTCTTATTGTATATTTCAACTAGCTAGTAATAAATTCTCTGGTTTTATTTCTATGAAACAGTTTCTATTTCACCCTTGTTTTCAAAAGATATTTTCCTGAATATATAACTATATATTGACAATTTTTTTTTTTTTTTTTTCTTTTCCCGGTACGCAGGCCTCTCACTGTTGTGGCCTCTCCCGTTGCGGAGCACAGGCTCCGGACACGCAGGCTCAGCGGCCATGGCTCACGGGCCCAGCCGCTCCGCGGCACGTGGGATCTTCCCGGATCGGGGCACGAACCCGTGTCCCTTCCATTGGCAGGCAGACTCTCAACCACTGCGCCACCAGGGAAGCCTGACAATTTTTTTTTTTTTTATTCAGTACTTTAAAAATGTTTCATCATCTCTTAGTTTGCAAACTTTCTGACAAGAAATGCTCATTGTTTCTCTGTGCATAATGTCTTTTTCCTTGGCTGCCTTCAAAATACTCTATTTTATCACTGGTTTTTAGGAACTGGTTATATCATGGTATTTTTGTGTGGGTCTGCCCTGCTTTGGGTTTGTTGAGATTACTGGACCTTGTGAGTTCAGAATTTTCATCAAATTTGGAAAATTTTGACCCATTACTTCTTACAATATTTTTGGTTCCATCCTTCTTCTTGGATGTCAAATACACTTTGTTGAGCCAACTTAGTATTGTCCCACAGACCAATGAGCCATTGACTAGTTTCAGTTCTATTTCTCCGCTTCACTTTAAGTTTAAATCTACTGCTGTTTCTTCAAGCTTACTGGTCTGCTCTTCTGCACTGTCCAATCTGCTGTTAAATCTGTTCAGTTAACTTTTTATTTCAGATACCCCTTTTGTTCAGCCCTAGAAGTTCCATTTGGTTCTTGTTTATATCTTCCATTTCTCTAGCCATTACGTTCATATTTTTCTTTAAATACACTTATTAATTATAACAGCTATTTTTAAAATAAATTTATTTATTTATTTTTGGCTGTGCTGGGTCTTTGTTGCTGCACGCGGGCCTCTCACTGCAGTGGCTTCTCTTGTTGTGGAGCATGGGCTCTAGGCACGTGGGCTTCAGTAGTTGTGGCTCGTGGGCTCAGTAGTCATGGCTCGTGAGCTCTAAAGCACAGGCTCAGTAGTTGTGGCACATGGGCTTAGCTGCTCCATGGCTTGTGGGATCTTCCCAGACCAGGGCTCGAGCCTGTGTCCCCTGCATTGGCAGGCAGATTCTTAACCACTGTGCCACCAGGGAAGTCCCTATAATAGTTATTTTTAACATCCCTGTCTGCTAGCTCCATCACCTCTGTCATTTCTAATCTGTTTCTTTGGGTTGATTTTTCTACTGGTTATAGGTTACCCTGGACGTGCTTCTTGCAATGTCTAGTGATTTCTGCTTAGATGCTGGAAAATATCAAAGTCACACTACTGTTTTTGAGTATTTGCAATCACTCCACAGAGAGCTGGGATTTGTTTTGGCAGGCATTTATTTACAGATCCATTTATCCCTCTGAGGACTTTTCTGTCTTTACTACATGACAAATCCAGTGGGGTCTCCACTGAATGCCTTGGGTGCTCCAAAAGACCCTTCACTCTGGTCAGAATTAAATGTCTCCTGCATAAATTCGGTAAATGTTCTGCTAGTAATTCCCTGGATGTTCACTGCCTAGCCTTATAGCATTTTACTTTATGCATTCATATCCTAGTATTCAGCAAAGATTCAACGTGGCCCCTATAAACATTTCTCGAGTTCTTTTGTTTGCATAGTTCCTATCTTTTCAGAAACTGGCCGTGCAACTTCTAGCTGCCTAAGTCTCTCCAAAATCCAATCTGTGTCTCCTCAACTGAGTGAGGCTTGCAGCCTCATTAGGCTCCCTCTCCCTGCGTCTTCAATCCCAAATTTGCTTCCAGAGAGGAAGCCATGGCAGTTGTAGAGCTCATATTCCTACTTCCCCTCTCTCGGGGACCACAGTCCTACTCTGCCCTATCTAATAAGAGACGGTTCATATATTTTGGTCCAGTTTACTATTTGCGACAAGTGGGTAAAGACTCCTTATTGCTCCATCATGGCCAAAGATGAAATTCCTCATTTTTTAAAACAAAATGAAAGATGTATCTGAGCAGATTATACAAATTTAAAGAAGAATGAATTATAAATGAATCTATTTTTCACATGTCAAGTACCTAAAAAGAAACAATAGGGATATGAGATACTGGTTTCTAACATTTCCAAAAAAAGAAAAAGGGAATATTGGATCCTTAAAACTTTAGACGTGTCTCCATTATGAAGAGGCTCACAAATTAATAACTTGCCCAGCTCATGCAAATATCAAGTGGCAAGGCTAAGATTCTAACCCAGCTAACACTAAACACCATGTTTTCACTCTACACCACATTGCGTCCCATTATTTCTCAACACAAATACTACATTTTAAGAAATCTGGTTTGCCAAACTGAATTTATTAAAATCTCCTGTGTTTTACTTAGCATAAGTTACTATTAACTATCAGTAATAATATCTGATCAATGTGGGGGAAAGGTATTACCACAGGGAGTTGAGAATATTTTATATAAAAGCAATGATCAGACTTCCCTGGTGGCACAGTGGTTAAGAATCCGTCTACCAACGCAGCGGACACAGGTTCGGGTCCTGGTCCAGGAAGATCCCACATGCTGCAGAGCAACTAAGCCTGTGCTCCACAACTACTGAGCCTGCACTCTAGAGCCCACGAACCACAACTACTGAGTCTGCATGCCACAACTACTGAAGCTCGTGCGCCACAGCTACTGAAGCCCGTGCGCCTAGAGCCCATGCTCCGCAACAAAGAGAAGGCACCGCAATGAGAAGCCCGCGCACTGTAACGAAGAGTAGACCCCACTAACTAGAGAAAAGCCTGCGCCGCGCGGCAATGAAGACCCAATGCAGCCATAAATAAGTAAATATATAAATAAGCAATGATACAAATGACTGAATTTAAAAAAATATTATAAAAAAAAAAAAAAATTATAAAATAATGAAACACTGTATAGCATAGGGAACTCTACTCAATACCCTGTAATGGCCTATAGGGGAAAAGAATGTCAAAACAGAAAAAAAATAGGAGTGGATATATACATAACTGATTCACTTTGCTGTATACTTGAAACTAACACAACATTGTAAACCAACTATACTCCAATAAAAATATTTTTTAAAAAAGAAACAAAAAAAAAAAAAAAAAAAGAAACAAGTAAAGGGCTTCCCTGGTGGCGCAGTGGTTGAGAGTCCGCCTGCCGATGCAGGGGACACGGGTTCGTGCCCAGGTCTGGGAAGATCCCACATGCCGCGGAGCGGCTGGGCCCATGAGCCATGGCTGCTGAGCCTGTGCGTCCGGAGCCTGTGCTCTGCAATGGGAGAGGCCACAGCAGTGAGAGGCCCGCATACCGCAAAAAAAAAAAAAAAAAAAAGAAACAAGTAAAAATAAAACAAAAAATGAAAAAGAAAGAAAAACAGCAATGATACAATGTCATTTTTAGCCTATGTGGCATTTGGACAAACAGATATGTATTTTTTTTAATCTAAAATTGGCATTTAAAAATACCTTAAATGATTTGTGGACCTTTGGTTATGATTCACTCAAGCTAGTAAATCCCTAAGGAACACATATATTTCCTATTTCATAGGTGGACATTATGTTCATTATCCAATGTTGGAGACCCCCTAAAATGTAAATTCCTTTAAAATATTATCCATAAGACCCAGAAAAGGGGTTAACATACAGTAGACACTCAATGCACACTTGGGGAATAAAAGGCCCCCATATTTCCATTCTCAAAATGATGGAGGTACATTACATCAAGAAGGTGGGCTGTCCCTCTTCCACAAATCCCTTAAAATGACAGTAAAAAACAAAGAAAAACAAAGAGATAGAGAGAAAAAAAGTAATAGGCTTGTGGTTCCAATAAATATGAAGTAACAGAAACTGTATTTACCTTATGCCTAAAACAACTAAACAACAGAACAAAATATATGAAACACTGGTACTCGAGACATTACATAAGAGGTGACAAAAGACAATAAACAATGATACATGAAAGATTAGAAACAAAGATGATAAACACTAAACTGCTCCAGTGTATTACTTGGGTAAGGAGGCAAAGAGGGAGGACCCGGTCAAAACCTGGCAATTTCCCTCTGTCAAAGAGGTGAAGCTGGGAGTCAAAAAGGCAAATTAGAGATATGAACTAGCGTTCATCGAGTAGAGTGACAAAGAGGTGAGAGGTGCAGAGACCACTCTGGAAATCCATAAACAGTCCCTTCTGAGTCTTCAACAAAATACTAATCAGTGTATGTATGTGAGGAAACTACCCAAGGTCAAGGAAAGAAGCATTAAAAGGAACAGAGGAAACAATGCCCAACACCCATACAAGTCTTATGAGCAAGTTCTATTCCCCAACAGCCAAAATGGAAAAAGGTCATATTTCAAATAGCATTGGCTGGAACAGAGGTCAGCAAATTACATCCCACAGATCAATCTGCTCCTCCTCCTGTTTTTGTACAGCCCAAGAACTAAGGATGGTTTTTACATTATTAAACAACTGAAAAATAGTCAAATGGTAACATTCTGTGACAACTGAAAACTACATGAAATTCAAATTACAGTGTCCAAGAATAAAGTTCACAATATGCTCATTCATTTAAATACTCTCTATGGCTGCTTCCACACTATAACAGAAGGGATAGGTAGCTGAGAAAGAGACTGAGTAGCCCACAAAGCCTAAGATATTTACTGACTCTTTACAGAAAAATGAGTCTTGTGTCAGTTGGAAGAAAACTAATCCTAGAATAAACACATATCCCATCCCACCTAACAAAGCTTAGAGGGAAGATATTAAATAATCAGTTCCCAAGTAACTGAATCACATCCCAGAGTTTAAGAATACTATAGGTGTACAAAAATATCTGGCATTTAGTGTAGTTAAAATTAACAATGTCTAGTATCAAATCAAAAATTACCAGACACAAAAAAGAAAGCAGAAAAATTAAACACATAATGAGAAGGAAAAACCAATTGGATCTGACTCAGAAGTGACCAAATAATAGAATAAAAAGGGACAGGAGAACTTATTATATGATTATAAATTACTATAATACATGTGATTAAAAAGCCAGAGGAAGAACTGAACATGTTAAGTGAAGACATGGATAATATAAAAAAAGACATAAATGAAAATTCCAGAAAGGAAAACTACAGTGTCTGATGTTAAAAATACACCAAATAGCATAGAGGCTAGACTGGCTATCCCTACTACCCACCCTCCCATTAGTGAACTTAAAAACACAGCAATAAAAAACAAACAAAATGATGGTGAAAAAGGACTGAAAAAAGATTCAAAGAGAATCAATAAACTGTGAGGCAATTTCAAGTGGTCAAACACACATAATTGGGAGTCCCAGAAAACAGAAATAAAATTATTTGAGGAAATGATGGTGAAAAAGAAAAATTATGAAAATACATGTAAGTGTTCTGGCATGCAGCTGAACAAGTACTTATAGAGAACTTTATAGAACTAAAAATCATTAGTGTGTGTGTAAAACCAAACAAACAAACAAAACAGAAACAAATTCATAGATACAGAGAACAAATTGGTGGTTACCAGAGAGGAGGGGAATAGTGGGATTAGCAAACAGGCGAATAGGTGAAGAGAATTAAGAAGCACAAACTTCTAGTTATAAAATATATAAGTCATGGGGATGTAAGATTCAGAATATAGAACATAGGCAATATTGTAATAACTTTAAATGGTGACAGGTGGTAACTAGACTTATTGTAGTGATCATCTCATAATGATATAAATATCTAATCACTATGTTGCACACCTGAAACTAAGGTAACATTGTATGTCAATTATACTTCAACTAAAATTTTAAAAAAAGAGCAAACGAAAGAGGCCAGGTTCAAGATGATGATGTAAAAAGATCCTGAATTCACCTTCTCCCATGGAAACAACAAATCCACAACCACGTATGGAATAATTCCCTCTGAAAGGGACCTGAAAACTGGATGAAAAGAGTCTCCACAACAAAGGCTAAAAGGACAGCACTGAGATGGGTAGAAGAAACAGAGAAACGGTGACACTAAAGGAAAAACCACACCCCAGCCACAATCCACAACTGGGAAGGATCACAAAGGTATGGTTATTTTCCCTGAAGAGCGAGGGATTTGAGTTCCACATTGGGCATCCCAACTCTTAAATCCTGAATAGAAGAGCTCCCAGGACACCTGGCTTTAAAAACCAACAAGGAATAGGTCCAGGAAAACTACAGTACAGGGAACAAAAAACTTGCTCTTAAGGGGACTGCATACAGACTCAGTCAACTGAAAAACCAGTGCATAAACATGAGCTTGAAAAGTACCTGGACCAGAGGGGAAGGGGACCCACTCACTAATTTTAAAGCATCTACCTGAGAGGGAGGAACCACTTGGGATGCTTCCTAGGGACTGAGACAGTGGCGGGAGCCATTTTGGAGATCTCCATCTAACCTGTTAGTGCCAGTGGGCATGGCCCACCAAGAGCCTCACCCGCCTCTTGTGCCTTCTTCAGGCCTGAAACCCAGCTAGATGAAAACCCCTCCTACCAGCACCCAGCAGCCAGTCCCCACAGCCATTCTCAGGACCAATGCACCAAAGCAGCAGCTGAAACTCTGACTCAATGGGAGGGTGCAAGCAGCCCACATAGGGGTACCCACTGAGTGCTGGGATCTGAAGGCCAGGCAGGACTGCACTTCTGAGCCCTATAAAATATCTCCTACATAAGGCCACTCCTTCAAGACTAGATATATAGAAACAAACAAAGAGAATCAGAGAAGACAGAGGAATTTGTTCCAATCACAAGACCAAGTCAAATCTCAGAAAAAGAACTAAACAAAATAAAGATAAGCAATCCACCCAATAAAGAGTTCAAAGTAATACTCACAAAGGTACTCACTGAACTTGGGAGAAGAATGTATGAACAAGTGAGAACTTCAACAAAGAGAAAGAAAATATAAGAAAGTACCAAACAAACTTTTTGAAAAAACTTATAACTGAACAAAATAAATAAATACCCTAGAGAGGTTCAACAGCAGACAGGATAGGTAGAAGAACGAATCAGCAAGCAAAAAGAAAAATGATGGAATTCACCCAGACAGAGCAGAAAATGAAAAGAAAAGAAAAGAAAAATTTTTTAATGTAAATTGGTGTAGCCACTATGGAAAACAGTATGGATTTCCTCAAAAAATTAAGAATAGAATGCCACATGACCCAGCTATTCTACTCCTGGGTATTTTTCTGAAGAACATGAAAACATGGATAAGGAAAGATATATGCACCCCTATGTCCACTGCAGCATTATTTACAACAGCCAAGATATGGAAACAACCTAAGTGTCCACCAATGGATGAATGGATAAAGAAGACATGGTATGTGTACACACGCACACGCACACGCACACACACACACACACACACACACACACACACACACACACGGAATACTACTAAGCCATAAAAAAGGAAATATTGCCATTTGTTACAACATGCATGGAACTTGAGGGTATTTCGCTAGGTGAAATAAGTCAGACAGAGTAACACAAATACTGTATGATTTTACTCATATGTGGAATCTAAAATAGGACAAAATAAAATCCAACAAACAAATGCATAGATACAGAGAACAGAACAGTGGTTACCAGAGGGAAAGGTGATTGTGGGGATGGGCAAAATGGGTGAAGAGAGTTAACTGTATGGTGATAGATGGTAAATAGACTTGAGGTGGTGATACTCTGTATTGTACACAAATGTTAAACTACAATGCTGTATACTTGAAAGTTATATAATAAAAAAATGAGAGAAAAAAATAAATCAAAGCCCTATTTTAAAAAAGAGAGAAAGGGTTTACCTGGTGGCACAGTGGTTGGGAATCCGCCTGCCAATGCAGGGGACCCGGGTTCGAGCCCCGGTCCAGGAAGATCCCACATGCCACGGAGCAACTAAGTCCGTGTGTCACAACTACTGAGCCTGCGAGCCACAAGTACTGAAGCCCACACGCCTAGAGCCCATGCTCCTCAACAAGAGAAGCCACGGCAACGAGAAGCCCATGCACCGCAATGAAGAGTAGCCCCCGCTCACCACAACTAGAGAAAGCCCGCACACAGCAACGAAGACCCAATGCAGCCAAAAATAAATAAAATAAATAACTTAAAAAAAAAAGACGAAGCAGCAGAAGAAAGGAAATAATAAGCAGCAGAAATCAATGAAACCAAAAGCTGGTTCTTTGAGAAAAATTAAAATAATTGATAAACCTCTTGGGACTTCTCTGGTGGTCCAGTGGTTAATACTCTGAGGTCCCAATGCAGGGGGCCTGGGTTCAATCCCTAGTCAGGGAACTAGATTCCCACATGCCGCAACTAAGATCCTGCATGCCGCAACTAAAGATCCCACATCCTGCAACGAAGATCCCGCATGCCACAACTAAGACCCTGCGTAGCCAAATAAATATTAAAAAATTTAAAACTAAAAAAATAATTGATAAATCTCTATCCAGACTGAGCCAAGAGGGAAAAGGAAACACAAATGGGAAAAGGAAACACAAATTAACAGTATCAGGAATGAGACGCATTACAGACACGAAAAACATAAGAATACTATGAGCAAATGTATGCTGATAAATTTTGTAACTTCAGGAAAATGGAAAAATTCTTTTGAAGAAACAAATTACCAAGGCTCATCCAAACAGAAACAGATAACATGAATAATCCCATATCTAGTAAAGAAACTGAATCTGTAGTTTAAAGCCTTCCCATAAAGAAAACTCCAGACCTAGATGGTTTCATTGGTAAATTAAGCCACAGATTTAAAGAATACCAATTCTATACAAATAGTTCCAGAAAATGGAAAAGGAGGAAATACTTTCCAATTTCTTCCATGAGGCCAGTATTACCCTGATATCAAAATCAGAAAAACACATCAAAAGAAAGAAAATTACAGACTAATACTGCTCATGAACATAGATGTAAAATTTCTTAACACAATTTTAGCAAACATATAAAAAGGGTAATTGATAATGACTATCTTAGTCTGCTCCGACTGCCAAAACAAAATACCATACAGACTGTGTAGTTTAAACAACAGAAATATATTTTCTCACTGGTCTTGAACCTGGAAGTCCAAAGCAAGGGAGCCAGCATGGTCAGGTTCTGGTGAGAGTTCTCTTCCTGAAGACAACCAACTTCTCAATGAATCCTCACATGGCAAAGAGAAAGAGAGGAATCTCTCTTCTTTGTAAGAGGTCACAGTCCTATTAGGGCCCTACTCTTGTGACTACACTTAACCTTAGTTATCTCCTAAGACCCTACCCCAGACACAGTCTCATTGGGGGTTATGGCTTCATCATATAAACTTGGGGGAGACACAATTCAGCCCATACCAATGACTTAAAAATGGGGTTTATCCCCAAAAATGCAAGATTAGTTTAAAAAAGTCCATCAATATAATTCACATGAACAAACTTAAATGAAAAAACATAATCATCTCAGTATATGCAAAAAAAAAAAAATTGACAAAATCCAACATCCAGTCCTGATAAAGCAATCTAGAAATAAAAGGGAACTTTCTCAACCTGAAGAAGGGCATAGTGAAAAATCTGCTAACATACTTAAGGGGGAAAGACTGAGTGCTTTCCCCCTAAGATCAGGATGAAGGCAAGAATGTCCATATATAACCACCACTTATATTCACAACTCTACATGTAGTTCTGGGAAGAAAAAGTAATCAAAGACATGTGGGGTGGGATAGGGAGGGTAGGAGGGAGACACAAGAGGGAGGAAATATGGGGATATATGTATACGTAGAGCTGATTCACTTTGTTATAAAGCAGAAACTAACACACCATTGTAAAGCAATTATACTCCAATAAAGATGTTAAAATAAATAAATAAAACAAAAACAAACAAAAAATAAAAGGCATGCAGATGGGAAACAAAGAAGACTTTCTTTACAGATAACAGAATCATGTATAAAGAATTTTTAATCTTTAAAAGCTATTAAAAATGAGTGAGTTTAGTAAGGTTGCAGAATACAAGATCAATATACAAAAAACAACTGAATTTTTATATATCAGCAATGAAAAACTAGTAAATAAAAAATTTAAACAATACCATATAGATTATCATAAAAAAACATAAAATGTATAGGGATAAAAGTGATTTAAGATGTGGAAGACGTGTATAGTGAAAACGAAAAACACAGCTAAGAAAAACTAAATAAAACCTAAATAAATGGAGCAATGTAACATATTCATCTATCAGAAGATTCAGTATCTTTTTATTGAAATATAGTTGATATACAAAATTATATAAATTATAAGTATATAATATTATACAGTGATTCACAAATTTTTAAAGGTTATAGTCCATTTATAGTTATTATAAAATATTTGCTATATTCACTGTGTTATACAATATATCCTTATAGTTTATTTTATACTAATAGTTCGTAGCTCTTAATCCCCTACCTCCTCTTCCTCTGGTAGTCTGTTCTCTGTATCTGTGAGAGAAAACTCACTATCTTAAGGTATCAATTTTTCCCAAATTCATCTGTAGATTCAAGATAATCCCAATAAAAATTCCAGGGAAATTTTTTGCAGAAATTGATAAACTTATATTAAAATTCATATAGAAATTCAAAGGACCTAGAATAGTTAAAACACCTTTGAAAATAATAATAAAGGGAGTTCCCTGGTAGTCCAGCGGTTAAGAATCCGCCTTCCAATGCAGGGGATGTGGGTTCGATCCCTGGTGCCACAGGGCAACTAAGCCTGCGCGCCACAACTAGAGAGCCTGTGTGCCACAACTAGAGAGCCTGTGCGCCACACTAGAGAGAACCCTGCACGTCACAACAGAGAGCCTGTGCACCACAACTAAGACCCAACACAGCCAAAACTAAATAAATAAATATTTTAAAAAAAGAATAATAATAAAGGTGAAGGGCTTAAACTACCTGGCTTCAAGACTCATTACAAAGCTAGAGTTGAGTTGAAGGATGAGTGACATTGGCCTGCAGACAAATATATTACAGAAATAGAATATGGGGTCCAGAAATAAACCCATACACATATAGTCGTATAACTAAAAAAATTGGGGGACTTCCCTGGCAGTCCAGGGGCTAAGACTCCATGCTTCCACTGCAGGCAGCGTGGGTCCGATCCCTGGTGGGGGAACTAAAATCCTACATGCCATGTGGTGCAGCCAAAGAAAAAAAAAATTTATTGAAATAAACTTTATATAACATAAAATCCATCATTTAGACCATTTTCATGTGTACTATTCAGTTGTTTTAGTATAGTCACAATATTGTGCATCCATCACTACTATCTAATTACAGATCATCTCCATCAATCCAGAAAGAACCTACGTCCCTTCCAAATCTCCCCCCACCTCAACCCAGGCCAATCACAGATCTATTTTCTGTCTCTATGGATTTACCTAATCTGGAAATTTAATGTAAGTGGAATCAAAATCAATGAAACCAGAAGTTGTTTGAAAGGATGAAGAAAATAGATAAACCTTTAGCTTGATTGATGAAGAAAAAGAGAAAGGACTCAAACTATGAAAACAGGAATGAAAGCAGAGATATTACTAATGACTTTACAGAAATAAAAGGATTGTTAAGACAATACTATGAACTGAACATCAACATATCACATAAGCTAGATGAAAAAGACAAATTTCTAGAAACAAACTACCAAAACTTACTCAAGAAGAAATACAAACTCTGAATACCCATAGGGGATTCAAGTAAAGAGATTCAAGTAAAGTAAAAAAAGTTAGTAATCAAACAACTTCCCACACAAAGAAAAGCCCAGAACTCAATAGCTTCACTGGTGAATTTACCAAACATCTACAGAATTACACCAATCCTTCTCAAACTCCTCCAAAACATAGAAAAGGAGGGAATACTCCCCAACTCATTCTACGACTCCAGTATTATCCTGACACCAAACCAGAGAAAAAAATCACAAGAATTGCAAAGATGAGTATCCTTTATGAATATGGACACAAAAATTCAACAAAATACAAGCAAACTGAATCCAGCAGCATATTAAACAAATTACATATCATAACCAACTGGGATTTATCCCAGAAATGCAAGGATTTAGGATAGGGGCTAGTCATGCCAGAAAGACCAATCACATGATTAGACAGTTGGGGCTTTGAGTCATGTGATATCAGCCCCACTTCCATGGAGGGGTAAGGGACTGGAAATGGAGTTCAATCACATGGTCAAATCTCCAATTAAAACTCTGCTACACTGAAGCTCAGTGGCACTTCCTGACTGGTGAATACACTGATGTGCCAGGAGGATGATGCACCCTGATTCCACAGGGAGAGGGCATGAATGCTCTATGCTGGGACCCTCCCAGACCTTGCCCTATGTATCTCTTCATTTGGCTGGTTCTTAATTGTATCCTTTAAAATAAAACCAAAATCACAGGTATAGCAGTTTTCTGGGTCCTGTGAGTCAACCTAGCAAATTTTCAAACCTGAAGCAGGTCATGGGAACCAGCAGCTATCATCTGCAATGGGGGCAATCTTGCTGGTGACCATGCCCTTCAACCTGTGATATCTGACCTAGTTCCAGGTGGTTGGTGTCAGAATTGAATTGTATTGCAGTACAGGCATACCTCGTTTTACTATTTCACTTTATTACACTTTGCAAATATTGCATTTTTTTTTTTTTTTTTTTTTTTTTTTTTTTTTTTTTTTATGCGTTACGCGGGCCTCTCACTGTTGTGGCCTCTCCCGTTGCGGAGGACAGGCTCCGGACGCGCAGGCTCAGCGGCCATGGCTCATGGGCCCAGCCGCTCCGCGGCATGTGGGATCTTCCCAGACCGGGGCACGAACCCGTGTCCCCTGCATCGGCAGGCGGACTCTCAACCACTGCGCCACCAGGGAAGCCCCATATTGCATTTTTAAAAACATCTTTATTGGAGTATAACTGCTTTACAATGGTGTGTTAGTTTCTGCTTTATAACAAAGTGAATCAGTTATACATATACATACGTCCCCATATCTCTTCCCTCTTGCATCTCCCTCCCTCCCACCCTCCCTATCCTACCCCTATAGGTGGTCACAAAGCACCAAGCTGATCTCCCTGTGCTATGTGGCTGCTTCCCACTAGCTATCTATTTTACGTTTGGTAGTGTACATATGTCCATGCCACTGTCTCACTTATATTGCACTTTTCACAAATTGAAAGTTTGTGGCAAACCTTCATGGAGCAAATCTATTGGCGCCATTATTCCAACAGCATTTACTCATTTACTGCCTCTGTGCCACATTTTGGTAATTCTCACAATATTTCAAACTTTTCATTATTATTATATTTGTTATGGTGATCTTTAACCAGTGATCTTTGACGTTACTATTGTAATTGTTTTGAGACAACATGAAAAGCACCCACATAAGAAGGCAAACATAATCAATTATTGAAATAACAAATAGGGATGCAGAATATTACGTAAACTCAGTTGATAAAGCAGCAGCAGGGTTTGAGAAGATTGACGCCAATTTTGAAAGAAGTTCTACTGTGGGTAAAATGCTATCAAACAGCCTTGCATGGTACAGAGAAATCGTTTGTGAAAGAATCAATCGATGTGGCAAACTTCTTTGCCTTATTTTAAGAAATTGCACAGCCACCCCAACCTTCAGCAACCACCACCCTAATCAGTCAGCAGCCATCAAAATTGAGGCAAAACCCTTCACCAGCAAAAAGATTACAACAGGGACTTCCCTGGCAGTCCAGCGGTTAACACACCGTGCTTCCAAAGCAGGGGATGTGGATTCAATCCCTGGTTGGGGAACTAAGATCCCACATGCTGTGCAGTGCAGCCAAAACCAAAAACAAAAACAAAAAGATTACAACTTGCTGAAGGCTCAGATGGTGGTCAGCATTTTTTAGCAATAGAGTATTTTTTAATTAAGGTATGTACACTGTTTTTTTAAAGATATAATGTTATTGCATGCTTAAGGGACTACAATATGGTGTAAACATAATTTTATACTCACTGGGGAACCAAAAAATTCATGTGACTCACTTTATTGCAGTGGTCTGGAACCCAATCTGTATCTCCAAGGTAAGCCTGTATACCAGCTGGTATCAGAATAAAATCCAACCAAAGATTTTTGTGAAGTTTGACATGCCAATTCTAAAATTCAGATGAGAACGTAAAGGGCTAAAAATAACCAACAGCATTTCCAAAAGAATATGGTGCGAGAACTTGCCTTAGCAGATAAAAGGACTTACTTTAAAGCTATAGCAAGTAAAACCACGTGAAGGATACACCAATGTAACAAATAAAGAGCCTAGAAATAGACCCACGTATATGTGGAAACTGGTATACAAGATGTGGCATTACCAATTAGTGAGGGGAGAAAAAAAAATTACATAATACAAAAATAAATTCCAGGAGGTTTAAGACTACAGTTTGAGAAACAAAACTTTTAGAAGAAAATACAGATGAACATCTTATGCCTCAAAATCATAAAGAGAAGGGTTTCTTAAATGAGATATGAAAAGTATAAATGTAAAAATAAATAATTAACAATTATACTACGCTAAAATTTTAAAGTCTGGATCAACAAGATACTATAAAAACAGTAAAAAAGATAAACAGTACTAACATAAAAATAAATAAAAATATAAATATGACAAAGGATTGACATCTGAAATACATAAAAAATTGCTACAAATCAATGAAAACAACAAAGAAAATGGAGAAATGCTATAAAAAGGCAATTCACGCAAGAGAAAAGTGAATGGCAAAAAAAACATGAAAAAATGTTCAACCTTATCAGAGCAATAAGAAACTAATTCACAACCACACTATCAAATATTTAAGAAGTCTGACAATGCTATGATTTGATTACCTGGATAAATGGGAACCCTCATACACTATTGGCAATGTATAAATTGCTAAAGCTAATTTGGAAATCAATCCAGCTATAGCAAGGCTAAAAGGAAAACAATGGACCTTCTGTATCCCTGGATGCAGAACCTGCAGATATGGACGGCAGACTGCACTAGGCCATTTAAATAAAAGGACTTGAGCATCCTCGGATTTTGGTATACAAGGGGGTCCTGGAAACAATCCCCCATTGATACCAAGGGATGACTGTATACCCTTTAGCCCAGCAATTCTACCTCTAGGCAAAGCTGCCAGAATATTCATTACAACATTACTCTTAATAGCACAAAAACAAACCTAAATATCCACCAATTAAAAAAAAATTACAGTATTTTCATGTAATAGAAAACCATACAGCAGTTAAAGTAAATAACTAAAACAGTAAGGCATTAACATGGATATGTTTCAAAAATACTGTTGAGAGGCAATAAAGGAAGCTGTAGAGGAATGCATATAGTATTATATTGATTATATATAAAATTTTAAAGCCTATAAATCCAGGGCTTCCCTGGTGGCACAGTAGTTAAGAATCCACCTGGCAATGCAGGGGACACGGGTTCAAGCCCTGGTCTGGGAAGATCCCACATGCCGTGGAGCGACTAAGCCCATGCACCACAACTACTGAGCCTGTGCTCTAGAGCCCACGAGCCACAACTACTGAAACCCAGGTGCCACAACTACTGAAGCCTGTGCACCTAGAGCCTGTGCTCCGCAACAAGCCACCACAATGAGAAGCCTGCACACGGCCACAAATAGTTGCCCTCACTTGCCTCAACTAGAGTAAGCCCGTGCGCAACAACAAAGACCCAATGCAGCCAAAAACAAACTTATAAAAAAAAAAGTATAAAAAAAGCATATAAATCCATACAATGTATTATTTATATATACATAAATATATACTCTTAGTATAAAACTGTTCATGGGCACAATAAACTCCAAAATTCAGAACAGTGGTTGCCTATGGGAACAGACAAAAGAGAATCAGAACAGGAGTAATACACAGAGGACTGCAAATAAATTTGTAATTTTATCATCTTAAAAAGTAAAAGTAAGGGAATTCCCTGGCTTTCCAGTGGTCAGGACTCCGCACTTTCAAACACACACACACACACACACACACACACACACACACACACACGGTAAAAGCAAAAGCAAGGAAATTGAAAGAAAAAAGCACATCCTAAAAAATCTCAGAACTCTGGGGATTAAGAAAAAAATCATAAAAATCACGAAGAAAAAGAAACGAAAAGCATCAGACTGACAGATTTCTCAACAGCAACAGTGGATCCTAGAAGACAGAAGAGCAGTATCATCAAAGCTATGGGGGAAATTATTTGTGAATACTAGAATACTGTATTCAATCTAAATGGGCAGTCAGAACAGAGAGCAAAATAAATATATTTTCAGACATGCAAGAACTCAAAATTCACCTCTTAGAAATCCTGTTTGAAAAAGAATGTACTACAGCAAAAGAATGAATCTAAAAGGAAAAATGTGGGAATCAAAAACAGTGGTGAGTAAAAAAACTAGTAAAACATACAGTTTAATTTAAATAATTGCTGAGAAACATAAATATAAATGAATTACAAAGACTTCCCTGGTGGCACAGTGGTTAAGAATCTGCCTGCCAATGCAGGGGACAAGCCCTGGTTCGGGAAGATCCCCCATGCCGCGGAGCAACTAAGCCCGTGCACCACAGCTACTGAGCCCCAGAGCTACTGAGCCCGCGCGCCTAGAGCCTATGCTCCGCAACAAGAGAAGCCGCTGCAATGTGAAGCCCGCGTGCCACAACTAGAGAAAGCCCACACGCAACAATGAAGATCCAATGCAGCCAAAAAATTAATTAATTTTAAAAAAAAGAATGACAATATGGAACTAAAATCCCAGCTAATTAAAACATGACAGGTTGGGTGTGGGACAGGATCAGGGAGGAAGCCTGTTAAGATTCTTACATTGCTTGAGTTATTAAAGCAACTTACTGAGGACACAGGGAGGGGGAAAGGTTAGAGAGTAGCACTGACATGTACACTACCAAATGTAAAATAGATAGCTAGTGGGAAGCAGCTGCATAGCACAGGGAGATCAGCTCAGTGCTCTGTGACCACCTAGAGGGGTGGGATAGGGAGTGTGGGAGGGAGACGCAAGAGGGAGGGGATATGGGGATATATGTATGCATATAGCTGATTCACTTTGTTATACAGCAGAAACTAACACAACATTGTAAAGCAATTATACTCCAGTTGAGATGTTAAAAAATAAACTAATTAAATAAAATACAAAAAAGGCAACTTACTGTGCTCTAGTATCACCCTCAGAAAAAAAATGGAAAAAATCTCCCAATATTAATTTCCTTGTAGATACAATTATTTACATTATTGATAATTCTAGCTTAAGAAGTATACATAGTAACATTTTGTCTTTCAAAATGATGGAGCTATCCTTTACTAACTAAATGGCATGAGACAAGCCTTAAACTATAACTCAAGGAACAATACAGGTTTGAGTTACTACATGGTGTCTAATAGCATGTGTAACAGTTGGAGAGTCACTCCTAAAAAGGAATTCAACTCAAAATTTCTGTTAAATAATCTTTCAAGATTAATCAAGAATTACTCATCAACTATCAACACACACAAAGGACATACATTTACTTAAGTATTCTCATCTATATAATGGACTCAATCCACACTACATATTTAACATATCTATTTATTTAGAGTGGCATTTCAATTTATTTGAAGTTCCATCTCTTTATTTGTGGGGAGGGGGAAACAGAATGTCTAACAACTAACAAATCTTTACCCAGCAGAACGTAGCAATCTCTAAAATTACAACAAATTTTTTGCAAATGAAAATGACAAATTATCTCAGTTAAAAAAAGCTTTACTGGGCTTCCCTGGTGGCGCAGTCCACCTGCCGATGCAGGGGACACGGGTTCGCGTCCCGGTCCGGGAAGATCCCACATGCCACGGAGCAGCTGGGCCCATGAGCCACGGCCGCTGAGCCTGCCAGTCCGGAGCCTGTGCTCCACAACGGGAGAGGCCACAACAGTGAGAGGCCTGCGTACCGTTAAAAAAAAAAATAAGAACTTCAAGTTACCCCTGGTGGAGATGATATAAAACAATTCAGAGAAATTGAGCTGAGAATTTTTTTTTTATTTAAAAAGTAACTAGCAGAGAAGTAATAACGACTTTTCCCTGGATGACTTCAGACAGGTAAAAGAAAAAGTGGATTTTAAAACTATACTCTGAGGATTCCTATAAAAAGTAATAAGCTTAGAAGACAGAGGTTAACACGTATGCTTTGGCATGCACTCAAGACCTGGTACAACCAGGGCTTCCCTGGTGGCGCAGTGGTTAGGAATCCATTTGCCAATGCAGGGGACACAGGTTTATGCCGTGGAACAACTAAGCCCATGTGCCACAACTACTGAGCCTGCAAGCCACAACTACTGAAGCCCGCGCGCCTAGAGCCCATGCTCCACAAGAGAAGCCACCACAATGAGAAGCCCGTGCGCCACAACAAAGGGTAGCCCCCGCTTGCCACAACTAGAGTAAGCCTGTGTGCAGCAATGAAGACCCAACACAGCCAAAATAAATAAATAAATAAATAAATAAATAAATAAATGGGGGGGGGGAGACCTGGTACAACCATATAAGCCAAAAACAGAATTGGTAAAGAGTAGCCCCCGCTCGCCGCAACTAGAGAAAGCCCAGGCGCAGCAACAACGACCCAATGCAGCCAAAAATAAATAAATAAATATAGAAAAAATAATAATAGAAAATAAAAGTATACTTCCCATTTAAAAATAATAATAGTAATAATAAAACCCAAGATGGAGAGGACCTGGGAGGAAAGTCGGAAGGAAGGAAGGAGGGAGGGAGGGAGGGAGGAAAGGAAGAAAGAAAAAGAAAAAAAAAAAACAAGTGGAGAGAGGGGGATTTAGTAGTACAGTGGACCCTTGAACAACAAGGGTTTGAACTGCATAGGTCCACTTACAGACAGATTTTATTCACTACAATACCACACCATCTACAGTTGGTTTAACTATGTGATATGCAATTGGTTGAATCTGCCAACGGGGAACTCCATACACAGACAGCCGGATGGCTGACCGTGAAGTTATATGCGGATTCTCCACCACACTGAGGGTTGGCATCCCTAAATCCCCTGTTGTTCAAGGGTCAACTGTACATATCTGTATAACCAATACCCAAAATGAAAAGGAGAGTTACACCATGACAAATCTCTAGCAAGCAAAGGATAAAAAGAAAAACTAAAAGTACATCAAAATAGCCATCATTACTAATTTGAAATAGGTGACATTTTTTCTTTCAACCAACATTTGGGCATCTACTATACGCTAAGTACTATGCTAGAAACAAAGTGAATAAAGCAAAATGAATTCTTTATGGAGTTAAGTCATTGACATGTTGCCTTTATTTCATGTGCTTTATTTTATTTTATTTTTGCTTTAAAGAAAAAGAATATACTTCTAAGGAGCTTATAACTCATGTGTCCCAATGTGATTTTCTCACATGGTCTGAAGTTCCTCAACCACAAATCTTTTGGAAAGCTAATGCCTAAAGTTTGGTTGCAATTTCCTAGACACACCATATTATTTCACACTTCTGTGCCTTTTCCCATGCTGTTCACTACCTGGAATGCTCTTCCATCTCCTCTTCAATCATCCAAATTTCCATAATAACTACAGTGATGCTATGATATCCCCTGGGAAAAGTTAGGTATTTGCTCTTTTATATTCCCAATGCACCTCCTCTCTTAAAGCAATGAGAAGCCCACACACCGCAATGAAGAGTAGCCCCTGCTCGCCACAACTAGAGAAAGCCCGCATGCAGCAACAAAGACCCAATGCAGCCAAAAATAAATAAATAAATTTTTAAAAATATTTTTTAAAAAAGTTAACTTTAACTAAGATTTAATTCTAAAATGAAGTTTTAGGGCTTCCCTGGTGGTGCAGTGGTTGAGAGTCCGCCTGCCGATGCAAGGGACACGGGTTCCTGCCCCGGTCCAGGAAGATCCCACATGCCGCGGAGGGGCTGGGCCCGTGAGCCATGGCCACTGGGCCTGCGCATCCAGAGCCTGTGCTCCGCAACGGGAGAGGCCACAACAGTGAGAGGCCCGCGTACCACAATAAATAAATAAATAAATAAAATGAGGTTTTAGAACAGAACATGGCATTATAATAAACCGGGAAAAAACTATTCGTCTCATTAACATTACCCCTGCCCTCAAGGAGATTAAAGTCTCATAGGCTAGACTGTAAGTGCAAAAAGTGTTATAAGTATTTATTTATTTATTTTTGGCTGCGTTGGGTCTTCGTTGCTGTGCGCGGGCTTTCTCTAGTTGCAGCAAGCAGGGGCTACTGTTCATTACTGTGAGCAGGCTTCTCATTGAGGAGGCTTGTCTTTGTTGCAGAGCAAGGGCTCTAGGGGTGCGGGCTTCAGTAGTTGTGGCTCAGGGGCTTAGCTACTCCACAGCATGTGGGATCTTCCCAGACCAGGGCTTGCACCCGTGTCCCCTGCACTGACAGGCAGATTCTTAACCACTGTGCCACTAGGGAAGTCTCTGTTATGAGTATTGTGATATAAAATCTACACAGGACACTGTGCGGTAAAATGGCAGAAATGGTTAATTTAACTTGAGAGACAGAGAAAGCAGGAAAAATTTCACATGAGCACTTGGTGCTTAAAGAGCAGATTAATGATGGGCAGGAGTACAGTGAGCAGGCCAGGGAAGGAAGGTGGAAAGAGAATATTCAACTCAGGTAGAAGGATGAAGAAAAGGCATAAAGATGTGAAACCACCTTTCATACCTTCAGAGACCTGCAAGCAGTTCAGCTTGACTAAAACAGAGTAGTAATGATGATAGAAAAGTGAGGTTGAATATAAAATGGGGTAAAGAAATAGACTCAAGACATGGAATAAAGTATGTGAGAGACTGAGGTCTAAGTTGGCTCCTTGGTTTCTGATCTGGGTGACTTGGGTGGATGGTGGTAATATTCACGGTGAGAGGTAATTCAAGATTAAAAGTAAATAAGGCAGCAACTCAATTTTTCTTTTATAAAGCCTCTTAGAAAACTAGTTTTCTTAATTCTTTTTTTGAGATATAATTGACATATAACATTATATTAGTTTCAGGTGTACGAAATGATTCACTATTTGTATACATTGTGAAATGATCACCACAGTAAGTTAACATCCATCACCACATAACTATAATTTTTTCTTGTGATAAGAACTTTTGAGATTTATTCTCTCCGCAACTTTCAAATACACAATGCAGTATTATTAACTATATTCATCATTATACATTGTATAATTATACATTGTAAAATTAACTGTACATTATATCCCCACGACTTATTTATTTTATAACTGCAAGTCTGTACCTTTTGACCACTTTCACCCATTTCACTTCTTGGTATAAGACTACTCTTAAATAATTTGTTTTTGTGATTACCAAAGAGATACATAATTAGTATTGAAAGGATATGTGAAAAAATATGATACAAAGAAAAAACAACTTATAATCCTACCATCCAGAAAATTATTAAGATAAACTTGTACAAATATAGGGAAAAAAGGCATACAGATAGGATAAATACAAAGCTAAACAAATTATAAAACAAAGTTCACTAAAAATATGTATCATTACAGAGTGTACACTATATTTGCCCATATAATAACATTTTTTTTAAAAATCACTGCTTCATTGTCTATCTTTGCTGCTAAACTATGAGCTCCATAAGGACAAGGATCTTATCTATCTTGCTCACCAATGTATCCCCAGTGTATAGTGTACCTGGCACACATTAGGTAATCAATTAACATTTGTTGAAAGAATCAATCTTTTTTTTTTTAATGAAGCCCCAGATTACTCTCTCAAGCAATATTTGATACTTCAAAAATTCTAACATAAAAAGAAAACAGAAAACACGCTGATACCCTTTGTAATGGGATCTGCCACACAGTAAAAACAGAAAAACAAAAACACCCAGGCACAGTATATTAAGGCTATATCCATCAGGTAGAGAGCCAAAGAAAATTTCTCAAATCCAGGAACACACAGAAATACCTTTCCTGAATACATGATTCAGGCTAAAATGTACTTTGGGTCTGAATTGTTCTTACTTTCCCACACTATATGAGGTTGTACATCTCACCATAAAGTTGTCATAGACATAATTTTAGTCTATTAACTTATAGACTAGAATTCATAGACTACTAACCCCAGTTGATAAAAAAATCCCAGAGAGGGGACTTCCCTGCTGGTGCAGGGGGTTAAGAATCCGCCTGCCAACGCAGGGGACACGGGTTCGATCCCTGGTCCAGGAGGATCCCACATGCCGTGGAGCAACTAAGCCCGTGCGCCACAACTACTGAGCCTGCACTCTAGAGCCCACGAGCCACAACGACTGAGCCCACGTGCCACAACTACTGAAGCCTGCGTGCCTAGAGCCCGTGCTTCGCAACAAGAGAAGCCACCGCAATGAGAAGGCTGCTCACTGCAACAAAGAGTAGCCCTTGCTCTCCACAACTAGAGAAAGCCCGCGCGCAGCAATGAATACCTAACGCAGCCATAAATAAATAAATAAATTTATATATATAAAAAAAAATCCCAGAGAAAAAAACAAGCATTTGAATGATGATAGTAACTCAAGCTCAGCTTTGTTACTTCTTACTAGATTAGAAAATCCTTAAAAGAAGGGCCCATGTTTAATGTCTTTTTAAAATAATCACCATAGGGAATTCCCCGGTGGTCCAGTGGTTAGGACTCTGCGCTCTCAATGCCAAGGGCCTGGCTTCAGTCCCTGGTCTGGGAACTAAAATCCCACAAGCCGTGTGGCCAAAAAAAAAAAAAAAAAAAAAAAAAAAAAGGGTATTTTAAAAAATACATAATCACTATAATGTTTACTGCACTTAGAATATAGCAAATATTCAATATACAAATTAAGTAAATGAAGTAGCTAATAAATGCTTACCTTCCTTACTAGCTGAGAATTTAACAACACTGGTAAATTTCAAGGCAAACTCTTTAGTAATTTAAAAAAGAAGAAAGTCAGTTTTCATTAACAGGCCCAATTTTAGCCAGAAAACTCCTGTCCCTATTACCTCCAGTTCTGGGACAATGCCTACAACCTCCCTCCGAACGTCCATAACTTTTGGTTACCTCAACTCTGTGATATACCAAAAATGATGGAAAAGAAATACCTTTCTCTCCTTCCCTCTAATAAATGTCTAAAGAATATTTCTTCTTTCAAAGGTGGAAGAGCCAAAACTAGACATTTTGACCAAACGAGGTTGTGGTTCCAGCAATGCTACCACCAATAGCCTACCACTGTAGATCCATGCAACTCCTGGCACATGTACCTGGTAAGATCTTTTGCTCAAAGCAACAGATGGTGACTCTAGTTATGGTAAAGTCATCTTTCTACTTCATGAATGAACCTAAAAACTGCTGTCACACAATTCGATTATCACCAACAGAAGAGAACATATTAAGTTTCAATCACAAGTCCAGTTAAAAAAATAAGGTATATCCTTTTTTTTTTTTTTTTTTTGCGGTACGTGGGCCTCTCACTGTTGTGGCTCTCCCATCGCGGAGCACAGGCTCCGACGTGCAGGCTCAGCGGCCATGGCTCACGGGCCTAGCCGCTCCGCGGCATGTGGGATCTTCCCGGACCGGGGCACGAACCCGTGTCCCCTGCATCGGCAGGCGGACTCTCAACCACTGCGCCACCAGGGAAGCCAGGTATATCCTTTTATACTTGACATTTTGACTGCAAGAGTTAAACTTCAATTCATTTAAAAATGTGAAACACAAATCAAAACTAAAATTACACTAAAAATTAAAAAAACAAAACAAACCAAAAAACTAATGATTCAACTTGTTTAATACTATACAGGAACTCAGTCAACCTTATCCATACACACCTTAATAGATTGTCATTAGATACATATAACTTCTCAATCAGTACCCATACAAAGACTATGTTTAAAGAATGAAAAACTATATTTTTCTCTTGAAGAAGAATGCCCTCTGGAGGAGAGGGAAGATACTTGGGAGCCTCGGATGTTGGTAATTCCACAAAGTCAATGTCCACTTTTGTTTACAGTCGTACCTCCTGATCAACCACCTCCCATCAAGAGGAAGCTGGGGAGGTCCATACAGAGCACAGAATTGGGAGGGCTACAGTAGACTGAGGGAGAGGGAATAAAATATACCTTCAGTTGGCACATTCTTTTCCTATTCTAACTAATATCAATAACAAATCTAAGATTCTACCAAAAACTGTATAATCTTGGGCACTGGACAGCTGAATCAATCTCTTGAACCTTAGTTTCTATGCCTGCCAAATAGGAATAATAGTACCAACCTCAGAGAATAGTTGTAAGAAATAAGGAGCTGATGTTTACACATAGTAAATGCTCAGTAAATGGTAGCTTATATCCTTAAAACTAAACAAGTAGTTTATAAAACCAAATTTAATAACTGACACTGTAGGGGATGAAGAGCATTCTAAGCCAAAACCATAATGTCAAATTAAGACTTATAAACAAAAATTTAAGGGAAAGATCATAAAGGGCCTAAACAAGGACAATATAGAGAAATACAGCCTTGTTCAAAGATGTCATAATGTCGATATACCTACAACAATGACTAGGTAAAAAAGAATTTAACTGGCAACTCAGAAGAATATACTTTACAAACCTTTTAAGGAATAATCGCACTAGGAAAAACCAAAAGTTTTATAAAATAGGATTATTGAAATGGCACTAAGAACTGCCTTTTAAAAATACTAAAATGTATATAGAGCAAAACTCCTTTGATTATAACAGACTTTTCCCCAAGAGCACAACAGCTCAACATTACACTGTGCTTATCCTTTCTCACTACAAGCTAAAAATTTAACATTTTCATTCCAAATGTACTTTTGTGTCTTCTACCTCACAAATACCTTTAATAAAATTTGTAATACAAGAATATTTAGGGAATTCCCTGGCGGTCCAGTGGTTAGGACTTGGCACTTTCACTACCAGGGTCCAGGTTCAATCCCTGGTTGGGGAACTAAGATCCAGCAGGCAGTGCGGCATGTCCAAAAAAAAAAAAGAATATTTATAAGTACTTGGTTTATGAAAGGATTTTTGAAACATTTCATTTGGTCCTCAGATATTACCTCTATTTACTCAAGAAACTGAGGTCCATAGAAATTAAGTAATTTGCCCCACAAACTACATATTATTACACTATTCAAGAGGTTGATTCAGCTGTCCAGAGATTATCAGCAAAATATTTAGTTCAACTAAAACCAATGTCTTTTAACTCTTTCTAGTACACCACAACTCCTTCCCCAAGACTCAGTCCAAACCTTCTTAGTGGGAGCAGTATTATCAGCTACTACAAGCAGGTTAACCATCACCAAAGGCCTGAAAATCTTCTCCCTGCACAGTAGCAGCATTTCACCTGCAGAGACTTTTCACTTGCCAAGGATCTTGAACTGCGTAACATTAATTATTATTCTTGGATCACCTTATGACAAGATCTATTATTATAGTTGAAACTATACCAACAGTAATGCATGGCTGAACCCACTGGTATAATCTCTCAACTCGTATTACTTCTCATTTTTTACTTAGCTAGTCGCCCATTGTTCAATCCTAGATAGAAAAGTAACATGAAGTATTAGACTGACTCTGATATTTTTTCTTGTTACTAACAGAAGCCAAATGCAGTGGCCAAAATACTTAAAAGGAATGGAGAAGCAAGCAATCTTATATACCACCCAAAATATAATGCCAGGACAGAAAATTTATGCCTGCATTCCAACTTGGTCCAAATACATTCCAAAAACAATTTACCAGCAATCCCTTTCCTCAAATTCCCACCTTTCTCTCTTATAGATACATTACCATCATTTCCCAAGGTATCCTAAAAGTAACTTATAAGGCACTCTCCTTCATAATGATCATTTCCGTAAAAGAAATGTAAATACAATTTGATAGCCATCAAATTGCAATTGAAATTACTATATTGGGGAGTTTAACTTTTCAAGAAATTCTGCAGAAGTCTTTATATAATATAATCTTTTATTTGCCAGAGTTTATGAATGGTAGAGGAGATCTGGGCAGGTAAGAAGAGATATATGCCTGTACCATAACTGCTGTATTAATTTGAGTCTTTGGTAGCCATAATATAATTTTCTCTATAGGTAATATTTTGAACAACTTCACACTTGGGCTCTTCCTAGCTATGTAAATATATTCTGTTAACAGAAACTTCTTCATTTCCATGGAGAATTAAAGAGCGGCCCTGATTTCTTGTAAAGGAAATAGCTATCTGTTTTGCACAATACCCAGTCCACTGTGGCCACCTAATACGGACAAAAAGGGGGAAAAAAAAAAAGACCTATTTGGAAACGTTTCTTCTCCAGCCAAGGGCTGTTCCCAGATAAAGGCAATGCTCAGAGTACAACAAAAAAGCCCTTCTCTGAAAAAAGAAATGTGCCAGAAAGCAGAGGCATGGATCGGGAATAAATAGGGAGGGAGTGCGCTCAATGAGGGCTGGAGGCAGCAGGCGCAGCGCGGAGATGCTCCAGCGAAAAGAACCACCAGCCGCCGCCGCCGCCGCCGCCGCCGCCGCCGCAGCAGCAGCAGGAAGTTTCAATGGGGCCGGGCAGAGCATGCGCCCTGAAGCCGCGCGGTGGCCTTATGTGGAAGGAGCACCACTTGCGAACACCAATAATAGACCGGCGGCACCAGAGAGAGAAACATGAGCAACAAGCACCTTCTTCAACTGTTTCCCCTCCGTCTGAGCCCCTCCTCCACCCTACATACTAACCACCCCACCCTACCCTGCAAATGGGAGGGCGACTTCTTCTTCCCCTAAGCCTTATACCAGGATGAAGGGGGAAGGGACTGGAAAAGTGGGGAGATGCTCTTCTATTATTTGGGGGGAGGTGGGGAGGAGGAAAACTATGGGGGAGGAGAAATTAACCCTCTACCCTCCAAAGTGGAGAAGCTGAACCGACTTCATCCCCCAAAGCGAGAATGGAGGAGGACCCCCTCCTAAGGAGGAGGAGCAAACCTCCGGACTCAGAGGAAGGAGTTTGGGGGGTTAAACCAGCCCTGGAGGGGAAAGGAAAAGAGACCAGAGCCGACTCTCTCGGGGGAGTTCCCACTAGAGGGAGGGAGAGATGAAGTGTCCGCTGCCCCCGCCCACCCAGGTGGAGGGAGAGAAAGGGGCGCCCCGAGAAGATGAGCCCAGCCTCCCCGGAGATGGTAGCGAGGATGGTGGGAGGAGGGGAGGGAGTGAGGGAGGAGTAGAGGAGAAAAGCGCAAAGCTGGCCGGAACCTGCGCTCCCCTTCCCCCGCCACCGAGAGGGAGAAGGATTGGGGGGCCCGGTCCCCGCCGCGGGAGAGCAGTCCCAGGGGCGGCCGACCAGCACAATGACCCCTCCCCGCCCCCAGCCCAGACCTAGCCCGCGACGCCCCCACCTCTGCTGGGCGTCGGGCGGAATGGCCCTATGGGGCCTCCGCCCCGCCTCCCCACTGCCCAAGACCCCGGGGGCTGGGAGGAGAAGATCGGTCGGGCTGAACTGCGCCCCAGCGGGAGGACAGAGCCGCGGAGGTCCGGGGTGTCTGTGAAGAGCGGAGAGAAGGAGCATGCCAGGGCCGCTTCCCGCCGGGCGTTCGGGCCCCTAGCTTACCTTCTCCGTTGCCGACGTCCGGCGGCGGAGCTTGCAGCACCCGCTCCAGCTCGGGGAACGGCAACTCAGGCAGGTCGAGCAGCGGCCCGTAGCGCTCCAAGAAGGAGCAGACTACGGCGAAGTTGGGGCAAGAACCCGGGCAGCCCGGAGGAGCCATAGCCACCGCCGCTGCCGCCGCCGCCGCCATTTTGAACTGGAGGATGGAGGAGGAGGCGATAGGGGGGTGGGGGGAGTTGGGGTGCCGAGGAATGGCAGGGCAACCTTACAGACGACAGGAGGCGCTAGCAAGTGGGCGCCCCTGCGGATCCGAGCGTCTCAGGCACGGCGCAGCGATCCCACAATACAACGGCGACCCGGAGCAGTCGAGAACCGAGTCAGACGTAGGAAAGAGAGGCGCCCCGTGCCTTTCGCCTTCAGCTCTCTTTCCGCCCCCCTCCCTCGCTCCTCCCACTTCGGGTTCGCCACTGCCTCGTGTGACAAGGGGAATGAAAACAAGGGCTGCGGGGCAGGGAGGCGGGCTGGAAGCTGGAGAGGCGGGAGTTTTAGGAACGGTGACCAATAGGCTTGAAGAGGGCGGAGCTTCACTCGATAACAGGCCAAAAGACTTTTTCAGGGCCGCGCGAGTCGTGGGGGGATCGCCTGGCCGGGTCCTCGGGAGCAAAGGTGAGAGGTAAAGCAGGGAGCCGTTCGAGATCGCTGCTCCTTGGAGGGAGGGCGTTGGGTAAGTTTGGGGGGGCACTCGGGACAGAAACTGGGGCACCAGATGGTGGGGGAAGTTGAGGAGAGTGAATAAGAAGCAACAAAAGAGAATAGGGGGGAAAAAAACGATTCTGAGAAAAAGTTGGAGAAGGGAAAGGTGGAGAGGTGCCCTGAATTAGGGGCTGGGATGGAACCTTTGTATGGAGATGTCTCAGTGAAAGTTTGCTGAGGGATATTGCTAAGGTACAAGAACCGCACCTGTGCTGGAAAGCAGTGTCTGAAAACTCTGGGGGACGAGGGCCTGATGGAACGAGGCTCTGCCGGGATCACAAGTCTGCGGAGTTGGGGCCCTGCTAGGAAATCAGGGTCTAAAGGGACCAGGCTCTTCACAGGGACCAAGGTGTGAGAGGACAGGGCCCTGCTGTGGTTGCCAGCGTGTGAGGGGGAGGGGCTTTGTTGAGGCACGAAGATCTGGGGACCAGGCTCTGTAGCGGCCCAAGATCAGAGGGTGGACTAGGACTGCACTGAGGGTGGACATGGTAGGAAACTTTGTGCAAGGGAAAAAAGTTTGTTACAAGACAGGGTTCCGCTTCGTTGGGAGAAGCAATGAGCATTCTCCCACAAAGAATCTCGGAAAAACCATCAGTAATGCAAAGTAGAATGTGCGGCTTGGGATACAATGTGCATTTTGGTTAAGAGCCTGAGCTTTGGAGTTCAGCAAGACTTGATTTCTAAAGGAACCGCCTCAGGACATTGCGGAAGATTTTTTATTTCTTTGAACCTCTGTAAAGTCGGGTGATAATAGTACCTACAACATAGGATTTTACTAGATAATTCACAGTACATTGAGTAGCACAATGCCCTGGCACACTGTAAATACTTTAAAAATATTAGTTGCTACTATTGAACAAATTCCTAAAACTTAGAGTTCAGCTATTTGTAATTGATAGTTTACTACTTTGAGCCAAAAATTTCAGTGCGCATTTAAAATTTATATAGTATCTACTTACTAAAAAGAATTTCAAAGTATAATATAAACCATTTAAAATAGGACCATTTATAATTAAAGGAAAATAAAGAAATATATAGGCAAGTAATTATATTGGGAACAGAAAAAATGATTACCACAATTAAAAATTGAATTTTGTTCTGCATTTCTAGGTAAAAAAGGGGAAAACTGTAATGTTCTATATCAGACTAAGAAAGAAAGAATACTCGTTTATCAAGAGAAAAAAATTCTATATTATAAGAGGACTTTATTACCTAGAATACTGATTCTTAATCTCAAATAATATACAAACCCTTTTTGGGACTTCCCCATCAGTCCAATGGTTAAGACTCTGCCTTCCAATGCAGGAGGTGAGGGTTCGATCCCTGGTCAGGGAACTAAGATCCCACATACCAGTGGGGTGCAGCAAAAAACTTTAAAAAAAAAAATTACAAACCTTTTTATTAATTTATTTATTTAAAAATTTTATTTATTTATTTTTGGCTGTGTTGGGTCTTTGTTGCTGTGCGCAGGCTTTCTCTAGTTGTGGCGAGCAGCGGCTACTCTTCGTTGCAGTGCGATTATGGTGGCTTCTCTTTGCTGTGGAGCATGGGCTCTAGGCATGTGGGCTTCAGTAGTTGTGGCACGCAGGCTCAGTAGTTGTGGTGCTGGGGCTTAGTTGCTCCACGGCATGTGGGGTCTTCCCAGACCAGGGCTCGAACCTGTGTCCCCTACTTTGGCAGGCGAATTCTTAACCACTGCATCACCAGGGAAGTCCCTACAAACCCTTTTTAAAGGAAAAAAATGTTGTTTTAAAATTTACAAATACTGGGAGGGGAGGAAATGGGAGATTGGGATTGACACATATACACTATAGATACTATGTATAAAATAGATTACTAACGAGAACATACTGTATAGCACAGGAATTGTACTTAATGCACTGTGGTGACCTAAATGGAAAGGAAATCCAAAAAAGAGGGGATATATGTATATGTATAGCTGATTCATTTTACTGTACAGTAGAAACTAACACAACATTGTAAAGATATGCCAATAAAAATTAATTTTATAAAAAAGAAAAATAAAATTTACAAATACTCTTGAAAATATCAGTTTAAGAAATACTGATGTAATTAAAGTCTATACAGCAATATGAATGTACTTCATGCCATTGAACTACACACTTAAAAATGGTTAAAATGGTAAGATTTATGTTATGTATGTTGTGCCACAATAGAAAAGTTTAAAAAGTGCTCGTTTCGGCAGCACATATATTAAAATTGGAATGATACAGAGAAGATTAGCATGGCCCCTGCGCAAGGCTGACATGCAAATTCATGAAGCATTCCATATTTTTATGGGGATATATGTGTATGTATATCTGATTCACTTTGTTATAAAGCAGAAACTAACACACTATTGTAAAGCAATTATACTCCAATAAAGATATTTTTAAAAAAAAGTTAAAAAAAAAAGAAAGAAAAGTCTCACTTTAGGAAAATGTGATGAATTATCATAGCAAAAGTCTTAATTTAATGTGTAGTAAAATATTTTAAACAACACTGAAATGAAACAGAACTAAACTAAAACATATATTGTATAACAGGGAATATAGCCAATATTTTACAATATAATGGATGTAAATATAGTATAACCTTTAAAAATTGTGTTTTAAAAGTGTGAATCACTGTGTTGTACACCTGAAACTTATATAATGTTGTTCATCAACTATCCCTCAATTAAAAAAATAAATAAATAAACTGAAATATATTGGTAGAACTCTCAAACTCCCAAGTATATATATCTCTATACCTGGGGCCCCGAAGACCCCAGTTTAAGAAAAATTTGACCCAGAACTTATCAGTTTTGCAAAGATACAAAAATCTTCATAAGGTCATAACTTAATTGACCTTAAATGAAAGGCAGGTACACAATATTAAATAAAATCATATCTTTGTGAATGAATTTTGATGGAAAAAAAACCTTCAGACCAAAAGAAAGATTTAGTTATATCGTTTTCTGAACACTACCCCCCTGCCTCTTTCCTTTCTCTCTCTTCGCTTGCAGCTTTTCCAGCACCTCACCTGCTCTCCCATGGGATTGTAAATATAACTTTCTAAAAAAAAAGCTTTATATAATTTTTTTCTTTTCTCAGTGCTGACACTGTTACTCAAAGCGGGGACTGATAAATAAGGTTAGAGTTTCTGCTTTTGTAATCAAGATTGGCATTAGAACAAAGTCCTTGGGCATCAAAAGTTATATCCACCCAAAAGATGAGAGATGTTGTACTACAAAGCAAGGTTTAGGTCATACCTTCACTAAGTCTGTTCTTGGAAAAAAAATAAATGATAAGCACCGTCTCTTCTTGCCTTGGGCTAAGAGAATTTGTGGGTTACAAGAATTTAATCCCAATTTACGTAGTTAAATAATTGCATTATATATATCAGACTAAAAGGTAAAGATAGAAAAAATAAGTAGCTTTAAAAAAAACTGTAATTGATTTATTGCTACTTCCATAAAGAAGCCTTTAAATAAGCATTAAATTACCTACACTCAGTCTTTATTTATGAATAAGAAATTTCTTAAGATAGTTCAAATTTCACATTCTCTTAGGGGAAAAGACAAAATAGTTTTGCATTCAGAATTAGTGACTAGTTTATTCAAAATACCAAAAAGAAACAAAATGCTCATCAGAAGAAGAATGGGTAAATAGTGATATAGTCTTTCAACAGACTACTACTCAGACTGATACACACTTGATATATATTACAACATAGGTGAATCTCAAAAGCATTTTGAGTGAAAGAAGAAAGACACAAAAGAGTAGGTACTGTAAAATTCCATCAATATGAAGGTCTAGCTAATATATGGGAATAGAAATCAAAAGCTTCTTTTGAGCTTGGAAGGGGATTGACTAGAAAGGTGCACAAGGGAAATTTCGAGATACATTCTGTTTCATGACTAGCAAGTTTATACATTTGTGAAAACTCTTGAACTCTAAAGATATTTCTGCATTTAATTGAATGTAATTATGCTTTGATTTTAAAATTTAATGGCTTAGCCTTCAATTTTGTCAAATTACATTGATAACAGTCTGCCTTATAATGGAATAATTTATACATATTTCTGTCTCCCCAACATATTATCTTTGCATTTGTCACACAATTATTTTTACAGATATTGTAAGCCTGGCAAATGTATATTGAAGTGAACTGGATTCAACTGTGGAGCCAGTTTGGGAATTCCTAATTAGTAATGAGCAAATTTACTTAGGTTTGTTTAAAACTCACTTTTACAAGAAATACTTCTAGAAGTATATGGATATGTTATAGGTAGTGAAAAAACTGTTAAATGTCAACAGAAGTAGGAATCTATGGTCTTCAAAATAGTTTCATAGGAAAATATATGAAAATAAAAAGAAGTAATAAACAAGATTTAATCCAGCCATTTTCTGGTTCTTTCTCTTAATGATAACTGAATTCTCTGTTGCAATAGAATTGTATTCATTGAAGAAACACTTTTAGAAGTGCCTTACCATCTTTTTTCTTAAGAGTTATGCATCAGGGCTTCCCTGGTGGTGCAGTGGTTGAGAGTCCGCCTGCCGATGCAAGGGACGCATGTTCGTGCCCCGGTCCGGGAGGATCCCGCATGCCGCGGAGCGGCTGGGCCCGTGAGCCGTGGCCGCTGGGCCTGCGCGTCCGGAGCCTGTGCTCCGCAACGGGAGAAGCCACGACAGTGAGAGGCCTGCGTACCACAAAAAAAAAAAAAAAAAAAAAAAGAGTTATGCATCAGTCTATTCTTATTTCTTAAGAGCTTTCTCTGATGAAATAATTATTTTTACTGAAAGAAAAATTATGTTGCCTTTTTTGTAGAAATGTGTAAGTTGGTCCTAATATTAATATGGAAGTGCAAGGAACCCAGGATATCCTAAACGGTTTTTTAAGTGATGAACAAAGTTGAAGGTCTCACACTTCCTGGTTTCAAAAGTGGCTACAAAGCTACAGTAATCAAAACTGTGTAGTACTGCCATAGGATAGCTACTATGGACCAAACTGTGCCTCCCCCAAATTCATATGTTGAAGCCCTAATCCTCAATGGGACTATATTTGGAAATAGAGCCTTTAAGGAGGTAACTAAAGTTAAATGAGGCCGTGAGGATTGGGGCTCTAATGGGACTGGTATCTTTATAAGAAAAGGAAAAGACATCAAGAGTGCTCCTGAACAGAGAAAAGGCCATGTGGGGACAAAGCAAGAAAGAATCCATCTGCAAGCCAGGAACAGAGGTCTCACCAGAAACCAGCCCTGCTGGCACTTTGATCTTGGACTTCCAGTCTCCAGACTATGAGAAAATAAATTTCTGTTGTTTAAGCTACCCAGTCTTTGTTATTTTACTATGGAAACTCTAGCAGACTAGTACAGAAGTCTTTCTCAACCCTCATAACAGCTCATTACAATTTCCTTATACCACTTTTCAAAAGTTACCTTGTAATTTTTAAAGGTCACCTTTAAGAAATTGTTAGTAATTTGCATATGTCTTCTCTCCTCTGGTGTAATATTAACTTCTCAACAAGAATCATGTTTTATAAATTTGTGTCTTCCTCCCACAGCACCAAAGATAGTGTGTTTGTGTCCTTTGTTATATTACACATTTTAAAAATAGGTTAGTAGTTATTAATATTAGGGAGAAATATCACTTTGTTATTGTCTTTATTTGGAGATTAAATACAGTTTAAGGACATGTATATAGGTACCATATTAACAAGGGGTAGACTGATGGTTAATTTTGTGTGTCAGCTTGGCTGGGCTATAGCACTCAGTTATCCAATCAAACACTAGGTGCTGCTATGAAGGTGTTTTGTGGACCTAGTTTACATCTACAATTAATTGACTTTTAAATAAAGAAGATTATCCTCAATACTCTTGGAAGGCCTCATTCAATTAGTTGAAAGGCCGCAAAAGGAAAAGTGAGGTTTCCTTGAGGAAGAAGAAATAACACGTCAATACTGAAATGACAACTCTTGCTTGAGAGCAGCCTGCCAGCCTGCCCTGCACATTTTGCACTAGCCAATCCCCACAATTGCATGAGCCACTTCTGTGAAATAAATCTGTTAATATATATAGTCTACTGGTGCTGTTTCTCTGGAGAAACCTGAATCAAGCACCTTTTAGCTATTGTACTTATCAATGCTAGAATTCCCATTTGATTCTTTTTTGAAATGTCTATCTCTTTATTGAGATTCTATATTCATTGAGTCATTGTCATAATTTTCACACTGAAGTATAGTTTTCTTTAAATATTTATTTATTTATTTTTGGCTGCGTCGGGTCTTAGTTGCAGCACACAGCCTCTGTAGTTGTGGCATGCAGGCTCTGTAGTTGCAGCACACGGGCTTCCTTGCCCTGCGGCATGCGGGATCTTAGTTCCCTGACCAGGGATGGAACCCGCGTCCGCTGCACTGGAAGGTGGATTCTTAACCACTGGACCACCAGGGAAGTCCCTGAGGTATAGTTGATTTACAACATTATATTAGTTTTAGGTATACAACATAGTGATTCAGTATTTTTACAAATTATACTCTACTAAAAGCTACAAGATAATGGCTATAATTTCCTGTGCTATACAATATATCCTTGTTGCGTATCTATTATATAAAGAGCATTTTGTATCTCTTAATCCCATCCCCCTAACTTGCCCGTCCCGTTTCATCATAATTTTGATTCTTTATGAATAGTTTCCTTTAGTTCTTTGAACACATTTAGAGTAGCTTCTTTGAAGTCTTCGCTAAATCAAATATATGGGAGTGCTCAGATACTGTTTCAGTTGAGTATGAGTCACATTTTTTTGTTTCTTTGCATGTCTTGTAATTTTTTATTGAAAACTGGGTATTTTAGATAATGTATTATAGAGTCTGGATTTGGATTTTCCCCCTACATTGTTGTTCTTAGTTTATTTGTTTCTGTTTAGTCACTTGCCTAAACTAAATCTGTGGATTCTGTCTCCCATGCAATGTGTGGCCACTGAAATCTGTATTAAGGGCTTTTTTTTTTCTCTTTTTTTTTTTCGTCCGTGCCACATGGCTTGTGGGAACTCCCCAACCAGGGATTGAACCCTGGTCCCAGAAGTGAAAGTGCCAAGTCCTAATCACTGGACCGTAAGGGAGTTCCCCTTGTTTTTACTTTTAAGCTTGGCTTCCTAGGGGGTCTCCTCTGTGCGTATATGTCTTAGTGTACAGCCAAAGATTGTGTTCAAACACCTCAAGCCAGTAAGACTTAACCCTCTCTACTGATGGATCAGCGTCTGTGCTGGGGAGTACATTCAATGTTCAGATGTTTTCATCTCTTCCCTGGCCCTTACATTCTTCTGAGTCCTTCTGAGCCCCCTCACCTCTTCACTTTGCATGTTCTATAGGCTCCATTGGCCCAGAACATTTCCATGACTTAGGCCTATTCCTGTCTTTGATGCATATGCTCACAGCCTTTGCTCCACTCAGGATAGAGAGCTTATCAAGCACCTCTTGGGAATTCCTTTTAAATCCCTGTCTACTCTGACAATCCATTGCTTGTTCCAAACAGGCTTACAATATTAAGGAAGCAGAGCCACCTGCCATCCATATTTACTTGCCACTGAAATCACCAGGTTAACTGAAAATGCTCTAAATCAAGTGAGCCTCCTCTGCCTTAGCAGCAAGACTGTTGGTTTTCATGCCCTGCCCCAATCAAGTTGAACCTCTGTGCCAACAGAACTGTTGTAGGGGCATGGGAGTAATCCCAGGCAAGAACAACAAAACATCTTACTGTTCTTATCTGAAATTCAGTGGTTTTCATGAATAAGCGTTTTTCAGTTTGCAATATATCTTTAATATTATTTCCAGAGTGCCAAATTTTTATTTTGACAGTTTTGTCCAGCTTTATACCTGCTTTTAGGGAAAGGATTTGTCAACTTCCTCACTCCATCATGCTGAAGTAAATCTCCACCTTTAATTTTATCTCTCAAAAATATCCTGAGGGGCTTCCCTGGTGACGCAGTGGTTGAGAGTCCGCCTGCCGATGCAGGGGACACGGGTTCGTGTCCCGGTCCGGGAGAATCCCACATGCCGCAGAGCAGCTGAGCCTGTGCGTCCGGAGCCTGTGTTCCGCAACGGGAGAGGCCGCGGCGGTGAGAGGCCCGTGTACCACAAAAACAAAAAAAAATCCAGAGAATTCCCTCCAGCGTCTGAGAAGTAATTGTAGTATCTAGTTTCCATGGTTGGATGATTCAGGATCCCAAGAAAAACATTTCACTTGTTAGACCTCTGGAGAAGAAGTGACAACCACATAAATGAGAAAGATGCTTCTTAACTCATAGAGGACCAGGGCTTACTATATTTTGTATACAGCATTATAATTTGAAATACATTCTGTTTATAGTATAGCTCCTGTATTTTGGAGCTGTTTCAACCTTACTTTAAAACTGATTTACTATATTTTTCTTTTAATTTCAGAGTTCAATTAAGTTCCTTATGTCTTCCCCTGAAATTGCTTCCCTCTCATGGGGGCAAATGAAAGTACACGGCTCTACTAAAGTCTATAAGGACTGCAAAGTGTGGCCAGGGGGAAGTCGGGCTTGGGATTGGAGAGAAACAGGAACTGAGGTAAGCTATTAGTGTATGGTTGACACTGCATATGGTTGACACTGCATAAGGTTGACCAAGTGATTTTCAAACTCCTAAGCCATAATGACAAAGTTCCAAGTAAAAAGTAACTATTTCTTTCATTCTCTCTCTCTCTCGATATAATACACATACCATTAAACTCACCATTAGAGTTTTAAAGTATGCAATTCAGTGGATTTTTTGTCATAACCTTGTACAATAGCTACCACTACTAACTCCAGAATATATTTATCACCCCAAAGGAAACCCCATAACCATTAGCAGTCACTACCCATTCTTCCCTCCCTCCAGCTCCTGGCAACTACTACGTTCTGTTGCTATAGATGTGCCTATTCTAGATGTTTCATATAAACAAAATCATTCAGTTCCCTTAAGCACATACCTAGGATTGGAAATTCTGGGTCATACGGTAACTCTATGTTTCACCTTTTGAGGAACTGCCAGACTGTTTTCCAAAGTAACTGCACCATTTTACATTATAGATGTTAGAAATGTATGATGGATCCAATTTTTCTAAATCCTTCCTCGTCAACTTTTATTTGTTTTGCTTTGTTTTTATTATACCACCCTAGTTGATGTGAAATGTTATCTCATTGTGATTTGAAATTTCATTTCCTTTATATTGCAGCTCCTCAAGTATTCTCAGTGTGCCATGACCAAAATAGGGTCTCCATTCCATGAGTGGAGGTTGGATAAAAGAAGGGAACCCCCTACCTCTCCACCACACTCACTTGGGACTAAGCTTCAGCAATAGATAGCTGCAGGCAGTATGAGAAACATTGATGTCCTGATTCTCCCAGGAAGAAAGCCTTACAGCTGGTAGCTGAGAGAAGAAATAGCCCTATGTTCTTGGCTGCAGCAGTCTGGAGTGGAGTCTCACCTCACTGAACTAGGAGGAGGCAGGCAGGCAGCAGCCTTTCTTGAAATATCACAGATTTTCACCTTTCCTACCAAATATTTATATTTTTTCTTGAATACGTATTTCTTAATTTGCTGTTTCCTCTTTGAACCTTTTCCAAAGTCTTGGCATGATTGGGGTTAAAAAAATTTTTTTTTAGGTTATGTTTGTTGGTTTGTTTGTTTTAATAATTTACACTTAGGTGCAAGTAATGGAGCTCTTCATCCAGTAGTGATGGAAGTTGATCCTTCCATTCTGAAGGATAGTTTTGCTGGATATACAATTTGTGATAGACAGTCTTTTTCTTTCAATACTTTGAAAATGTCATCCCACTTTTTTTGGCATTAACTGGTTACTAATGAGAAATCAAATGTTATTAAGATTTCTTTGGATTTGACAAGTCACTTCTCTCTTGCTGCTTTCAAAATTCTCTCTTTATATTTAACTTTTGACAATTTGACTATGATACATCTACATGTGGATCTCTTTGAGTTTATCCTACTTGGAATGTATTGAGCTTCATAGATGTGTAGATTGTGATTCATCATCAAATTTCAGACATTTTCACCCATTATTTCTTCAAATATTCTTTCTGCCCCTTCTATCTCTTCTCTGTGAAAACTGTTAGGGAGTATGTTGTGTGTTTTGGGGGGTTTTTTTTGGTAGGGGTTTCCAGTGTCCCACAGTTCATTGTTTTCATTCATTTTTCTATCCTTTTTCTCAGATTGGATCATCTCAATTTACCTTTCAGTTTTGCTGATTCTTACCTGCCATTGTACCCCATTAGTGAACTTTTCATTTCAATATTGTACTTTTCAGCTCCAGGATTTCCTTTAAAAAATAATTTCTATCTTTTTATTGTTATTCTCTATTTGGTTAGATACTGTTCTCACACTTTCCTTTAGTTCTTTAGATGTGGTTTCCTGAAACAATGACAGAAGTTTCCCTATATGCCTAAAACCAATAGGTGTTCCACTTTATGGTAAGGGGCTCTGTATGCAATTTGGGGTATGCAATCAACACTTAGCCAGACAGTTTAAACTCTGCTGCTCCTTGCTTATGCAGACTCTCAAGGGTACCCAGAATTGTGATCTTAGGGCCTTTTCATGTCATTCCTAAGCATGTGCACAATCCTGGACATGTGTTTGGCCTTTTCAATACCAAGGTTCATACCTGAGCTTTTCAAAGCCCCCATAAACATCTCATTTCTTATTTTTTTCATTTTAGTTTATTGGAACCTCTCATTTGCCCTGTTGTCTACTGCCTCAGGCAGCTGCACTGTTAAACAATTGTCTGTGACTGTTTTTGACAAGCTTCTCTGGGATAAAAGATGGTTTGCACTGGCAAACTCCAAGTCAGATCAAATAAAGAGAGCCTATGAGTGGGGCTTTCAAGGAACCACAGACAGGTCAAATAATGACAGTTCTCTGGGAATGGGCATTTGAAGGAGCTTTAATCCATTAGGTGATTGCAAAGCTGGTGGTTTTCACTGTGATTCCAGGTTGTTGCTTTCCAAGGTGACCACAGAAGTGGGGATGGGATGGTGGGGTGTGTTAAAGTCCCCCACTGTTATTGTGTTACTGTCAATTTCTCCTTTTATGTTTGTTAACATTTGCTTTATATATTGAGGGGTTCCTATGTATTTACAATTGTTATATCTTCTTCTTCGATTGATCCTTTGATCATTATGCATATGTCCTTCTTTATCTCTTATAACAATCTTCATTTTAAAGTCTACTTTCTCTGATAAAAATATTGCTACTGTGGCTTTGTTTTGATTTCCATTTGCATGGAATATCTTCTACTGTCCCCTCGCTTTCAGTCTGTATGTGTCTCTAGATCTGAAATGAAGTCTCTTGTAGGCAGCATATATACAGGTCCTGTTTTGTATCTATTCAGCCAGTGTATATCTTTGGTTTGTGCATTAGTTTGTTTACATTTAAGGGTAATTATCAATAGGTATGTTACTATTGCCATTTTGTTAATTGTTTTGGATTTGTTTATGAGGTCTTTTTTCCCCTTTCTTCTTTTGTTCTCTTCTCTTGTAATTTGATGACTATCTTTTTTTTAAATTAATTAATTTATTTTTGGCTGTGTTGGGTCTTTGCTGCTGCACACAGGCTTTCTCTAGTTTGTGGTGAGCAGGTGCTGTCCTTTGTTGCAGTGCATGGGCTTCTCACTGTGGTGGCTTCTCTTGTGGAGCAGGGGCTCTAGGCACACAGGCTTCAGTAGATGTGGCACGTGGGCTCAGTAGTTGTGGCTCGCAGGCTCTAGAGCGCAGGCTTGGTAGTTGTGGCGCATGGGCTTTGTTGCTGTGTGGCATGTGGGATCTTCCCGGACCAGGGCTTGAACCTGTGTCCCCTGCATTGGCAGGTGGATTCTTAACCACTGCACCACCAGGGAAGTCCTTGATGACTATCTTTAGTGTTATGTTTGGATTCCTTTTTCTTTTTTGTGCATATATCTATTAGAGATTTTTGTTTACAGTGAGGCTTTTGTGTAGCAGTCTGTATATATGCTTAAGTTGCTGATCTCTTAATGTCCAATGCATTTTAGATAACCTGCATTTGTACTCTCTTCTCCTCACACTTTTTTTTTTTTTTTTGGCCATGCCACACAGCATGTGGGATCTTAGTTCGCTGACTAGGGATTGAACCCACACCCCCAGCAGTGGAAGCACAGAGTCTTAACCACTGGACCACCAGGGAAGCCCCACAATTACTTTTTTGATATATATTTTACATCTAATTGTTTTGTGTATCCCTTAACCACTTATTGTGGTTACAAATAATTTCACTACTTTTGTCATTTAACCTCCCTACTAGCTATATGTTTGGATGATTTCCTACCTTTATTGTATGTTTGCCTTTACCAGTGAGCTTTTCCATTTCGTAATTTTCTTGTTCCTAGTTGTGGCCTTTTCTTTTCTGCCTAGAGAAGTTCCTTTAGCATTTGTCGTAAAGCTGGTTTGGTGGTGCTGGATTCTTTTAGCTTTTGCTTGTCTGTAAAGCTTTTGATTTCTCCTTCAAATCTGAACAAGAGCCTTGTTGGGTCGAGTATTATTTGATTGTAGATTTTTCTCTTTCATCACTTTAAGTGTATTGTGCCACTCCCTTCTGGCCTGCAGAGTTTCTGCTGAAAAATCAGCTGATAGCCTTCTGGGAGTTCCTTTGTATGTTATTTGTTGCTTTTCCCTTGTTGTTTTTAATATTCTATCTTTAATTTTTGTCATTTTGATTACAACATGTCTTAGTGTGTTCCTCTATGGGTTAATCCTGTATGGGACTCTGCGCTTCCTAGACTTTGGTGATTATTTCCTTTCTCAGGTTAGGGAAGGTTTCAGCTACTATCTCTCCAAATGTTTTTTCAGGCCCTTTCTCTCTTCTTCTGGGATCCCTATAATGCAAATATTAGTGTATTTGATGTTGTCCCAGAGGTCTCTCAAACTGTCTCATTTCTTTCATTTTTTTTTCTTCTTTCTGTTTGGCAGTGGTGATTTCCACTACTCTGTATTCCAGCTCACTGATCCATTCATCTGCTTCATTTAATCTACTATTGATTCCTTCTAGTGTGTTTTTCATTTCAGTTATTGTATTTGTCAGTTCTGTTTGGTTGTTCTTTATACTTTCTAATTCCTTGTTAAAAACTTCTAATTTCTCACTCTGTGCATCCATTCTCCTCCTGAGTTCTTTGATCATCTTTACGATCATAACTCTGAACTCTTTCGTGGGTAGATTGCCTATCTCCATGTCACTTAGTTCTTCCTCTGGGGTTTTATCTTGTTCCTTCATCTGAAACATATTCCTCTGTCTCCTCATCTTTTCTAAATTGCTATTTGTATTTTTATGTATATGGTAGGTTAGTTATGTTTCTCCACCTTGGAAAAGTAGTCCTCTGTAGGAGACGTCCTATGTATCCCAGGATTACACTCCCCTCTCGTCACCCAAGGGCCAGGGGCCAGCTGGTCCCAGGGTAGTGTCTAGCCTGCAGCAGGCTGCAGGACTATAGTTTTCTTAGTTCTGATGTCTGCCCACTGGTGGGTTGAGCTGGGTCTTGGCCCTCTGGTGGGCAGGGCTGTGTCTAGAAGCTGTCTAGAGGTGGCTGTGGGCTCAGGAAGTCTTTAGGCAGCCTGTCTGCTGATGGGTGGGGCTATGTTCCCATCCAGTTTGTTATTTGGCCTCAGGCATCCCAGCAGTAAAGCCTACAGCCTGTTCCGTTCTGCCGGGTCTTGATGTGCCAAGGTGTGTCAGCCTCCAGGAGAGCTCATGCAGATGAATACTCCCTGATGTTTCTGCCACCATTGTCTATGTCCCCAGGGTCTCCCCCACCCCAGGAGACCCTCCAAGACCAGCAGGTAAGTCTGGGCCTGTCTTCTGTCAAATTACTGCTTTTACCCTTGGTCCCAGGGTGTATGAGATTTTGTGTATGCCCTTTAAGAGTGAAGTCTCTATTTCCATCAATCCTGAGGAGCTTCTGCGTTCAAGTCCTGCTGGCCTTCAAAGCCAAGTCCTCTTCATGGTGCCAGACCCCTGGGCTGGAAGGCCTTAGTGGGGCTCAGAACTCTCACTCCTGTGCGAGAACCTCGTAATATAATTAATCTCCAGTTTGTGGGTTGCCCACCCGGGGAGTATAGGATTTGATTATATCGTGAGTCCACCCCTCCTACCAGTCTCATTTTGGTGCCTTTGTTTTGAATTGCATGCACTCATTGTTTTGATCCAGACACCTAGTTGTTTGTTAGCTACCAACCTGGATCTTAAAGAAAGGAATATACCTTTCTTTATAAAAAGAAAGGATTGGTAAAAGAAATGAGAGGGCTTTGAGATATAGAAGGGACAGAATGAGAGCAGGCTGAGGAATAAGAAGCTATAATGCTCGTGAACCAAATGACTCCATTGGATTGTTTCATAGAGTAAAGCTAGTGTGGTGTAAGAATAGGCAGTGGTATAGTTGAGGGTGTCGGGTGTCTGCAGAGCTCAGTTTACATTTTATTCAGTAGATTAGACATAGCCACTTCAGATACTTAAACAGAAGATTGATTTGACTGACAAAAATTATCCAGACTATGGGTTTAAGATATATTGGAGTACCAACTTATGAGTGTGCCACACTGGAGAGATTTTTTTCTTCAGAAATGGATTTAACGCTATATATTATATTTTTCCCATATAAGACTACATGAGTTAGTATTACCCTTAACCTCATTCTGTATTTAAGGAAACTTAATAAGCACAGAGTTTAGAGCTAGAAAGCTAGAAAAATGTGAAATCAAATAGTAAATTCAGGTCAGATTCTAACTTTCTTCCCTGTCCCTTTCTACTACATCATGATTCCTCTTGTAAACTTCAACACTAAAGACTACAAAACTGTGAAGTTGCCAGTGATGATAACAGGAAAATAGGAAAAGGTTGCTGTAGGTTTAGTTTTCATCTTGTTAAGTTTCATTTGTCAGTAGAATAAACAAGAGGAGGTGTTCTAGAACTAGTTGGAGAGAGAAGAACTAGGAAAGATGAGAGAAAAGCTGAGCTGTTGACTAGAACTTACCTGTATAGAGGCAAAAGGACATCAAATCAAAGCTATTAAGCCTCAGAGTCCTCATCTATAGAATGGAGATAGTAATATTACCCACCTCACAGAGTTGATCTAAGGGTTACTGTACTGTGCTAGATATGGTGTAGGCACTCAATAAATTAAGCTGTTATTGTTAAGTTAGTAGTAGTGTGGGTGGATATGAAACAGCAAATATGAAAACTATTAAGAAGGTGAGGGGGTTGGATTGGGAGTTTGGGATTAGTAGATGCAAACTGGTATATACAGAATAAATAAACAAGGTACTACTGTGTAGCACAGGGAACTATATTCAGTATCCTGTGATAAACCATAATGGAAAAGAATATGAAAAAGTATGTATATATTTATGTATAATTGAGTCACTTTGCTGTACAGCAATTAACACAACATTGTAATTCAACTGTATTTCAGTAAAAAATTAATTTAAGGGCTTCCCTGGTGGCGCAGTGGTTGGGAGTCTGCCTGCCGATGCAGGGGACACGGGTTCGTGCCCCGGTCCGGGAAGATCCCACATGCCACGGAGCGGCTGGGCCCGTGAGCCATGGCCACTGAGCCTGCATGTCTGGAGCCTGTGCTCCGCAACGGGAGAGGCCACAACAGTGAGAGGCCCATGTACCGCAAAAAAAAAAAAAAAAAAAAAAAAATTAATTTAAGAAAAGAAGGTGAAATTGGCAGGATAAGGCAGTTTATTAGATTTAGCAGGCAAAGGAGAATACTAGCATGGATAAATGGGTACATGGTGGTGCCATTTATTGAGATTGGGTATATGAAGAGGAGGGACAGATGTGTTTGTGTTTGGGGCAGAGGCTGGGTAGAGAAAATGATTAATTCTTTTGGAATATGTTGAGCTTGAACTTACAATAGGGCATCAAGAGATATCTAGTAGATATTTAGATTTATAGGTCCAGGCACTGTCACATTTTAACTAGATACCTTAACCAATTATATAGCCTGACTGTGCCTCAGTTTAACCATTTATAAAAGGAGAATAATAATGTCTGTTTGTCATGGCTTCATGTAAGAGTAATAAATGGGTTGGGAAGAATAAATTTGAAAAATGCATGCCACTTACCATCATGCAAATTCATTCTTTCTCTCACTCAGTATTTCTCAGTGTGATTCATGGATCTCACAGTGCATCAGAATCACCTAGAGCTTTGTTTAAAATGCATGTTCTGTATCTCCTGCACTCTTCCCAACTACTGAATCATAATCTCTTGGGGATGGGACCTGGAAAATATATTTCACGTGGTTGCTTTGAATACTAAATATGTTCCTCTTTGTAAAGCATCTACCACAGTGCCTGTCACATAGTAGACACTTGATCTTTTTAAGTTTTTTCTTTTCTCCCTTAGTTACCTAGCACAACGCCTAGCACATAATACTGCTCTACGGTATGTTTCTCAACTATAGAAATGACTGCATTAATTCTTTTAAAAGTCTTGGACATGAAACACTCTGATTTGTACATCAAATGCTGCTTAATAGGGAATCCTTGAGGGAATTAACTGCCTGAGAGTGTTTAGGGGATTTCTTTTTACTTGAGAGTACTACAGTTGTTTATGCCATGAACTGATGGAGGTATTATCTCTAGTTACTTTTCATGCTCTAAATATATAGTAGTATTGTTCAGCTATTCTTCTTTTTGGCTGCATCATGCAGCTTATAGGATTTAGGTCCCCACCAGGATTGAACCTGTGCCCACAGCAGTGAAAGCATCGAGTCCTAACCACTGGACTGCCCGAGAATTCCCTTGTTCAGCTATTCTTTTTAACGAACTACCCAAAACTTAGTGATTTACAATAATAAGTGTTTATTATCATGCTTATAGGTCTAGCTGGAGCAGCTCTACTCCAGACTGCAGTTGGCAAGCTGGCTGGGTACTCCATATGTCTCTTATCCATCTTAGACCAGTGAACTAGCCAGGACCTGATCTTCTCATGGTGTTATCTGAAGCTCACAAACACAAGCCCCACTGAGCAAGTATATTTCAAGGCTTTGCTTGCCCCAGGTTCACCAACATAAGTTCCCACATCAGTAGGGCACAGAAGTATATTCTGCCCACAGTAAGAGGCAAAAAGAGTGAATATTTGCTGAACAGTTATCCCAAACTATCAGAATATTCAATCACATGTTGTACATCTGCATATGAGTTGTTCCTTGGGCAACTTAAACCGAACATATCCAAAGTTGATTTCATTTCCTTTTCCCTACCTCCCCACCCCCCACAAATATCCAGGTACTTTCTTGTGTTCTGCGTCTCCATTAATGGAATCACTATCCACCCAGTCACCTAGAAGAGAAACATCAGACAAAAGTTTTATTTCTCCAGTTTTCTCCTCCACCATATCCAACAAAGTACATTTGTTGACTTGGCCAACATAAAGCTAGTCATGTCACTGCTCTGCTTAGAAAATTTCAAAGGCTTTCCATAGACCTCAGAATTAAGCAGAAACTCCTTAGGATAGTGTTCAGGGCCATTTTTTAAAAACAATGATACAGTTCCAAATTTTTCCTTCATTCTCATCCCCTATATTTTATAACACATCTGAAGACCTAGCTATTCCATACCAAATACATATTCCCTTACAAACCTACCATGATCTTTGATTCTCTGTACCTTTGCTAAAACCACTTCCTTTTATTTATTGTTATTTATTTATTTGATTGCGCTGGGTCTTAGTTGTGGCAGGCGGGCTCCTTAGTTGTGGTTCACCAGCTCCTTAGTTGCAGCACGTAGGCTCCTTAGTTGCGGCAGGTGGGCTCCTTAGTCGTGGCATGCGAACTCCTAGTTGCGGCATGCATGTGGGATCTAGTTCCCTGACCAAGGATCGAACCCAGGCCCCCTGCATTGGGAGCACAGAGTCTTATCCACTGTGCCACCAGGGAAGTCCCTAAAACCATTTCATTTACTTGAAATGACCTGCTTCCCTTGGTACCTGTTGGAATCTTATATATTCTTTAATTCCTAGCTTTTGTTTTATCTCCTCTATGAAGCACTTCCTGATGATAATCCTTGTGAGAATGAGCTGCTTACTCCATTCTCAGTATTCCTATAATACTTTGTGCCTCTATTTTAGCACTTAGTGCAGTTCACCTGTATTGTACTGAGTGTGTATTTACGTGTTTCCCTCACTAAGTGGTGAACTCCCTAAGGGCGAGAACTATGCATTGGCACAGTGCCCATAAAGTATGGGCTCAATAAATGTTGGCTACATTGAATTTTTAATTATAAATGTCATTAAAAAATTTTTTTTATACTTTGTGACATTCCTTCTGAGGTAGGTTAATGTGATTCCTTTTTTATCAGTTTAAGGGTGCGAAGGGGCAGATGATATAGTGATTGCAGGATGGAAATATCAAGAAAATTTACTGTCTTCAACCAGTGTCCTTGAAATAATAATTACTACTACCTACTCCCAAATCTCTACCAATCATTAAACAACTGCTGTGTGCCTGATCAAATATAGCGTTTCCAGGGTCACACCACTAATAATTTTTGGGACCAAGATTTGAACCTGAGTCTTACTATAAAGCCTATACTTTTCTACTATTGCATACTGTGCTCACTCATTTCTATCTTAAAGCAATAACTCTCTTATTGGAGAAGAGTTTTCTATGTGGAAACATGCATAGGTCTTTCATTTATATATCCTTTTGTTAGGCTGAAAGGGGACAAGGAGGAAGATATGACAAAAGTGTAAATTTAAAATAAAGCCAAACCAATTAGCAGGCACCTAAAGAGAACCAAAGGAAATGTGGAAACTTTACCCCACCTATTTAAAAAAATTTTTTTATTGACATATAGTTGATTTTAGTCCCACCTTTTAATTTTAAACATTAAACCTATGAAACAGTTGTATGAATATTACAATAAATAGCCGCACACCCTTTCTCAAAATCTTCAAGTTGTTAATACTTTGCCATGTTGGTGTTTTCTCTCTAAACACACACACACACACACACACACATTTTTCCCCAATCATTTGAGTGTAAATGGCAGATATTTTATTTTATTTATTTATTTATTTTTTTAATGGCAGATATTTTAGCATTTCTTTCCTAAGAACATAAACATTCTCCTACATAGCCACAATATCATTCTCACAAATAAGGATATTATCCTTGATACAATATTACTATTTAGTATACAGCCTATCTTCAAATTTCCCCCCAAATGCCCTCTATAACTATTGCCGATTTTGTGGGTTTATTTTTATATATAATACAGGCAATAGGTGTAAAGTATAACATAATTCTCAGAGTCTTGTCCATTTGATCAGACTAAAGGTTCTAGTACTTAGGACACAAAAGGAAAGATAGATGAGCTGAGCTGTCCCTAACCCTTTCTGCTTTTGTGTGTGTTTGGTTTTGCTTGTGTTTTCCCATTTACCTTCTAAACTTGGTTGACCTGAAAAGCCTATGTTGAACCTCTCCCGCCCCTTTTTCTATTTTGAAATATTTTGAACCTATATAACAAATTGGAAAAAAATAATAAACACGTATACCATCAGCCTAGATTTACCAGTTTTTAATATTCTGGCACATTTACTTTTTTATCTTTCGGTGGCTTTCTCTCTCTCTCTCTCTGAATAACTATATTTGCTGAATCATTTGGAAGTAAGTACTGACATCATGATACTTAACTCTAAATACTTCAGCCTGTATCTAATAAAACAAAGGCATTCTGCCTTACATAATCATAATGTTACACTCAAGAAATCCAACATTTATATAATATTAAATAGCATCAACTCCATAGTCAAATTATAACAATTGTTCCAATAAAATAACATCTATTATAGCTGGCTTTCCTTTCCAACCCAAGATCCAGTCAGGTGTCATGCATTGCATTTTGTTGTCGTGTTTCTTTACTCTACCAATAGACAGATTTATTGATTGAAGTATAATTGACCTACAATACTATGCAAGTTTCAGGTGCACAACATAATGATTTCATGTTTCTATACATTACAAAACGATCACCACGATAAGTCTAGTTACCATCTGTTACCATACACTATTATTGACTATATCCCCCATGCTGCATATTTCATCCCTGTGACTCATTTTTTTTTTTTTTGTTTTTTAATTAATTAATTTATTTATTTTTGGCTGCATTGGGTCTTTGTTGCTGTGCACGGGCTTTCTCTACTTACTGCGAGCAGGGGCTAGTCTTCGTTGTGGTGTGTGGGCTTCTCATTGTGGTGGCTTCTCTTGTTGTGGAGCTTGGGCTCTAGGCACACAGGCTTCAGTAGTTGTGGCACACGGGCTCAGCAGTTGTGTCTCGTGGGCTTTAGAGTGCAGGCTCAGTAGTTGTGGTGCACAGGCTTAGTTGCTCTGCGGCATGTGGGATCTTCCTGGACCAGGGCTCGAACCCATATCCCCTGCATTGGCAGGCGTATTCTTAACCACTGTGCCACCAGGGAAGCCCGACTCATTTATTTTGTAAGTTTGTACCTCTTAATGTCCCTCACCTATTTCACTCATCTCCCCCACCACCTCCCCTCTGGCAACTATGTGTTTATTCTTTGTATCTATGAGTCTATTTCTGTTTTGTTTTTTAGATTCCACATATAAATGAAATCATACAGTATTTATCTTTCTCTGACTTAATTCACTTAGGATAATACCCTCTAGGTCCATCCATATTGTCACAAATGGCATTATTTAATCCTTTCGTATGGCTGAGCAATATTCCATTGTATATATGAACCACATTTTTAAAAAATTTTGTTTATTATTTATTTTTGGCTGCATTGGGTCTTCGTTGCTGCGCGTGGGCTTTCTCTAGTTGCGGCGAGCAGGGGCTACTCTTTGTTGCAGTGTGCGGACTTCTCATTGCAGTGGCTTCTCTTGTTGCGGAGCACAGGCTCTAGGCACACAGGCTTCAGTAGTTGTGGCGCATGGGCTCAGTAGTTGTGGCTCGTGGGATCTAGAGTACAGGCTCAGTAGTTGTGGCACACGGGCTTAGTTGCTCCGCAGCATGTGGGATCTTCCTGGACCAGACCTTGAACCCGTGTCCCCTGCATTGGCAGGTGGATTCTTAATCACTGCGCCATCAGGGAAGCCCTGAACTTTTTAAATTAAATTTTATTGGAGTATAGTTGCTTTACAGTGCTGTGTGAGTTTCTTGCTCTACAACAAAGTGAATCAGTCATACATATATATATATATATCCACTCTTTTTTGGATTTCCTTTCCATTTAGGTCACCACAGAGCACTGAGTAGAGTTCCCTTTGCTATACAGTAGGTTCTCATTAGCTATCTATTTTATACATAGTAGTGTATATATGTCAGTCCCAATCTCCCAATTCATCCCACCCTTCTTCCCCCCTTGGCAACCGTAAGTTTGTTCTCTACATCCGTGACTCTATTTCTGCTTTGCAAATAAGTTCATCTCCACCGTTTTTCTAACTTCCACATATAAGTGATATTATACTATATTTATTTTTCTCTTTTTGACTTACTTCACTCTGTATGACAGTCTCTAGGTCCATCCACGTCTCTGCAAATGGCACTATTTTGTTACTTTTTATGGCTAAGTAATATTCCATTGTATATATGTACCACATCTTCTTTATCCATTCCTCTGTTGATGGACATTTAGGTTGCTTCCATGCCCTGGCTATGGTAAATACCGCTGCAGTGAACATCGGGGTGCATGCATCCTTTTGAATTATGGTTTTCTCCAGATACATGCCTAGGAGTGGGATTGCTGGGTCATATGGTAGCTCTATTTTTAGTTTTTTAAGGAACCTCCATACTGTTCTCCATAGGGGCAGTACCAATTTACATTCCCACCAGCAGTGTACAAGGGTCCCCTTTTCTCCACACCCTCTCCAGCATTTTTTGTTTGTAGAACTTTTTTTTTTTTTTCCCGGTACGTGGGCCTCTCACTGTTGTGGCCTCTCCCGTTGCAGAGCACAGGCTCCAGACGTGCAGGCTCAGCGGCCATGGTTCACGGGCCCAGCCGCTCTGCGGCATGTGGGATCCTCCCAGACTGGCGAACAAACCCGTGTCCCCTGCATTGGCAGGCGGACTCTCAACCACTGCACCACCAGGGAAGCCCTGTTTGTAGAATTTTTGATGATGGCCATTCTGACCGGTGTGTGGTGACACCTCATTGTGGTTTTGATGTGCATTTCTCTAATAATTAGTGATGTTGAGCGTTTTTCATGTGTCTGTAGGCCATCTGTATGTCTTCTTTGGAGAAATGTCTATTTAGGTCTTCACCCATTTTTTGATTGGATTGGTTTTTTTCTATATTGAGCTGCATGAGCTGTTTGTATATTTTGGAGATTAATCCCTTGTCAGTTGCTTCATTTGCAAATATTTTCTTTGATTCTGAGGACTGTCTTTTCATTTTGTTTATGGTTTCCTTTGCTGCGCAAAAGCTTTTAAGTTTAATTAGATCCCATTTGTTTATTTTTGTTTTTATTTTCATTACTCTAGGAGGTGAATCAAAAAAGAGCTTGCTGTTATTTATGTCAAAGAGTGGTGTGCCTATGTTTTCCTCTGAGGGTTTTTATAGTGTCCAGTCCTTAATCCATTTTGAGTTTATTTTTGTGTATGGTGTTAGGGAGTGTTCTAATTTCATTTTTTTACATGTAGCTGTCCAGTTTTCCCAGCACCACTTATTGAAGCGACTATCTTTTTTCCATAGTATATTCTTGCCTCCTTTGTCATAGATTAGGTGGCCATAAGTGCGTGTACCACATCTTCTTTATCCATTCATCTCTCTATGGACATTTAGGTTGCTTCCATATCTTGGCTATTCTAGTTTAGTTTTCTGAGAGTTTTCTTTTTTTTTTAATCATAAATACATGGTGAACTTCATTAAATGCTTTTTCTGCATCATTTGACACAACTGTGTAATTTTTCTTCTTTACTTTGTGGTGAACTACATTGATTTTTAAAATATTGAACCAACCTTGGATTTGCTAATGTTTTGTTGAGGATTTTCATTAAATGTTTAAAATAGAATTCACCACTGAAATCATATGTGTGTAGAACTTTTTCTGTGGAAGGGTTTTAAATTATAAATTCAATTTCTAACATCTATAGGACTATTCAGATTTTCTGCTTCTTGTATTTTAATAAGTTGTGTCTTTCAAAAAAATCTGTCCATTTCTTCTAAGTTGTCACATTTATTAGTGTAAATTTATTCCCAATTTTTAAAATTATTCTTCTGCTATCTGTATGATCTATAGTAATGTCCCCTTCATTCCTGGTATTTATGAATTGTGTCTTCTCTTTTTTTCCTGATCAGTCTTACAATGGTTTCAATTTTATTAATCTTTTGAAAGAACCAACTTTTGGCCTTGTTGATTTTTCTCTGTCATTTGTTTCCCATTTCATTGATTTACATACATATATTCATTATTATCTGTCTTCTGCTTGCTTTGAATATGATTTGCTTCTGTTCTAGCTTTTTAAGGTGGGGGCTTACACCATTGATTTTAGACAATTATTTTTCTATTTTAAGTATTTAAAGTGATAAATTTGCCTATAAGCATTATATAGCTGTATTCCACAAATTTTGATGTATTTTTCCTTTACCCTTTAGTTCAAAATACTTTGTTGCTCGATTTCCAATTATTTATGGCTTTTCTAAATATCTTATTGTTATCAACAAATCTATTTTGTCAGATATCATATTCTCTGTTATTTCATTTCTTTGAAATTTACTGAGACTTATGTCAGCATAAGGTCTTAGTGACTGTTCCATGTACACTTGAAAAAACAATGTGTATTCTGCAGTTGTTGGGTGTAGTAACCTATAAATGTCTATTAGGTCAAATTAACTGACAGTGTTGCTAAAAGCTCACATTTCCTTAATTAGACTCTTTGTCTATGTGTTTTATCATTTACTGAGAGAAGGTTGTTAAAATTTCCAACCATAGAGCTGGATGGACCTAGAGTATGTCATGCAGAGTGAAGTCAGAAAGAGGAAAACAAATACCGTATGCTAACACATATATATGGAATCTAAAAAAAACAAAAAAATGGTTCTGAAGAACCTGGGGCAGGACAGGAATAAAGACGCAGACATAGAGAATGGACTTGAGGACGTGGGGAGTGGGAAGGGTAAGCTGGGATGAAGTGAGAGAGTGGCATGGACATATATACACTACCAAATGTGAAACAGATAGCTAGTGGGAAGCAGCCGCATAGCACAGGGAGATGAGCTCGGTGCTTTGTGACCACCTAGATGGGTGGGATAGGAAGGGTGGGAGGCAGATGCAAGAGGGAGGAGATATGGGGATACATGTATATGTATAGCTGATTCACTTTGTTATAAAGCAGAAACTAACACACCATTGTAAAGCAATTATACTCCAATAAAGATGTTAAAAAAAATCCAACTATAGTGGTTTTGTCTCTTTTCTTAGTTCTGTTATTTTTGGGTTTTTAAAAATATTTATTTATTTATGGCTGTGTTGGGTCTTAGCTGCAGCATGCAGGATCTTTCCTTGCAGCATGTGGGCTTCTCTCTAGTTGTGGCATGTGGGCTCCTCTCTAGTTGTGGCTCCAGAGTGCATGGGCTCTGTAGTTGTGGCACAGGGGCTCTTTAGTTGTGGTACATGGGCTCAGTAGTTGTGGCACGTGGGCTTATTTGCCCTGCCGCATGTGGGATCTCAGTTCCCAGACCAGGGATCAAACCTGCATCCTCTGCATTGGAAGGCGTTTTCTTAGCGGCTGGACCACCAGGGAAGTCCCAGATATGTTATTTTTGTTTTCATATATTTTGTAGCTCTTTCACTAAGAGTGTACAGATTTGGGTTGTTATGTTTTTCTTGATGAATTGGTCATTTAAGTATCATGAGATGAAACTCTTTTATCTGTAGTAATACTTCCTATCTTGATATTAACATAACCACACCCGCTTTCTTAGTGTTTGCATTTTGTATCTTTCTTTATCCTTTTACTTTCAACTTATGCCTTTATATTTCAAGTATATACCTTGTAAGTAGTGTTTAGTTGGGTCTTGCTTTTTAACTCAGTCTTTGCCTTTCATTAAACTATTTAGTCCACTTAAAGTTAATTACTGCTACAGTTATGTTTAAGTGTTAACATATTGCTATTTGTTTTCTGTTTGTCCTCATGTTTTTTATTCCTGCCTTTTTAGAGGGGTTAATCAAGTATTTTTTAATACTTCAGTCTGTCTCCTTTATTGTTTTTTTAGCTCATGTGTGTGTGGGTGACAGGCAATTGCCTTAGGGAAGATTCAGGTTACACCTAAAGTAACAATTATTGTGTGCGTACAGTGGGCCGGGCACTGGGCTTAAGGACAACTCTGTGGTCATTAGGGCTAGTTCTTTCAAGTTTCAACGTTGCTCCCTAGGTTACAGTATTCTAATAAACAAAGGTTAACATGTTTCAGTTCAAATCCCAACTGTGCTACTTAGTAATTGTGTCATCTTGGCTAATGTGTATTTTGTGAGCTTCAGTTTATCTATAAAACAAGGAGAATGGATGCTTTCGTGCTACTATTAATGCAGATCACATGGAATAATTTCTATAGCTGTATTATGAAAATTGCAACTTTAAACATGTAAGATATTATTATTCCAGGATTTAATAAAAATACTCATATTTGTTCTTCTACCTTTTATAACAATTTCAATCCTATCTTCTCTAAACCATCAGCTTTTTAGACTGAAAAACCCTTCTTTCTTTGGTACATTTGTTGTTGTCTTGGTATATTCAGCAGCTCTTTCCCTAAACCATGTCTAACTATGATTAGAATGTACCCCTTCTACAACCACTGCATCAAGGCATACTCCTAGTCATACTTCAAGACGCAATTAAAACAGCATGTCTTCCATGACAATTTTCCACTCTTATTCACTCCCCAGTAGTTGGGCTGGTATTTATTTACCAAACTCTAACTCCTGTATCCCCTTTGCTGATGTGGAAGCAGTTCAGAAGCCACCATCCTTTAACGTCATTAAACACCTTACCTTAAATATCCCTGGGAGAATCTGGGAAGACTTTACAGAGTGATAGGTTTTAAAGCATCAAAGTTTTCCTGGAGTTAAGTGGGAAAGGGGCTCAGAAAAAGGAAACGGTATGGAGCTTTCCAAGTTTTGGCATGGTGTGCAGGTGCTTTCTTCTCCCGCTTCATCTCTTTCCACTCACTTGTCACTTACACTTCAGTCATATGGAACTAATTGTAGTTCACTAGGTTGCTCTTTCCTCTGAGCCTTAGTTCATGCTATTCCCTGTATTTGGTATGCCTTGTTCCCGATTTCCTTTAACCTGGCTAATTCCTGTTTGTCCTTTAGGTCTCAGCTTAAACGTCACATCCTCTGGGGTGTCTTCCCTGACCCCCTGCCCTGACTCCCCAGGTCTGAATTAGGTGCCCTTTCTGTATGTTCTCACTACACCCTGAACATTACTTCTTTGTAGCACTTGTAAAACTACTGAAATTTCTTTGTAGTCTTCTATACTTTTCACTAGACTTAGAGCTCCATAAGGGCAGTACTGTATCTTCTGCTATTCCCAGGGCCCTAGTGAGGCTTGGCCTAGAGTAAACCTCAGTAAACATTTGTTCGGTGAATGAATGACTCTAACAGGAATGCTGACCGCAAAGAAAGATGAAAAGAGCAGGTAGCTGGTATACTTTCTCTTTCCATGTCCAGCATTCTCCTGGTGTGCAGCCTGCAGATGTGGAGGAAGTTGTCGAGAAGGGTGTGCAGATCCTTGTCATTGGCCGAGGGATGAGTGAGGCCTTGAAGGTAGGTATTGGTGAGCACAGCATTCCTGAGGACTTCTGGTAATCTCCTGGATCTTTACCTTAGAGATATGTCCTTCTTGGAAGTTCATCTCTATGTATCATGCACCCTCATTTTGCTGAGCCAGGGGATGGCCCAGGATAAAATAGTGGCTGCGTACTATTCTTCCTCATCAGGGTTGGACTCTCCGGTCTCTAATCATGGGCCTGTGCTGTTTCAACTATTTTTCAGAAATTCCTCAATCCTGGAATTTCTTTTAAGCTCTACAGCTATCAATATTTGGCTCTTTAGATTTTTACAGTACTTTCCATTTTTACAGTACTTTTAATTTTTCTTTTCTTGGGTACATTCAAGTTAAGCCTTTTTCCCCTTTCAGAAAAAGAAAGTTTATTTTTATTGTACTTACAGAAATAGTACATGCTTGTTGTAAAAGAGTCAATGCGGAACTGTAGAATTAAAAAGGTGAAAGATTTCCCCTTCCCAATCGTAACTGCTCCAACGCTCTCTCTATGCATCTACAAATGTATACACACTTACACATACTGATATACATGTTTTTACATAAATAGGATCGCTCTATACATATTGTTCTGTAACTTTTTATTCACTTACATTATTGCATTGTGGACAGCCTTTCACATAAGTTTATAGAGATCTACCTCATTCTGTCCTTTATATAGATGTCGTAAAATCCAGTTCCCTACCAATGGAGGTGCCCTTTAGTTATATTTTTTAGTTTAACCTAGTTTTTTCCTCCATTAAAATGATCCCTATCTGTAAGACTACTGTTATTATAAAATTGTTCAGACATATAAAAAAGTAATGTAGGACATTTTAAAAAACATTTCACTCAGAGCTCCTTCTGACAAGGCAGAGTCTAATTAAAATCTATTTAAAATAATATTGAAGGCAAGCCAGAGTTGAGAAAATATCCAATAGCTGCCACTCTTGAGAATCTTTTATATAAATTCATTTACAAATATTTATTCAGCACCTTCTATGGGGCAGACACTATTCTAGGTACCAGGGACAACAAGCTAAACAAGGCAAACAAGGTTCATGGCCCTCATGGATAATAAAAATGTAGACAATTTCAGATCATAGTAAGTGCTGTGAAGAAAATGGTGACTTATGAGGGGCTGCTCTAAATGGGGTGATCAAGAAAGGCCTTTCTGAGAAGACGTTTGAGCTGCAGTGTACATACATTCATAAAATTTCATCCTCACACCAACCCTTTGATTTTAAGTATTATTGTCCCCGTTTTATAGGGGAGGAAATTGCAGTTGAAAGACTTTCAAAGGTCTCTTGGTTAGTACATAGCAAAGTTAGAATTTAGACTCAGGTTGGACTGACTCAAACATTTAACGTTTTACATACCTTAGCTGAATTCATTCTCATACCAACCCTGTAAGCAGGTATTGTTATCCCTATTTACATACATGGAAACAAAGGCTCAGAGAACTTAATTCACTTACCCAAAGTCACAATGCTAGTAAGGACTTAAATTCAAGACTGACTCCAAAATCCATGCTCTTTCCAGTTTCCATATCACCTGAGCAGTCTGCACATGTTTCATGGTACTTCTGTTAACTTCTTAGAAGGCTTTTTGACTCCTTGGGACTCACTGCCAAATTCTGGGCTGGTGACACGCTGGGTGATTGAGGAGTGATGGTTGTCACTGTCCAGTTCTGTAGAATATACTTGCCTCATAGCAGGAAAAGAAACCCTGGGGGCCTTTCCCCCTGATTTACTCATCTTTTTCCTTCTTCCCAGGTACCCCCATCAACTGTGGAATACCTCAAGAAAAAAGGCATTGATGTGCGGGTCCTCCAGACAGAGAAGGCAGTGAAGGAGTATAATGCCTTGGTTACCCAAGGCATCAGGGTGGGAGGGGTCTTCCATTCTACCTGCTGATGGAGCCTTAAGAGAATAAATCACTAAGCAATGATGCCTGTGACTGTCACTCTTACCTCTGTCCACTCCAGCCCCCCCCCCCCACAAGCATTTTTGAACAGCTGCTCGTGCCAGGTCCTGTGCTAGGCTTTGGGGTGCATGGATGACTTAGGGAAGGTCTTTGTCCTGGCGGGTGGGGGCTGAAAATCAGGGGAGGAGACAGAAGTTTACCAAAGTTTAATATTGTGGCAAATGTTAGGCCAGAAGTAAGCGAAAATAAAGGCAAAAATAAAGAAAGCCTTCTGACTTGAAGTTTGGAAGCCAAAGAAAAGTTTCAGTGCATTAAAATCACATTGCGGGCTTCCCTGGTGGCGCAGTGGTTGAGAGTCCGCCTGCCGATGCAGGGGACGCGGGTTCGTGCCCCGGTCCGGGAAGATCCCACGTGCCGCGGAGCGGCTGGGCCCATGAGCCATGGCCGCTGAGCCTGCGCGTCCGGAGCCTGTGCTCCGCGACGGGAGAGGCCACAACAGTGAGAGGCCCGCGTACCGCAAAAAAAAAAAAAAAAAAAAAATCACATTGCAATTGATGCTTTGGAATGTTTAGTCATCAATTCAACCAATTTTTATTAAGTACTTTATATGCCAGGCACTGCTATAGGCTCCAGAGAAACAGCAATAAAAGTCTTGTGCTCATGAAGCTTATATTCTAGTGGGCAAAATAAACAAGTAAACAAATACATAATGTAAGTAGAATGTTATGAAGAAAAATAAAGCAAGATAAGAAAAAGAGTGATAGGGGCTATTTCAGATATGTGGTCAGGGAAAGTGTCTTTGTGCAATGACATATGAGCAGAGCCCTGAATGAACTGAGGCCACACGTCAATAACAGTAAAAGGAGCTATGCCTTGATACTAGGGTTCTAGGCAGGCTGTTCTACTAACTAAACCTGAGCCTTGCCAGACAGTTCTCTCTGCCTCAGATTCCCTCACTATAAAATGATGGGGCTGGACTAAATGCCTTTTAATGGTCCCTACTGGCATGGATAGCCTTTGCTCTATTAAATACCAGGTGGCCTTTGTGAAGCCTTAGAATAGACTGGCAGAATTATAATAGTAATCAGCATTACCTTATTTTTCATTTTTCCCCCTCTTTCAAGAGTTATGAGTATCAGCTTTGGTGTCAGATAGCCTTGACTTTGAACTGTGGCTTTCACGGCCACTCACTGGTTGGGCATTTATTTAATCTCTCAGAGTTTCACTGTTCTCATTTGTCAGATAGGGATCATATTAGTACCTGGAGTTATCATAGGTGTTAAGTTGGGTAATTCATAGAAAGTCTTGGCACATTGGCATGTGGTAAGGACTCAGTAAACTGAAACCATTGTCAGTATCTTTCTCCTAATGGGGCTGCTGTGTAAAGCTAACTGGTTTCATTTTATGGTTTTTAATATATCAGTTTATAATTTCACAGATTCATAGAATGTTGGAGCCCAAAGGAATTATCTACTCTATTCTCTCATTTATTCAGTACTTCTCTTTTATATTCATTTACTGAGAGTCTCTTACTAATATTCTTATGACCAATTATTGCTGGATCCTAGGGGTACAGGAAAGATATAGTTCTTGCCCTCAGGAGTTATGTGAGAGAGAAACAAATAAACAAGACAGTAATGATAGGGTGTGCTAACATTATACTAGTTACAAGGTCCAGTGGTGGCACAAAGGGTGGACTAACTTATCCTACCAGAATGGGAGGAAAATTAGGGAAGACGTCACTAAGGACCTAACACAAGTCTTAAAGAACAAGAAGAGGTTCATTTATTCACCAAACATTTGGGAACTCTTTATTTATTAGGTATGGTGTCTATCGTGGTCATAACTAAATAAAATTGCTCCACCCCAGCCCCTGTTGAAGCCACAGCCCAGAAAGCTGATTTTTGCTCCACATGATCCTGTTGCCTGACTGGCCCCACTGGGCATCTGACCTCAGGACAGCCAATCCGTAGACTGAACAGCAACTTAAGATGTGGCCTGGCAAGAAAAGATGAGCTAAGCCCATTGGAATGGAAAGTGATCTAATTTCTAAGCTTACCCAGCAAGAAAGTGGCAAAGGCAGGATTAGAACCCAATGCTGTGTCCTGATCTCTTTCTACCACCTTAGGAGGCCCGTGGGAGAGAGATCCTCACAGACCTGAGACTCAGCCTAGAGGTCTGAGAAGGTCTTGCTCAGTGCCCTTTCTACAACCAGCCATTTGTCAGATGACAGGATGTTTCTAGATCTCAGTTCCCTCAGCTCATAAAGCCAGACACTTATATAGCTAGGAAGGATGTTTGATAAAATTTAGACTTTCTCTGGTTGATGCAATAAAAAAATTTTTTTTGTCAAATGTAAGATGAGACAGCTCCAGTGGGTGCTGAATTAGGTGTGGGTGTAATCAATGTTCCTAAGTGAGTTGTCTCTACATTAAACAGAACTTAGTACAAACTTCTTTGAGACAGAAGTACCTGACAGTGAGGTTATTAAACTTTGTATAGAACCTGCTGACAGCCCCTACTTCTGAATCTGTTCTGCATGGTCAGTGCTGGAAATTTGCAGAGCCTGGAGAGAAGCTCTTTTTCCATGACACTATACTTAGTCCCATGTCTTAATCATTAAACCCTTCGATTCAATTTGTAAGTTGCTTGCACAGCCCTCACTCTGCCCACACTTAAATTTCTTCTAGCTTGAGCGGTTCCTAAGACGAACAGTCTGCCAAGTGCTAGGTGTGTACCTTCTCCATAATTCTGTTTGCTGAGGTCAATCATGTCAAAGCCAAATATAAAGTCCTTTCAGAAACCTGACTCTCAGGGCTGGGTTTTGCAGGCATGTCATGGTACAGCTAACCTTGCTCTGGATTCACGGGCTCATTCCTTCTTTCCTTGCCTGGTATGTGCCGGGAGCTATGCTGGGGATACAACACAGACATTCTTACGGTCTAGCTATTCACAGACTGGTTGGAAGAAACAGACATGTAAATATGCAGTAACGATGCAGAAGTTTCAATCTGGCACAAATCTACCTGGAGACAGGTTTTGTTTGTCTCAGAGTAATTTTAACATTTACTTTATTTAGTTACCAAAATTTTTAACATGGTTATTTTTCACATGAAAATGCAGGTTTCTGACTTCTCTGGAAGAATCAGAAAATCTGACATCACCAGGCCCATACCTATGAACAACTGAGTGGAGCTGAATAACAACTGCCTTCTTCTGACAGAGAATGTGCTGATTCCTCAAGTCTCTGTTATCTTCTTCCAGGTCACTCGACAACCCCCCCCCTTTTTTAATTTGTACAAGGATTATTATTTTCCATAATTTTGAAAAATACATTCATGAAAATTACCTAGGATGCATTTATTAGATTGACAAAGCCACCTGACCCCTTTTTTTTCCCCTGCCTACCTGCTTCAGGGGTTGGCATTTGTGAACCTGCAATAAATACCACGCTTGAAGAATGTATAGGAGGCTGTGCAACGCACCAAGCCCACAGGAGACACAGATAGGTTGCAGAATGAGGCTCAGTCCTGAAGAATGAAAAGAAAAGAACCATAGGAGACAATCTGAAGAGCACATTCCAGGGCTCAGCAAGTGCAAAGGTGTGAAGCAAGAGAGAGCATGGTAAGTATTGGGAATAACTACAGATAATCCTCTACAGCTGGAGAAGTAGAGAATGTTTGGGACACGGAGTATAAGGCTGGAGAGGACACAAAGGGGCATAAAGAGCCTTCAAGGATAGGAGTTTAGACTTTATCCTGGGGCCAGAAGTGACCCACTTAAAGGGGTTTAAAGCAGGGGAATGGTGTGATCAGATCCGGGTTTTAGAAAGATTACTCTGGCAGCTGTGTGAAGAGTAGACCGAAGGGGGCAAGATTTGAAGCAGGCAGCTCATTAGGAAGCTAATCCCGTACCTTAGGAGTGATGATGAAGGCTGCATCAGGACAGAAACACCGAGTCAAGAAGAGAATTGAAACATTTAAGGAAGCAGAATCTAAAGGACTTGATGGCTGGTTTTATATGAGGCGTAAGGATAGAGTCCAATGTGACAGTTTCTGGCTTTGACGAGGTACGTGGTTGGCCACTGAAAAGGCGTAACAACAGATCCCTGTCATGAAAACCATATTAGACTGAGAGGCCTGGGTTCCAGACTTGCTTCTACTAACCCAGTCTCTCTGGGCTTGGACATTCACTTATAAATGAGGGTGCCACACCGGAGCCATCTTTATGCTCCCTTCCAGGTCTTTGTCAGAAAAATCAAGATTCTCATAATTCACAGAGAACTCAGAGTAAAAGGAATTTAAAAGGTTAAGCCCAACTGCTCATACGATACTTGAATTCCTTTACAACAAACTTGTCAGGAGCTTGTTCAACCTCTGCTTGAACACATCCAGCATGGAAAACTCCTTATCTCCTAATGCAGCCCATTCAATTCTTAAAAACTCATCCTGATACTAAGGTAAATTTTGCCCCTTCGTGTTTTTCTCCACCTTTGGTGGGAAAAGTACTATTTTGGGTTTTAAGACCTAGGGATGAAATCCTGCCCTTGCCCCTTAGGAGAAAGACGTTACCTCTAAGTCTCTGTTTCCCCACCTGTAAAATGGGGAATGACCCAGAAGGATTTTTATAAAAGGAGTAGTGTCATCTGAAAAGGATTCAGCATATTCTTCCCTTGGAAGGCTTTCTATAGCTATGGCATCAAAGGCTCAGTTAGCAGCGATGAGTCTTGATGTTTTCATCTGTGCTTCAACTCAGTAATCATCACTAGGTGCTTTGTGTCAGGGCCATGGTATGGTTCAGCCTGGCTTTAAGCTTCATTTTATCTCCAAGGCAGGCAATTTTCTTCAGGGCATCTGTTGACACATGAGAACCCACTGATGGCACATCACTGAGATGTACTAAACAGGCAAGCACAGGAGAAAAGTAAATCCCATGGAGGTGATCTTCTTCCCTTAGTCCCTCTATAGCAGTTATAACCTCCCAGAGCCAGACTGCCTGGGTTCAAATCCCAGCTCTGTCATTTACTAGTTGTGTGTCCTAGGCCAACTAGGCAGCTCCAACACTGTAGTCATCAGAGATGTAGTTCACAATTATTTCTTATAGTGGATCCCTCTTTCTCATAATCCTGGTTTAAGTTCTCTGAACTTCAACTGCCTTGTTTATAGAATAAATGTAACAGTACCTACTTCATAGGGTAGTTTTGAGGATTAAATGAGTTAATTCATGTAAATGGCTTACAACACTGCTGGGCACACATTAGGTATATTAAACCAAAAGTCAAACATGCTTGAATTCAAATTCCAGCTCTGCCTCTGAGTAATTGTATGCTCTTATTATTTTTATTAGCTTTCCAAGTACCAAATATGATCAAGACTGGCCACAGAAGATTTGCCAAGCATTATTTAATTAAACCCATTCAACAACACTTAAGGTATAATTACCTCTGTTTTACAGATGAAAAAACTGAGGCACAGAGAGAAAATTTGAAGGTTCTTTTCCATATGGTATAGCTCAGGCCTTGGAATCATCTTGGATTTGAACGAGTAAAGGTGTTATTACAGTTTTCCTACCAGTGACTTAACCTCTTAGTCTCACTTGGCTGTTGCAAGGATAAAATGACAGGTAAAGAACATAGCACAGGCCCTCACGTGGTTCACATCTCTGGAGCCTTTACTGTTCTTAGACCCCTGCTGCACCTTCAGCTCACACGCAGCTCCAACGCTGGAGTCATCAGAGAAGTAGTGGGAAATGACTTTGTTTCTTACACTACGTCCCTCTTTCCCATAATCCTGGTTTCTTTTGTAAAATATGGCCCTTCTCTCATATTTTTGTTCTAAGGATAACGGCAGGCAAGATCAAGAATTTCCCTGAGGGATGAAAGTGATTCATTCTTCAGCTGTTCATTCAGTCCTTGGCCAGCTATTGCCTGAGTTAAGGAAGGAGACTCTCAGCAAGATAACGAAAGTCTAGGGCCCTTCAGGAACTGTCGGTGGTGAAAAAGTACAGCTGTGAAAGCTGCTTTGGAGTTGGCCCTGGCAAACAGACTATTGCTTTAAGAAATAAGATTATGGCTCCAATAACTGGTTCTTTGGAAGGGGCTAGAAAATTGGATCTTTTTGTTTCACACCCAAAGAATGTAGGCCTGCGGTATAAATGTTGAACCTATAGCCACACAGATTTCTTTAAGGACCAGGAACTAGAACAGCTTGGTGTCTCAACTTTACTGGGGGCAAGGCTAGGGAGGTAGGGGGTGGGGGATGGGATAGACTTGAAGGTTTTTGTTTTCTTAATGCAAAATAATTTATCCAATGTTTGATACCAGATAAGACTATAAGGGTCACATGTTCTTCCTTATGCCTATATACCATGTCCAGGTGAAATGCTCCAGGCTTCTGGCTCACTCTGACCCCAAGAAGGGCCTTCTAGGCCACGGCTGTAAAGACTACTTGTGACTCAGCGCCTTGCGGGTTTGGGCATTATGTAAACTTTTACAGACTTGCTGAAGGGGATGGTGCCCTCGATGCTGGTTTCCACCTGGGATGACATCTCACCGCCCTCAATCCAGGGGGATTTTGGAATGCGTGAACTGGAGTTGTAGGCCAGCAGCAGTCTCACTTCCACCTGGCACGGTTCTAGGAAGAAAAAGACAAAAATCCTCTGATGGGGCAACGCCTAGGAATTGGGATGAAATATCAAGTAAAAGCAACATCAAAGATAGAAGCAGTAGGGTTTCAAGAACATTTCTTCATCTGTCTGCATCCCTCCTTTCCCACATCAGCATACAAAAACACTTTTCCAGCCTGAATGTTGTGAGGCTGTTCCTAAGCCTGCAGATGTACTGCTGCTTCTCTGCCACGGCTACCTCCTCCTCCCGTCTCTTGGGCTCCCAGCAGCTCAGAGCCATGCTGCTGAGATGTTCGGAGAGCAAGCTAAAAAGGCCTCTTCCACAGAGGCCTTCCAGCCTCAAGACAGAGGGTCACAAAGTACATGCATGTGGCCAATTCTTGTACCCAGATAATCATGCCTTTCTGCACAGCTGATCTCAGGCCTGAGGGCTACATGCACAGTGGACTCTACTGCATTAGCGGAGAGGAAGCCTTCCATTAAGGAAATAGTTCGGACAGAAAACTCTCACTACTGAACAGGAATATATTTCAGGGACCTAAAATCACGTCACTGAACCTTCCGTTCTTTCACAACATGACATTACAATACTGATCTGGTGTCTTCATGTGGCAGGCCCCAGCAAAAATAAATAAGACCTCCCTCAAATTGCTGTTTGGCTGAGGAGGCAGAGACAGTTGCAATGGAGCACAGTGCACACTCGAGTCCGTAAGAAGTACTGAGGAGGGAGCTCAGGAATGCTTTGGAATGGAACACCTGCTCTGTGCCAAGCACATAACTCCAAGAGTTCTTACCCTGCCACACCATGAAAGAAAAACTGTCACAATCCCAAAAAAGTCCCAAGACTCTGAGAGGTTCTAAGTGACTACCCAAATCCACACCAGTGACAGAATTTGAGCTTAGTTCATAAATTGAAGCAACTAATCTTTCTATTCACCATGTGACTTCCATAAAGAAGGGGGAGAGGATTTCAGAAAAACCTAAGGGCAAGTGCAGAGGCCAAGAACACCGCTAGCTTGGGTGTCCTCCTTGATTTTGTGTGACCGGGTAATCTCGTGAAAGGTGTAAGTATTAAAGATGAGCCCAAGGCTAAGAGGTTTACAGGGCAGGAATGAGGGCTGGATGGATCTAAATGAACAAGGGCAGAGGTCCCAGGACTTCTCAATGCCTTCCCAGATGTGTTCCTGGTTACTTCCAGACTTCTCCCTAGGGATCAGAATACAGACTAGATTGCTGTCCTCCAGGAAGGAAAAGGCTGGCAGGCAACCAGAGCAACCTAGCCAACCCCAGAGAGCAACCAACCTCAGCATCACCTTTTCACATGCGGCCTTTTACCAGCCTGGAGTGTATCTGTAATGAAACTAGCACTGCTTTCTGGTACTAGGCTCCAGTATCAGCTCTCCCACTATGCTCTCCTTTCTTGTCCTAGATGGCTATTGCCAACCCCTAAACCACAATCTAGCCCTGGCTCTCATAGCACTTTCAGGAGCCAAATACTGGTAAGGTCAGAGGACTAAACCCAGGTCAGAGGACTAAACTCCATCTGGTCATTATGCCTTTTCTCACCAGCACGTGGGAAGAGTGGCAATTCAAGCCACTGCCAGCAGCGGAAGGGAGCAGGGAGAAGAAACAAGAGGGAAAAGACAGTGGGAAAAAGAGACAAAAGATCATCTGGGACAAATCATGCAACCTATTTATCATGCTTGGAAGAATATGTCTTTATGAGGTATATATTATTACTCCAATCTTAAAGGAAAATGAGATAGAGAGGTTAAATAACTTTCTCAGGATCACACAGCAAGTAAGGCAGAATTTGGAAACTCGTCTATGTGACTAAAACCTTGCGACCTGGCAGCATTCTGTCTCCCAAGGGAGAGGCCCTTGGTAGGGAGCTGAGGGATTAGATGGAGGACCCCTTACCAATACCAGGCACCATCTCCTGGATTAGGAGGAAGAGGTGCTGGCACCTTCAGAATGAGAACACATTTTCACTTTAGTGTCCCAGGTCAGATGGGAGGATGGTACAGTGAAAAAAACAAGGGATTTAGGAGTTAGGAAATCTGTGTGCCAGCCCCAGTACCATTACTATTCAGTTACATGGGCCTTCACTTATGCATCTACAAAATTAAGAGCAGAATACTAATTCCCAACACAAAGTTGTCTAAGAATTAAATGAATTTTAATTGCAAATTTAAAATCCTATATTCAGTTTTCATTATTTGTTGAGCACCTACTCCATCTCAGGCACTAGGGACACAGAGGTTAAAGATGACGAGCAAGTTCCCTGTTCTCAAGGAGCCTACATTCTAATTGGAGAGAAAGTCAATAAACAAATGAGAAAACATCTGACACTAATAAGTGCTGAGCAGAGAATTAAAATAGATATTTGTAATTGTGACTAGGTAGCAACCTCTCAGAGGAGGTGATCCTGGATGAATTACAATTCTTCAGGTTCAGGACAGCCCGAATTGTAGGCCTGGTTCAGGCAATGACATGCTGTGTGACCAGGGGCAAGTCAATATGCCCCTCAAAACCTTTCAAGCTCTTCTGAGCTCTAACATGTTGTTTTGCTTCCCTCAGTCTTAACCCTGTAAAACAACCCCGTCCCACAGCATTTCCCTCCCTTCACCACAAGAGATTAAAATAAGGAACTCTACGTTTCTGTGGACTTGCACTGTGGCAAACAGTGCAGAACATTCCAGGCAGCAAGGATATGGATTGAGGGACACTCAGGGAGGCAGATTCTCTGTACAAGCATTGCTGGATCTGCTCCCTCAATTTTGCCAGGCCCGCTGGACCCCCGAAGGGGCTGCCCTGACACTCAACAGCACCACTTCCTCTTTGTGAAAACTTTATAAAGTCATCTATACCTGCCTAACACCCTTGACAGAGGAAAACCATTAATAATGGCAATAAACAGTTACTCATGTATTCAAAAATACAGTGAAATAAAATTCCAGAAGGCGTCCACCTATTTCTAAAATAAACCAGATTTGGTGGTATTGAACACCTTCTCCAGTAACAACCATGCTTCTGAATCACCTTCAATGACTTAGGCAACACCACCGAGGCCAATTCTCTCCCACATTTTAGGTTCTGCAGACTGAGTCTTTTTCAGTTTCCAAAGCAGCCTTACAGGCTTTGGAAGTGTAATGCCATTGCACTTGTATTCTCTCGTTTTATTCTTTACAAATGAAAGAAAAATACTTATGTAACCTCCATGTCTTTTCTCAAATTATCAAGGTTCTTCTCAGTTGCTGTATGGGAGGGTAAAATAGGAATAGATCACCTTACTTTGCATTATCGCACAAACCAGCCCATGTGGGAAGGGAAGGCAAGAACAGTTGTCATTTTACTTGTTCTGGGGGAATGAACCGTATTGTTCATATACAAAAAAGAGTGATTTTAAATTTCTGGTAAGAAATATAAAACTTTAATTTCCAGACAGAATAGTCCTCAGAATTAAGTAGTAAAGAATTGTTATCTTAATTTGAAAGGTGAGGAAACAGATTCAGAAGGGAGAGTAGCTTGTCCAAGTGTACACAGCAAGTCAGTGGCAGTGTTAGGATAAGAAAATAGTCTCCTGGTGTCCAGCCCACAGTTCTTTCAATGAGACTCCATTCTACTGCTTTCAGGCTCCTTAAGAATCAAGTTCAACCCTCAGCAGGCCTGGTTCAATCACGTATTTTTCAAACTACAAAAAAAAAAAAGCCTTGGCCCACTGACTCTTTACCTGTCCAGGCAGTGTGGGAGAGGTACACCTGAGTGATAAGCCGGTGCCGCCCTGGGCCGGGATTCCGAAAGTCTGCCGGCTTAGGGTGGATCATCTGAGCTTGGCCATCTGGATATGAGACCTAAGAGGTGACAGCAATGAGAAAAAGAGGCAGAAGAGCCATGAGCTTTTAACAGAATTGCTGGTGACATCTGCTGTGAACCCCAAAACAGGAGGAAAAGAAGACACTACCCTTCATACAAAACTGCTCCTGGAGGGGAGGACAACACTGTCGAAATCTCTCTACCCCCTCCCCAGTACAAAGCAGTATGTGATAAATGTTTCCTGAATTCATGGTGAATGAGGGACAGGAATAAAGTGCCTCTATTAAGTACATGGATAGGTTAAAATATTAATCCTGATGTGAAAAGCCTTCTCAGACACCCCCATCAGGATGACTCTCCTTCCTCTGGCTCCAAATCATATCATGGCCCAGGATCCATCACCAACTACCAAGGATTAAGAATAATTCTGTAACTCTCCACTAGATCATAAGCAGCTAGGAAGCTGTTTATCTGTCTCTTTCTACAGAGACAGTGCTCAGTGCTCAAATCCCTGGCCAGTTCTTCAAATCTTACAACCTGCCAAAGAGCTCTCCTCAACACCCAAGGGGACCTCACAGCTATCTGTGTAGAGGGCCTATTATTATATACTGCACAGTGTACAAATGAGCTAAATGAACAAATGAAGCATATCCTACAAACACATAGGTCCTGGGCTATGGGAATACACTGATAGGGGTAAAGTAGGGACCACACAGGTCTTTCAAGTTTGAAACTCTGGGGAGGCATGTCTCAGCCCACCTGCCCCATAATCTCATCTGTCCGGAAGTGTTGGGGCATGGTAGCTGAACTGGACAATGCTTTCCTACTGTCAGAGCTGTCCCATGACTAAGCAGCGAGTTCCCCATCTCCCAGCCTGCAGAGGTATCTAAACAGTCTGACCATGCATGTAGTAGAGCTACCCTGAAGGTAATCTTTCAGTAGAGTGTAGCAGGTGATCCTTAAATAATCTATACCTGCAATCTCATTTATGCTCAATTGGTCAGTGAACTTTTTCCAGGGACAATGTGAAACAGGGGTTCTCAACCCGGGCTGCACGTTAGAATCACCTATGAGCTCTTAAATAAAAAATACTGGTAGTCATGGGCCCTACTCTCAGGATTCTGATTTAACTGGTGTAGGCTGAGGCCCCGTGCATCAGTACTTTTTAACACTTTCTGTATAATTCTAAAGTGCAGCTAGGGTGGAGAACCACTAACTTTGGGGCTGAGTAATAAAACATTGCCCACCACATCAGTAAACAAAGGATTTTGGGCCATCAGCAACCGCAGCCGCCCTCCAGCAGTGAGCCCTGAGGGAACTGAGGAAGGAAACAAGGAATGACCGCAGTCATCAGACTGCAGCCACCCTGAATTGTGCAGCTTGAGGAAACTCGGAAAGAGGAAACACAGGATACTGGCCCCAGAGAGCTGAGGTGCATATCAAAGGAATGATTTCAATGAGTCCAGACTCTTGCATCTTCCCTTATGTAGAAAAGTGCCAAATTCCTTAACTTGAGATATCTAGTTTTCTTTTATTAACAGTAGTCTTTTGTTCCGGCTACCTGGTGGTGTTGCAAAAACTCCTATATATCCTGGTTTCCCCCTTCCTCTTTGGAACAGTTTTCTCAGCATTTATCTGAGATGCTGTCTCCCAGGCTTGCAACAATCTATACCTGCAATCTAAGAACATCTGCCAAAAAAAACGTAACTCTCAAATTCTACGTTGTGCATTTTTTTTCGGTAGACAGGGGAAAACAAACCAACAAACAAAAAACTGCCGTCCAATAAAACTGCAGCTCAGAGTTAGTTCTCTGTAGGTCTCATGATTTCTAATAATTCCTGCTGGGAAGCCAGAAGATTTTTTTCCTCTACTGTCACCATAGGTAAATATTAACCGTCTTCAGGGCCTGATTCATCCTGACTCTCTTCCAGGAAGCCGACCCTGCCTGCCCCAGGCTATTTTCCTGTACTTACTGCAGGTGCTTGCATCCCTAACTTTTATTCATAGTCCTTCTGCTTGGAATACCTCTATCCTTTGCTCTTAATCATCCTTTATCTCATCCATGTAACAGTATCTCCACAAAGTCTTTCTCTTCCTTAGTCACACTCTACAAATTAAGGGCTTCTCCATAGTATTCTTTATTTTATATATATATATATATATATATACACACACACACACACACACACACACATATATGTATATATACACACATATGTATATGTGCGTGTGTATATATATATATATATATTTTTTTTTTTTTTAAGTATATTGCAGAATGTTTTTATAGTAGCCAAAACTGGAAATAACCCTGTAGGGGAGAAAAATTAATTTCCCCTCTACCCTTCTTGGTTCTTGGCTGAGACCCTGCTATAATAAAAGGCAGATTAACAGGAGAAAAACAAATAGAAGTTAATAACAAATATGTCTCCTCTATATAAGGAAGAGACCTAGGAAAACTGAGTAACTCCCTGAAACTAACCAAGCCATCACCTTAAATACCATATTCAGCTAAAAACAAAAGAAAGATGTTGAAGAGGAAGGGAGCCTGTTATGGGAGGTTATCAGGTAAAACACAATAATCAAGGGTACGAGTGTTATGCAAATTTAAGTTGGCATAGTCTTCACTGATGAATTTCTAGAGATTTAGTCTTGCTTCCCTTTCTGGTACCGAGAGGAAGATACCTTACAAATGGAGATTTCCCTTATAAATGTAAATTTCCCTCACAAAAGGGCAATTCTACTCTGTTTCCAGTCTACAGCCTCTCAAAAATAATCATTCCAAAATAATCCTTAGGCCAAAAAGGCTTATTTTGGGGTGGTGTATTATGTTCCCCTTCATTCCTGCCTTTGAAACTTCTAAGAAGCTTCACAATCCAGAAGCTAAGTCGGTAGATCGGTCCATTATCTCACTGAACCAGTCTCTTAGTCTTTCTTTTTTTTTTTTTTTTTTAATCTTTATTTTCTTTATTTATTTCGTTGGTTGGTTGGTTGGTTGTGCTGGGTCTTAGTTGCGGCTCGCGGGCTCCTTAGTTGCCGTACGTGGGCTCCTTATGTAACAGAGAAGAGCCAAATCTGGCTACATGTTGGACCTGTTTCTTTTACTTTAACCTTTGCTTTCCTGCTGTTGTTCACTAAAAGGATACTGTCTATACATAACGCCCTGCCTCGGGGAACCCTGTCCCTCTGCTTGAATGTTAAACCAAAGTGCCTTTGTTGGGGGAAGCATCCTGACCCTGTCCACCTGTGGGTGGCTGCAAGAAAGAAGAAATTAACACATCCCCTCCCTGAGGCTAGCCATTCCAGGGGACATTTGCAAAACTTATGGCCTTTTTACTTTACTTCCTCACCTCCTCCCCCTCTCTGTTCTATAAAAGAAACTGGCATCCAAACCCAGGTAAGATGGTTTTTCAGAGACACTAGTGTGCCATATTCTTGGTCTGCCGGCTTTCCGAATAAAGTCGTATTCCTTGTCTCAACACCTCATCTCCCGATTCACTGGCCTGTAGTGCAGTGAGCAGAGCGAGCTTGAACTCAGTAACACTTAGTTGCGGCAGGCGGGCTCCTTGGTTGCGGCAAGCGGCTCCCTAGTTGAGGCACGTGAACTCTTAGTTGCGGCATGCATGTGGGATCTAGTTCCCTGACCAGGGATCAAACGCGGGCCCCCTGCATTGGGAGCGCGGAGTCTTATCCACTGCACCACCAGGGAAGTCCCAGTCTCTTAGTCTTGAGAATAGGTCAGGTTATTTAAAAAGTTAGGTCTCATTTCAGGAGGCAGTGTTGCAAGTGGCTCCCAAAGTTAGATCTATGTTGTGTGAGCAATCAGGATTTAATAAGAGGCCATAACATTCTTAATTCATCCTGTGCCTGTTGGAACTGATGACTGAACTTCTGTTTGACAACTGCCTGTCCATTTGTCTGTCTCTCACTGAAACTAAGCATCCTCAGGGCACGAATTCTGACATGCTTGCCTAGCACTTAGCATGTGCAATAGAGTAAGCATGGATGGATGGAAGGGAGGGAGGGAGGGAGGGAGGGAGGGAGGGAGGGGGTGTAAATGGGTAGAACTCTTAGTGGGGCTTAACTACTGACTGTTAAATTGCTTTGTGTCTATACTGCATCTCTCCTGTCTCTCTAGTACATCTATCTAACTTGGAAAGAATACTCCCTAGTGACTACTTTTTCCCACCCATAAACTGTATTCACCAAGCTGACCCACCTACAGATGGAAAAGGACTTATTACAGTTTGCTTATAGCCCTGAAAAGACCAAGTCTTAACTTCACGTTATAAGAATAGAAGCGGCCCTGTCATTTAGTGAACCCTTACTGAGGACCAGGAACTTTATACACATCACTTCATTTCAATGTCAACTATTCCTATTTGTCAGTTGCAGAATCTAAGGTTCAGAGTTTAAAGTTAACTTCCTCCAGACCATACTCAGCAGTAGAGCTGGGATTCACGCCCAGGCTCTTGTCCATAAAAACTTATCTCTTCTTTCTCCCCAGTTTCTGTCCCTCAGGTAGAGATTACAGGGGTGCTAAAGTTAAAAGTTCCAACACAAAGTCAGTTTAGAAGCTCCATGGGAACCAAAACCTGACAGACCTGGACCTTCACAGTGCTCTGAGGATCCTGAACATGTTCCAGGGTTGCATCGACATCCAGGGCCACCACCAACCCAGAGGTAAACCGCAAAGGGTTGTCTGATTCGCCCGCTGGCTCAATAATGGTGGCTGAGGCTTTGTGGATCTGTAAGCAAGAAGAAAATACGATTCTAAAGCCAGGTCATCTCTGGGTAACAAAACATGATCCTTGCCTTTCTGTCTCCTTATCTAATGGGTGGACGCATGTTAGTCAATCAGAGGAAAGGCCCTAACCCAGCTCCTCCACTGGTCAAAGATCACCAAGATGAGCAGTTTTGGATGCTCTCTGGATGGATTTCACCTGAAGGGGTATGACACAGACACTGACCTGCTCTGGAAGGGGGAGGTGTAGGAAGGTACTCTGCCGCAGCATGGTATGTAGAATTTTGACCACTTCTGCAGGTTTGGATGTCATAAGTCGGGGCATGAGGTCAAGAAGTTTGTCCACAAAGCTGTCCTGCAGGTGGGGCAGATCAGCGATGAAACACCTGAAGGAACAAACAGAAGCAACTATGCATTCATTCACCACAGGCTGAGCCCCAAACTTCTGCCAAGCCCTGAGGTAGGAAAAGTGATGAACTGGAGGAGTTCATGGTTACCGAGGAAAGCCATGCACCTATGTAATTATGCTGTAGTGACATGACCATCATAATAGCCTTGCTTATTAAATATCTATATATGCCAGGCATCCTCTTAAGTGTTTTACACTATCTTATTTAATCCTCCCAGTAGTCCTGTGCATTGTTAGAATTATTATTGTCATATTACAGATTCATTAATTAATATAACAAATATGTCTTTAGGTCTTACCAAGTACTATTCTAGACACTGGGGATATTATACTGAGCAAAAGAGAAGAAAAAGCCTGTCTTAATGGAGCATCACTGATAGGAACATTGAGATTCAGAGAGGATAATGTTGTACTGAGGCTTAAAAAAAGTTAAGTAACTTACTCCCAGCTCTGAATGATTCCACAGAACTCTGCTTTGTAGAAGGAGATAGTCAAAAAATATTTCACTGAGGTGATATCAGTATAGGGACTCAGAGGCTGAATTAAGAAAGAATGTGCAGCCCTTAACAACAGATCCTCATCTGTGGCAAATCAGAGCTGTCATCTTTCCAAAAATCTCTCCAACCCAACTGTGCAAAAACAAGACTCTCCACCTTAAAGAATCTAAAACCATGTCTAACTAAATCAGTTTGCTGTATACCAGAAACATATACAACATTGTAAACCAACTATACTTCAATTAAAAAAAAAAATCTAAAACCAAAAGTAAGGCATGGACTTCGTAGAGATTTGAAGTCAGGATCTAAAGAGTCAAGCTAGATTGTATCATTTACTAGAGAGCAGCTCCTATTGGTGAGGAGTAGTATTGCAACTCAGCCCTATAGGAAGCCATCATTACCCAAATGAAAAAAGCCTGAAAAGTGTAGAGTCATACAAACCTGTAGAGTCAGGTTTGGTAAAGTTCATGGGGGTAGAAGCAAGGATTGAAAAAATGAAATATTAGACTTAATAAATATTAGATTTTAAAATCCTATAAATGCCTTCTTCCCAGTATTATATCACCAGCATACCACAGGTCACAGTCAAGGTCATTACCTCGACCCCCACTGTTTCACCAACCCTTCCACTCATCGACTGCATATGTTTTAGCTGATTTACTTCATAATGAATCCTGAGAAAACATATCTATGCTACAAAATAAAAGCTACCTATAGAATGATGGAACAATTTTTGTAGATTAGACAGAAATATGCAAGTTTAAGATCAATGGTGAAGAAAAATAGACAAGTTGTGATTTTTCAACAAGAGTTTGAGTTTTCTCACATAATATTTGTCTTTTTCTGGCCCAGCTGAGTGCTGAATCAAAAAAATTCCTAACGTTTTTATTATTATGTTGTATGTTTAGCTAACCTAAGAAGTTTATATACCAGTAAAGAAAATACAGTTATCTCTCAGTATCTGTGGTGGATTGGTTCCAGGACCCCTTGCAAATACCAAAATCCACGGATGCTCAAGTCCTTTATATAAAATGGAATAATACAGTCGAACCCTCCGTATCCATGAATGCAGAACCCATGGATACTGAGAGCCACCTGTATACAAATTAGGGCACACTGCATGTATCATAACAGCTTGGCTACATGGGCTAAACCAAAGATTCTGGCTTGTGATTGCTCTTCTTTCCCTGTAAGTATGATCTTTACATAACCAAGATTTAATAAGCTAGAAGGTGATGAAATACTTACCTCTGAAAAAAGTCTACTTCCTGTAAAAATTTTTCACACATCCCAAATAAGGGGTCAACTCTGTAGAAAAGAAAAAACAACAAAACAAAGAAAAACCCATGTAATTTGCTTGTGAAATCTGAGAACTGAGGAGTAAAGACCAAAGTTCCAGAAACCTGAGCCCACAAGAAAAGACGATGAGCATATTATACTATAAAAATTATCTGTAAGAGAAACAGAGGACTCCTAATGGACCTAGGGGGAAATATTTGCCAGGATCCCAAGACCTAATTAAAACACTGCAGTGCCCATTAGGCTCAATGTACATTCAAAATCAAAGACTATCACAGGCCACACTTGGCACCAGATTCAGTAAGGATATAGGACAGAAGCACAGCTTACAGGCAGTGCAATGTCATATTCCTCCTCTGCAGGAGTCCTTGCAGCAGCCCATTCAACCATCTACATAGCTGTCTGGGAGCTCTGACCTTGCCACTGACAGTTCAGGTTCAAGGAGATGAGATCTACATCAGGTGAATGTGGAGACCATCTTCACTTAGAAGCCTCATGCTCCATAGGTGCTAATATCTCTTGAAGTAATCCAAAGGCATACCTTCCAGGGTCCCCACAGGGATATGCTCAGTTACAAGAATCACTGCATTCAATGAAGCCCAAAGCTATGGTGTCTGCATTAGGTAATTATAGTTCACTGATAGTTCCTTCTAGTGTACATGTAATTTTCTCAGAGATCATTTTTACCATAGCAGTGTCACCTAGTAATAGAGTTGATGCGATCAGCTTACCAGGGAATAGATCTGGAAACCAAAGGTCAAATTTTCATGCAGAAGGGGAAAAGGTTTTGTTACTACTTTGCACACAGACACAGACTATATGCTTTCTTCTCTATCTTGGCTTCTTTGGTCAAGTAGTACTTAGAGTATTTCATTTCTGTAAAAACTTAAATGTATACCTAGATAAGCCAGGCGACATGCCAGGCCAATATAACTTACTAATCACACAACAGATTTTTCCTTTGATCTTTGTGCATTTTATTTATTATAATTTCTGCAGGGAATGTTCCACTCATTTTCATTAATATATTATTAATTGAAGGAGTAAAGTTCCAGTGAAGAAAAAAAACAAATACTCTTTCCTTATATAAAAACATGTAAGAGAATGGTATCAAGGTTCTTAATAACCGAGTCAAGTTTTTCTACTAAACCGTAAGCTCCATGAGAGTAGGGACTTTGTACCATTCATCATGTATTTCCTGACACAAGCAGCTATGCAATAAATATTTGTTGAATGGATAAATGATAAACGGCAGATGGAAATGTACTGTATAACCAACATTAATTTGAATTATTTTCCTAAAAAGCAGGTAGCACTTGAAACTTTCTTAACTCTGACAAACTACTAGAAGTGGAACTGAAATTTGCTGCTGAGGTTAACCAACCAAAGATCACCTAGGATGAGAGGGCTGGAAGGGAGAACTCCAGCTAAGCAGAGACTGAAATGAAAGCAATTTGGCCAAGTAGCACCTTTTTTGGCTTGCTCACGTACAACCAACTTGGAGAATTTCCAAGCAGTAAAATACAAAAAGATTTGGGAACTCTTCCCCAACCCCCAAGCAGAGTAGGTAGCCTCACCTACATGGTACGTACACGAAGTAGGCCTCTAGCACTAAGAACCCCCACTTTCAATGTAAGAGTGAGGCCCACTAGGGGAAACCAAACATTGACCTATAACTGTTGGGGAAGCCTATACCAGTTACCAATTTAAACTAGTCTAAACTTTCACTTATAAGTATTCAAAGACAATGAAAAATTATTAGATGTTATAAGGATGATAAGGAGCTGTAAAGGAGACCAAGCAGACCTCAGTGAGGTAATGTCAAGGGAAGAAAGCACAGAAAGCTTTTTTTAAAATTCTAATAAACATCCTGATTAAGATTTAAGAGGAGATTTGAAAGGATATCGCATTGATAAAGTGAGAAAAACTGCTACAAAAAAGGTACACAGAAGAAAGCACACTTGGAAATAATAATAATGAAATCAACTCAACAATTGAAGAACACTAGGATGAAAAATGATGAAAACTGGAATGGTAAATTAAAAGAGTACGTTGAGGAATTTACTCAGAATATAAAGTAGAAAAAGAAACTGAAATTGTGAGAGAAAAGATAAGATATAGGGAAAATAGATCCAGAAGATACAATATCTAGTATGGCAGACTGGAGTGGATGGAAGAAGTAGTAATTAAAGAAATAATAGAGGGAAAAAATCCCTGAGATAAAACAGAGCTGAGACTTCGAAGTCCCATTAAAAGTCAGTAAGAATAATGAAAGGAAACACATAACTAGACATATCCTGATGAAATTTCTGAAGTCTAAAAAGAAAAAGAAAAGTTTACAGCTTTGAGCCATGAAAAATAAGCTAACTACAAAGGAAAGAGAACCAGACAGACATCTTAACTGTAACATTAAATACTAAAAGGTAACATAGCAATATTAACAGAGTTCTGAAAGAATTCCAATTATGTATGAGAGCAAAAGAAAGGCAGTTTTAGCTATGCGAAGTCTCAATGAATATGCTACTTATATACTTACTCTGAGAAACAATACTAGCGAATGTGTTCCAGTCAGATAAATGGTGAATTAGAACAAGGAATTTTAAAAGGCAATTGTGATACAAAAAGAACAGTGGTGGGTAAGCTGGAGCTAAATTATTTTGATAATGTACTTATAAAGACTAATGTTATTTTAAGAAAGAATTCTTAAAGTAAGAGATACGTTAAAAACCATAATCCAATATATTGTACAGCACAGGGAATTATAGCCATTATCTTATAATAACTTTTAATGGAGTATAATCTGTAAAAATACTGAATCACTATGCTGTACACCTGAAACTAATATTGTATACCAACTATACTTCAATTTAAAAAAAGAACAATCTGAGGGCTTCCCTGGTGGCGCAGTGGTTGAGAGTCCGCCTGCCGATGCAGGGGACACAGGTTCGCGCCCCAGTCCGGGAGGATCCCGCATGCCGTGGAGCAGCTGGGCCCATGAGCCATGGCCGCTGGGCCGGCGAGTCCAGGGCCTGTGCTCTGCAGCGGGAGGGGCCACAGCAGTGAGAGGCCCGCGTACCACACACACAAAAAAAAGAACAATCTGAAACTAAATTCTAAATTATTTAACAGCATGAAACAATCAAATAAAAATACACTAAAACTTTCATTTTGATTAGATATGGTCTTGATAGAGATGATCATAAATTCTATTTTTTAATGCTGAAAAATATAAGGTCAATCTGTTTATTAAAAATATAAGGGTAGGGATTCCCTGGTGGCGCAGTGGTTAAGAATCCGCCAGCCAGTGTAGGGGACACAGGTTCGAGCCCTGGTCCGGGAAGGTCCCACATGTCGTGGAGCAACTACACCCGTGCGCCACAACTACTGAGCCTGTGCTCTAGAGCCCGTGCTCTGCAACAAAGAGAAGCCACTGCAATGAGAAGCCCGTGCACCGCAACGAACAGTAGCCCCCGCTCGCTGCAAAAAGAAAGCCCGTGCACAGCAACAAGGACCCAACACAGCCAAAAATAAAAAAAAATGTATATATATATATGAGTAAAAATACTATTTATACAACTAAAATGAGCTAACATTTGTCAAGTGTTTACTCTTAATGTGTCAGGCAGTATTTTAAGGGCTTTACATATAATAATTCAATAAGCCTTACAATAACCCTATGACAGAGAGGCAAGTACTATTATTATCCCAGTTTAACTTATGGGAAATAAACTGAGACAGAAGTTCTTAAGTAACTTGTCCAAGGTCACTAAGTTTACAAATGGTGGAGTCAAGATCTGAATCAGGGCTTCCCTGGTGGCGCAGTGGTTGAGAGTCCGCCTGCTGATGCAGGGGATACGTGTTCCTGCCCCGGTCCGGGAGGATCCCACATGCCGCGGAGCGGCTGGGCCCGTGAGCCATGGCCGCTGAGCCTGCGCGTCTGGCGGAGCCTGTGCTCCGCAACGGGAGAGGCCACAGCAGTGAGAGGCCGGCGTACCGCAAAAAAAAAAAAAAAAAAAAAAAAAAAAAAAGATCTGAATCAAATCAATGAGGCACCCCAGCCCTCTTAATCATTATGTTCTACTGCCTCTCACTTGAATAGGTTAAAATTAGGGTACAGAACTTTCAAACCCCTGGAAGAAGAAAGAAACAAAACAATAAAAAATTTCCAGCAAAAATCAAGGAAAAAGAAAAAGAAGCAGGTATGCATACAAATGGAAAATATAAAATAATATAGCATGAGTAAACACCAAATATATTGGAATCTTTATACAATGACATGGAAATACGAAATATTATATTGTTGGATGAAATGAAAATATGGCAGAACAGCCAAGTATATTATGATTCGATTTACGCTAATACACGCATTTATAATCTACACTTTTAGTCATTTGTTTTACAAGGGGTAGATTACCAGAGAACAGAATGTTCACTTAATCTGCAATATTTAAAGTTTTACAGTAATCATACATAAACTGAAAAAGATATTTATTTTCTTTAAATAAAAATGCGTAGGGCTTCCCTGGTGGCACAGTGGTTGAGAGTCCGCCTGCCGACGCAGGGGACACGGGTTCATGCCCCGGTCCGGGAAGATCCCACATGCCGCGGAGCGGCTGGGCCCGTGAGCCATGGCCGCTGAGCCTGTGAGTCTGGAGCCTGTGCTCCGCAACGGGAGAGGCCACAACAGTGAGAGGCCCACGTACCGCAAAAAAAAAAAAAAAAAAAAAAAAAAATGTAGATGCCAGCACAAGCACCTATCTTTTCTCAGCTGTGACTGGCACATAGCAGGAATTAAACATTTTTTAAATGAATGTATGGCTATCTCTAAGATTAAATCACTACCTGAGTTTATCAGGTCACTATCAAGATAAGCAAAGAAATAAAATAATACAATGTTCCTTTTAATGTATTTTTCAGTGCTTACTTAAACACTCATATTTATTTCTCTACACTATTTTTAGGCTGACACAACTGGTGGACTGAGCATCAAATGTGTCTCCTGTCTGATAACGAGTTTCCTAAGTACTATATTACATTAAATCCGTGGTGCCATTATTCTTAAGATGCACCTTTATTTTATGAAACACCAAGAAACAAAAACACTTTCAAACTACGGCACACCATCAAAATATCTGATTTCAGAGAAGTAAAATTTCTAAATGTGCATTTTAGAATCAATGAAATATAGCAATTCTCATTATCAGAAAGTCTAACAGCTACAATTATAATGAGCTCTTACTATGTACTAAGTACCACGCTAAGTGCTTTTACATGTATTATCCCATTCATTTTTCATAGAAACCCCATGAGATAGATGCTGTCATGGTTCTCATTTTACAAACAGGAAAACAAGGCACAGAGAGGCTAAAAAAAACCTGTCTGTAATCAAACAACAAGTAGAGAGTCAGGATTTGAACAAAGTAGTCTCACAGCACCATACATTCTCATAATTTGTCTTTACTGCCTAAGGTAGAGCACTAGTCCCGTCAGAAGAGAAAAAAAGTGGTTCTGGCACTATATTCTTAAAGAAATCTATCAAGGACTATACAGAATGCCTTGTTGCCAGATGAAGCCCTATGTTGTGTTGTAGGCAATGGAGAGCCACCATAGGGTTTTTCCAGGGATCTAATCTGATCCAAGAATGTAACTTGGAATAGCTGAAAAAATGAAGAGCTTGTAGGTAGTCTTTCCTAAATATTATTTCACGCATCATTAACCTTGGTGAGATCTCTGAATGCAGCTGTAAGTGTCTTTAAAAGGACTCAGCCACCCTTTTTCACCAACCACACATCTTACCCTCGAGCAGTCCGTGCTGTTACTATAAGTTGCAAGGCTTTGGCCTGCAGCCTCATGTGATGGATAATCACCACCTGCTTGTTCTCCACGCCACTATACATGAACTCCATTTTGTAGGTTTCTTCCATGATCTATAAGGAAAAGGTAAGTAATAAGCAGATTATAGTCTTACTTAAGAGCAAAGAGCAGCACAGGATTCTAAGTGAAACCAGATCTGCACAGAGTGCTTTTTTTAATGCCTATGTTTTAATTCTGAACTGAGATTTTTAAGTGCCTATGTTGAGAGAAACTAGTGTAATTTGAGAGAACTTAATATACATGTTGAGAGAATAAATTATTTTGTCAATTAAAAAAACAAACTTCCATCTGGTAATATCATCTTAGTTGATGATATAAAGATATGAAAGTTTAAACACTGATAAAACTGTAAGGCACTGCTTGTAACTAAAGCAAATTCACTGTGATGTGCTGGCAAATGAATACGTATGGAAACGTAATCCTCAGGAAAAGTCCTCAAGAATTTAGTGTTAGGAACCACTGACCACCTGTTAGCCATCCAGACTGTTCTATGGGCCTGGTCTCTCAGAGAGATTTTAGGGAGGGAATCAGTGCAGAAAACAATGTCAGTGACCTCAGCTCAAGTCCAGTGCATCTTAAGTTCTCGCTCTGTTCTATCCAAGTCAGCGACTCCCCCCCAATGATGCTTCTCTTTCCCTTCCCTTTCTTCAATGGGAGGCAAGCAATGATGGCAGGCAATGATGCTTGCCTCCCATTGAAGGCTTTGGAGTCAGAGCCCTGTCAGCTGTCTTCTACAACTGACAGTAAGATAAGTTTCCTAATTACATGGTGCCTCAGTTTCCCTATCTGTAAATGCAGAAGAAACAGCACGAACATCATAAAATTTAAAGGATTAAATGGGGTATGGAAGGTGCTTAGCACAGTAACTGTCACATAGCAATGGTAATTCCTTTCTCTTTCTTCCAGACTACTGCTCCCTGTCCCATCCCTCCCAACATGGCCTATTGGTGTTCTGTTGTCATTAAGTTCTACTCCCCTACAATAAGCCACATGGCAGGTCTGAGAGGGAGTCTAGATTAAATGAGAGATGAAGCAGAGTAGTGGAAAGAAAACAGACTCTGGGTATCAGAGTACCTGAGCTCAAGTTCCTGACTTACTACCTATAGCTCTACGAATATAACCTTGCTGAGCGTTGTTTCATCTGTAAAATGGACTTAATACTTATTCCAACCTAATGGGATTATTACGAGGGCTAATTAAAATACACTTGAAAGCATTTAGTGAACTGTAATGTAACAATCATAGTCACCATCATTATCTTCCTACTGGGTTGTAATTAGTCATATACAGACTTACTATTGGGAAGACATGACCCAGAAGAGTTCACCAAATCCCAATACCCAAGAATGAAGGGAAACTGCTCAAAACTAGAAAGAAATAAACTTAAGGCAAGTAAAATTAAATGCTACTTAATGAACTGAGGAGGAAAACACAGACCTTTAAATATTCAAGAGATGGTTAAAGAAAAGAGAGAGAAAGAGAGATGGTACAGGCTAAAAATATAACCACCTCAAAATGAGTTCAGCTACATTTTCAGACGAAAGATTCATGATAGTATTTATTGGATTTTAGTATATCTGAAATACAAACTAATAATATTTTAGAACACAAAAGAAATCTTAGAAATCAGGGAGGTTAAGTAACCTGCTCAACACCACCCAACAAATTAGAGGCAGACATGGGAACAGAACCCAAGTCCCCAGACTCTAAAGCCAGTGCTGTGTCCCCTAATTATGCTGCTTCTCGTATCACTAACTTCTGACACAGGCTGAAAATGGGGAGGCCACAGCAGAGCCTTGTGAACGCCTCTGACTCTTAGACAATGCAATTTCTGGACAGAGATCTGGACAGAGATCCACCTGAGGAGAAGGTCTCAATAAGCTTACCTGTTTTGCTGCTGCTGAGGCCAAATCACTCTGCTTCAAATACAAAGGGGCAGCCACATTCCACAGCTTTTCCTGCAAGGCCTAACAAATCAGGAGAGGACAGAACACACAGGTCAAAAAGACTGCCATATAATTTGAGACTTAAGTGTCTGTTTTGCTTTGAAAATTTACCGTGATCAAGACTTCCTCTCATTCTTATTCTTTTAGGCCAGTAAGTCCTACCTATTATGGACAGAGAGGAGACCAATGATTTGGGCCAAATGAACTCCTCCCCATTCAATTCTTGGCCCAAAGACCCTATGTTCCAGACCAGAGCTTGCAAGCAGAGTGCAGGAGCCATGAAGGCCTCACCAAGAATGCCCAGGCAAGCCAGGCTTCTGAGGCTCTGGGACCTCCTTGATCCCAGAGTCACTGGACTAACCAGACTGCCTAGACCCTTCTTCCCTGACTTAGTTCCTTTTTCTTTGCTCCATGCTCTCTATCCTTTGAACAGCCCCATCACCTTACCAACATACTCAAACAAGAAATCAAGAAGCTTTCCTAGATTCCTCCCTCTCTCAATCTCTGCACATTCAAAACTATCACTTAGAGCCATGGATTTTACCTTCCATCTCCCTCCTCGCCTATCCATCCATACGGCCATCTCATCTAAACCTCTGCTATAGTCTCTTATTTTCACAGCCCTTCTTGATTACAGACATAGTGACATTACAGAAAACCTAGACTAACACTATACAACATAAATATAACACAAGCCGTGTATGTAATTTTACACTTTATAGTAGCCACATCTTTAAAAGTAAAAAGAAACAGGTGAAATTAATTTTAATATAGTTTATTTAACCCAGTATAGATATTATTTCACTATGCAATCAATATTTTTTAAATTATTAATGAGATAGTTTACATTTTTTTCATACTAAGTCTAAGAAATACAGTGTGTATTTTACACTTACAGTACATCTCAATATGAACATTTATTTACTTATTTTTATAAATTTATTTATTTATTTATCTGTGGCTGCATTGGGTCTTCGTTGATGGGCACGGGCTTTCTCTAGTTGCGGCGAGCGGGGCTACTCTTCCTTGCGGTGCATGGGCTTCTCACTGCGGTGGCTTCTCTTGTTGCGAAGCACGGGCTCTAGGCGGGTGGGATTCAGTAGTTGTGCCATTTGGGCTCAGTAGTTGTGGCTCGTGCGCTCTAGAGCGCAGGCTCAGTAGTTGTGGTGCATGGGCTTAGTTGCTCCGCGGCACGTGGGATCTTCCCAGACCAGGGATCGAACCCGTGTCCCTGCATTGGCAGGCGGATTCTTAACCACTGCACCACCAGGGAAGTCCTCAACATGAACATTTAAAGTGCTCAATGCTCACACATACCTAGTGACTACTGTATTTGACAGTGGCAGGTCTAGACTATAGATATAGAAATTGTTTAATAACCTAAATCATACTACCATTAAGAGTTATTGTTTTTGAATATTTGCTTCCAATCACTTCCTATATGCATGTTTTTTTTATATAGTTGTAGTCAGAAAGCAGAAGTAATTTTGTGTGCTTCTTTGGGTACATAATATTATGTCACATTTGGTCATGTTCTTATATAATTCTTCATAAAGATCATTATTGCTACAGAATATACTGTTGAGTAGATGTGCCACGATTTATTTAGCTCCTCCCCTATTATCAAACACTTGCCTGCCTTGGGTTCTAAGTCTGGGTCCCTTACCTACACTTCTCCTACATGACGCTGAATAAAAAACATAGTTCTGTGTTCTTTTTAGGAGTAATTTCTTCTCTTTTCCTACTAAAGAAAAGTGGATTCTTTTCAAAGGCCTTCTTGTACTGCTATCTAGAAGACAACAAGCCAAGGAAGAAGGAAGAAGACCAACACTGACATGGCACTCACTATGTACCAGACACTAGACCAAGGGTTTTCACATGCACTGCTTGCTACCAATCCTTACCTGGGTAGAGTTATTATTAGCTTTGTTTCATAGAAGCTTGGAAAAGCCAAATAACTGTGCAAAGGGACATGAAGGAACTTTTGGGGGTAATGGAAATCTTCTATATCTTAACCGTGGTGGTGGTTACACAGGCATATATATTTGAAAGAATCTATCTAGCCAAATAAGAACTGTTTAAATCCCAAACTACTTCAGTGTACACACTTATCTTCACATGCTACACACACCTACAAAACCCTAAGCTCACATATCTTACAGTGGCAAATAATTTCTGACACCTCCATTTATTCTGACTTTGGTCAAATATCATTAATAACTTTGAAGACTAACCACATTTAGAACTAAAGCCAAGTTAAGTCTTATCAAGTTAGAAGGGCTGTTCTAAATTCTAAGCCAAAATTTATAGCAGAACTCTGCTGCAGAAGCTGACAGCTATTGAGCTAGTTTAACTGGTTTTCAACTCAGGGAACTGAAACAGCTTTTGGGTACCAATTTTGTGTGTGTATATATATGTACTCTAACTACCTAGTATGAAATGACAGCAAGTCATTAGCTCTTAAAAGCAATGAAATCAACCTTTGACTAATTTGACTTTGACCAAATGAAATTAGCATTTAGAAATATATAAATATATAAAATACAAATGTTTATATAAGATCCTTGCTAATCAAATTGTTAAAAAACAATTAAAATCCTTGGGATTCTAATGCAAATGGTTATCCAACCTGCTCTAATTATATTATAAAGGAATTCTCTCAAATTAAAAAATTCAAATTCCTATATGAGTTAACAATTCTTTAATTAGAGGCAAATATAATTATACTACAGAGTACATAATTTCCCCATTGCTAAGCAGTTGCATAAAACCAGTTATTTTTCTACTTATAGCCTCAAACACTGCTGGGTCCATTAAACTGCATTCTTAGCAACACACTCATGAACAAAATGGATTCAAACCAACCTTGATGAGAAGAAGCTGACACCTCAGATAGGTAGCAGAGAAGTCAGCTACTCCTGCCAATTCAGACTGAAGTTCTCCAAGTCTTTGCAGATCCCTGTAGTAAATAAAAACCCAAGCCAAACACAGAATAAGAATAACACCAGTTAAAGATCATGTCAAAAGCTTTTTACCATTTTATACCTAGTAAATTGGTAAAAGAATTTTTAATGACAGCACTCAATGCTGAAGTGGTTATAATGAAACTGTTTCACTTACACTTTGATAGCAGTTTAAGCTGCTATAATTCTTCTGGAAAACAGAACTGTACTACGTTATAAAAGTCACACATATAGTCAAAAGTTTTGATCAGTAGCTTTATGCTACGAAGTAATTCTAAGGGAAACATTCAACAGAAATGAAATACTTTATGCCCCGCAATATTCATTGTTATGTTATAGTAAAACCCAGTAACTACTTAAATATCCAATGGTAGAGGAATTATTAAATAAATTACTGTACATACAGTCAATGGAATATTCTACAACCATTAAATATAATATGGTAATAAGGTATATGATCTCAACTATGTAAAAACCATATATATATATATACATATATATATACACACATATATGAAATATGAAAACACAGAGCAACCTGTTTTCTAGATAGAGGTATTAGGGTGTTTCTTAGTGCCTCCTAACTATGCTTTATTTTCCAAGTGTTTTATACAATCGGTAAGTATGTTTTATATCATCAGAAAAAAAAATTTTAAAGTATCATAGTGGGCTCCATTGGCTGCCTACCTAGTTAGTAATTTTCCACTTTTTCCTTACTAAGTGAACCCTGATTTAGTTCAAGAGAAGGTGCCCCAAACCTAGTTCCAGGTAGAGTCCAACTGGACTAAGCTAATTAGCACACATCATCTTCCTGGTTAGGTCACCTAGGTTGGCCTTATGAGTCCTAATGGAAGGACTTATATTCAATGCTTGAAGCAGGTCTGATGGTGGTCTATGAATCACTCATTTTCTCTTTCTCTCTCTCTGTCTCTATCTCTCACTAGACTGAACAAGAATGTTTTATAGTCCTGATTACCACTGGCAGTCATACTGTAACTCTAAAAGAAAAAAAGCCTTGGGATAAAGCAAATGTTGAGGACAAGAAAAATCCAAAGAGAGAGAGAAACTGGGTCCTTAATGATATAAAGGAACTACTTAACCATACCATACTAAGAAATGCCTCTGATTTCTGTTCATATGAAGAAATAAATAGCCATTATAAGTTAATTTGAGATAAGGTTTTCTGATACTCACAATTAAAGCATGCTAACTGGATATAGGTATAGACAAAGTGATTGCAACCATATTAAATACATCTGCCTGTGGACAAGAGAACAGAAAGTGGTACACACACATAAAATAGTTGTGTTCAGGGCTGGGACTACTGATTTGAAGCATTTAATTTTTTTTTTTTTTTTTTTTTTTGCGGTACGTGGGCCTCTCACTGCCGTGGCCTCTCCCGTTGCGGAGCACAGGCTCCGGACGCGCAGGCCCAGCGGCCATGGCCCACGGGCCCAGCCACTCCACGGCACGCGGGATCCTCCCGGACCAGGACACGAACCCGCGTCCCCTGCATCGGCAGGCGGACTCTCAACCACTGCGCCACCAGGGAAGCCCTGAAGCATTTAATTTTTTTAATAGGTTATACATACCTCGCTATAGAATTACACCAATAAGGAACAGAATTCAAAAGATACTAAAGGATAGACAATTAAATTAGTCCACTTTCCTATACCTATGTGCTGCTAACCAGTAGCCTTTTCCAGAGGCAACTACCATACCAGTTTCTTTTAAATTCTTTTGGAAATACGCTACACATCTACAGAAAGTAATGTTTTTCTTTTCTTTCTTCTTTTTTGGGGAGGAGAGAGAGGGAGAATGAGAGACAGTGCGAGCAAGCAAGCTAACAATCTCAGAAAAAATTCGTAGAACGCTGCTTGGTTTTTTAATGTCGTATCAAAATTTCACGTAGAAATGATAACTGTGGGAAACCTAAAGATCTGGCTCATGAGGGAAGTTAACTGTTTCAGGGCTGGGATACTCTATCAGGTTTCATAGCAGCCTGTACAAAATTGTCCATTGGACTAAGCCCCTCCCTCTTATTTCAGGCAACTTTCTGAGAGCTAATGCTGCCTCCTGAGAACCTTGATACAAGAAAGGAGATGCCCTGGAAAGGGGCAACAATGAATTATTTCCAAAGTGACTGAAGAAATTAGGGCCTGTGGCTTATATACCGACTCTTTTGAGTTTTGGTGATTTGAGTTAATCCCGGAGAGCCTGCTCATGTGTGGCAATCAAGCACAATAAAAGGCAAGACCCTGCACTAGCTAACCATAACTGTAAAATCCTATTTTGGCGGCCAGCTGGTCTCTCCCTTTCGCATCTCTGACGTCTCTCTTGCAAAAGGTGGCCCTGAATCATTCTACGTCTGAACCATTTCATCTCCAGAAAGATTCTGCCTTCTGCTACATTATAGAGAACACTGACCAGCTGACTATACATTAGCTGACTGCCCCCATGTGTTAAGTCATTCTATCACCCTTGCCCTGTAGCATTTGTTCTGAATTCCACAAAACAAGATGCAACCAAACTAGCCATGGGAAATCTGAACTATTATACAAACAAAAATAGAAACTTGGCAGCCCTGCTCAAAAAGCTCTGTGTCCCAGTGTTTCCTCTCTGTATCTCTTTTTTTATTTTTTTTGCTGACCACTGGACTTTATTAAGATGGAATCACTGATAATTACACGGAAGCTACCTGCCTAAGCCAAAATCCTTGAGGTTCACATGAACTTAGTTATACAAATAAGAAACAAATGGCATGTTCAAAACCATAAGGAAATATCCCGACACTCAGGTGATGAAGGCTGGGGTGAATGAATCGGCACACTTTTTCCAAGCTTTAAAGAGTTTGTGGGCCACGCAGTGGTCCCTTGCATGCAAGAAGTCAAAGACCTCCTCTGTGCAATCCTCCTCTGTCAGTGACCTGGAGGATACATGCTCATCACAGAGCTCTAGCCGCTCCCAAGCCTTTACACATTTCTCCAGCTGCCCGCATTGCTCTCTCGCTGCTGTTAGGGGATCCACTAATTCCTCCTCCTCCTCCTCCTTCTCCTTGGGATCTCCGGACCCAGTCAGCATCGTTTGCTCATCCTCCAGCCCCATGTCTGGCTGCTGTTGTGGACTCAACATGAGCAGCAACAGCGACACCTATTCTCTGTATTTCTTTATGCCCACGATCCTCAGGAAGCCTCAGTTTAGACATCCATCAGGAGACTATGGACTCTTTAATGAAAAAGGTACAAAAAAGCACCTCCTATGTGCACTGTACTAGGTGTGCTAGGTGTTTCCTTATTTGAGCTCATTTAATCCTTACAATGTGAACTGCAATTATAGGCATACTTCGGAAAATTGTGGGTTCAGTTCCAGACCACCACAAGTAAAGCAAATATCACAATAAAGCTAGCTAGGCACGCAAGTTTTTTGGTTTCCCAGCATATAAAATTCATGTTTACATTACACTAGAGGTTATACCGTTCTCCACAGTGGCTGTACCAATTTACGTTCCCACAAACTGTAGGAGGGTTCCTTTTCTCTATACACTCTCCATCATTTAGTATTTGTAGACTTTTTGATGATGGCCATTCTGACCAGTGTGAGGTGATAGTATCTCACTGTAGTTTTGATTTGCAGTCTCTAATAATTAGTAATGTTGAGTACCTTTTCATGTGCCTGTTCGCCATCCGTATGTCAAACTATGTTGAATAAAAGTGGTGAGAGTGGGGCTTCCCTGGTGGCGCAGTGGTTGAGCGCCCGCCTGCCAATGCAGGGGACACGGGTTCGTGCCCCAGTCCGGGAAGATCCATGGTGAGAGTGGGCATCCTCTTTTTCCTGATCTTAGAGGGAATGCTTTCAGCTTTTCACCACTGAGTATGATGTTGGCTGCAGGTTTGTCATATACGGCCTTTATGATATTGAGGTATATTCCCTCTATGCCTGCTTTCTGTAGTGTTTTTATCAGAAGTGGATGTTCCATTCTATCAAAAGCTCTCTGTTATCTACTGAGATGATTATATGGTTTTTATTCTTCAATTTGTTATTGTGGTGTATCACATTGATTGATTTGCAGATATTGAAAAATCCTTGCATCCCTGGAATCAATCCCACTTGATCATGAAGGATGATCCTTTTAATGTATTTTTAGATTTAGTTTGCTAGTATTTTGTTGACGATTTTTGCATCTATATCCATCAGTGATATTGGCCTGTAATTTTATTTTTTTGTGATACCTTTTCTAGTTTGGGTAGCAGGGTGATGGTGGCCTCATAGAATGAGTTTGGAAGTGTTCCTTCCTCTGAAATGTTTTGGAATAGTTTCAGAAGGACAGGTGCTAACTCTTCTCCAAATGTTTGATGGAATTCACCTGTGAAGCCATCTGGTCCTGGACTTTCGTTTGTTGGGAATATTTAAATTAGTGATTCAACTTCAGTACTGGTAATTGGTCTGTTCATATTTTCTATTTCTTCCTGGTTCAGTCTTGGGAGATTGTACCTTTCTAAGAATTTGTCCATTTCTTCTAGGTTGTCTATCTTGTTGGTGCACAGCGGTTCGTAGTAGTCTCTCATGATCTTTTGTATTTCTGTGGTGTTGGTTGTTAACTTCTCCTTTTCATTTCTGATTTTATTGGTTTGGGCCCTCTCCCGTTTTTTCCTGATGAGTCTGGCTAAAGGGTTATCAATTTTATTTTTTTTTAAAGAATCAGCTTTTAGTTTCATCAATCTTTTCTATCGTTCTTTTAGTCTCTTTTTCATTTATTTCTGCTCTGATCTTTATGATTTCTTTCCTTCTACTAACTCTGGGTTTTGTTTGTTCTTCTTTCTATGGTTGCTTTAGGTGTAAAGTTAGGTTGTTTTGAGATTTTTCTTGATTCCTGAGGTAAGTTTGTATCGCTATAAACTTCCCTCTAAGAACTGCTTTTGCTGCATCCCATAGGTTTTGGATTTTTGTACTTTTGTTTTCATTTTTTCTCCAGGTATTTTTCTGATTTCCTCTTTGATTTGAAACAAGTCTTTGGATTTTAAATCTCACTATACCAGATCCTTCATGTCATACAGACTGTTTATGCAGAAACAGAGCAGTGTGACAAGATGGAAGGGCTGGAAAAACCTATGTTCTAGTCCAGGCCTTTGCTGTTCCTTGTCTTTGACAGTCTTCTCCCTTCTTCACTTGACTAATTTCTAGTCATTCTTCTGGTCATTGCTTAAACCATGAAAGGAAGGGTTAGGTGCCCCCTTCTGTCTTCTAGAAAACTCTGTACTTAATGTATTGTGTGGAAAGCACAATACTGCATTGCCTGTTTACCTAGCTATTTCCCCAACCAGGCTGTAAGATCCCTTGCAGCAGAGACTATGTCTTGTTTACTATTGTGTCCCTTCTGCCTAGCACAATGCTTGGCGCTAAAAAACCATATAACAAATTAATGAACTCCAGCTCCCTCACTCCTTGTAAAAATTGGGTAATTCTCATGGAATTGTTTTCAAATTCAATGAAATAATGTACATAAAACAGAAGAGTGGGCACTTAATAGACAGCAGCTCTTACTATGATCAAGGATAGTGGAGCCTTATAAAAGATTAAATCCATGCAACTGAAGGTGAGGTATGACCAAAAGAAAATGCCATCTATAAAAATATTAAAAGTCTTCACTCCTGGTTAAGCCATCATAACCAGAGTTTTCAACAAATATTTACTAAGCTCCTAAATAAGGCACCCAAAATACAGTGGTGAAGACAAAGTAGTTATGTCAAGTTCTGAAAACAAACCAAAAAAATCATCCCCCCAGGGTCCTCACTGAACTACAGCAGTGAGGTGAAATCTTATTTGGGTGACATGGCTGCTTAGATTACAACAAAGGACAATGTGTTTGATGGTGAAGTTTGTTTGATACTAGTACTAACAAGTAAACGGCCAGAGTCCTAATCAGAGAAACTTCTGTATGAAATTCTGACTAACATTTCACTTTTCAGCAACTACGGAAAAATGTAAATTCTGAAGAACCCCAGGGATCATCTGACGTACCTCCACTGATAAAAGAATCCCCTTCACTGCTGCATATCAGAGAGCAACAATTTTAGAGTCAAACAAAGCTAGATTTAAATCCCAGTTCTGCTACTTCCTAGCAAATTGCTTCATTTCCCCAAATTTCTATTTCTTCATTGTAAAATGGTTAACAACATCTAACTGCAATAGTATTTGTAAAACACAGTAGGTCATCAGTAACTGCTGCACCATCGGCTTTCCTTTTCGGATCTTTCACCATCCTGGCCACCTTTCTCAGAATGCACTTAACTAGAAACATAGTGCCCGGGACTGACCACAGCACTAGAACTGCGGTCTGACCAGCCCGAAGCCCAACAGGACTATCACCTCATAAAATCCAGATCATAAGAGTGACTCAAACCTGGGTGTCTACTGAGTACCTACTAATAGCCAGCACTGCAGGTGATGACCAAATTGGCTTGCTTTTGTGCATTTTGTACCTTCTCAGTGCCAACTGGATAGAAAACTGTCAAGGACAAAACTAAATGTTTATTTAGGTGTGGCTGAGTGGGGAAGTAGAGCTTTTTTTCCTGGGCTCAGGGCCAAAAACGTCAGTAGCAGTTTCTAAATTTAATCACGTTGGTGAGGGAGCAGATGAGAAAGAAAATGTGATCCAGGCATCACTTCAGGGTCAGCAAACTTCTTCTGTAAAGGGTCACATAGTAAACATTTTAGGCTTTGTAGTCCATATAGTCTCTGTGGTAGCTACTCAATCTACCACTGCAGCAATGAAAGCAGCCATAGACAGTACCTAAACAAATGAGTGTGGCTATGCTTCAATCAAACCTTATTTACAAAAGCAGACAGATATTGTCTTTGCTAAAGGCAAATGGGGGGCTTCCCTGGTGGCGCAGTGGTCAAGAATCCTCCTGCCAAGGCAGGGGACACGGGTTCGAGCCCTGGTCCGGAAAGATCCCACATGCTGCAGAGCAACAAAGTCCATGTACCACAACTACTGAAGCCCGCACGCCTAGAGCCCGTGCTCCGCAACGAAGAGTAGCCCCTGCTCGCCACAACCAGATAAAGCCCGCGTGCAGCAACTAAGACCCAACGCAGCCAAAAATAAATAAATAAATTCATTTTAAAAATTAAAAAAAATAAAGGCAAATGGGTTTCATTTCTTTTCAAATCATTCAGGACATACTAATAGGGCCTGGCAGACTCTGCTGATTGTTCTCGATATCCTTCCCTTCTTCCTTAGTAACAGAGTCACTAAGTGTTAACTAAGCACTGCTCACCCAGAACAAAGACTACCTTTCCTAGCTCCTTACAGCTAGATATAGCCATGTGACTTAAGTTTTAGTAAATGGGACACAAGTAAAATTAGAACATGCAACTTTGGGGAAGTGTCCTTAAAAGGGAGTGGTACCCTTTTAAAGAAATGATGCCCTTCTGCTCTTTCCTTTTTCCTAGAGGCTGGATTACAAAGGGGATGGTTAAAGTTTGGATCTTCAGCCAAAGGCCACTTGATGCAAAAGATGGAGAAATAAGAAAGAATGAGTCTAGGTCATCAGCCATCTCAGCTCTGTCCGCCTATGAGAAACAATTAACCTTTTATCCTGTTTAAGCCACTGTTAGTTACATTTTCTGTTACCCTAATATAAGGTAAGAAAAATTGAAAACAGGTTCTTTGTAACTCTTTCTAGTTTTGTACTAATCATCAATCTTGTCATGAACACAAAGCTTTTCTTTGTAATATGCTTAAACCACAATCTAATCCAAATAAAAACATCAGAAAATCCTGTCAACACAGTCAGAAAAACTAGCCTATAACCAACATTAGAAATCAAAAGGATCAAGCCAAGCATAACAACGTTAACTGTGTCAAAGGAAAGGGATGATCAATCACCTCACCTGATGGTGAACTCTAGCAGCTCCTGAGTTCCTTGAGGGTCCAGGTGTTGAAGACTGTATACCCTTTCAAGGCTCTGCTGCAGGAACTGATGGGAAGGATCCTCATGAGGCATGATATTGGGAGAAAGAGCTGATGACACTAGTTTTCTACCTGGTAACTAAGCAAACACAGTGGGGTTACAGCACCATCAAATTCTCTGGCTTAAAAAAAACCAACTTCTGTGGCTCAGTTTTTAGTAACACGAAGAAACCAGGGAAAAAATGTGAACCAAACAAAGAAATGGAAAAAAAAAAAAAGCTAGATAATTCTGTAAACAACCTTCTTCTCCTTCCTCAGCTTAAGTGGGAGAAAGGGAAAGAGAGGGAGAAAACGAACATGGTCTACCGAATACAGCCACAGCTGCAAGGAGAAAAAGAAAAGAGAATGGTATAACATTATTTTCTATTGCTAACTGAAATAAATGGGCTAACCACAGAAATAGGACTAAAAATTAATCTGTAGTCACATTTATTTTTAACCTTTATTTGATCATTCACTTCATAGAAGAGTGATGATTTATTCCCAAATAAGTTTATATAGCATGTTGTAAAAATGTTTTTTATGATGATAATTATAATCCTTGTTCTTACTGTTAAAAGTGGCTACCTTTCAAGAAAGGGATGAGGAAGGGAGAGCAAAAAGGATTTTACTTTTAACTTTGTATCTTCTATGTAGTTTAAATTTTCTAACCATGTACATATATTATTCTAAATAAAGTCATTTAGAGTTAACTAAGCAGGGATGAGTATATACAAATAAAGAGCTTAGAAAAGTGCCTGCACACAGCATTCAGTAAGTGTTTGCTATTATTATCATTATGGTTCATTAAAATTTTTTTCTTTCTATATCTCTCAGTTTAAAAATAATAAAGAGTTTATTATTAAAAAATAAACTTGGGGGCTTCCCTGGTGGCGCAGTGGTTAAGAATCCGCCTGCCAATGCAGGGGACACGGGTTCGAGCCCTGGTCCGGGAAGATCCCACATGCCGCGGGGCAACTGGGCCCGTGAGCCACAACTACTGAGCCTGCGCGTCTGGAGCCTGCGCGTCTGGAGCCTGCGCTCCACAACGAGAGGCCGCGACAGTGAGAGGCCCGCGCACCGCGATGAAGAGTGGGCCCTGCTCGCCGCAACTAGCGAAAGAACCTCGCATAGAAACGAAGACCCAACACAGCCAAAAATAAATAAATAAATAAAATTTAAAAAAATAAAAAAATAATAATAATAAAAATAAACTTGGGAGTTCCCTGCTGGCGCAGTGGATAACACTCTGCGCTCCCAATGCAGGGGCCCCAGGTTCGATCCCTGGTCAGGGAACTAGATCCCACACGCGTGCCGCAACTAGGAAGTCTGTCTGCTGCAACTAAGACCCGCAACCAAAAAAAAAACTTGCTGAGAATCATAGCTTTATGTAATTATTAAGATATAACACAATCTTAACCTTGATTTAAAATATGTTGTTCCAGATTTCTTCTTCTTGCCTAATATAACATGATCAATAACCCAGGGACATTTTTTTTAACATCTTCATTGGAGTATAATTGCTTTACAATGGTATGCTAGTTTCTGCTTTATAACAAAGTGAATCAGCTATACATATAAATATATCCCCAAATCTCCTCCCTCTTGCATCTCCTTCCCACCCTCCTTATCTCACCCTCCCTATCCCACCCGTCTAGGTGGTCACAAAGCACCAAACTGATCTCCCTGTGCTATGTGGTTGCTTCCCACTAGCTATTTATTTTACATGGTAGTGTATATATGTCCATGACACTGTCTCACTTCGTCCCAGCTTACCCTTCCCCCTCCCCATGTCCTCAAGTCCATTCTCTACGTCTGTGTCTTTATTCCTGTCCTGCCCCTAGACCCAGGGACATTTAAAAAATGAATCTTCTTAAAAGATTCAGAGCAGGGACTTCCCTAGTGGCACAGTTGTTAAGAATCCACCTGCCAATGCAGGGGAGACGGGTTTAAGCCCTGGTCCAGGAGGATCCCACGTGCCGCAAAGGAATTAAGCCTGCGCACCATGACTACTGAGCCTGTGCTCTAGAGCCTGCAAGCCACAACTACTGAGCCCGTGTGCCACAACTACTGAAGCCCATGTGCCTAGAGCCTGTGCTCTGCAACAAAAGAAGCCACCACAATAATAAGCCCGCACACCACAACGAAGAGTAGCCCCGCTCTCTGCAACTAGAGAAAGCCCACGCAGAGCAACAAAGACCCAAAGCAGCCAAAAATAAATAAATTTATTAAAAAACAAAAAAAGATTCAGAGAAAAGTACAAAACAATAGAAGAAAGCCCAAGAGAGAAAGATAATTAATGAATGTGTTTTCAGAGAATATACAGTCTGCTTTCTGCTACTTAACAACCATACGGGACTAAAAATCAAAAATCCAAAACCAAGAACGAGAGATGTTTTCAACATACCCTCAAGGCAGGAACAAGATGAGAAAGACTGTCTCGGAGGTAGGCATAGTGTCTGAAGGTATGATCTGAGAACAATGCAGGCATTGTTGGACAGGTTTTAGCAGCATTGAAAATAAGAACCAAAACTGCAATGTCTGATAAATAAGTGGGTTAAGTAAACTTGGAGGTATAAAAGGTTGAGCTTGGCCAGAATTTGGTGCCTCTACTTCTAACCCCCCAAATTCCTGTTAAATGACTACAATTTTCTAACAAAGAAATGCAAATTCAAAGAGATACATTACCTCACTCCAAATTACCCCAATTACCCCTCCAATTACCAAAGAAAGGTGTTTTAAAATAATGTCTGCTGCCGAGAATACTAACAAATAGGAACTTCTGGTACAATGCCTACTAAAGTATATACTGGCACAATCCCTTGGAATAATAATTTGGTACTAGATATGAGTCTTATGAATGTTGAGTAATTCCACATCTCAAAATCAAATGGCAGAGAATCATTTACAGTAGCAAATAATCAGTAACAACCTAAATGTCCAAAACCAGGAGAATGATTAAATAATTTGTGTTTCATCTACTTGATGGAGTATTACACAATAGTTAAAAATTATCTTTATAAAAGATTTTTAACATTGCATCATAAGCATTTTGTTATAAGTGAAAAAAGCAGACTCTAAAATGTATAGACAATATGACAGCAGCTATCTATCATCAAATGTTTGTTGATGAAATAAAATGTTAAAAAATAAAATGACAGCAAAATCCCAAACCCAAGCTTTTAAAAAGGGAGGAGGAGGGCTTCCCTGGTGACGCAGTGGTTGAGAGTTTGCCTGCCGATGCAGGGGATGCAGGTTCGTGCCCCGGTCCAGGAAGATCCCACATACCGCAGAGCGGCTAGGCCCGTGGGCCATGGCCGCTGAGCCTGCGCGTCCGGAGCCTGTGCTCCGCAACAGGAGAGGCCACAACAGTGAGAGGCCCGCGTACCGCAAAAAAAATGAAATTAAATTAAAAGGGAGGAGGAAACACACCAAAATATTAAGTCAATTACATTGGCTATTAAGACTCTGGGTGTTACATATGAAATTTCCTTTCTACTTTTAAAAGTTTTCTATGTATATTAATTTTGTAACAGAGGGAAAATCAGAAATTAAAAACACAAGATAAACATACCTTCCAATCTTCTGTATGTATCTCTATGGCAGAGTGTGCTATTTGCCTACCCAGTATCCATTGTTCCCTTTTTCCTTACTAATAGAATATTGATTTTATTCCAAATATCCTCTAACTTCCTGCCTAGAACCTGGACCTGATGACTGGAGCTCTAGCAATAATTTTGGACAACTGAAAATGGAAGAACAGAAAAATGGAAGGAGCCTAGATCACCAAGAATAATGTGGAACTACTATACCAGACTGCTTACCTCCAGACTTCTTTTACATTGAGGAAAAAAAAAAAACTGTAATTAACATTTAAGATACATTTGGGGCAATCTCTGTTATTCACAGCCAAACATATTTCTTAAATAACACAATTCTCCAACTACCCAGAAAAATATCTTAACATTAGGCTTCCAAAAATGTTTAGTATTTTTTTTTAACGTGAAAGGGGCTTCAGATTTCAGGGCACTTTAATATGTCCTGTGTGATTTGTAATAACACCTAGCCCACAAGTCTCTCTGATGAGCTGAATTTCAAATAGTCATAGTATTGCACCTTTAGAAGTAAGGTCAGGGATGTGCCTTTTTTAGATGTAAACACAGAGTCAGGCATTGGTTAGCACATCAATTACACAGATCTTTTAAAAAATTCTCCAAATGCCCTGTGAAAATAAAAAGAATTAAGAGAGAATACAATGGTCATCACAAAAGCCAGTTATTTGGCTGATCCCTGTATCTCAATAAATACCCCCCTAAACCTCACCAAGGACGTGCTATAGAGTGAAAAGAACCACGGGAGAGTATGGATGTACTGATGTAAATGTATTCCCATTACTGGAAAACAACCCGACGGCATGGCATGCTGCCCAAAGCTATCACAACCCCCTTGAACTTGTATCAGGGCTAGAGTAATCATGCAGCCTAGCTCAGCCCATCCCCTCCTTCAGGCTGCAGATCAAATTAAGCACGGAATAAGACACAGGGAAAAGTCCACAGGCTTTAAAACCAAAGATGTCTGTCTGGCTTTGAATCCCAGATTTGCTGCTTAGAGAGGTACTTAGCCTCTCTGAGCCTCAGTTCCTCATCCGTAAGCAGGGAATAATACCTCCTTCCAGGGTTGTTTGCAGATCAGTGATAAAAATGTATGAAGCATTTAAACAGTATGTGGAATGTAGTAGATGCTCAATAAATTGTTAAAAATTTAGTATTAGTATTAAATGGCAAAGTTGAATTACTGTGAATATAAGAATAAAACCTGAGGAAAATAACCATTAGGCTCCCTCAGGATATACTTTTAACTAAAAGAAATGAGAAAGAAAAATAACAACAAAACAAAACAAAACCCTCAGACCATCCAAGCTATACTGCAGAAAAAGATGCCAAAATTCCCTGCTAAATCAGCAGAGGATACAAGCTGGATCATCCATGTCTGGTTCAGCTGTGTCAAAAAATGGGTGGGTGCTCAGGAGCTCAGGTACCAAGGGAAGCACCAGGGTTGGATGTCGACTTCCCAGAAACTTCAAGCATCTGAAACAAGCAAAATGAGAAAAAAGCAAACCTCTTTTTTAAAAAGTACTGAGAATTGGAATCAGAAAACCTGACTCAGAATTACAAATTCTCAACCATCTACTTTTGTTACCTCTACGACTTCAGATAAGTCATTCAATTATTCCAGAACTCAAGTTAATTCGTCTAAAAACTTGGTTATTATGAAGACAGAGAGCTGATATGACAGATATTACTACAGGTTATTTAACTAACAACCATTTCCCCCAGCTTCCTTGACAAGAGAACCCTGATTTTACTCAGGTATCAGGTAAGTAGCAAAGTGCTCAATGAAGGTAGGCCTAGCCCAAGGGCTCAACCACAACTGGTCTAAACTCATCATGGCAATCCCAAGCCCATTTTACAGAGACTGCTTTGCAGGTAGTCAAGTAACCCAGTTCTGGTCAATGGGACAAGAGGGGAAGTCTGCTGTGGAGCTTCTCAGGAATGTTTTCCTAATCAAATGAAGTGCATACAAATGAACATATCTATGAAACGGAAACAGACTCACAGATACAGAGAACAGATTTGTGGTTGGGAAGGGGGGTGGGGGAGGGAAGTATTGGGAGTTTGGGATTAGCAAATGCGAACTATTACATATAGGATGGATAAACAAGGTCCTATTGTATAGCACAGGGAACTATATTCAATATCCTGTGATAAATCATAATGGGAAAGAAAATGAAAAATAATATACATATATGTATAACTGAATCACTTTGCTGTACAGCAGAAATTAACACAACATTGTAAATCAACTATACTTCAATAAAATTTTTAAAAAAGAGAAGTGCATGGAGGGAATGTCCTTTTCTTTCTGTCTTAAGATATTGTCTTATCAGGTAGCCATACTGCAACTATGAAGAGAAAGCCAAGAGAACTGCAAAGAAGTCAACCAGAGTACTAGCCCTGTTAAGCTGTTGAATGACCAATCCTGAAATCAACTTTCTGACTTCTTGTTATGCAAAAAAATTACACCTTACTGTTTAAGCCACTTTTAATCAGACTTTCTGTTACTTGTAGACAGAAGCATTCTAACTGATATCCTGGGTGAAGTTCTAGAATCAGAAGAGATCTGATCTGAAACAGGAAACTTAATAACTCTGTGGCCTTGAGCAGATATATGTTTACCTACAAATGAGATTAAATATAATTACTTCATACAGTTGCTATAAGGATTAAATGAGATAATGAGTGAAAAGTACTTAGCAAGGTGTCTGCCATTATATAATAAGAACTCAATTAACTATTAGTTAGCTATTATTAATTGGCTATTAGTTAACTACTAGGACTACATGAAGGCCCTTTATAAGTTATAAAGAACTACATGTGTGCTGGTATTTATGCTTTTTTGTTATTTTTAATTAAGTTCTGGTGTAGAAGGTGTGTTGAATTGAAAATAAATATAAACCTTAATTTAATGTTCTCACTGAGTTTATAATCTAACTGAGGCAAAGATGACTAACACTATAAGGTAATGAACTATCAAATGAATGATACCCTGCTTTCTACCTGTCAAAGGTAGAAGGGATCACTATGATCGGAGAAAGTTGCACAAAGAAGATGAGACTTCACCAAGGACTGGAGAATAAGAAGATCAGCAAAAGAGAGAAAACAAACCCCATGAACAAACTGATGGCTATATGGGGTATGAAAGGCATCACATTTAAAACATTTGATACTGTTAGGAAAGTACACTTTTCTCCAGTTCTGTCTTAAAGAACTTAATTCACTAGTTTTCTGACCTCTCTCAGCCCATTTACTCACTGTGCCTCAGGGGACATTGTATCCCCACAGCCCAAATGACTGAGTGCTCCTTGAAGACACTCAATAAATGTACAACGAATTGAGCTGAATTGGACTGAACAAACATGAAGAAATGGCAAAACAGAAAACCAGGTATCAAAAATGTTACCTAGAGCAAGATTCCCTGGCATTTTTAGTTCTTAGTATGTCTTCCAAGCACCTGATTTGATCCACAGTTTTTCAACTTTTAATAACAATTTTTTTGAAAATAAATAAATCATATATTTGCAGTGATCTCATCACATAAGCTCATTGAAATATGTGGAGTACAACAACGCACATTTTATATTAAATGTATGCAAGTAGCTCCTCAAACAGCAATTCATGAACAGTGTTAAGCTTGACTCTAGCCAGTAAAGCTAGAGGTAATCAGGGGAAAATATGATTGTGATTTTCCATCTGAAGACCAAATACTCACCCTCCCTTTAATCTCTACAATGATGGAAACAGACAAAGAGTGACTAACACTATATAAGAGGAAAAGGAAATCTAATCGACTCATCTCTGTACCTCCAAAACTTACCACAGGGCTTGGCACATAGTAAGTACATAGCAGGCACATAATATTTGCTAGGTGGATGGATGGACAAATGAATAACCTAAGATGAGATATTCAATTTAGGAACCAGACTCTTGAGAGTATAGTTATGTTGAATCAGGTTTCTAAATTGAAGACAAAATTGAAGGCCATACCCCAACCTATGATGATCCACTAAATAATGTCAACATTGTACATTTACCATATTATCAGACTCAGCGAACAAATGAGCAAAAAAAATCCTTACTTCCATATGGAGTCCTTATCAGTAGGGTACTTGGTTAAATTTTTCAGCAGCTCCACCAGTGCAAGATGAATCCCTTCTTTGGTTGAAACATTAGTGCAACATAAGAGTTCATGAAGAGCCTCTCTAATATCTCTGGATGAATCCTTAAAAAAAAGAAAAAGGTAATAATAATAATAGCAGTCACTATGGATTAGCTATTATGGAGGAGTATACAAGTTAAAGTGGGAGTACAGGGTAAAGAACGTCTCAATTTTCAGAAAGGGGAGGGGCTAGTGTTCACAGAGGAGGAAAAATTTGAAATGATATTTGAAGAATTCATTCATTTGTTCATTCATTAATCGGTACACTCAACATTTACTGAACACTTATTAAACAGTCAACATTTATCAGCACCTACTATGTACAAGTGCTAGGGATACAGCAGTAATTAAAATTGAATCCCTGCTCTCAGGAGTTTCCTTTTAGTGAAAAGACAAAAATGAATAACTAAATATATAGGTCAGATATGAGAAACTATAAAGCAGGTTAAGGTTAAGAGTGCTAGGATAGGTGGGGTATTTTACATGGCATAATCAAAGGGAACAGCAAACATAAAGGCCATGAGGTGAAAGCATGTTGAAAAATAGCAGTGTGGCTACAGCAGAGTAAACAAAAAGAGTAGGTACCAGATGATGTCAGAGAGTGGCCTCTTCCCCCCCCAACACTTTCTGCTCAACCTCACTAAAAAGATTAGAAAAGTTCACCAACAACTTCTTAATGCTAATGTAAATGAAAACATATCAGCTTTACTCTTATTTGATATCTCCATAGCATTTTTTGCCAGTTCTTTAAAACTTTTTAATATAGACAATTTGAAACATATGTAAAAGTAGAGATAATTCCCCAGTTTCAACAATTAACTCATAGCCAATCTTGCTTCATCTATACATTTACCCACTCTTCCCAGATTATTTTGAAGCCAATCAGAGAAATCATAGCATTTTGTTGGTAAATATTTCCATAATATCTCTTTTTTAAAATTATTTTTTTTAAAAACCCCACAAAACCAATATCATGCCTAAAATTTTAATAATTCTTTAATAGCAAATATCCACTCCATAATAAAATTTCCCTGACTCAAAAAGTTTTTATTTGTTCTAATTAGGCTCCAAGAATGTCCGCACATTGCAATTGGGTAATATGTCCCTTAAGTATCTTTTAATATGTAAAATCTCTTTACATCTCACGTTTTTTTCCCCTTGCAATTTCTCCCCTGTATATCCTGAGATGATAGTTTGATTTAGAGGTTTAATCACATTCAGGTTCAATTTTTTTATAAGACCACTTCACAGGTAGTAGTGTGTACCTCCCTCAGGAACTATATTTTTCTTTTTGTGATATTAGTAACCACTGAAGATCACTGCCTAGATCTGGTAATTCATTAAAGTTGTAAAACAATGATATATAAATTCTATCATTCATCAACAAATACTTCTACAAAGAAAAACTTCCCCTTATCAACTAGCTGGTTGTCTTGAAGTTCCATCTGTATAGGAAAAGGAAGGATAAATGCTTGATTCCTTAATTTACCAGTTTTCAAAATAATGAGTTGATTACTAAGCATCTTCTAAAGGTGACTAATGCAGTGTTTTGTTTTTGAATTATTATAAAATCATGGGTTTCAACATATTTGCAGTTGTAATCCTTAATGATATGTTTCACCTTTGGCCAGTGTGAGTCTATTTAAGTTATCTCCTGGGTCTTTTTTTTTTTTTTTTTTTTTTTTTTGGGGTACGCGGGCCTCTCACTGTTGTGGAGCACAGGCTCTGGACGCACAGGCTCAGCGGCCATGGCTAACGGGCCCAGCCGCTCCACGGCATGTGGGATCCTCCCAGACCAGGGCATGAACCTGTGCCCCCTGAATCAGCAGGCAGACGCTCAACCACTGCGCCACCAGGGAAGCCCTCTCCTGGGTCTTTTTGATATAAGCCTAGAGGTCTTTGATAGCTAATGTTTGTTTTCTGTATGACAAAGACAGTACAAGGTCATCTTGTTACATTTCCTACACCACACTTGGAATCAGCCATTTCTCTTTGGAATTTTGGTTCCTTTTAGTGGGAAATGGGATCTCCAAAGCATTTTTTAAAAAGTCAGGTTTGAGAATTCCCTAGAAGCCCGGTGGTTAGGACTCCATGCTCTCACTGCCGAGGGCCTGCGTTCAATCCCTGGTCAGAGAATTAAGATCCCACAAGCCACATGGCTTGGCCAAAAAAAAAAAAAAAAAGTCAGGTTTACTGACATATAATTTACATTCTGTAAAATTCATCCTTTTTAGTGTACACTTCCATGAGTTCAACAAATGAATACAGTTATGTAACCACCATGACAATCAAGATATAAAACACCTGCATCACTCAACACTGCCCTCGTGTCCCTTTGTAGTCTACCCCTCATCCCCAGCCTCTGGCAACCACTGATGCATTTTCTGCTACAGTTTTTGTCTTTTCCAAAATGTCATATAAATGAAATCACAGAGTATGCTGCTTCTTGTGTCTGGCTACTTTCACTTAGCATAATGCATTTGAGATTCATCCATGTTGTTATGCGTATCAGCAGCTATTCCTTTTTATTACCGAGTAGTAATCCATTGTATAAATGTACCATAGTTAATTTATCCATTCACCAATTGAAGGATTTTGTGTTGTTTCCAGTTTGGGACTATTATAAATAAAGCTGCAATAAACATTTGCATACAGGTCTTTGTGTGAACATGAGTTTTCAGTTTTCTTTAGTAAATAACTTCAGAGTGGTACTGTGGGGTCATATGTTAAGTGTATATTTAATTTTATAAGAAGCTGTCACAGTAGTTTCCAAAGTGGCTCTACCATTTTGCATTTCCATCAGCAGTATATGAAAAGTGCCAGTTGTTCCCCATCTTCACAGCACTTGGTATTGTCAGGGTTTCTTTTGTTTGTTTGTTTTTACCCATTCTGACAGATGAGTTGTTGTAATTTCTCACTATTGTTTTGTTTTTTGGGGGGTTTTTTGGCCACGCGGTACAGCTTGCAGGATTTTAGTTCCCTGAACAGGGACTGAACCCAGGCCCTCAGCAGTGCAAGTCCAGGGACCTAACCACTGGACTGCCAGGGAATCCCCTCACTATTGTTTTAATCTGCATTTCTCTAATGACTAATGATGTTAAGCATGTTTTCGCATGCTTATTTATTATTTGCCACTGATATCTTCTTTGCTTAAGTGTCTGTTCAAATCTTTTGCTCATTTTTTAATTGGGTGGTGTGCTTTCTTATTATTGAATATATATTCTTTTTATTTTTCTTTTTCTTTTGGCTGTGCCACATGGCTTGTGGGATCTTAGTTCCCCCACCAAGAATTAAACCCAGGCCCTTGGCAGTGAAATTGAGGAGTCCCAACCATTGGACTGCCAGGGAATTTCCTGAGAATTTTTAATATATTCTTTATCAGATGTGTGTTTTGCAAATATTTTCTCCCAGTCTGTGGTATGTCTTTTCAAAAAAAAAATTTTTTTTTGGCTTAGATAAACAGAAATTTATTGTCTGAGCTCTAGAGGCTTGACGTCCAAAATCAAGATGTAAGCAGAGTTGGTTCCTTCTGAGGGCTGCGACACAGAATCTATTCCACAACCCCCCTCCTAGCTTGTGGTAACCTTACATTCCTTGTATGGCCTTGTAGATGGCATTCTCTCTGTGTCTTCACATTGTCTTCCCTCTATGTGCGTTTCTATATCCAAATCTACCCCCTCCCTTTTTTTGGTACAGTTTATATATCAAAGCCATTATATGTGTTTGATTTGGTCCCATTATCTCTTTACTGTCGTCAAATATATATAACATAAAATTTACCACTTTAAGTAAATGTACATTTTAAGTGTACAGTTCTATGGCACTAAGTATATTCACATTGTTGTGCTATCTTTAAAATTACTTACAAGTGTTTCTTTGAAGAAATTTTTTTATTTGATAACCAGTTTATCTAGTTATTTCTTTCATAGATTAAGTTTTTGGTGTCATATCTAAGAAATCTTTGTCTAAGACAAACAATATGATTTCAGAGAGTGATAAGTCTTAAACAGAAGGTAAATCCCACAAGTTGCAATGAAGGCAAAATGGTGAAGAAAAGCAGGATGATTAGCGGAGTGACTACAGCATAAAGTTCAAGGTGAGGAATGATGGGAATGAAAGCTAAAAGGAAAGGGGCTAGGCTATAGAGACCAACCATAGAGAACACCACAAAAAATGCAAACTTATCTTCCTAGGAAAAAATACGAGGGACTTAGCTGGTGGCGCAGTGGTTAAGAATCCGCTTGCCAATGCAGGGGACACAGGTTCGATCCCTGGTCTGGGAAGATCCCACATGCCGCAGAGCAACTAAGTCCATGTGCCACAACTATTCAGTCTGTGCTCTAGAGCCCGCGAGCCACAACTACTGAGCCCACTCTCCTAGAGCCTGTGCTCCACAATAAAAGAAGCTACTGCAATGAAAAGCCCACACACCGCATCTAAGAGTAGCCCCTGCTCGCCGCAACTAGAGAAAGCCTGCGTGCAGCAACGAAGACCGAACGCAGCCAAAAATATAAATAAATAAATTTATTTTTAAAAATACGTGAAAAAAATTATAAAGATTTATAATTCAGGAAAAATCTTAAGAGAAGTGCTAAGCAACTGAGAGAATGATAAAGACCTTCAAAATCAAAGCACCTAACCTGTTTTCTAAAGTATGTAGCAGAAATCTGTAACAAGTGCTAATATGTAAACATCAAATTGCTATCCCTTTCACAATATCTAAAAAAGGGGGGTGGGAAACCAAAGCCCAACTCTCATTTATTAATATTTTGAAAAACTTCAGTGACTTCCCTGGTGGTCCAGTGGTTAAGAATCCACCTTCCAATGCAGGGGACGGTGGTTCAATCCCTGGTCGGGGACCTAAGATCCCATGCCATAGGGCAACTAAGCCCACACACTGCAACTACTGAGCCCATGCACTCTGGGGCCTGCAGGCCACAACAAGAGAAAAGCCCGCGTGCTGCAACAAAAGATCCCACATGCTGCAACGAAGATCCCATGAGCCGCAACTAAGACCCAATGCAGCCAAATAAATAAATAAATAAATGAAAAACTTCAGAGCTCGCAAATAAAATCCAGACACTTTAAAGAAACAATTGAAGAACCACAAAGAGTTGTACAGCCTGGGAGGCAAATCTGTGTTCGTATCCTGGCACAGACACTTATCACCTGTACAACCTCAGAGAAATTACCTTTTTTCTGAAAACTCCCAAGGTTGAATGAATTGATCCCTAAGATCCCTTCCTGTTGTCTATGATTCACTAGAAGAATTAAATCAAATCAAGGCTGAAAAGAATTCTTCATTGTTTAGCTCCTGCCTTATCTGTAGCCACTTCCCTTCCCTCCTCTCTCAACTCTATGTTATATTACAATAAATTCCTCCCAATTCCTTGATTATATCAAATCCACTCTTACTTCTGGATCCTTAGACACTGCTCCCTCTGTTTGGTATCCTTCCACCCTACTACTATCAGTGCCACTCCTTCCCAAGAAAATGTTTCATACACCTGAATCTAATATAATATAGTAAGTCAGCTATACTTCATTAAAAAAAAAAAAAGAAAGAAAGAAAATGCCTCATTAAGTCCTACTCCTTCAAGTATCCACTACAGCATTCCTTCTTTCTTCCCTATCTCCTCAACCTTACCCCAGGCAATTCAGATTAGATACTCTGCATTCCCAGAGCATCCTATCCTTCCCTGATCATAGCAATACTAAGCTTTATTCTAATTTCCTGTTTAATAGTCAGTCTCCTCCACCACAAAGGAGTTGTATGATGAGAAGGCAGAATTGTGCTGCCTCTACACAATTTTATCATCAATGCCTGGTTTAAAAAAAAAAAAAAGTGGTGCTCAGTAGGTATTGATGAAGAAATGCATAACAAACTCACCTCTAACACAGCCAGGACAGTGTCAAGCTGATCCTCTCGAAGGGTGATATTGTTAGAGATTTTTCTCATGGTATGTATGGACTGTAGACGTACTTCCTCAATTTCATCATTAAACATGTCAACCAGGAAATCAAGGCACTTCTCAGCAAAAGAGGGTGAAGACTGGGCCAGCATGCAGAGCGCCTCTACAGCAGCAATGCGGACCTCTAGAGAAAAAGGGACAAACAAAACTGCACGTCAAGTTAAGATCCATGGGAAAAATGTAAGAAGGATTCCTTCTCATTCAGGTTTGTATTTCCCTCTCTACTCCTGTTACTTTACAAACTCTCTCTGGGAGATCTCCTCCATGCCTGCAGATTCTGCTACCACCTTCACATAGACCTATGAACAAGGATGTTGGTACCACGGGGACTAAGGTTTAGATCCTGACTCCTTGAAAACTCAGCTGTCTTATTATCTCAGTAGTCCAACCACAGTAAAGTACTTTTTAAAAAAGCACTTTGAAAATAACATTATTAAGATTAAAACAGGGTCGATATCATTATTCTCATTCTACAGATAAGAATCAGCAAAGTGGATAAACTTGCCTCAAGTGAATGAGAGCAGAGATAAGACTAGGACCCAGGTCTGCTAATTCTAGACTAGCATCATATAGTGGTTAAGGGTACAGGCTCTGGAATGACAGAGGCCTCACAGTGAATTGTGAAAAGTAATCCATCCACTAACTTGGACGGTGATCTTGAATAAGTAAATTAACTTCGTAGTATCAATTTTCTCACCTGTTAAATGGAGATAATACCCATTTCCTTACAGAGTAGTTAGGAGGAGTAAACAACATAGTGTAGGTAAAGCACATAGCACACTGCCTGGCATATGTTAAAAGCTCAATAAATATTAACTACGATTTAGGTACACATCTTGTAAGCACCTTGAAAACAGAGGCATGTCCTCTATCTCTTTACATGCTCAGAACATGTAACAGTAAAGCCACTGAATCCAGGAAGCCCTTCATTCTTTCACTAACACTGTCGCCTGAACGTGTACTATATGCCAGGCCCTGTGCTGACTGTTGGGATACAGAGATGAGAAAGCTATAGACCATGGTCGCAAGACTTCCATACAAGCTTGTTTTGTTCCAGCGGTTCCCACAATAAAATGTACAGTTTCAAAAAAGAAAAGAAAAACACTCAAATTGTGGTTAAAACTCTCCAATATACTTTGGTTTTTGTATAAGAAAGGTTTTATATACACCTTAAAAGCAGAGTTACTACATAAAAGGGAGATGACTCAGATTTTTCTTGGTACTTATAAATTCCTCTTTTTCATCAGAAGGGAAGGATTTGCTCTACATCACATTATGTAATCTAAACAGGAAATTGCTAATAATTACAAAGCAAGCCAGAGATGGACCCAAATGTTTTAACTGCTAACCCTGCTTCTTAGGGCTTTATCCATTACATTGCATTGACTCATGTGTAACTCTTGCAAGTGTATCAAGGGAATCACAGAGAAACTTCAGATCAACATGAGATAATCAGTATGACCTGACCTGATGCAATTCCAAGCAGAAGCAAAGAAGCTTGGTTTTTTTATTTTGCATGCACAGCCTGGCTACAGGTAGCTAAATTAACAATTTCTACTGGACTTTTTGGAATGTTGAAAATATATAACAGTCTCCTTAAGGGTCCAGGGCAGAGAAAAGGAATTAGCTTGCTCGAGAATAAAAAAAAGACTGATCCTCTGGTGTCTTAACATATGTAATCAGATCCTAGTTTTGCTACTTACTAGCTTCATGCTTAGTACTGAAGGTACAAAGATGAACAAGAACAAGACTGTGTCCCAGCCACTATAGACTAGAATAGTTAATTGCATTACAGAGTGATGAATGATACAATGGAAGAGCACACATAGTATGAAGAAAATGCAGAAGAGGCACATAGCCTACTCAACAGGATCAGAGGCAGCTTTTCAGAAAGTGACCCCTAAAATAATACTTGAAGGAGTTGTTAGGCCAGAGGAAAGGAAAAAGGCCTTTCTATGCAGAGGAACCACATGTAAAGGCCCAGAAAGGAGGGAGAACATGGAACAACTAGAGGACTAGAAGTATGTGTGATACTACACTACAGTCTATAGCCAATGAAATAAGGCTCCATTTCACTCCCAGCAAATATGTCCCTAAAATCCTGATTTACCCAGAATTTTATAGGTATGATTAGAGAGCTGCCATACCTGATGCTGGTTATGATCTAAGCACTTTCCAAAGTTAAGTTCCTTTAAGTAAACCTTAGTGACAAACTAAAAACTGTAGAAATCAACCACATAAACATTAACAGTGATTAAATTCAATTGCAGAAACTAAACAAAGCAAAAATGCTAGGAGAAACAAAATAAAATAGGTTCTAGTTACCTGTCTTTGGATAAAATGGGTTTTAATAACTGGAATTCCTTATTACCTAACACTTTAAATTTTTAATTCATATATCAAGTTCATGGAGAACATAAGCAGAGGTAGCTTTAATTAATTTCCATATATACAGAAAATCTTACAGCAAATTGAATAGGGTAACCCAATTCTAATATCTACTAATAGAAAAACTGTCTTTCAAAAGTAATTTTCTTGCCCTTCTAAGAAGTTCTATTCTGAGATATCATTTTTATAGGCATTTTAAAGACCTGAGCTCTAATCCTCTGACACAAATTTACTATAAAATTTGGACAATCGATATTATCTCCCCACATCTGTTAGCCTCACTGAAAATAGGCTGGAGTCAATCATCTCAAGGCACTGACAGTCTGTGATCTATGTGAAATGGAGAACATCATATTGAAGAAATCGTAAGAGCTTTGCAAGCACTTCTATTACTGGCTAAAATGGAGTAACAAGGGCTAGATTTATCTTTCTATCTGAAACAACTAAAAACAGAGACAAAATATATGAAAGAAAAGTATTCAACACACTATACAACAGGCAATAAGAGGTAGTGATCCCTGAGAGACAGGAAATAAATGAGGTGAGCTTTATGATTATACCGGTTTACTGTCTGTAGAGTTTCCAGGCTGTAGGTCGCCCTGAGTTGAGAAGACAGAGCTGGAAGTCTGGAAAGGCCAATGTGACTAGAGTTCATAGGGCAAAGTACCAGAAAGGAAAGACATGCACAGAGAGAGCAAGCCTAGGAGGTCTGCAGAGGGTCCTCCTCAAGTCTTCAGGCAAGTTCTGTTCTGTGAAGAAACTATCCAAGGCCTGAGAAAGAACCACTCAAGAGGGTTCGAGGGAACAATCTCCAAAGCTCACACATGGTCAACAATAGTTTTTTCAGAAGAGTTTGTTTCACTAGTGATGAAAAATAACCCCTAGACTAAATGCTACTTAGGTCCACCTAACAAAGCTTAAAAACAAGACATTCTAGAACAAAGCTCAAGAATACTCATAGGAATATAACAATGTTCAGCACCCAATAAAGTAAAATTCAGATGTCTGACATCCAATCCCAAATTACCAGGCATGCATAGAAGCAGGAAAACATAATCCATAATGAGGAGAAAAATCAATCAATTAAAACCAACCCAGAAATCACACAAATAACAGAGCTAGGAGACAAGGACATCAGGATAGTTACTGCAAATACATTCTCTGTTGACAAAGCTAGAGAAAAGATTAAGCGTATTAAGTAGCGATACAGAAGATACTAAACAAATGCAAATTCTCATCAAACTTCTAGGGATGAAAACTACAATGTCTGAGATGAAAAATATACTGGATGGAATTAACAGCAGATTAGACACTGCAGAAGAAAAGATTAGTGAACTCCAAGACAAAGCAATAAACATTATCCAAAATGAAACAAATAGGAAAAAAAGGTTACATGGAAAAAAAAGAATAGAGCAGGAAAAAAAGGTTACATGGAAAAAAAAGAATAGAGCATCTGTGAGCTGCAGGACAACCTCAGTAGCCTAATATATATGTAATTGGGAGTCCCCAAAGGAGCATGGGGCCAGAAAAATATTTAAAGAAATAACAGTCAAAGATTTTCCAAATAAAAACCACAAACCCATAGATCCAAGAAGCTCAACAAACTCCAAGTATAAGAAACATGAAGAAAATTATACCAAGGCATATTATAATTAGATCGTTTAAAACCAGTGATAAAGAGAAAAGCTTAAAAGCAGCTAGAGAAAAAAAGATACATTATGTACGGAAGAACAAAGATTTAAAATGACAGCAGAGTTCTCAACAGAAAAATGCAAACTGAAAAACTGGAACAAGATGTTTAAAGGACAAAAAAATAAACAAATAAACCACTATTAATCTAGAATTTGATTCCCAGTGAAACTATCTTTCAAAAATGAAGGCAAAATAAAGGCTTGATTAGTCATTAGTTAGTCAGACTAACCTGGGTTTAAATCTTGCTTCTGTCTCTTACTAGCTGAGTGACTAATAAGAAAGTACAATTGTTATCAGTATAAATATCAATTTTTACTACCATTTATTAAGTGCTTACTATAACTGGGTTATGTATCATGTCATGTATATGTAATGTCATTTCATTATAACAATTCAGAAACACTTGCTATTAACCTTGTTTTACAAAAATGCTAGAATTTGAACCTAAATTGACTGAACCCGAAGTCCATGCTCTTAACCACTGATCCATACCACGTGAACCTCAACCTCTTCTGTTTATAAAATTAAAATAATAGTAGATACTTCATTGAGTGACTATAAAGATTAAGTGAGACAACCTGTATATATCACTCAGTACAATACCAGATACATAGCAGCCACTCAGTAAATGGGCACTGTTATTTTTATGAAGTCATTCTTACCATACATTTCATCTTCCAATCCATGAACAAAGGCTCCACAAGCTCCTGACTCGATCAAGTTCACAGCCCCTGTATCTACTTCTTCCTTGGGAGCATCATCTCCCCACTTCCTGCCGCTGGAAAACTCTCCTGAAGTGTAAAGTTCCTTGGCACGTTCATGTGCAGTGCGTTTCCTCTATAGAAGACAACAATTACCACTTGATAGAGATTCGTGAGAACTAAGTTGCACCCCAAGAACATGAGAAAGTAGGAAATAAGATTGCTCTCTGAGCGTTACATTTAAAAAAAAAAATACTCAATAGATCAGAGCAGAGAAATGCAAATTCAACTTGAAGTTAAGACCAAGGTTCTCAGGTCATCAATAGCTGATAGTAACCTTATTAAAGATAGTAACTTCATTAAAGATAGCACAAGAATGTTGACTGGACAGGTGGTTATGTTTGCCATGGCAACACAGGAAAGGGAGAACCAGAGAGGTAAATAATGGCAGTGTCCTTCCAAGCACCATCCTGGGTAGACAATACACTGGCCCTAGAAAATAATTTTTTTCATCCCATAGAAGTAAGCCTCTATTTGACAACACTATGCTCACCAAGCAAGTGTCTAGTAAATTTACTTTCTTCACAGATTGCCTAAAGGGGAATATACTAGTCAGCTAAAGTAAGTAAATATTGAGTCTACTTGACAGTTACAGTTACCTTCATAAATGAATAAACTGGCTGATATCAGCCTCTGTGAACCTTCCTGGTGTGAGCCCACATCCTCATGGCTGATCATCTCAAAGGCACTGATGAAATATAGCACCTGAGCCTACAAGGATGTGGGTCAGACGCAGAAGTAAAGTTTGTACCTTGCGAAATGTCTTAGAAACCTTTGCATTACCCATCCCTCACCATTCACCATGAGCGTGTCCTTCTTTGCACTTCCACCCCAGTATACACAAAGAACACTTAAGCAATCACTGACCTCAAATGAAGGGAATGTCCTTCAAGAAAGCCATGTGGCAATGTTTCATGAAGCACAGATATTAACTCCCCAACCATTCCCAAGAATTCATCTTATGGAATAAATCAAAACAAGAAAAGATCTAATATCCATGAAGGTGATTCTCTATATGTGATTTATAACAGTGGAAAAATTAAGGAGAAACTGTAAATGTATAATAAAGGGCTAAAAAAATGATGGCACATCTACTTGACAGAATATTATGCTATCAGTAAAAATGGTAAGTATGAAGTTAATATGAAAAAAAAAAGCATATGAGGTAGTGGTAAATATAAAAAGTAGACTACAGGGGCTTCCCTGGTGGCGCAGTGGTTGAGAGTCCGCCTGCCGATGCAGGGGACACGGGTTCGTGCCACATGCCGCGGAGCGGCTGGGCCCGTGAGCCATGGCCACTGAGCCTGCACGTCCGGAGCCTGTGCTCCGCAACGGGAGGGGCCACGGCAGTGAGAGGCCCGCGTACCGCAAAAAAATATAAAATAAAAATAAAAAATAAAGATACTGACAATGAATGCTCCTATCATATTCTCAGACTCATATTTGTTCTTGACAACTATGTCAGAGAACTATCGCAGTCAAAGCTTAAGGGCATTCTGTTACTGTTCAGAGAAAGGATTTACTCACTCTTCCATGAGAACTGCTGTTGAAAGGAGTCACAAAATAAGACCAGACCTTTGTAGTTTCTAACAAATAGAAAGTGAATCTTGCCTCTTGTAATTGTACAAGTACTTTTACAATTGTAAAAGTAACTTGTAATTTGGTTCAATTTACTAAGATTTTAAATTAAAATGTAATCTAGTCATCCTAATTAACAAATTCATGGGCTGTAAAATTAAATCAACACAACTTGGCATATAGCTACACTGATTTTGGTTTCAGAAACCCAATTTAAACAACAAAGAATTCAAGTTACCCTCAGATCTGACATCAGCTTCTTGTCAAGCGTCTGTTCCAAGAAATGAGAACTGACTTGCTCCATAGAGCCCTATAAAAAGGAAGAATCCAGAGCAATTAAACAACTTTTAAGATCTGAACAATATCTTCAAATTCAAAGTTTGCCGCCAACTTAAATGCATAAAGATAACATTATTCTTTTTTAATTTTAATTTTTTTTTATACAGCAGGTTCTTATTAGTCATCAGTTTTATACACATCAGTGAATACATGTCAATCCCAATCGCCCAATTTATCACACCCCCACCACCCCCACTTTCCCCCCTTGGTGTCCATACATTTGTTCTCTACATCTGTGTCTCAATTTCTGCCCTGCAAACCGGTTCATCTGTACCATTTTTCTAGGTTCCACATATGTGCATTAATATACGATATTTGGATAACATTATTCTTGATAGTAAAGATCCCTATGGGTTTTGAATCATCAGGAAAATAATAAAATCACTAGCAGCAGCAGCTAGCACCTATATAGAGCTACTAGGTGTCATGCACTGCTCTAAGTGCTTTATACATACATTAATTCATTTAATACTCACTACAACCCTATGAAGTAAATACTAATATTAGTCACGTTTTATATAAGAGGGAAAGAAGGCACAAAAAGATGTAGTAATTCATTCAAGGTCACAAACAGTGTAAATTACAGAGCTGGGCTATAAACCCAGGCTCCAGAATCCTTTGCCTTAACTACTACTCTCCACTGCCTCTCCATCCCTTTTCATTCCATCCTTTCCATTCATTTGTCCATTCATTCATTAAACAAATGTATACTTAGCAACCATTCCATTATATGCCTAGAGTTACCAGGAACAGGTACACAAAAATAAAAAGACATCAACTCTACACTCAACAATCACACACTAGTGAGGGAAATTGACGAGTAAAGAGATTACTGCATTATGGTATGAAATTTTATAATATACATGTATAAAGGGTGCTATGGGAACTTAAAGAAAAGCAGTATGGGGTGGAGGCAGAGAGAGGTGTATCCGGGGAACTGGAAATCACAATTAAATGCATAAAGAAAATGTCATGTGGGAAACATCAAGTGTTTCTATGAATAGAATATAGGACGGGGGTACCGAAAATGAGGCAAGACGTGTCGGTAGAAAGCAGGTCATAAAGGTCTTTGTTTGCTATGGTAAGGAGTTTGCCTTATGAATAATAACTCTATAGATAATTTCTATTAAATACTTAATGAGCTCAGTAATGTACAAAGACTTGCATTTTAAAAATGTATCCCTCCCAATAATCCCATGAAGAATGAGCATTATCCTCACTTTTTATTTATTTATTTTTTACGAGAAATGGAGGCTGAGAGATTCAGTAACTTGCTCATTTCAAATAAGAGAGAAACATAATCCGATTTATACTCATAAACATCATCTTGGCAGCAATGTGGCTAATGGACCAGAAGGAACCCAAAACAAAGCAGAGACACAAGTTAGGAGGCTATTTAAAGCACGTCCTAGACATTCTTAAGGAATATACTGGAAATCTTCTCTAATTCCCAAGTTAATAAATATGGAAATGTTTATACAGGCTCAGACTTTTTCTCCAATCACATTTTCCATATCAAGTTACATGTTCTTTGGGAGTACTCTTACCCAAGTTAACACCTTTCCTACAATTCTAGAAGGGCAATTGTACTATTCATCTTAAGTAGTTTCAAAACCACTTTTTCTTATCTCTACATGGTATATAGTTTGTTACATAGGTCTGAGCCAATACCAAATCTAACATTCATTTTTTTAATGCAAAACATCAATTGTATGAATAAAAACTATACATTTTTAAGAACTCCTCACTTTCTCTTTAGTCTTACCACCAACATTAACAGTTGTCTTTTTTTTGGCCGCACCATGAGCCATGTGGGTCTTAGTTCCCCAACCAGGGACTGAACCCGTGTCCCCTGTATTAGAAGTGCAGTGTCTTAACCACTGGACTGCCAGGGAAGTCCCCAACAGTTGGCTTTTTAACAGGCACTTTGTTTTTCTACAAAGAATGAAAGTTTTAATGACTTCACAGTAAGTTACTGGAACCCACAGTCTCAACGTCCTCCTCCAAAGCCTTCAACTGAGCTCTCTCCCAACACAGTAGCAAAGAGGGGGTACTATTCAAATCCTAGCCTCAAAAAATTGCACATCATTATTTGTAACAAGTTTCCAGCGTTATGTAAGAATAGCTGAAACTTTCCATTTTAAATCCACAAATAGCAAGAACCTTACAGCATAATCCACTTGAAAAATAGTAAAATCTGAACTGTTACAAGCACAGTGGAAATAGAGAAGGGATAGATTCAAGGTATGTCGAGAAGGTAGTACTGATAAGAGTTGATGACTCAGTGGATACGAGACACAGAGAAAGAATTCTCAAATGCCTCTGGGTAAATGATGGCACCATTTATGAAAGCACAGAAGGAGGAAATCTGGACCTAAAAGATAATGAGTTCATCATAAAGTGCATCTCACCAATCAGAAAAACATCTACATTCCTGTATACTTTGACCAAGACACATATATTCAGGTAAAAGCTCTCCAACTGTACTACTATCCCTACTTAACAATCTATAACACTAAGAAAACTGATATTTAACAAACAAGTGCGTCAAACCTGCTCTCAGAACAAAAACTGCTCAACTAGTATAATAACATAAGTCTATGCACTGTTTGCCTATTTCAATTTTAAGCTCCTAGCCTCTATTCATTAGGTGATGAAAAAGAGCAGACCAAAAAAAAAAAAGATGGACTACTATGTGAGACATAAAACTGCCACTGACTAGGACAGCTACATTTGCCCTGGGAAAGACTAGCCCTGGGCAGAGTTACAAACATAAAAACCTACAGTCTACAATCTAACTGTCTGAAAATGTTATAATTTTTAAGGTCAAAGACTTCCGGAGCCTTACTAATAAGGTTTAAATTATTTAACATCTTAAAAAGAAATCATTAAACTAAGGACCCTATTCTAGATAGGATGCCAATTACCATAATTAATTTCAAAGTAGTGACTGTATTCTAAATAGTCCCATGGAGCTATATTCTTGAAAATCAAGTTTCTTTGCTCCATCAGGGAAGTTACAGATAACTGAAAACCAAACCTTTACATGGTTTTGAATTTTCTGATACATCCCATATCTGAAATTTTTCATCCTGCTATAAGCCAAGGAGAATGGACTCTATTCTTTCTGTACAAGATGGCCTTAAGTCTAAAGCCTTATCATTTCAGCTAAGTTCTTGAAAACCTGGCTTCTACGTTCCTCCCAAGCTTAATCTTGTCACACATCATCAAATCTAACATTATCCCCCACACCAAGAAGTACTAAACTGCTTGTAGTTTAACATGATATTGTAGTTTAGTATGATATTAGCATGCATGATAGTGTACTCATGTATCTCTGCTCGTATTTTCTCCTTCTCTACTTCTTTACCTAGCTAACCCATACTCATCATTCAAAGTCAACTGAGAAACACCTCGTCCAAGAAGCCTTCTGTGCATGTGTTAGGTGCTCTTTCCTAGGAGTACCGGTATTGTAATTGACAGATTGCCTATGTCAACCTACCTGACTATCCACTTTTTTTTTTTTTTTTTGTGGTACACGGGCCTCTCACTGTTGTGGCCTCTCCCGTTGTGGAGCACAGGCTGCGGACGCGCAGGCTCAGCGGCCATGGCTCACGGGCCCAGCTGCTCCGCGGCATGTGGGATCCTCCCAGACCGGGGCACGAACCCGTGTCCCCTGCATTGGAAGGCAGACTCTCAACCACTGCGCCACAAGGGAAGCCCAAAGAATAGTTTTTCTGTTTTTTTGGTTTTTTTTGTTTTTGCAGTACGTGGGCCTCTCACTGCTGTGGCCTCTCCCGTTGCGGAGCACAGGCTCCAGACGCACAGGCTCAGCGGCCATGGCTCACGGGCCCAGCCGCTCCGCGGCATGTGGGATCTTCCCGGACCGGGGCACGAACCCGCGTCCCCTGCATCAGCAGGTGGACTCTCAACCACTGCGCCACCAGGGAAGCCCTATCCACTCTTTTGAAGGCATAGATTATGCTCAGAGTTTGCTGAATTGATGAATATGTAGTCTAAAGACCATATATGGTTTACCTGATCACGAATTTGTCTACTCAAGAATTGGAGCAGGGGAGTTTACCTCTTAGCTTGCACAGAGTAACTAGTAAACCAGCAGGGCCTTAGCTGCATAACTGCAGCTCCCAATACATAACTGGACCCGCACTAGGAAGGAATTCTACATGGGCTTTAGAGCATGAAGTATCACTTACTATCTATGTGGCCTTGGACAAATTATACTTTTCTAAACCTTAGTTTTATTATTTATAAAATAAATAATATAATATCTACCTCAAGGAGTTTAAAATAATTATAAACAAAAAGTCAGTATGTATATAAGTGTATGTACAGGCATATATTTACGTGTGCCTGCATATGAGGAAATGGGTGTATGTGCATGTGTATGCATGTATGACTAAAAGTGCCTAGCTTAGTGGGCTAGGAACTCTATAAATAGTAACAATTATTATTATTAGCAAGATTAGATTATTAATTACTTTTGAAGTATAATCATATAATCATGTAATTTAGAGTTGTTTGGATTTGAAATCACTTAAATAACATAAAGCACTTGAGTCAAATTATAGTCATCTAAGTGAAAATCTTTTCAATTCACCACTGTGATTCATTATTCATACAGCTTTACATAAATGAATTTTAGATTCTATGGGGTACAAAACTAAAAAATTTGGGGCTTCCCTGGTGGTGCAGTGGTTGAGAGTCCGCCTGCCGACGCAGGGGACATGGGTTCGTGCTCCGGTCTGGGACGATCCCACATGCCGCGGCCCATGAGCCATGGCCACTGAGCCTGCGCGTTCGGAGCCTGTGCTCCGTGACGGGAGAGGCCACAACAGTGAGAGGCCCACGTACTGCAAAAAAAAAAAAAAAAAAAAAAAATTTGAATGACTCTGCTTTAAGGATTACTTTTCTAACTGCCTACTCAGATGACAACATATCATTGAATTATTCCTCTAAAACATCCCCTCACACACACACAGCACACTGTAGATGCTCAGTACACGCTGAATGAAGGAATCTGATGAATGATTGGATTGTTCTGAATTTTAATATATCCACAAATCAAAACAAGGCTTTAAAATGTGAATTCAAAAATAAAATCACTAACAGCTGGCTTGTTTAACTCTATATTTTATTATGGACAAGAAATATAATCTGTAAGCAGGAAATACTGAGATCGTCCAAGTTCCTTATTTTTCCATGAAAGTGCTTCACATAGGTTTCAGCAGTTACCCCCAAAATACTGGTCAAAGGACTAGGGGTATCACAGGATCTGTGTCCAGTACAATCAAGTCCAAACTTTTTAGCCAACAATCTTACTAAGACTGGCATAGTTGGGGGCCCTCAAAAGAGAAGTTATCAAAAAGAATTTCAGATATCCTTGCTGTGACATTAATACAAATTTTTATAGATAGTTACATATATATTTATATATTATAACAACCCCACCACCTTGCATAGTGTAGTACTTCACAATTTATACACATATTCACAGACAGGATCTCATTTGAGTGTCATGACAACCCTGTGATGTAAACATGAGAGATATTATAAGCCACTTAACAGATGAGGAAATGAGACTAAGAAAAAGTGACATGTCCAAGACAACACAGGTATAAAATAAGGCTGAGCATTACGCCAACCCTCCTTCTTCTATAAGACAGTTCTATCTCTGAAAAGTTAAAATTTTTCTTATAGGGGGCTTCCCTGGTGGCGCAGTGGTTGAGAGTCCGCCTGCCAACGCAGGGGACACGGGTTCGTGCCCTGGTCCGGGAAGATCCCACATGCCACGGAGCGGCTGGGCCCGTGAGCCATGGCCGCTAAGCCTGTGCGTCTGGAGCCTGTGCTCCGCAACGGGAGAGGCCACAGCAGTGAGAGGCCCACATACAGGAAAAAAAAGAAAAAAATGTTCTTACAAATATACTAGAGTCCCCAAAGGCAAAACAGTAGGAAAGAATGAGGCTAAAAGTCAGATTAGCATCTGAATCTCATTCTACAACTTCCTATCTGTATAAATTGAATAATTTACTTAAATTCTCAGAGCCTCAGCTTTCTCACCTGGGAAGTGGGAATAATAGCACCTACCTTGCTGGGTTACTGTAAGAATAAATGGGATAATAAAGCAATTATACTCCAATAAAAAAAAAGAATAAATGAGATAATTAAGTGGCCTCATAGCAAAGTATCTAGGCCATACCAGGTGCTTAGTAACGGTAACAATTATTTTTATTATTATGTTCCTTTTTCTCTAGACTTTGGTTGTCTAATATGCTAACAAGATTAAATAGGATTATCTTTAAAATTCTTTCTAGTTCTCAAAGACTACTTCTCTATGGGAAAGGGAACAACTTCTTTCTATTTTAAGAAATACTAAGGTTTATAAAAGCGCATTACACCTGTCTCTATCTAGTTTCTCAAAATGTTTTACAAGTGTAACAGGTAATATGCTCATTAAAGAAGATGTAACTTACCAATAGCTTTGAAGCTTGAACTCGAACCACCCAGGAGCTATCACTGACCATGTGACAAATTTTTCCAAACGCATCATCAACTAAGCGAATTTCTTCATTAGAAGAAGGGATTGGGACAATGCTAAATTAAAAGAAAAGAAACCACAAGTGACAAAACATGAGCCTAAAATTGCAGGTTCAATAAACTGAGAATGACCAATGAAAATCAGCACAAATAGAAATGATAACTGAATAATTCAAATCCTATAATGATGAAATACATTTCAGAGTAACCAAATCAGTCTGGGATTTGTTTATTTTTAGTTGCAATGCAAATTTGTGTCTTGAGTAAAAGTATTTAACACTGAAGATTCAAAGATTTATGAGATACCAAAAACAGCTACCACAGAGTTATCTTTAAGTTTATTCTCTCTTATAATTGCATTGCTGTCAATATAGCAAGTCTCAGAATAAACCAATAAAAAACATACTTGCAAATCTGGTCCTAAATGAAAAGACAATTTCCAGCTAGTCTTTTTTTTGCGGGGGGTGGGGGGTGGTGTCTATAGCTTTATTAACTCATTCTTGTTTTTCAATTTCAGTAGGTAGTTTAATGAAGAGGAAAAAACACTTCTTTTTCCTATAAAAGGAGTTCTATAAAACAGAATAAATAATACCTGTCTCTCCACCTCAAAGAATCACTGTGAGATAAATTATTTAATTACTGTGAAAAAAAATTTTTTATTTTTGGCCGCACCTCACAGCTTGTGCAATCATAGTTCCCCGACCAGGGATTGAACCCAGGCCCTCAGCAGAGAAAGCACCAAGTCCTAACCACTGGACCACCAGGGAATTCCCTATGAAAATATTTTTAACCAGGAAAACACTACATAAGGGATCATTATTCTCAAATTCACCTGGTATCTTTAGCTGGCATTTGTATTTACTAAAATGTGCCCCAAACCATTTTAAAGACTTTTTTTAAGGGTTGGGCAGAGGTGGAGTGGATAGCATTTGAGAAAGACCATCCAATCTCTTCATCTATAGTTGAGGAGGTTGGGACCCAGAGAGGTGAAGTGTCTTTCCCAGCATACACAGAAAGTTCAAGGCAGAGCTGAAAAACAAGGACCAAGCATCCTGATTTTCAGGGTCCATGCTTTTCCCCTATTCCATACTGCCTTCCAAAAATCTAACCAACATTCCTTTTCTGGAGGTGGGCTTTCTGCATGGTGGGAGGAGAGAAAAATGGCTTAGCAATGAACAAAAGCTGGCTTACACCCACACTGACCTTTCAGGATAGAGCTGACTGACAACCCAGATAAGCTGGACTGCAGCACTGCGCACTTGTTCATAGTCATCAGAGAGCAATTTACAAGCCTGCAAACAAGGATTCCAAAAGTCTGTTAGTTCTGTGTCCTCCCAGGTGATGTTCAAACTATTTTCAAAATGAAGATACGGTGGCTGGATAAGGATACCAATCAAAACACATATGGGGTGATTTTAACTTCTTGAACCTTTGCCCAACAAAGAATTCTTGGCCTCTGCCAGCTGCTCTGCCTGTGTTCTGACTGTGTACCCTCCCACCCCATGTCTGAAAGGAGAACCACAGATTGATAGATAGCACAAAAGCCATCTAGAACAGCATCAATCATAGCAAAGCTTGCTGGGAGCCCACAGTGCTACCCTGACAGGCTCAAACACCAAAGATGAGTTTTTTCCCTATCTGTAAAACTAGAGCACAAATTTCTGACTGACAGTCCATCTGAAAATTCAAGCACTCTAAATAAATGTACAATTTTAACGTTAAGCTGCCAAAAAGAGGCCAAATTTTCCTTTTTTACTTTAGTCTGAAATGGAATATCCCTACTCCACCCACAGTCATAGCTACACCCTAGACTTCAACAACACCCAGAAAACGGTTTTTGAAATTTTAAAATCTTATATTCCATGCTTTGACCATATATGCTACTCTACCAGCTCTTCCATCGCCATGACTTAACCCATCACACCTGCTCTTCACCCCACTTAAGTTACCTATCCGTTTAAGCAGGGTCTCTCAACCTTGCTATTATTGACATTTTGGACTAGATAATTCTTCGTTGTGAGGGGCTGTCCTGTGCAATATAAGATATTTAGCAGCATCCCTGGCCTCTACCCACTAGGTCGTTGTAGCACTGCACCCTCTTCCTCTCCCTAGCAACTGAAATAGTCAAAAATACCTCCAGATGTTGCCAAATGTGCCCTGGAGGGCAAAATCACCTTGGTTGAGAACCACTGCTTTAATTCTGTCCTTTCTTTCCAAATAAACCACCTTTTCCTTGCTCTATACCTGTCCTTACTTCAGTCTCTTTTTGTTGTTGTTGTTTAGTTTTTATTTCATAACCATAAACTTAACTTTGCAATTCAGCTAAACTTGGAGGGGAATAAGGAAAATATGGAACCCAAAGAAGTGCAATGAGAGCACAAAGATTACAGTATATTTTGAGCAGATGGGGATGAAGGGGTGCTCTCCTGAGCTACAGAAGGAATGGTCTAGTGGTTAAGATAAAACACAAGTCAAATTTATTACTAGATTTGTCCACAGTCAGCAATGGTGATCTTCTTGCTGGTCTTGCCATTCCTGGAACCAAAGCGCTCCATGGCTTCCACAATATTCATGCCCTCTTTCACCTTGCCAAAGACCACATGCTTGCCATCCAACCACTCAGTCTTGGCAGTGCAGATGAAAAACTGGGAACCGTTTGTGTTGGGGCCAGCATTTGCCATGGACAAGATGCCAGGACCCGTATGCTTCAGGAGGAAATTCTCATCATCAAATTTCTCCCCATAAGTGGACTCGCCACCAGTGCCATTATGGTGTGTTAAGTCACCACCCTGGCACATAAATTCCGGAATTATTCTGTGAAAGCAGGAACATTTATAACCAAAGCCTTTCTGCCCAGTGTTCAGAGCACGGAAGTTTTCTGCTGTCTTTGGAACTCTGTCTGCAAACAGCTCGAAGGAGACGCGGCCCAAGGGCTCGCCATCGACGGCAATGTCAAAGAACACGGTAGGGCTGACCATGGTTGGGCAGCGTGGGAGGTTCCGATGTGGCGGCGTCTGCAAAGCCACTTCAGTCTCTTGACAGCATTGTCTGCATCATCATACACAACCCCCTCAGGATTTCTGCTACAGCTGCTCCACAAACATAAGACTTTCTCTAGTCTTCACAAGGGCAGCAGCAGAGCACTGGCAAAGACCACACTCTCTAGGGGATTGGTGATTCATGATCTCAAACCTTATTAGTCCTACTCTGAAATCTTTTACACTCCTGCTTTCCAATTCCATTTCCCAAGGCAGCTTTTCTTTTTTTCAGAAAGGTGGCTAATGAGCCTTTTTCTTTTTTTTTTTTGGCTATGTTGGGTCTTCGTTGCTTCATGTGGGCTTTCTCTAGCTGTGGCGAGCAGGGGCTACTCTTCGTTGCAGTGCACGGGCTTCTCATTGCAGTGGCTTCTCTTGTTGCGGCTCACAACAGTAGTTGTGGCTCAAGGGCTCTAGAGTGCAGGCTCAGTAGTTGTGGCACACAGCCTTAGTTGCTCCACAGTATGTGGGATCTTCCTGGACCAAGGCTCGAACCCGTGTCTCCTGCATTGGCAGGCAGATTCTTATCCACTGCGCCACCAGGGAAGCCCCAAGGCAGCTTTTCTTAACCTTTTCCTCAGGACTTCTATCCTACTACCAGCTATAAGGCGACCTGTTTATCTGAGAAAAATCAAGGTTCTCAGGCACAAACCCACTCAACTACTCCACACCAGTTATAAATTCATTTATTCCTGTATTCTCCCACCCCTTGTTTTCTCAGTATCTGAGGGAAAAGGGTCCTTTCTAGTTCCTAATCCTTCTACTTTTGCTATGGATCCCATCACTTCCTCACATGACCATCCCTTACCATCCTCCAAAATAGATCCTCTTTGTGATTCTCTATGATAGCATCCTATTGATTTACCTCACAGCAATACTCATATGCTATAACTGTGTTTGCTTATTTGTTAATTGCCTGTCTTACCTATGACAATGTGAAGGGCATGGGTCCTATCTATTATAACATGCTTGGCATTATACAGCCAGCATTTAGGTACTCACTAACATTTGTTGGATGAATCAGCTCATGAATCTGATTTTCTGCCTCAAGGAACTTACTCCAGCATTTATTCCCCTTTGTCTCTTCTATCGTAACACTAGCTCTCCCTTCAACATATAAACATACTTAGCAACTGTTTTTAAAATACAGGAAAAAAAACAACAACAACCCTTAATCCTATGCCCCCTTCTACCAACTTCTACCCCACTTTCCTATCATAGTCAAGTTTCTTTAAAGTATAGTCATAGTCAATAGACTTTAAATGCCTCACCTCAAAAGACCCTGATCTGGCTTCCCCCAGTCCCAGCACTCCACTGAAATTGCTCTCTTTAAACTCACTAGTGACCACTTTGTTGCTAAGTCCCATGACCAGATTTCAGTGCTATCCTAAACGACCTTTCACCAGCATTTGACACTGCTGACTATGAGAATGCCCTCTTGCCTTTTCTGGAATATATTCTTCCTCCTCCTCCATCAAGCTGCTCCTCAGTTCCATATTAGGGCTCCTTTCTTAAACGTTGGACCTCACCCCTGGCTCCATCCTCATCACTTCCAATCTTCTTACTCTCCCTGGGTATCCCCATGACCCCTAGATATTGATGGCTCCAAATATCCACCTCCAGCTCTGATCTTTCCTGAGTTCCAGACCTGGAATTCTCCTCATAAGTATCCCATCAACCCTTCAAACTCAAGATAATCAAAATGAACTCATTATAGTAACTAATTCTACCTCATATCTCAAATCCTCCCGCATCATTCCATCCTCACTCCCTTGAGGTCCACAGCATTGCTTGCCTAACCAACTGACACAGTCTTATGTCACTAAACGTCTGAATCATCGGACTAACTCTTTTTCCTTTGAGTCCTTACTCTACAAGTTTCCTTTAAGTATTTGGTTTCCCACACAGTTTTCCTATAGGTCACACCAACATAACCATTCTGAACTCATTCTACTTCATTTGTAAAAGAACGTACTTGGTTTACACATCAGTCATAGGGGTTTGGCTAATTATCCTCTTCCTCTAAAAGCTAAAACCACTCTCAATAGGCTAACAAAAACTGGTCTCTGAGCGTGGATACATCCAATTATTCTACAAGAATAAATGTAAGGGCTTTTGGTTAGGCACTCGGTCAGCTTCTCCTAATGATACTATAATTTCATTGTGCTTTTCCTTACCAATGCTATAACAATCATGTGATATCTTTTCATACGATCCCATGGTCTTGGTCATCCTCCTCCAGAAATACTCCAGTTTCTCAAGTGTGGTGCCCTGAATTGACTTCAGGTTTGAAGTCAATTTCAGTCAACCAAACAGAGATCAACAAGACTACCACTCTCCTTACTCTGAACACTACACTTCTCTTTGTATACTCTGGCATTCATACTGAGCTACCTAAATCCTCCCAAATGTCCTCCTCACATGCACTAGTGCTATTCATTACATATTCCCCATTCTCTTCTTAGAATGTATGTTTTGGATACAACTGCACATTCATCACACACTGCCACTGTTAGCCAGCTGAAGCTCTACGTTTTCAAATTCTGACCACCAGCGTGCCACCCTCCCAGTTTCATGATTTCTCCACCTCCCTCCTCTTCTAGACAGCAATCATTTAAGGTACCTGAGTATAAATTGTTTGGTATAATTTCAGTCCTCTTTCATGGAGCTGCAACTAGATAATAAAGATACAGTTTAAGTATTCTGAAAAAAAAATCAATATTTCCAATGTCTCCCCACAATCTCATATATTTTTTCCCCATTATATCACATTAACATGGTTCCCTCTGGCCAAAATCAGTGCTATATAAATAAGAAACCTGGACTTTTCAGTAGAAACACTCAAACACTTAATCAATCTAACCCATGGACTGTCCCAAGGGGATATCAGAAAAAATACGAAATAATGATAAGGAGGCTGAGGAAGAAATGGTTAACACCATCTCCCCCTAAAGAGCAACCCTCCCCCATAACTTTCACCTATACTTCTGAAATACAAAGGTATAACCTGTACCTACTGTACTATAATACCAAGTAACATCTCTCCCATAGACCTGGGATACAAGTTGTACCTTCCATGTTTCAGAAATGCAGGTGAAAGCTACCAAAGAAGCCCAAAGATAAGCAACTGTTGTAAAGGAATGTGTGCCTTTGAGTTCTGTGATGCCACCAACACCTTCCTGAAAGTGTGCATAAAGTATACCCTGGGGGGGATTCAGAATGTATCCAAGGTGGCATTAGCCATTAACTTAAAAAAAAAACAAAAAACAGTATCTCCATTTAGTTTCCATGATCACGTTTACCATGGCTTTTATAGCTGCTGTTCTGACACGTGGGTCCTGGTCACTGAAGTAATCCCCTATAATCTTCTGGACGTCTCTGACAGCTAGGCCTTCTGCATCTTTTGTGACACTTTTCTCCAAAGAACCCAGATTACCAAGTAATTGCAGACACTTATTTCTTACACCATGTGAGGTATCTGTCAGGTGCTACAAAAAGAAAAGAGAGAACAAAAGGACATGATTAAGATATCTTAAAAGTAAACAAAAACACAGAAACAAAAGCACTGTGTCAACTTTAGGAATGGCTTCAAACACTACATTCTCACTAGTCTGTCTAGTCTCATGGGTTTGTTGTTGTTGCTGTTTGTTTTTTTGGCCATGCTGTGTGGCTTGTGGGATCTTAGTTCCCCAACCAGGGATTGAACCCAGGCGCTGGCAGTGAAAGTGCCTAATCCTAACCACTGGACGGCCAAGGAATTCCCTTCATGTTTTTTGAGTATGTGTCTTCCAAAAAGAATCATGAGTCCTTAGAAAACAAGACTCCCATTTATTCAACATTATACTCCCAACAGCAAGCACCTGGCCTTGTAAAGACTAGGTACTTTAAAAGTGACCCCTTTAATTGCATTTTATTTACTATCAAATCTAAAAACAGAAGAAAAATTCATAAATTTTCAAATTTTTAATATTCATACAGAAATATGCAAAAATATTAAATGTACAGCTCAATGAATTTTCACAAAACACACACAAATAAGAAGCACCCAGATAAGGAAGTAAAACATGACCAACTCTCCCAGTAACTACTCTACCACCATCAAAAATAGCCACCATCAGGCTTCGTCCTCCCCAGCAAGAAGCTAGGCCCTTCCTCTTGGGAGCTGCTGTAGTATCCTCTCAGGCATCAAATTGTACTGCAATGTCTTGTTTTCACAAGTCCATCTCCTTTAAGACTGTGCTCCTGGGCTTCCCTGGTGGTGTAGTGGTTAAAAATCCACCTGCCAGTGCAGGGGACACAGGTTCAATCCCTAGTCCAGGAAGATACCACATGGTGCAGAGCAACTAAGCCCATGCGCCACAACTACTGAGCCCATGCACCACAACTACTGTAGCCCACACGCCTGGAGCCTGTGCTCCACAACAAGAGAAGCCACCTCAATGAGAAGCCCGCGTTTCTCAACGCGGGATTAGGCTGAGCTTGCCACAACTAGAGAAAGCCCATGTGCCACAACTAGAGAAAGCCCATGTGCAGCAACGAAGACCCAATGCAGCCAAAAAAGAAAAAAAAGACTGCTCCTTTCAGAATCTTTTATATGTTGAGCACAGAGTACAGAGACTAAATATGGATTATAAAGGGCCTTCTTTTGGGGGTTCTTAGGAGAACTGAAAGTAAATTAATTTAAATTAAGTGCATGCAAAGCATCTGCAGTGTTGTGAGAATTCCATAAACATTAGCAGCTATTGTTACGATTATTATTAATAACAAAATTTGCTTCCTTCCACCTAAAAAATAAAATAAAATAAAAAGCCACCATCACCAAAGCAATCTTGAGAAAAAAGAACAAACCTGGAGGAATCATGCTCCCTGCCTTTAGACTATACTACAAAGCTACCATGATCAAAACAGTATGTTAATGGCACAAAAACAGACACACAGGACTTCCCTGGTGGCTCAGTGGTTAAGAATCTGCCTGCCAATGCAGGGAACACAGGTTTGAGCCCTGGTCTGGGAATATCCCACATGCCACAGAGCAACTAAGCCCATACACCACAACTACTGAGCCTGCACTCCAGAGCTCACAAGCCACAACTACTGAGCCCGTGTACCACAACTACTGAAGCCCGCGTGCCTAGAGCCCATGCTCCGCAACAAGAGAAGCCACTGCAGTGAGAAGCCCGCGCACTGCAACAAAGAGCAGCCCCCACTCGCCACAGCTAGAGAAAGCCCGTGTGCAGCAACAAAGACCCAACACAGCCAAAAATAAATAAATAAACAAATTTTTAAAAAGACAGACACACAGATCAATGGAACAGAAGAGAGAGCCAAGAAATGAACCCACACACTTATGGTCAATTAATCTACAACAAAGGAGGAAAGAATATACAATGGGGAAAAGACAGTCCCTTTGATAAGTGGTGCTGGGGAAACTCTACAGCTACATGTAAAAGTATGAATTAGAACATTTTCTCATACCATATACAAAAGTAAACTCAAAATGGATTAAAGACCTAACTGTGGGACTTCCCTGGTGGTCTAGTGGTAAAGAATCCATCTTCCAATGCAGGGGACGCAGGTTCAATCCCTGGTCGGGGAACTAAGAACCCACATGCTGCAGGGCAACTAAGCCCACACGCCACAACTACTGAGCCCATGTGCCTCAACTAGAGAGTCCTTGAGCTACAAACTACAGAGCCCACGCGCTCTGGAGCCCACACGCCACAACTAGAGAGAGAAAAACCCACACGCCACAACTAGGGAGAAGCCTGCACACCACAATGAAGAGCCTGCATGCCACAATGAAGATCCTGTGTGCCTCAACTAAGACCCAACGCAGCCCCCCAAAAAAAAAGACCTAAATGTAAGATTAGAAACCATAAAACTCCCAGAAGAAAACATAGGCAGAACACTCTTTGACATAAATCATAGAAATATTTTTTTGGGTCTCTCTCCTAAGGCAAAGGAAACAAAAGCAAAAATAAACAAATGGGACCTAATTAAACTTAAAAGCTTTTGCACAGCAAAGGAAACCACTGACAAAAACAACCTAGTGAATCGTAGAAAATATTTGCAAATTACATGACCAATAAGGGGTTAATATTCCAAACATATAGACAGCTCATATACCTCAATATCAAAAAAACCCAAACAACCTGATTACAAATTGGGCAGAAAACCTGAACATTTTTCCAAAGACATACAAATGGCCAAGAGGCACATAAAAAGATGCTCAACATCGCTAATCATCAGAGACATGCAAATCAAAACTACAATGAGACATCATCTAACACCTGTCAGAATGGCGATCATTAAAAAGAACACAAATAACAAATGTTGGCAAAGATGTGGATAAAGGGGAACCCTTATACGCTGCTGGTGGGGATGAAAATGGGTGCAGCCTCTATGGAAAACAGTATGGGGTTCCTCAAAAAATTAAAAATAGAACTACCATATGATCCAGCAATTCCACTCCTGGGTATATATCTGAAGAAAACAAAAACACTGCTTGGAAAAGATACATGCACCCAATGTTTACAGCAGCATTATTTACAATAGCCAAGATATGGAAGCAACCCAAGTGTCCATCAACAGATAAACGGATAAAGAAGATGTGGTGTACGTGTACACACACACACACACACACACACACACACACACACACACACAAAATGGAATATGCCATTTGCAACAACACAGATGGATCTGGAGGGTATTATGCTTAGTGAAATAAGTCACACAGAGAAAGACAAATACTGGGTGTTATCACTTATAATGGAACCTAAAAAAATAAAACAAACAAATGAATATTACAAAACAGAAACAGACTCACAGACATAGAGAGGAAACTAGTGGTTACCAGTGGGAAGAGGAAGAGGAGTAAAATAGGAGTAGGGGATTAAGATGTATAAACTACTATGTATAAAATAAGTAAGCTACAAGGATATATTGTACATTACAGGATTATAGCCAATATTTCATAATAATTTTAAATACAGTATAACCTATAAAAATACTAAATCACTGTGCTGTACACCTGAAACATATAATACTGTAAATCAACTATACTTCAACAACAAAAATTAGCCATTATCTTGACTTCTAACATATATTTTGTCTAGTTTTCTACTTTTTTTTTTTTTTTTTTTGCAGTATGCAGGCCTCTCACTGTTGCGGCCTCTCCCGTTGCGGAACACAGGCTCCGGACGCGCAGGCTCAGCGGCCATGGCCCACGGGCCTAGCCGCTCCGCAGCATGCGGGATCCTCCCGGACCGGGGCACGAACCCGTGTCCCCTGCACCGGCAGGCGGACTCCCAACCACTGCGCCACCAGGGAAGCCCCTAGTTTTCTACTTTATAAAATCAAATAGTGCCTGGCTTCCTTTGCTTAATATTATGTTGGTGAGAATCGTCCACAGTATGGCATTATAGCAATGGTTTATTCATTCTCATTACTGTACAGTATTCCATTTGTGTACACACCATAATCCATTTATCCTTTCTACTGCTGATAGATATTTGGGTTATTTCCAGTTTGCAGCTGTTCTAAATAATGCTCTCTGCTTATTCTTGAATGTGGCTTTTGGTATACATGTTCACATTTCTGCTGAATATACAGTAAGAAGTGAAATTGCTGGGTCACAGGACATGTATATGTTCAGCTTAAGATGAGACTGCCAAATAGTATTCCAAAGTGGTTGTACTAATTGAACTTATTTACACTCCCACCAGTGATATGTAAATGTTCCAGATATGCCACATCTTTGTCAACCCTTAGTACTGTCAATCTTTTTCATTTTGGCACTTCTCACCATCATTTTTAACAAATTTTCAGTTATCTCTCCCTCAATCCTAGTCCACTGCTACTGAAATAGGCTATTTGCATAATGCAATAACAGGAACTGAAAATACTTTAATGAAATGACTAATTTAAGGGCTGGGCAAGAAATATGTAAGAAGAACCTGGGACACCTTGTGCCAAAAAGCAAGGGAATATCAAGGACTAATTGAGTCCAGATCAAAAGGACACAGAAGCCAATCTGTAGGGGTTCCCACTGTCAACATATATATGACACCAAAAGGAAGCAATCAAATCCAGAATGTAGGACATAAACAAGACCAATGATCCAGTTTCTTCAATAAATCTGTGGCAATTAAAGGAAAAACAAAAGAGGCCACTGTTACTGATTAAAAGAAATTCAAGAGACTATCCAAAGGTAATACACACTAATCCAAAAAAACAAAAACAAAACCAACTACAAAAAGATATTTATTGCAATTTTAAAAATTTTAATATGAACTGGTATGAGATGATATGGAATAACTGATAATAACTGCATCATGGCTATATTAAAAACATATCAGTTATTATCAGTTAGAGACATACTTAAGTATTTATAATTTAAATAACATGTCAGGGATTTCCTTAAAAATATTACATTAGACTACAACAAAAAGTGGAAGGAAAAAACATGAAAAAGATTACAAAGCATAAATAATTGTCAAATTTACACCAAAAACTGGAAAGAATAAGTACATTTGAAAATTTCCATTTTATAAAGTATATATAGATTGAAAAAAAAAGACCTAGCTTCAAATTTCAGCTCTGACTCTATATATGTAACATTGATCAAGCAACTGGACCTCTTAGGGTCTCACTTTCCTCATTTATAAAGAAGGAACAATAATATCTGCCTTACCTAACTTACAGGTGTATCATAAGGCTCAAATAAGAATATAAATGTTAAAAAAAACTTTATATACTATAAAGCATAATATGACTATTAGCTATTATTACTATAATCTAAAATAATGAGATTACTGCATGTAAAATTGTCAATACAAAAGAGAATCTTCAGATATTCCCTTCAAGTTCACAAAGTAGTATCTTTGGATATTCCCTTCAAGTTCAAATTTTCCAGGATTTTCTACCCATAAATGAAATCACTGATTGAAATCACACAAGTTTCCCTCTTGCTCACTCTAACACTGGGATATACAGTCACTGAAAGTACCCTCAGTAATCACCCATCTCTCTCCTTGTGCCTTCACCAATTCCCTATTTTATAGGATGATAATGATTAAGTGATATGTCTAATAACGCAAAGATAACCTAGTGGAACAGTTGATACTGGAATCCAAGTCTCCTGACACTCCATCTAGAGCTCTTTTCCCTATCCAGCTTCATAAATAAATAATGTCATGATTTCTAAAACTTTGCTTACTATGTTCAGAGTTGGGCATTTGAACCTTAAATACTTAAAAGCTCTACAATACCTGTTTTCTTTACATACATTTATATTGCTACTCCCAAGTATCACTATTCTCAAGCCATGACAAACTGCTTGGGTTTCTAATTACTGCCTGATAAACACAGTGATACTAAATTAATATCCCCTTCTTTTAATCATCTTTATTGGAATACAATTGCTTTACAATGGTGTGTTAGTTTCTACTGTATAAAAAAGTGAATCAGCTATACATATACATGTATCCCCATATCTCCTCCCTCTTGCGTCTCCCTCCCACCCTCCCTATCCCACCCCTCAAGGTGGTCACAAAGCACTGAGCTGATCTCCCTGTGCTATGCGGCTGCTTCCTACTAGCTATCTATTTTATATTTGGTAGTATATATAAGTCCATGCCACTCTCTCACTTTGTCCCAGCTTACCCTTCCCCCAGTCTTGTCCTCAAGTCCCTTCTCTAAATCTGCATCTTTATTCCTGTCCTGCCCCACGGTTCTTCAGAACCTTTTTTTTTTTTTAATTCCATATATATGTGTTAGCATACGGTATTTGTTTTTCTCTTTCTGACTTCACTCTGTATGACAGACTCTAGGTCCATCCACCTCACTACAAATAGTTTAAGTTCATTTCTTTTTATGGCTGAGTAATATTCCATTGTATATATGTGTCACATCTTCTTTATCCATTCATCTCTTGATGGACACGTAGGTTGCTTCCATGTCCTGGCTATTGTAAATAGAGCTGCAATGAACATTGTGATACATGACCCTTTTTGAATTATGTTTTTTTCAGGAACACCCAATTCTTATGATTAGCAAACCAGGCCACTGACACTTTGTGGAAGTAACATACACACATTCTCACATATACAAAACTGAACAGGAAGATACATCAAATAAGTAAATATATTAAGGATAATACTGTCTAAGAAAGAAGTTACAAATACTAGAAAAACACTGTCAAGTAAACACTATAGTGTTGGGTTTGACTTACAAGGAGAGATGAGAACATGATTTTTCTTACATACAGATATAGAAATAAAAATACAGATATATGTTTGTATATGATATATACAGACATTACATTAGAATATATATATCTAATATATATATATGTGTATGTATCTCCGCTAGCTCTCTCCACTGAGAGGGCCCAAGAGTAGCAACACCTCAACAGCAACGAGCACACTTAGTACCCAGAACTTGGTTTCAAAATACATTTCGCCACTAAGAGGAACCAGCGCTTCTTGGAGAAAAGCTCATTCCAGGGGTAGACTAGAGAAAGTACAAGGTGGGCCTGAAATATTTTATTGTGCCAGAAAGAAATGACGCATTAAAAAAAATATACAGTTGACCCTTGAACAACATGGTTTGAACTGAGTGGGTCCACTTATACACAGTTTTTTTTCAATAGCAAATACTACAGTACTACACAGTTCGTGGATGGTTGAATTGTGGATGTAGCACTGTGGATACAAAGGAAGTGGGTATACTGAGGAACTGCATATATGGAGGGTCAACTATAAGTTAAATGTGAATTTCTGACTATTCAAAGTGTCAGTGCCCCTAACCCCCAAGCTGATAAAAGGGTAAATGAAGAGAAAAGTCAAAAGGACATAGAAGCCAGCCTGAAGGGGTTCCCACCTGGCAAAATCAGGGAACTTGAACAAGATGAATAATTACAGTAACTGGTTATAACATTGAATAAACAAGAAATCTGAGTCCATACTGATATAAATAAATAAATTGAAAGTTAGAGGACAATTTACATAGTTTCAAAGTAGTAGTACCATGCCACAAAATACTTATTCATTTCAAAAAGAAAGAGTAACTTTATACTGAAGAAATCTGACAGACAACACCTTAACCAAGTGATCAAAGTAAACATCATCACCAATGGGAACAAATCAAAATGGTGTACCGCCTAATAGGATACAATGAGAACAGAACAGCATCAAGTCTGTGATATTCGTGCCAAAGGTGGAAAACTTGAATCTAATTATGAGAAAATATCAGACAAACCCAAATTCAGGAATATTCTACAAAATTACTGTCCTATAATTTTCAGAAGTGTCAAGTTAATGAAATGAAGTGAAGACTGAAGAATTATTCCAAATTGAAAAAGACTGCGGCTTCCCTGGTGGCGCACTGGTTAAGAATCAGCCTGCCAATGCAGGGGACATGGGTTCGAGCCCTGGTCCAGGAAGATCCCACATGACCCGGAGCAACTAGGTCCATGCGACACAACTAGTGAAGCCCACGCACCTAGAGCAGTGCTCTGCAACAAGAGAAGCCACCGCAATGAGAATCCCGCGCACCGCAAAGAAGAGTAGCCCCTGCTCGCCTCAACTAAAGAAAGCCTGAGCACAGCAACGAAGACCCAATGCAGACAAGGAAAAAATATTAAAAGCAGCAAGAGAAAAACAACAAATAACATACAAGGGAATCCCCATAAGGTTAACAGCTGATCTTTCAGCAGAAACTCTGCAAGCCAGAAGGGAGTAGCAGGACATATTTAAAATGATGAAATGGAAAAACGTACAACCAAGATTACTCTACCCGCTACAACCAAGATTACTCTACCCAGCAAGGACCTCATTCAGATTCGACAGAGAAATTAAAACCTTCACAGACAAGCAAAAGCTAAGAGAATTCAGCACTACCAAACCAGCTTTACAACAAATGCTAAAGGAACTTCTCTAGGCAGGAAACACAGCATAAAGAAAAAACCTACAATAACAAACTCAAAACAATTAAGAAAATGGTAATAGGAACATACATATCAATAACTACATGAAATGTAAATGGATTAAATGCTTCAAACAAAAGACACAGACTGGCTGAATGGATACAAAAACAACACCCGTATATATGCTATCTACAAGAGACCCACTTCAGACCTAGGGACACATACACACTGAAAGTGAGGGGATAGAAAAATATATTCCATGCAAATGGAAATAAAAAGAAAGCTAGAGTAGCAATTCTCATATCAGACAAAGTGGACTTTAAAATAAAGACTATTACAAGAGACAAAGAAAAACACTACATAATGATCAAGGGATCAATCAAAGAAGAAGATATAACAATTATAAATATATATGCACCCAACATAGGTGCACCTCAGTACATAAGGCAGTGTTAACAGCCATAAAAAGGGAAATTGACAGTAACACAATCATATAGGAGACTTTAACACCCCACTTTCACCAATGGACAGATCACCCGAAATGAAAATAAATAAGAAAACACAAGCTTTGAATGATACATTAAACAAGATGGACTAAACTGATATTTATAGGACATTCCATCCAAAAACAACAGAATACACTTTCTTCTCAAATGCTCATGGAACATTCTCCAGGATAGATCATATCTTGGGTCACAAATCAAGCCCTGGTAAATGTAAGAAAACTGAAGTCATATCAAGTATCTTTTCCAACCACAATGCCATGAGACTAGATATCAATTACAGGAAAAAAACTGTAAAAAATACAAACAGGGAGGCTAAACAATACACTACTAAATAACCAAGAGATCACTGAAGAAATCAAAGGGAAATCAAAAAATAACTAGAAACAAATGACAATGAAAACACGACAACCCAAAACCTATGGGATGCAGCAAAAGGAATTCTAAGAGGGAAGTTTACAGCAATAAAATCCCACCTCAAGAAACAAGAAACATCTCAAATAAATAACCTAACCTTACAGCTAAAGCAATTAGAGAAAGAAGAACAAAAAAAACCCCCAAGTTAGCAGAAGGAAAGAAATCATAAAGATCAGATCAGAAAGAAAAAAGAAATGAAGGAAACAATAATAAAGATCAATAACACTAAAAGCTACTTCTTTGAGAAGATAAACAAAATTGATAAACCTTTAGTCAGACTCATCAAGAAAAAAAGGGAGAAGACTCAAATCAATAAAATTAGAAATGAAAAAGGAGAAGTAACAACTGACACTGCAGAAATACAAAAGATCATGAGAGATTACTATAAGCAACTCTATGCCAATAAAATGGACAGCCTGGAAGAAATGGACAAATTCTTAGAAATGCACAACCTGCCAAGACTGAATCAGGAAGAAACAGAAAATATGAACAGACCAATCACAAGCACTGAAATTGAAACTGTGATTAAAAATCTTCCAACAAACAAAAGCCCAGGACCAGATGGCTTCACAGGCGAATTCTATCCAATATTTAGAGAAGAGCTAACACCTATCCTTCTCAAACTCTTCCAAAATATAGCAGAGGGAGGAACACTCCCAAACTCATTCTACGAGGACACCATCACCCTGATACCAAAACCAGACAAGGATGTCACAAAGAAAGAAAACTACAGGCCAATATCACTGATGAACATAGATGCAAAATTCCTCAACAAAATACTAGCAAACAGAATCCAACAGCACATTAAAAGGATCATACACCATGATCAAGTGGGGTCTATCCCAGGAATGCAAGGATTCTTCAATATATGCAAATCAATCAATGTGATACACCATATTAACAAATTGAAGAAGAAAAAATATATGGTCATCTCAATAGATGCAGAGAAAGCTTTTGACAAAATTCAACACCATTTATGATAAAAACCCTCCAGAAAGTAAGCATAGAGGGAACTTTCCTCAACATAACAAAGGTCATATATGACAAACCCACAGCCAACATCGTCCCCAATGGTGAAAAACTGAAAGCATTTCCACTAAGATCAGGAACAAGACAAGGTTGCCCACTCTCACCACTCTTATTCGACATAGTTTTGGAAGTTTTAGCCACAGCAATCAGAGAACAAAACAAAATAAAAGGAATCCAAATTGGAAAAGAAGAAGTAAAGCTGTCACTGTTTGCAGATGACATGATACTATACACAGAGAAACCTAAAGATGCTACCAGAAAACTACTAGAGCTAATCAATGAATTTGGTAAAGTAGCAGGATACAAAATTAATGCACAGAAATCTCTGGCATGCCTATACACTAATGATGCAAAATCTGAAAGTGAAATCAAGAAAACACTCCCATTTACCACTGCAACAAAAAGAATAAAATATCTAGGAATAAACCTACCTAAGGAGACAAAAGAACGGTATGCAGAAAATTATAAGACACTGATGGAAGAAATTAAAGACGATACAAATAGATGGAGAGATATACCATGTTCTTGGATTGGAAGAATCAACATTGTGAAAATGACTATACTACCCAAAGCAATCTACAGATTCAATGCAATCCCTGTCTAACTACCAATGGAATTTTTCACAGAACTAGAACAAAAAATTTCACAATTTGTATGGAAACACAAAAGACCCCGAAGAGCCAAAGCCATCTTGAGAATGAAAAACGGAGCTGGAGGAATCAGGCTCCCTGACTTCAGACTATACTACAAAGCTACAGTAATCAAGACAGTATGGTACTGGCACAAAAACAGAAAGGTAGATCAATGGAACAGGATAGAAAGCCCAGAGATAAACCCACACACATATGATCACCTTATCTTTGATAAAGGAGGCAGGAATGTACGGTGGAGAAAGGACAGCCTCTTCAATAGGTGGTGCTGGGAAAACTGGACAGTTACATGTAAAAGTATGAGATTAGATCACTCCCTAACACCATACACAAAAATAAGCTCAAAATGGATTAAAGACCTAAATGTAAGGCCAGACACTCTCAAACTCTTAGAGGAAAACATAGGCAGAACACTCTAGGACATAAATCACAGCAAGATCCTTTTTGACCCACCTCCTAGAGAAATGGAAATAAAAACAACAAAAATAAACAAATGGGACCTAATGAAACTTCAAAGCTTTTGCACAGCAAAGGAAACCATAAACAAGACCAAAAGACAACCCTCAGAATGGGAGAAAATATTTGCAAATGAAGCAACTGACAAAGGATTAATCTCCAAAATTTACAAGCAGCTCATGCAGCTCAATAACAAAAAAACAAACAACCCAATCCAAAAATGGGCAGAAGACCTAAATAGACATTTCTCCAAAGAAGATATACAGAAAGCCAACAAACACATGAAAGAATGCTCAACAGCATTAATCATTAGAGAAATGCAAATCAAAACTACAATGACATATCATCTCACACCAGTCAGAATGGCCATCATCAAAAAATCTAGAAACAATAAATGCTGGAGAGGGTGTGGAGACAAGGGAACATTCTTGCACTGCTGGTGGGAATGTGAATTGGTACAGCCACTATGGAGAACAGTACGGAGGTTCCTTAAAAGACTACAAATAGAACTACCATACAACCCAGCAATCCCACTACTGGGCATATACCTTGAGAAAACCATAATTCAAAAAGAGTCAGGTACCAAATGTTCATTGCAGCTCTATTTACAATAGCCAGGAGATGGAAACAACCTAAGTGTCCATCAACAGATGAATGGATAAAGAAGATGTGGCACATATATACAATGGAATATTACTCAGCCATAAAAAGAAATGAAATTGAGCTATTTGTAATGAGGTGGATGGACCTAGAGTCTGTCATACAGAGTGAAGTAAGTCAGAAAGAGAAAGACAAATACCGTATGCTAATACATATATATGGAATCTAAGAAAAAAAAATGTCATGAAGAACCTAGTGGTAAGACAGGAATAAAGACACAGACCTACTAGAGAATGGACTTGAGGATATGGGGAGGGGGAAGGGTAAGCTGTGACAAAGCGAGAGAGTGGCATGGACATATATACACTACCAAATGTAAAACAGATAGCTAGTGGGAAGCAGCCGCATAGCACAGGGAGATCAGCTTGGTGCTCTGTGACCACCTAGAGGGGTGGGATGGGGGGGTGGGATGGGGGGGATGGGAGGGAGACGCAAGAGGGAGGAAGATATGGGGATGCATGTATATGTACAGCTGATTAACTTTGTTATAAAGCAGAAACTAACACACCATTGTGAAGCAATTATATTCCAATAAAGATGTTAAAAAAAAAAAGACCCAATGCAACCAAAAATAAATAAAATAAAATTTTAAAATAAATAAATATATACAATTTATGGATAAATAAATATACAGTATTGGGGAATAAAAGACCGAACGCCACCAAAAAAAAATCAATTAATTAATTTTTTAAAAAAAGAAAAAGACTGATGAGATATGTTGACAATCAATGCAAGATGTGATTCTGAACTGGATTCTTTTCCTATAAAGGACATTGGAATAAATACTGAAATTTGAATGAGGTTTGAGGATTAAATGGTAATATGTTGATGTTAGTGTCCTGATTTTGACAGTCATATTGAGGTTATGAAGGAGAGTATCTTTGTTTATAGGAAACACAAACTGAAGTATTGAAGAGTAATGGGGCACCATGTTAGCAACTTACTCTAAAATGGTTCACAAGAGAAGAAAGTTCTTTATTACTGTGCTTGAAATTTTTCTTCAAGTTTGAGAGTTTGTTTTTGTTTTTTTTTAAGACCACACCACATGGCTTGGGGGATCTTAGTTCCCTGACCAGGGATTGAATCCGGGCCCTCGGCACTGAAAGCACCAAGTCCTAACCACTGGACCACCAGAGAATTCCCAAGTTAGAGATTGTTTTGAAAAATGAAAGTTTAGGGCTTCCCTGGTGGCGCAGTGGTTGAGAGTCCGCCTGCTGATGCAGGGGACACAGGTTTGTGCCCCGGTCCGGGAGGATACCACGTGCCGCGGAGCGGCTGAGCCCGTGAGCCATGGCCGCTGAGCCTGCACATCCGGAGCCTGTTCTCTGCAACGGGAGAGACCACCACAGTGAGAGGCCCACGTACCGCAAAAAAAAAAAAGAAAGTTTAAATATACACAAAAAAGAATAAACTAACCATACTGTTTCATAAACATTTGAAAAATGTTATATTATCCATAAGAATAAGTGTACTTTAAGACCATAAAAAGGGGGTAGGTATAGCAGACTCATACCCACACAGGTGCAGAGAATGCCTGGAGGAGGTGTAGGAGGCTTTGCAAAGAAAGTGGATTTCATAACTTGTTTCCCCTCTTGTTTGAGAAGCAAAGAGACACAGTGGAATGAACACAGACTGGATGCAGACCTAGGTCTGACTGTTGGAGCTGCCACTTAGTATCTATGTGGTCTTCACTAAGCCCCTTAAGTTTTTAGAAATCCTTACTTTGTAATAATAGGAATAATATCCCCTACCATGAAGTTTTATGGTGAGTGGATTAAAATGAATTCATTTAATAATTATTGTATGTAAAATCAGCTAATAGTGTCCCAGATATAATAGACATTCAGTAAGTACAAATGCCTAGCATAGTGCCTGGCACTTGGCATGTACTTTTTTTTTTTTACATCTTTATTGGAGTATAATTGCTTTACAATGGTGTGTTAGTTTCTGCTTTATAACAAAGTGAATCAGTTATACATATACATATGTTCCCATATCTCTTCCCTCTTGCGTCTCCCTCCCTCCCACCCTCCCTATCCCACCCCTCTAGGTGGTCAAAAAGCACCGAGCTGATCTCCCTGTGCTATGTGGCTGCTTCCCAATATATCTATTTTACGTTTGGTAGTGTATATATGTCCATGCCACTCTCTCACTTTGTCACAGCTTACCCTTTTGGCATGTACTTTTTTTTTTTTTTTTTTTTTGCGGTACGTGGGCCTCCCACTGTTGTGGCCTCTCCCATTGCAGAACACAGGCTCTGGACGCGCAGGCTCAGTGGCCATGGCTCATGGACCCGGCCGCTCCGCGGCATGTGGGATCTTCCCGGACCAGGGCACGAACCCGCATCCCCTGCATCGGCAGGTGGACTCTCAACCACTGTGCCACCAGGAAAGCCCTGGCTTGTACTTTTAAAAAAACAACCTGCTTAAGAAGAGAAGGGAAACAGGTGGGGAAAAGAAGGACAGGTAGTGGCAAAAAAGAGAAAACAGAGAAGGGTCAGAGGTAAAAGTGGGCCAGCTGGATGAAACAGCCCTGCTGATGTGGAACACACAAGCATAAACTTTCCAGTGATAGCTGTCTAATAAGAGGGCAGTCTGTCAGGAAAGGTACTAAGCACCTGTTAATGGTTCACATCAGAATGCTCCAAGGGGAAATTCCTGAACTAAATGGACCTGAACTTTCTGTGTGAAGCTATGTTCTATGTGAAATTAGACTAGGTAGGTAGGCTTACTTAGAGGAGAGAACAAAGGAAACCTGGAGAGAAAGCTCAGGTGCAGAGGGTGGGGCTCTCAGAGAGGTATTGTCTCCTTATAAAAATGTCTCAATCAAGCATTTTAGATCAGAGTTAGTTCATGCCTCCAAGTTATTTAAGCTACAGAAATGTGAAACATATACTTTTAAGGGATCACAATGTCATGTATAGTAAGGGCTCAAAATTATCCAACAAAATAACACACTGAAACTGAGAAGTTAAAGAGAAATTTCCAGATATGAAGCTGACAATGACTCTCTGTCAGAGTTAATACAGCAAAGTTGTTCTTTTTTTTTAAACTATTTTTATTTAGTATGGAAGCATCATTTGTCATAACTAAACTGCTAACTGAACCACCAGCCCCTGGAAGACTGCTGCAATTGTTACAAATACTTTATTTGATTTTCAAACAAATTAAAACATTCTAGTTCCTATTAAGGTAACCAAGGCAACACGGATTCATAACCAGCCTATTACTGCACACTGAATGTTAGCCCAAAAGAGATCATAAGTCTAAATCACACCCTCAGGGCAGCAACTACAGTTTTATGATGTCCTTCCCCCACATGTCACTACTTACATCATGGCTATCATCACTAATAGCTGCCTAGTGTCTGCTCTGCAGATGATGCTATTTTGGTCTTATACCCAGGCCATTAAAGTGCCATCATTTCTCTATTAATGGAGTGAGTAAGCAATCCACATCCCTGAAAATAAGAGCAATCCATGTCAAAAATAAAATAAGCTAAACCAATCAGTTTAAAACTTGCTACAGGAAAAAAAATCAATGATTAAGTATATCAAGAAAATCTAAGACTGAGGTTAAATAAGACAAGAATACCTTACTGACTCACTCAGTTTCAATATGGATATTTTTTTCTTTTTTGGGAGGGGGAGGGAGGCAGCACACTGCACGGCTTGTGGGATTTTAGGGCCCCGACCCAAGATTGAACCCTGGCCACGTCACTGACAGCACTAAGTCCTAACCACTGGACCGCCAATTCCCATCAATATGGATTCCCATCAATATGGATTGTTTTTAAGCACAGATAAAAATTCAGTGTACTTAGCAATGGAAATGATTCTAACAGACAACCTCTCCTAACAAACAACACATAATATCTGTTTGGGTAGTATTTGATAAATGTTAAAATGCTGTATGTTTCTATCTTTTGCCTTAAGAGCTTGATGTTTTGATACTTTTGCCACAGAATTAAAGGAACAGAAAAAAAACAGAGAGAATGGAAGAGAAGGTGAGATGGAAACAGAAAAACAAAGAATTAAACTAGGCTCTAAGGAAGCCATATAAGCAAAAATGACAAGATATTTATTCTTCTAGAAAAATCTTCACAGATAGGAAAGAAAGCAGAAGACCTCTAATTTCAGTTGTGCGAATCCTACACAAGAAAAGACTGAGTAATTTCCTGGCCAAATCTAAATCTCATCATCTCTCAAATGAAGACTAGCTAGCTGTACAATGTACCTCAAAGGATTACTAACAGGATAAAATGAGATGAATTTTGAAACGTTAAGAGTACCCAAAAGCATGACTTTCTTCCTACTGTGAAACAAAAAATATCGCAGATTCACATCTTACATTTTAAAAATATATAAAGGAGCAATATGAACTTCAAAAAAATAATAAGGATAAAGGACTTCCCTGCTGGTCCAGTGGTTAAGAATCCGCCTTCCAATGCAGGGGACGTGGTTCAATCCCTGGTCGGGGAACTAAGATCCCACACGCCGTCAGGCAACTAAAGCCCGTGTGCCACAACTACTGAGCCCCCACGCTCCTTTTCTTTTCTGTCAGGTCAGCGGAAATAGCCTCTTTTCACTTCTGATTCTAATAATTTGAGCCTTCTTTTCCTCCTTTCCAAAACTAAAGGTTTATCAATTTTGTTGATCTTTTCAAATAACAAGCTTTTGGTTCTCTGATTTTTCTCTAATGTTTTTCTACTCTTGATTTCATTAATTTCTCCTCTAGTTTTTCGTATTTCCTTCCTTCTGCATGCTTTATATTTAGTGTGCTCTTCTTTATACAGCGTCTTAAGGTGGAAGGTTAGGGTACTGGTATGAGATCTTTCTTCTTTTTTACTATAGACACTAATTGCTATAAATTTCCCTCTCGGCATTGCATTAGATACAGCCCAGTTTTGGTATGTTGTGTCTTCATTTTCACTCATCTCAAAGTATTTTCTAATTTCCCTACTGATTTCTTCTTTGACCCATTGGTTAAATAGGAGTATGCTGTTTAATTTCCACATATTTGTGCTTTTCCTAATTTTTTTCTGTTACTCATCCAATTTCATTCCATTGTAGTTGAAAAATATACTTTGCATTATTTCTATCAAAAGAGTGAATGTTATTGTATGTGAATCATATCTGTATGGCACACTGTATGGCAAAAATCACAGACAAAATAGCACCAGGCAATAGAAACAGTAACTGTAGCTATGAATCATAGTCTTTATTTATGCGAATTTGCAAAAACTTGTGACAGATATGCCATTTCCAGGTAGTTCAAATTTTTACCCTATTACAAATGGTGAAGAAATGCACAAAAACTCCATATGAGAAACTGGAAAACATGAAAAGCTCATTCTCAAGAGAGGCAAATGAAGAACAAATACGAGGTCTCACTAGTAATCTTTTAAAAAGGAAATTTAAAAAAATGAAACTCCATTTTCCTCCTACCAAATTAACAGGTTTATCTCTTGTTTAAAGCTTAATCTCTTGTTTAACATCCAATGTTAGAAAAACAGGTGAAATTAGGCACTCTCATATACTGTTTATGGGCATATAAACTGGAATACTTCGGAAAACAATTTGGCAAAAGTATCAAAAGCCTTACAAAAAACTCTAAATGCTTTCATCTAGTAATTCTACTGTAACAATCTGTGTTTCGGAAATAACCCTAAATACAGAAAATACTTTAGACTAATCACATTCACTGTACTATTATTTACAATTTTAAAAAATGGCTACAATATAAATGTCCAATAATAGGAGAATAGTTAGGACAAACTATGGTTTAATTACTGGACAAAATATCATGCAACCATTAAAAATATTTATAAAACATTTACAATATAAGGAAAATACTTTTGTTACGTTAGTGAAAAAGCAAAATTGAACATAGAATATGATTACAGCTACATGTGTAAAAAGAAAAGCAATCGGGCTTCCCTGGTGGCGCAGTGGTTGACAGTCTGCCTGCCAATGCAGGAGACACGGGTTCGTGCCCTGGTCTGGGAGGATCCCACATGCCGCAGAGCAGCTGGGCCCGTGAGGCATGGCCGCGGAGCCTGCACTCCGCGACGGGAGAGGCCACAACAGTGAGGGGCTCGCGAACCACAAAAAAAGAAAAAAAAAAGCAATCAATCTGTATACAGAAAAAAAATTCAGAAAGCATACATCAAAAGACCAATAATAATGGTTGCCTTTATAATGGTTGAGTGTAGTTCTTTCTTTATACTTTTTAGTATCTTTCCAAAGTTCCATGAGAATAAACTTTTATAATAAAAGGTTTATTCAAAACAAATTTAAGAAACTGTTACTTCTAGCAGAACAATCCACTGAGTACAACACCTCTCTCACAAGCAAAACCTCCCAGGTATATATATATACTCTCACATGGGAGATACACTTACTCTCTCAAACACATAATCCCTAGTTTTTTCCACTTAAGCTTTTAATACTGTACTTCTCAAAGTGTTCTGGGTTTGTTTATTGTTGTCAGTTTATTAAGATAAATGAAATACTCTTTTCTGGGGTTCAGAAATGGCTTTCTAATTCCATGAATATAACCCTTCCACAATTCAAACATATGTCTCCTTATAGTCTCAAAATAAATTTACCAAAAAGATTAAAACTAAAGCCAATTGTCAGAACACTCTTTGACATAAATCACAGCAAGATCCTTTTTGACCCACCTCCTAGAGAAATGGAAATAAAAACAAAAATAAACAACTGGGACCTAATGAAACTTTAAAGCTTTTGCACAGCAAAGGAAACCATAAGCAAGATAAAAAGACAACCCTCAGAATGGGAGAAAATATTTGCAAACAAAGCAACTGACAAAGGATTACTCTCCAAAATATACAAGCACTCATGCAGCTCAATATCAAAAAAACAAACAACCCAATCCAAAAATGGGCAGAAGACCTAAACAAACATTTCTCCAAAGAAGATACAGAGTGCCAACAAACACATGAAAGGATGCTCAACATCATTAATCATTAGAGAAATGCAAATCAAAACTACAATGAGGTATCACCTCACACCAGTCAGAATGGCCATCATCAAAAAAATCTACAAACAAGAATGGACTTGAGGACAAGGGGAGGGGGAAGGGTAAGCTGGGATGAAGTGAGAGAGTGGCATGGACATATATACACTACCAAATGTAAAACAGATAGCTAGTGGGAAGGAGCCACATAGCACAAGGAGAGCAGCTCGGTGCTCTGTGACCACCTAGAGGGGTGGGATAGGGAGGGTGGGAGGGAGACGCAAAAGGGAAGGGATATGAGGATATGTGAATGCGTATAGCTGATTCACTCTGTTATACAGCAGAAACTAACACAACAATGTAAAGCAATTATACTCCAATAAAGATGTTAGCAACAACAACAAAAAAGTAAAGTCAATTCTACAAAGTTTAGGAACTGGTGTTATGCACAAAAGACAGCTAATAAAAAGCTCCAAATTAAGTCCAAAGGCACAACTGGGCTTCCCTGGTGGCGCAGTGGGTGAGTGTCCGCCTGCCGATGCAGGGGACGTAGGTTCGTGCCCCGGTCCGGGAAGATCCCACATGCCGCAAAGCGGCTAGGCCCGTGAGCCATGGCCACTGAGCTTGCGCATCCGGAGCCTGTGCTCCGCAACGGGAGGGGCCACAACAGTGAGAGGCCCGCGTACCGCAAAAAAAAAAAAAAAAAGGCACAACTAATGTACATACAATTTTTTATAATCAGATAAACAAAAAAAATTTCCGAAACACTTGTGTCTAGCTGGTCTGTTTATTGAGGCAACAAAGTATCATAAAAAGAATGTGGACTTTGGAATCAGAAAAAGGAGTTTATGCCCTGGTTCTGCAACTTCCTAACTGCGAAAACTTGGGGAAACTAAACTTCTCCAACCTCAATTCCCACCTTAGTAAAAAAGGTATAACAGCACTTCCCTAAAGGACTATGAGGAACAAATGAAAAACTGCGTACAGAGTACTGTAATAAGCAGAGTGCATGTATTAGGTACAGGATACATGGTAGTTCCTATGATTATTTTCATTTCTTTTGGGAGGATGAGGAAGCTCATTTTATAACAAGTTACTCAACTTTATTCCTAATCCAACATCAAGAAACAAAAAAATGAGGCAGCTCTTAAAACCATTAAGAGTCCTTGGCAGGCTTCCCTGGTGGCGCAGTGGTTGAGAGTCCGCCTGCGATGCAGGGGACTCGGGTTTGTGCCCCGGTCCGGGAGGATCCCACATGCCGCGGAGCGGCTGGGCCCGTGAGCCATGGCCGCTGAACCTGCGCGTCCGGGGCAAAAAAAAAAAAAAAAAAGAGTCCTTGGCAATTCTCAGCTATAGATTTAGGATGGAGGTAAGCAGATCTCACAGCTCGTATCACCTCTCCAGATAATGCAAAACTGTTCAAGAAAGATGCAACCCTGTGTCTAACAATTATATTCTTACCTTGCAGGCTACATCAACTAATCGCATCTGGATAGCTTGATTGTCTGGGAGTTTAGTGCCAATTGCAAGCAGAGTGTCCAACAGCTGAGCTAGGACTTGATGAGACTCTAGAAAGGAAGATGGAAAGTTGGGTTTTAGAATTTCAAAAGGAGATCACTATGGAAACTAAATTTACTTGGGTAAAGAATGTAGATTTTTGTCAGCTGGGTTCTACTATTTGATCCCTAATTCCCTTCAACTAAATTCCTAAAGGGATCATGTCTAAAAATTTGAGTCCTCCACAGGATGGTGCATAGTGCTCCAAAAATGTTTAGTGCTTGACTAATTCAAGGGCTTTTCATTGCCTTCAAGATAAAGTCTAAATTCCTTAGTAGGGCATGCATACATACATACATACCAGTCCCGCCATGATGTCCAGCCCTCCCTACTTTTCTAGCCTCATCTATTTCAGGTCTCCTCTAGCACCCTTTTCCCCAATTACTTATAATTTGCTCAGGCCAACTTCCCTACCTAGAATGCCTTCATCTACATCTAACTCCATTTTCAACCCTACTCCCCAGGGAGCACCTACTAATCCTGAAGTGTCACCTCCTATATGGTACTTTTCCTTCTTCCCCTAAAAAAATTAACCATTTCTTCCTCATGCTTCCACTGAATCAGCTGTAACACTTTGCGATACTTATTTATTTGTATATCAGACAAAACCAGGAGACTGAAAGATCCTTAAGGGCAAGGACTGTGTTTTATTCACCTCTGTATTCTCAGAATCTAGCGCGACTCATTATATGCCCAACAGATGCTTAATAAATGGGCAAACAGCCAATTCTAAGTGAATCACTATCAGTCACCTTAGCCAGATTCTCTTCTTTGTCTAAATTCTCTTCTTTGTTCCAAAATACGGCTCTTATGGTATGGTAGTGTTAGTGGTATACAAGAGGATTTAGGTGGCATTAGGAAAATCATTTTTATATTAATAACCTTGTACAGGCATACCTTGTTTCACTATGCTTCACTTTACTGCACTTTACAGATACTGTACTACATTTTTTACAAATTGAAGGTTTGTCTCAACCCTGCAACAAACAAGTCTATCAGTGCCATTTTCAACAGCACTGCTCACTTCATGTCTCTGTCACCTTTTGGTAATTCTTGAAATATTTCAAACTTTCATTATTATATTTGTTATGGTGATTTGTGATCAATGATCTTTGATATTACTATTGCAAAAAGATAATGACTCACTAAAGGCTCAGATTATGGTTAACATTTTTTAGCAATACAGTATTAAGGTAGTACATTCTTTTTAGACATAATGCTATTGCACACTTAATCGACTACAGTATAGTGTAGACATTACTTTTATCTGCACTGGGAAATCAAAAAACTTGTGTGACTTGCTTTATTGTGGTATTCATTTTACTGTGGTGGTCTGGAACAGAACCTGCAATATCTCAGAGGTATGCTTGTACATATTTTAATGAACAAAATAAAAATTGCAGTTATTATGTTGATGACATTAATTTTCTTTTACCTTTACTAATATAGTCTCTTTAAATTAATTTTATTTAACTAAAAAATAATTGTCCACTTAAAAACATTAAGTAAACCATAATACAGATGTGAAACAAATATGTCAAAAATGGTATGATATATAAATGACCAAAGCTCAGAAAACACTGGTTAAATCATCTCTTACTAAGACTTCCAGTAAAACACAATAGACTGAACACATCTGTTTATCACTAATTCTTTCCAAACCTCATTAACGTATAAGCGTAAAGAAATTTCAAAGGTATAAACTTACAAGGACAAAGAAAACAGGAGAAGAAAGGTAAGCAGACGAGAAAAGTCAACAAATTTTTCCGAGATGGAAAGCAGTTAAAAAGTCTATGGCAGCTCAGTGCTTTGTGACCACCTAGAGGGGTGGGATACGGAGGGTGGGAGGAAGGCACAAGAGGGAGGAGATATGGGGAGATATATATATATATATATATATATAGCTGATTCACTTCGTTATAAAGCAGAAACTAACACACCATTGTAAAGCAATTATATTCCAATAAAGATGTTAAAAAAATACTTAGTAGGCCAATAAATAAATAAAATTTTTTAAAAAGTCTATGGCAAAACTGAGATATCTAATACTAAATGACTACTGAGGAGGGTGTCGTGACAGAGCAAATAAATTCTAGCCATACGCCCAGAAAGATTCAGGAATTGTAGATTTTAAAAAAGACAACCAGGGCTTCCCTGGTGGCACAGTGGTTGAGAGTCCGCCTGCCGATGCAGGGAACTGCCCCGTTCGTGCCCCAGTCCGGGAGGGTCCCACGTGCCGCGGAGTGGCTGGCCCCGTGAGCCATGGCCGCTGAGCCTGCGCGTCCGGAGCCTGTGCTCCGCAACAGGAGAGGCCACAACAGTGAGAGGCCCACGTACCACAAAAAAAATAAATAAATAAAAAGACAACCAAAACAGGGATGAGGCAGGGATTTGTTTGAAGTGTCTATAAGAAGTAGTTGGACCCCTGCCTCCTTCCCTATCCTATATAACCAAGTAACCACTGAAATAGGAGGTTTGTTCTCTATAAAAATTAGGACAGAAAGGATCTAATTTGGGGAATACTAGGTGAGGACAGGGAGGAAATATAATGAAGAAGAGAAGATTAAGAGATAATCAACATATTGAAAATGAGACTCCCTCCCTCTCCCTAGCTCCCTTCAGTTGCTTTGGCTAAAAATAAAAACACAGCAGCCAGGCATTTCTCTGTCTTCCTAGCAGGAGAGTCAAAAGCTGATGGGTGCCACAGAAAAACAGCAAAAAACACTAATATTTAATGGTCCTCCAAAGACATAAAGGATCATCTTAGAGTGGGGCCTACCAGCTGACTCTATTCTTTATTCTGCTCCTCTGCAGTTATTCCCACCATTCAATCTTCCAGCTCACTTACTTAATGTTCTGCCTCAGTTATTCTACTACTGATTCCTTCTAGTGCATTTTTCATCTCAGTTATTGTGTTGTTCATCACTGTTTGTTTGTTCTTTAGTTCTTCTAGGTCTTTGTTAAACATTTCTTGTATTTTCTCAATCCGTGCCTCCATTCTATTTCCGAGATTTTGGACCTTTACTATCATTACTCTGAATTCTTTTTCAGGTAGGTTGCCTATTAACGCTTCACTTATTTGATTTTGTAGGTTTTTACCTTGCTCCTTCGTCTGTAACATTTTTCTGTCGTCTCATTTTTTCTGATGTATGGGACTGTATTCCTGCCTTACTTGTTGTTTGGCCTAAGGCATCCAGCACTGGCGTTTGCAGGCAGTTGGGTAGAGTCGGGTCTTGGTGCTGAGATAAGGACCTCCGGGGAGACCTCACTCCAATTAATATTCCCTGGGGTCTGAGGTACTCTGTTAGTCTAGCAGTTTGGTTTTTTTTGTTTTTTTTTTTTTTACGCGGGCCTCTCACTGTTGTGGCCTCTCCAGCTGCGGAGCACAGGCTCCGGACACGCAGGCTCAGCAGCCATGGCTCACGGGCCCAGCCGCTCTGCGGCATGTGGGATCTTCCTGGACCGGGGCACGAACCTGTGTCCCCTGCATCGGCAGGCAGACTCCCAACCACTGCGCCACCAGGGAAGCCCAGTCTAGCAGTTTGGACTCGACACTCCCACCAAGGAGCTCAGCCCCAACCCCCGGTCTGGGAACCAAGATCCTGCAAGCCACACAGCATAGCAATAGAAAAACACACACACACAAAGGAGCAGTACAGGGGCTTCCCTGGTGGCGCAGTGGTTGAGAGTCCACCTGCCGATACAGGGGACACAGGTTTGTGCCCTGGTCCAGGAAGCTCCCACATGCCGCAGAGCGGCTAGGCCCATGAGCCATGGCCACGGAGCCTGTGCTCCGCAACGGGAGAGACCACAACAGTGAGAGGCCCGTGTACCGCAAAAAAAAAAAAAAAAAAAAAAGGAGCAGTACAATAACAGAAATAAAAAATAAAATTAGAAAAAACAAAAAATATATTAGGAAAAATAAAAATATAAGTGAAACAACTACAAGGTAAAACAGAACCACAACAGAAAAAAAAAAAAGGGAACAAGCCAAAAGGAGCTGAATAACAAACTATAAAGAATAAAATAAAATTAGAAAAATCAAAATATAAATGAATCAACAACAAGGTAAAACAGAAACACAACCTAAAAAAATTTTAAAAATTAAAAAAGACCCTTGGCTGTGGGGGCAGAGCTTAGGCAGGGGCGGAACTTAGGCGGGGGTGGGGTTTAGTGTGGGGGAACCTAGGCGTAGCACCTGTGGGGAAAGGCAGCACGGCCTGAGGGGGGCCTTGGTGTGCAGAGTTTGGAGTTCAGAGGTAAGGCCCTGGGTGGGGGTATGTGGACGGAGCTTAGGCTCAGCACTGCTGGACCTCAGAGGGCAGAGGATTAGGCCCAGGACCTCAGCAGGCTCCCCACGGGCCCAAGTGGGCAGGGAAATGCTGGCTGTGCTCCCTTCCATTCCTCCCCTCTCCCGAGGGTCTCCCCTGTCCCTGTTGATCCGCTAACCATGCGTGGGCCCCACCTGGTCTGGGAACCCCTCCCCTCCCCCAGCCGCCCCTCAGAGGCGCCGGTCCCATCCCACCTCCACTTCTCCTTCCCCCTCACTCCCCGACATGTCACACTCCCCCTACCCAGTCACTCAGTGGTTCCTACCATCCCCTTCGATGTCTGTGTTCCCCCACCAGTGCCTGGTAGGTGCCCTAGCTGTGCAGAGATGCAAACTCAGCGTCCTCCTACTCTGCCATCTTGACTCCACCCCCATCAAATTGTTTTATGGTAATAGTAGGAATACTTTATAAATTTGTCCCTAATGTCATTACATTGGCATTTCAATAAATGCCAAAAATTTTTTTAAAATATATTTTGATTGTTTCCTGTGAATTAAAAGTCTTGGGTCAAAATTCAATACAGGTAAAATTTAAAGTTCCTTCTAACAAAATAAAAAATTCTCAACTTCAACCCATGGGCCACTTATATAAGATATTTGTTATCATTAAACAGTTGTACAGTAAGTGAATTTAGATTGTCTCTTGAGTTCACTGGACCTTTATTACTCTCATAACCTCAAGTTGATAGACTAAATGTTGTCCAATATTTAAATAATCATATTTGTTTAGATATGTATACCCTAAAATGAAATAAAACTATTTTTTGAAACTACAAACAATTCAAACAAAACTATAGTACTTTCAGGAACAGCCACAAAGGATTTCATTTTATTTAATTTTAGAATAAATATCAAGGCAATGAGGCACTAACCCTATAAGAAAACCTTGTACATAAATAAAACTAGATAATCAAAGAAAAAAAATTTTAAGGTAAAATAGTTTTCCTTTTCACCTAAACACAGAATAATTTTAGTGGGCATCAACAAGGAACAAACAGAAAAGGCAACAACATATGAGACATGGGAGATGTTGCCTTTATAGAAGTAAATTGTGGGGGACCGCATGACCAGGGCAGCACCAGGGCAGTTTCTGAGTTAGTAGGCACAGTCAACAAAACATCAACTCTGTCACATACTATGTAACCTTGAACAAGTTAGTTAACTTCTCTGAGCTTCAGTTTCCCAGCCTATGAAATAGGGACAATAGTATCTATCTTATGTCATATGTAAACTACCTTAAGTATATGGCACTTAGTAGAGATCAATAAATGATAGCTATTAAGAGATAAACCTGTATTTTAACTCTAGTGTAAATATATGTACATGGTTTTATTGAATCATCCTCAAATTCCTTTTCAATAACCACCAACACAACAAAATTTTGTTCTACATTGTATACAAAAGGAACTAAAGATTTCTGATCTAATTATACAGCTTTTTCTTTTTTTCTGGCCAGGCCTGCAGCATATGGGGTCTTAGTTCCCCAACCAGGGATCAAACCCATGCCCCCTTCAGTGGCAGCTCAGTCCTAACCACAGGACAGCCAGGGAATTCCCTATATAGCTTTTAAATTGCAACTTACTTTCATTCTGCAGGATGTTAATGGCATCATCCATAATGCAGTCTGGTGAAAAGCCTGCAGTCTTTGACAGTAAACCCAACAATGATGCAATTTTCAGTCTCACAGATGGATCATTCTCCTGAAACAAAAGAAGCTATTGTTACATTGATGCTCTACTCTCAGGAACATGGGAAACTAATATCTCAAAACAGTCTCAACAAGTATTTCTTAAGCTTTATTTCTGAAAAATTAACTTTATATGCTTTGGGGGCAGAAAGTTTTTCTCAATCTGTATGTTACACCTAAATACTGCAAAGTGAATGGGAATATTTTATGCCTTCCTGATGTCATTAACTTCTAACGAGATGTGTGCTTTTGGGATTAAAAGTACCTTTCCTCCACTTTGCTGTAACATTAGACATGAGTTGCAGCAACTTGGACCACCAACACTGCCAGCACTGGGCACTCAACACTGCTGTCAGCACCACTGTTTTTGGAGCCCCAGAAATTGGGTGCTGCAGCTACTACTGCTATCACCAGAAAGAAGTTTTCGTTCTACCTGTGTTTTTTTGGATCACCAGATCCTGATCAGAAGTCTGGGGCAGGTGATGGGACTTCCCAGGTGGTCCAGTGGTTAAGACTGTGCTCCCAATGCAGGGGGCCCGGGTTCAATCCCTGGTCAGGGAACTAGATCCCACATGATGCAACTAAAAATCCTGCATGCAGCAACAAAGATCCCGTGTGCCACAAGTAAGACCCGGTGCAGCCAAATAAATAAATAAATAAATATTTTAAAGAAAAGTCTGGGGGGCTTCCCTGGTGGCGCAGTGGTTGAGGGTCCGCCTGCCGATGCAGGGGACGCGGGTTCGTGCCCCGGTGTGGGAGGATCCCACATGCCGCGGAGCGGCTGGGCCCGTGAGCCATGGCCGCTGAGCCTGCGCGTCCGGAGCCTGTTGCTCTGCAACGGGAGAGGCCACAGCAGTGAGAGGCCCGCGTACCGCAAAAAAAAAAAAAAAAAAAAAAAAGAAAAGTCTGGGGCAGGTGAATCATTGTCTGGGTCTAGGTCCTGGGTCTGGGGCCTAGGGCAAGAGAGACTAAGACATGAGTTAGCATGGCCCATTTAGCTTCAATATCGGGAGGTGGTCTTTAATTTGCACCAAGATTCCTAGGGTGAAAAACTTCCCCCAAAGACCGAAAAGAACATGTCTTTTTGTTCATCACCATATCGCAAGTATGTAGCACAATATCTGGCACTAAGTAGACAGATGTTCAATAAACATAGGTAAAAGGAAAAAAAAAAAATAGAAGTACCTTGCCAATGCTAAGATTAAGCAAGCATTTCTGTCCCAAGGACAAAATTACTTAAATGGATGCTCAAAAGATGAAGGGCCTTCTAGATGTGACCCCAGTTTCTAAGGAGGTAACTGGGCAGAACAAGAAGGCCTGAAGCAGGAGAAGGGACAAAACATATGCAGTCAGAAGACCCTGAATCCTGGCACACCACTTACCATAAGTTCAACCTTGGGAAAGTCATTTTCTTGGGAACTTAAGCTGTGGAGTGCAGCAGGAGAAAGGGCTTTGAAATTGGCCAGATTGAGGTGTGAAGCCTGGACTCACTATGTAATAGCTATATGTCTTGAACAGGCTAATTAACTTCCTAAGCCTCATCTGTGAAATGGGGCTAATAACAACCTCAAACGGCTACTGAGAGGAAAACAACTCACACAGAAATGGGCATACAGAAGGCAATCAAATATTAATGCCCCTCCTTCCTTCCTCTATGATCATCAGTCCTTTCATGTGGAGGGTAATAAAACCTGAACTGAATCCCTATGAATATGATACTCCGATAGGTACCATAAAGAGCAAATAAAAAACACGTGAAAAATAAGGATGCAATCACCAAGCCCAGAATATGGGAAATTCCATGGGTAAAATGCCTAGTTTTTAAACAATAAATATCATGGGAAAGAAAAGGTGGTGGGGGGAGGGAATGCTATCGATTAAAAGAAACTGAAAAGGACAGCTAAACTAACCAAATGCAATGTGTGAATCTTGCTCAAACAAACCAACTGTAAAAAGACTTTAAGACAATCAGTGAAAGCTGAACATGGACTAGGTATTATACACTATTAAGGATTATTGTTAAGTGTCATTTTTTTTAAGTCCTAAAAAAAGTCCTAATTTGTTAAACACAGATAAGTGTTTATAGGTAAAATGATATGTTGTCTGGGATTTGCCCCACCCCCAAAAAAGTAGGGGAATGAACCAAACAAAAAGAGCAAAATGTTGATAATTGTTGAAGCTGGATGAGGAACACTGGAAGGCTCATATTATTTTCTCTCCTTTTGTGTATGTTTGTAAATTTACAAAGCTGCAGGGGATACAACGGTGAATAAAACAGAAGCAATCCCTGCTCTCATAGCGCTTATATTCAAGTGGATAAGACTGGCAAAAAGAGGGAATCCTCTGGTGGTCCAGGGGTTAGGACTTGGTGCTTTCACTGCCATGGGCGCAGGTTCAATCCCTGGTCGGGGAACTATGATCGTGCAAGCCGTCTGGCTCGGCCAAAAAGAATAAAAAATTTAAAAATAAAGACTGGCAAAAGAAAATATGTAATTTCAGATGGTAAGCATTCTGAAGAAAAACGACGTGTGTAAGAGGTTAAAGACTAATGTGGAGAGGCTGTTATAGACAGGACAGTGAGGAAAGTCCACTCTAAGGATCTGACCTTTGAACGGACACTTAACTGAGTGAGACAGAGAGCAATAGGAAGTTTTAGGGAAGCAGCATTCCAGGCAGAAGAATGTTGCAAACCCAGAATATGGAAGATTCTGAAATGCTGCATTTAAGAATGCATACATATCTGTTACAGTGATTCTCTCCAGAGTAATCTCTGGAGAGTGTATTTTGTTTTCTAACTTTTTTATTTGCAGAGGCAAGTCTCATTCTTTATTTTATACACGTCTATACTGCTTGAATTTGTTACAATAAATGCTACAGTTGGGGTTTTTAGAAGAATGTTAAATTTAAAACTCCACACAAACATTCATAACCCTTCAAAAGCTTCCAGTTTCCTATGGAAAGAAGCCTGAGCTGCTGAGCATGCCACAACGGCCTGCCAAGACTGTCCCGTATGTCAGCTCCCACAATTCCCCACCAAGCTTGATGCCATGAGGCTTCAAGTTTCTGTACTTCTGCTCAGATTGCTCCTCTGCCTAAATTGCTCTCCCTGCCTCCCACAGCCACTCCCTCCTGCCCCTCAGGTATCAGCAACCCCAGGAAGTTTGTCTCTGATGCCTGAACTGGACAAGAGTGCCCTTCCCCTTGGACCACCCAAGCAGCCCGGTGCAACCCCTTATCAGGCCCCTCACCAGTGCACTGTATTCATCATAGTGTATTATGTGATTGTGTCTGCTTCCCCAACCAACCTGTGAGCTGCTTAAGTGACAAGCAGAATGCCCAGAAAGCACTTCGTACATTCTGATAAAAATAAAGGGAAGAGTATGGGAAAAGGAAAAGCCACGTGTCCTACTTAATTCACTCAGTGAACTAAATAATTCATCCATCATCTGTTCAACAGGATTTCCTGAGTACTTACAAGGCGTCACTGTGTTTGGCCATGGGGATACACTGCCCTCATGGAACTTTAAGTTTTAATGGGCAAGGCAGACAATTGTCAAGTAATGTCCAAATACATAACTACAAAGTTGTACTGTAAAGGAAAAATAAAGAGTCCTATGAAAGCATATAACAAACACAGACTATAATTTGAGGCAGACAGAAAAGAATAAATGAATGCTCTCAGTCATGAAAGAACAGCACAGCTTCCAGAACTGAATAAGGGGGCAATGTGGCTAAAATGTAGACTACCATGAAATGCGGCTACAGAGGCAAGCAGGTGCCACAACTTTTTGAGAATTATGGCAAGTGCCTCTGATAGTGCCCAGAAGGTAGCAGGAATTCAATACATATTTGTTCACTGTTGAATAAACAAATGAATAGTCTTTGTCCTAAGAACAATAAAAATCCTTTGAATAACTATAACGAGGAGAGTGACATAAACAGATTCAAATTTCTGAAATACCAAACCAGCCTCAATATAATGATTGGATTGGAAGGGGCAAAAGTAGCCAGAGAGACAAATTAAGAGTAATTGCGGTGCTTGCTTTGGCAGCACATATACTAAAACTGGGACAATAGAGAGAAAATTTGCATGGCTCCCATGCAAGGATGACATACAAATTCATGAAGCATTCCATATTTCTGAAAAAAAATTTAATCCTTTGAGCAGCGAAAAATAAAAAAAGGAGTATTTGATTAAAAAAATTATAGAACAGCAAAAGAATCTGAATGGTTCCAAAGAATTATTCATCTTTCCATTCATTCTTTTAATAAAGTAAATAAAACTTAATACGCGAAAAAAAAAAAAAAGAGTATACCGCTATAGTCCAGCAAAAGGCAATGCCAAGACTCTCACTTACGTTAGGGGCAGGCTAGATAATACAGAACAACCTTCCCGCTAAGGAAAACTAGAATAGTATTACGGATGCCAAAAAGAAAAACATATGTGTGTCACTTCTCAACGGAAACAATACAATGATATATTTAAAATACTAAAAACAAACAAACAAATAAAGAAAAACAGCCAATCTAAAATTCTACACACAGCAAAAACATCGTTCAAGAAGGGAGGTAGGGGCTTCCCTGGTGACACAGTGGTTAAGAATCCACCTGCCAATGCAGGGGACACTGGTTCAAGCCCTGGTCCAGGAAGATCCCACATGCCATGGAGCAACTAAGCCCGTGCACCACAACTACTGAGCCTGTGCTCTAGAGCCTGTGAGCCACAACTACTGAAGCCCGAGCACCTATAGCCCGTGTTCCACAACAAGAGAAGCCACCGCAATAAGAGGCCCACACACCGCAATGAAGAGTAGCCCCCACTTGCCACAACTAGAGAAAAACCTATGCACAGCAACAAAAACCCAAAGCAGCCAAAAATAAATAAAATAAAATAAAATAAATTAAAAAAAAAAAAAAAGAAGGAACGTAAAGGGAATTCCCTGGCAGCTCAGTGGTTAGGACTCAGCACTTTCACTGCTGTGGCCCAGGTTCAGTGGCTGGTTGGGGAACTAAGATCCCACAAACCATGCAGCATGGCCAAAAAAAAAAAGAATGGACGTAAAACTTAAAACTTTTCCATACATACAAACACAAAGAATTTGTCACTGAGTGCCACCAGTAAACTCACAATAAATGGAAATATCAGAGAGTATTCATCAGCCAAAAGGAAAATAATCCCAGATGAATAAACAGTCACAGATACAAGAAGGAAAGAAAAGCAATGATAAATACATGTGGGTAAATGATAACTACATAGGTAAACTTAAATGAATATTGCCTGTAGAAAATAACAATGTCTTCCAGAGTGAAAAATGGAGAATTAAAACATAAAACTTCATTAACACATGTAAGTCAGGAAGGTGGATAAATGAAGTTAAAGTCCTCACATTGTTCAAAATAGAAACTGTACCATTTAACACTTGACTTTGATCAGTCAAGAATTCATGTAATAGCTAGGTTATAACCAGTAAAAGAAGTGTAAAAGAATGTATAACTCCCAAGCTAATAAAAAAGGGGTGGAGGAGAGAATTTTTTTAAAAGAGTCAATGCAAAAGATGGCAAGAAATGAGGGAAAAGAAAAGAACACTGAGCAGGTAAGACAAATAGAAGGCATTTAATAAGAGGGTAGATTTAAACCGGCATATATCAATAAACACATTAAATTTAATGAACTAAATGCTCCAATTGAAAAACAAACACTGTCAAGTGAAATTTTTAAAAAACTAACTACATGTTTTTTACATGGGTCATAAAATGTTATAAAAAAGATGAAAATAAAAAGTAGAAATAGGTATACCATGCAAACTTTAATCAAGACATAGTTGGTATCATAATATTAATATCAAACAAAGCCGTTATATGCTGATATGATTATTTGTAAAGAATCCAAAATCTACACATAATTTATTAAAATTGTTAAATGAGCTTAGCAAGGTTGTTAGATATAGGATTTAATAAGCAAAAATCAATTGCATTTCTGAATATCCATTCTGTACTGTTAGAAAATAAAATTTTTTAAACATATCATTTACAATAACAAAATATTAACTATCTAGGAATAACTAACAAAAAGATGTACAAAAGGACTTGCCTGGTGGCACAGTGGTTAAGAATCCGCCTGCCAATGCAGGAGACACAGGTTCGAGCCCTGGTCCGGGAAGATCCCACATGCCATGGAGCAACTAAGCCCGTGTGCCACAACTACTGAGCCTGAGCTCTACTGAGCCTGAGCTCTAGAGCCCGCAAGCCACACTATTGAACCCAAATGGCATGACTACTGAAGCCCGTGGGCCTAGACCAGCCTGTGCTCCGCAACAAGAGAAGCCACCGCAATGAGAAGCCCGCGCACCACAACGAAGAGTAGCCCCCGCTCGCCGCAACTAGAGAAAGCCCACGCACAGCAACAAAGACCCAACACAGCCAAAAATAATTAATTTAAAAAGTAATAAAATAAAATAAAATCTACACCAGCCAAACTACCTGTATTTCTTCTAACGTGATAAGTTATTTCACATCTTGATGCCTTCGCTCACAATTGCTCCTTCTTTCTAAAACGTCTTTCCTCCTACTTTCCGACTGCCCATAATCTGATTAAGATTCATCTCAAGCATCACTACTCTATAATGCCCTTCTAGGCCCGTGCTCCCAAGTACAATTGATTACCCTCTTCTTTAAAGTTATATCATAACCTGTCTCAGATTTCGTAGCACCTATAACATTGTATTATTATCCATTTTTTGTCTAATCTACCCAACTAGACTCAGATTAGGGATCATATATTAATCTCTGTATCATCAACATGAAGCACAAGGCCTGGCACAGAATTAGAATTCAGAACACTTAGAGTGAATGAAAAAAATAAACAAATGAATAACTCAAGCCCTTACCATCTATATATCACATATATTATTTGATCTACCAACTATACTACTGGCCCTTAAAGGACAAGGAACATGTCTCACAGTTCCCAACATCCTCCACAGCAACTAACACAGTAGTATAAGTGAAGAACCCCTCATGTGAAATATTAACAAGTTCAGCTACAGAAAACCTTGGATGAGAAAAGCAGAAGCCAAAGTAGTTATCTACTAAAATACAAGATACCATATTTCTGTATAAAATAGAAGAATAAAAAAACACTATAGTCATCAATCTAGAACTGGACCCATTTATCATCCCTCCTCCTTTCCTCTGGGGCTAGAATCTGCTAGACTAATGCACGCAGCATGGCCTGGTTAAAGAGCTTGGGGTCTGACATCAGAATGCCTGAGTCCAATTTTTCTTTTAGACATGGTAACGGTATTGTGATTATGTTTTTAAAAAGAGTCTTTATTGTTTAGAGATATAAACTGAAATTTATGAATAAAATGATACGATGCCAGGAATTTGTTTTCACAAGAATCTGGTAGAGGGTGAGAGTGGAGGAAATGGAAGTGGACAGTAGGAGTGGGGGAGGGGGTGGGAATAAAACAAATTTAGACATAAAATGATAATTGTTGAAGCTGGGTAATGCGTACATGGGAATTAAACTATTCTAATTGTATACATATTTGAAATGTTCCATAACAAGAAGTTGAAAACAAAATTCCATACAGTCCAGCAATTCCACCCCTGGGTATTTATCAGAAGAAAACAAAAATACTAATTCCAAAAGATATACGCACCCTTATGTTTGTTGCAGCATTATCACAGCCAAGATTTGGAAGCAACGTTAAGTGCCCAACAATAAAAGAATGGATAAAGAAGATGTGATTTATATATACAATGGAATATTACTCAGCCATAAAAAAAGAATGAAACCTTGCCATTTGTGACAACATGGATGGACCAAGAGGGTATTATGCTAAGTGAAATAAGTCAGAGAAAGACAAACACCGTATGATTTCAGTTACATGTGGAATCAACAAAACAAAACAAATGAATAAACACAACAAAACAGAAAGAGAGTCATAGATATCGAGATACATAGGCGTTTGCCAGAGGGGAAGGGGTTGAGGGGGAGGAGAGAAATAGGTGAGGAAGATTAAGAGATATAAACTTCCAGTTGCAAAATAAATGAGTCATGGGTATGAAATGTACAGGGTGGGGAATATAGTCAATAACTATTTAATATTTTGTATGGTGACAAATCATAACTCAACTTATTGTGGTGAACATTTTGAAATGTATGGAAATACTGAATCACTATACTGTGTAACAGGAACTAACATAGTGTTATAGAAAACAAGGCATTTTACAAAACAACTGACCAAATTTCTTTAACAGGTCAATGTCACCAAAATAATAAAAATTGTTCTAGATTTTTAAAAAAGCAAATGCCATGTGTGGAGACAGTTTGCATTTCGATTTGAACAAATCAACTATAACAAGATATTTGGGGAACAACTAGAGAAATGTGAATATGGCCTATTTGTTAGATGACGTTAATTTTACTTGAGATGCTTAGATGGTTATATTTTTTAAGTGTCCCTTTGTAAGAGGTATTTACTGAACTATTTAGGGAAAAATATTATGATACTTTAAAAAAACTTCAGGAAAACAAACTGAGCAAATTTGACAAAATATTAATAACTATTTAATCCCAAAGATGGGTATTTGGCAGTTCATACTGTATTCTCTACTTTTCTATAAGCTCAATAATTTTCATACTAAAGTTTAAAATCCGAAGTCATCTGTGATTCAAATATTTGAAAATTATTTCTTCTTTTACTTCAGATCTTACTTACAAATAAAAACTGAAAAATAAACCATTTTGCAAATTTCATTTTCTGCTTAAAATATTTCCTCTATTTAACTATGCATGAATTGATGGTTTTTTTCTAACCCATGAAAATAGAGATATAAAATGCCACTTAGCTAAAAAAGTTAAAAAAAAAAAGGGCTATTGCAGTTAGATATGAGGGCCTTGAATTAAAGCAGTAACAGCAGAATGAGAGGTTGAAGTTAACTCCTCCTTTGTGCTCCAATGCACTCTCAGTACTCTGAGCAATTTGATGCATTTTATCATTCACATCTGTTTCCATCTAGATACTGTAACCTTTTTTTTTTTTTTTTTTTTGACTGCATTGGGTCTTCGTCGCTGCGTGTGGGCTTTCTCTAGTTGCCGCAAGCAGGAGCTACTCTTCATTGCGGTGCATGGGCTTCTCAATGCAGTGGCATCTCTTGCTGTGGAGCACGGGCACCAGGTGCGCAGGCTTCAGTAGCTGTGGTGCACAGGCTTAGTTGCTCCACAGCATGTGGGATCTTCCCAGACCAGGGCTGGAACCCGTGTCCCCACTCTGCCACCAGGGAAGCCCCTGAAAGCTTCTGATAATAGGATCTTTTTTATCTCTGTATCCACAGTGCCTAGCACATGGAAGACACTCAGTAAAAGACTGTTGAATGAACACGTTATTATTTATTTTGCATATTAACCTATTCTGCAGACACATGATACAACTCTTATACAAACTCCCATACACACTCTCATCAGGTACTCAAGACCTTCTTACCTTGTAATAATGTTCCAAGAGAATCCTGACTACTCCCTCCACACTTTCTGCCTCCACAGGCTTCCTGGCAAACTGAAGTAGGTACTGCAAAGCATCTGCTGGGGAGGTAGCCTTACACAGATCTATGTGGAGTGCTGCAGATTTACTTGGTTTTGTCAGTCGGAGTTTCTTAGTAGCAATTTCCTCCTGCTGTTGCTGCAAGAGGGTAGGAAAGATAAAACATGAAAACTTGACTGAAAACAGAGAGTTGCAAATTTAACTTTACCTTGTTTGATGGAAATAATTTTTCCTATACCAAAATAATGTATTTAGGTAACAGACCCAGCTTAAACAAAAAGCAGTGTTGTGAACTGGGAAAGGAGCCAAATGGAGACAAAGCTATGAGTCCCAATTTTGCTTTTCACTAGCTCCTACAGCTTTGGGCAAGTTATTTAACCTCTCTAAGTCTCAGTTTCTTTCTCTGTAAAGTAGGTCCACGAATATTTTGCTCTGCCTATCTCTTAGGATTGTTGTAGCTTTAGGGTTAAGAGGACACACAAAGGATCTGCTCCACTCCTTATTAGAAAAGAAATCTCAATTCGACAAATATATTCAGACTGTGCTGAGGCACTTACTAGGCTTACCTTGCCTCCTAAGAAAACTACAACTGATGGGAATGGTCTGCAGCTTACACTGAGGAAAAAAATCTTCCTCTCATAACAGATGACTATTTTCACCCAAATCATTCTACCTTTGTTAGAAGGATGGTCAGTATAGGAAAAAAATACATTGCCATATGCCTAGCAAACTGCAGTTACTTAACAAATATTTACTGAATGATTGATTTGGAATTAGAAGTTGTCTCTGATTCCAACTCTGCTGCTCTATTCTAAGTATGTCATGATTCACATTTTTATCATCCGTAAAAAACAGAAATGATGACCTACCACTAGTCTATCTCAATCAGGGATCCTCATCTGAACCACAGAACACACAAAATTAGCTGAGTAACTATTTTCTCAATTTTCCCAAGGATGGTGCCTAACTAGAACTATTCTAGATGCACCTGTTACATATGATGAGTGCCAAAAAGTTCACGTAAAAGGGAACCTGTTACTCCAGGGCTTACGTAAGGCCCTGGTGTGTAGATATAGAGAAGATCACAACAGAAGATAAAAGTTGTAATCAATAGTAATCATCAGAAAACTACTAGAGCTAATCAACGAATTTGGTAAAGTTGTAGGATACAAAATTAATGTCCAGAAATCACTTGCATTCCTATACACTAAAAATGAAAGATCAGAAAGAGAAATTAAGGAAACAATCCCATTCACCATTGCAATAAAAAGAATAAAATACCTAGGAATAAACCTACATAAGGAGGTAAAAGACCTATACTCAGAAAACGGCAAGACACTGATGAAAGAAATCAAAGATGACATAAACAGATGGAGAGATATACCATGTTCTTGGATTGGAAGAATCAACATTGTGAAAATGACTATACTACCCAAAGCAATCTACAGATTCAATGCAATCCCTATCAAATTACCAATGGCATTTTTCACAGAACTAGAACAAAAAATCTTAAAATTTGTATGGAGACACAAAAGACCCCGAAGAGCCAAAGCAATCTTGAGAAAGAAAAATGGAGCTGGAGGAATCAGACTCCCTGACTTCAGACTATACTACAAAGCTACAGTAATCAAGACAATATGGTACTGGCACAAAAACAGAAATATAAATCAATGGAACAGTATAGAAAACCCACAGATAAACCCACGCACCTATGGTCGACTAATCTATAACAAAGGAGGCAAGGATATACAATGAAGAAAAGACAGTCTCTTCAATAACTGGTGCTGGGAAAACTGGACCACTACAGGTAAAAGAATGAAATTAGAACACTCCCTAACACCATACACAAAAATAAACTCAAAATGGATGAAAGACCTAAATGTAAGACTGGACAGTATAAAACTCTTAGAGGAAAACATAGAAAGAACACTCTGACATAAATCACAGCAAGCTCTTTTTTGACCACCTCCTAGAGTAATGGAAATTAAGAAAAAAATAAACAAATGGGACCTAATGAAACTAAAAAGCTTTTGCACAGCAAAGGAAACTATAAACAAGATGAAAAGACAACCCTCAGAATGGGAGAAAATATTTGCAAACGAATCAATGGACAAAGGATTAATCTCCAAAATATATAAACAGCTCATGCAGCTCAATATTAAAAAAGCAAACAACCCAATCAAAAAATGGGCAGAAGACCTAAACAGACATTTCTCCAAAGAAGACATACAGATGGCCAAGAAGCACATGAAAAGCTGCTCAACATCACTAATTATTAGAGAAATGCAAATCAAAACTACATGAGGTACCACCTCACACCAGTTAGAATGGGCATCATCAGAAAATCTACAAGCAACAAATGCTGAAGAGGGTGTAGAGAAAAGGGAACCCTCTTGCACTGCTGGTGGGAATGTAAATTAATACAGCCACTATGGAGAACAGTATGGAGTTTCCTTAAAAAACTAAAAATAGAATTACCATATGACCCAGCAATCTCACTACTGGGCATATACCTGAAGAAAACCATAATTCAAAGACACATGCACCCCAATGTTCACTGAAGCACTATTTACAATAGCCAGGTCATGGAAGCAACCTAAATGCCCACAGACAGATGAATGGATAAAGAAGATGTGGTACGTACATACAATGGAATACTACTCAGGCATAATAAGGAACGAAACTGGGTCATTTGTAGAGACATGGATGGACTTAGAGACTGTCATACAGAGTGAAGTAAGTCAGAAAGAGAAAAACAAATATCGTATATTAACGTATATATGTGGAATCTAGAAAAATGGCACAGATGAATCAGTTTGCACACAGAAATGGAGACACAGATGCAGAGAACAAACGTATGGATACCAAAGGGGGAAAGGGGTGAGGGGTGGTGGTGGGATGAATTGGGAGATTGGGATTGACATATATACACTAATACATATAAAAAAGATAACTAATAACCTGCTGTATTAAAAATAAAATAAAATTCAAAAAAAAATTTTCCCTTAACACTTGATGCATCATAATGATACCTTGAGCAATCACCTCTTTACAAATTTACACTTCTACAGAGAAGAGACTAGGATTATTCTAGACAGGAACATGGCATGGCATGATAAAAAGACCAAGGGCTTTGAAGTCAGAGGAATTTGAGTTCAATTACCACTTACTAGCTAGAGGAGGCCTTCTCCTTCTATAAAAAGGAATACAATACCTACATCATAGGGATATTTAAGAAGTCTAAAGTATAATGTCTTTATTGTGCAAACACATAATAAGCACTCGATACATATCAGTTCTCTCTCCCTCATCTTCATAGCAGAGGAAAAATAAGAGAAGCAGTAAGATCTCATTTCATCACTCCATGGTAACCATGCATGAACAATGAAGTGAAGAAAGGAGCTCTTCTCTTAAAATCCTTACCAATTTCCATCCTATCCCACACAAATTTGGTCTTCAGTGTTATCTGGGCTGCAGTTAGGTCAAAAGATTGGAAAGATTTTTTTCCCTAGGGAGTATATAGGGAGAAGGACAGACCAATATCTACTATCATTCTACCATCTATAACATTTTAGTGAGCCAGGCCTTATGGTCTATCCAGGGAACACAGATGAACCACGCAACATCTCTGCCCTCGAGGAGCCCAAACTGGTGGGGAGATATGTACACTAGTAATTATAGTAGCACTCAGTGATAAGTACAAATAGATGAGTGCTACAGAAGCAGGGGAGGAGAGACTAAAGCAAAAATATAAGTCCACTGAGTGGAGAACAAAGAGAGAGGGAAGCATGACATCTGTTCTATGTAAAGGAGACAATAGATACAAAAGTTTGGAGAGGTGCAAACACGTGGCATGCTGGAGGAGGGGTGAGTAGTCTTGGTAAGGGGGAACAACAGAATACTGGAAAGAAAGGAAGTGACATTTCACAACAAAGTGAAAGTAGTTAATGCCACTGAACCTTACACTTAAAAAATGGTTAAAATGATAAATTCTGTGTTATATATATTTTGCCACAATTTTTTAAAAAGGGGGGCAAAGGAAACAGAGCCAGGAAATCCCAAAAAGCAAGCCACAGAAGAGGGAGCTCTGTGAAGTCAGAAAGCTTTCCTGAATGTTGACTCATTTTAAAAGTTGAGGAAAACTAATTTCACATAAAAAGGGGCAACAAAAGAGTGTAAAGGTAAATATCAAAGTTATTTTCAGAAAAAAACAAGAATAAGAAGCAAACTAACTTCCCTACACACAACGGGAATACGTCACAAAGTGTCCACAAAACAAAAAAGGCAGTGATACAGCTAGAAGGAATACTGTTAAATCACAAAGAGCTAGGAAGTTTGGCTAGGGAGTTTTTACAAAAAGAAATAAAGGGTGGGGGGCTTAAAAAAAAGGGTGTTAAAAAAAAGGGTGGGGGGGCTTCCCTGGTGGCGCAGTGGTTAAGAATCCGCCTGCCAATGCAGGGGACACGGGTTCGAACCCTGGTCCAGGAGGATCCCACACGCCACGGAGCAACTAAGCCCGTGCACCACAACTACTGAGCCTGCTCTCTACAGCCTGCAAATCACAACTACTGAGCCCGTGTGCCACAACTACTGAAGCCCGCGCGCCTAGAGCCCGTGCTTCGCAACAAGAGAAGCCACCGCAATGAGAAGCCCGCGCACCGCAACGGAGTAGCCCCAACTCGCCGCAACTAGAAAAAGCCCGCGCGCAGCAACCAAGACCCAACGCAGCCAACAATAAATAAATAAATAAATTTATTTTAAAAAAACAAGTAGCTGTAAAAAGAGGAAGACTTGATTTGTCGATGCAATTACCTCTTTGTACTACAATCACAGATATGCCGTTCCGTATCTCCCACTCGCCTGAGTTCCTAAAGGACAGGGACCCTACTTTGTATTGGACTTTGTAGCTCAGCACCTTTTAGCATACCTAATACGTAGAAACCACTCTTTTACTCAGTAAACTCTTGTTGAAGGAATAAATGAAATGTTTAAGGATCAGTGTCCTGCTGGATGGTCTAAAGCTTGCTATTCCACAAGTCTGTGGATGGAAGGATGCTACTGACTGGCATCAATTGAGGGCTTCTCAGAAGTGCAGATTATTGCTTCACCTCCCCGGCCCGATTTACTTACTGAGTAGAATCTACATTTTAAAAAGACCCCAGGTGATTTGGATACACAGAGTCTGAGAAGCACGACACAAGGTATGACGTGGGATCAACCTCTCCTTCAGCTATATATATGAGGAAATACAAGGAGAATCACTGACTGTTGACACGGGTTTGGCCCACCAGTCCTTAAACAACTCTAAAGGAGGAAGGTATTGCCCTCCTCCCTAGGTGAACTGTTCCACCAATGGAAAGTTCCACCCCTATGAAGCCTGTGACCCTCGCCTGCTCTGACTGGGTCTTGAGGATTTCTATAGGCTCCTCTTCCAATCCCTTGAGCTCTGCATACAGCCAACTTGTCCCTGGGCGCTTTTTTTGTAACGGGAGTTGGGAGGCAATTTGCCACTAACTGGCTCATGCTCCTCCAGAAGCCTCAAAGTCCTCATCTGTAAAACGAGGATGCTAATGTAATACGAATAAAATGAAGTAACGAATAAGATATTTTCGTAGATTGTAAAGCGCTGTCTGTTTCTTCTAATAATTTTTTAGTGTCAGACTGCACGTATTAATGCTGACAACAACAGCGGCAAACGACACGCCCACTAAAGTGTAGCCTCAGAGAGGCTGCCTAGCAAAGCAGTAGACATTCAACCCAGCTTTGCGGCGCCTGGTCTGGCAAAGTGCCTGGGGCGTGGAGAACCTTCCCCTACCCCAGACCGGTCCCGGGACCTTTCCTTCCAGAGCTTACCTGAACCACCTTAGTGAATTCCTCGTACACCCGCTTCTTGAGGTGCGCCGCCATGGCCGTCCGCGCACCCTCTCAGCTTCCGTACCCGAGGAGGGAGGTGGAGCGGAGGAGTCCGGAAAACCTGCCCAGGCCGGAGGAACCAGCCACGGTCCCACAAGGCAGTGGGGTTCCGGAAAAGAGAGGCCGCTTCCGGCTGCTCGACTGCCCTGTCGCTGTGCCGCTGGATTTGGTCGCCTACGCCACCTGCGCCGGAGAAAGGTAAGCCGGAGCGAGAGCGTAGCGCAGAGGGCGGGGCTTCTGGTGGGAGGAGCTGGGTGGGAAAGGCTAAAGGAGCCAATGGGGGATTTGGGGAGCTTGCTGTTGATCTGAGTGACGGAGAGACTGGCGGGGGAACTGAGCCCAGGGAGGGAGGAAGTACTATCGGGTAAAGGGCAGAGGTGGAGCTTTCCAGAGCTAGAGACAAAACCTGGAGCTGTGTAAGGATTTTGACTCAGGAGATAAGGGAAGGAGGTCAAACTGACGTTCGCATCATCCATTGCTGTTCACAGTATTTGCCATCTGTATGTTGCCTGCGCTCTCCGCTTGGTCAAGCCATTACTGGAAAAGTGGTTCACCTTAGTGAACCCAAAAGACACGACTAAGCCAAAGTTAGGAATAAGGAAGGATATATTACTTGCAGCAAGTAAGGAAAACAAAGAATCTTCCGCAATGCATTGTCTCTCCAAACAGGAAAATTGGGGAAGCGTTAAGCTAAGGGAGCGTACATATTCATGAAGGGGCTTGAGCAGAGGAGAATTCATCGTAGAATTGGGGCAGAGGTCAACAGAGTCCAGGCTTTAGTGGATTGAAGTCAGGAGGGTCGACATCATCATTCCATCCTCCACCTGGGTGGGGAGCCTTAGTTCCTGTAGAACCCAAAGACATGTATCAGATTGTTATGTATATGCCTTGGGGAGAAACTTGGTGTTTTTTTTGCCATGGCTCATGGCATGCGGGATATTAGTTCCCCAACCAGGGATCGATCCTGCACCCCCTGCAGTGGAAGCTCTGAGTCTTAACCACTGGACCACTGGGGAAGTCCCAGAAACTTGTTTCTCGACTGCTTTTCCTTTGTTCCTGCATTCTTTCACTTAATTAATTACCGAGACCTATTCAAGGACAAACGTGGTCAGGCTTAGGTCACAAAATGGCTTAGGCCAAAAATTGCTTCCCTTATGTCAAGAAAACCATGCCTGGTTCTTTCTCTGGGGCCCCCCTACCCTACCTGCTTACAGGAAGCTGGATGCCACCACCCCCACCTCTGCCTAGGGTACTTCTCCCTGCTTTCTCACTCCAGTTGTTCAAAAGCTACCTATCCTTTAAGGACTCAAGCCATCCTCTGACGGCTAGGGGAGAGTGGAAAGAATTCTGAGGCCAAGGGTTAAGCAACAAAGCTTCAGACTGCACAACTCAGATGGGATTGAACCCAGCCAAAACTCACACTTGGATTTGAACCCATGGGCTGGGACTTTTACTCAGCCAAAACTCTGACTGGGACTCAAACCCACTGTCTTTTAATTAAAATTGCTCACCTGGTGTCAGGACTTACTGAAGCTCAGGTTCTTTATGTCTCAGCCCAGAAGGAATTCAGCGAGAGGCAATGCGATACAGAAGACGTGGATTTAGAGAGGTACAACATCCCATAGACAGAATGCAGTCCATCTCAAAAAGTGAGAGCAATGGTGGGAGAAACACACTCCACAGAGTGTGAGCCATCTCAGAAGATGAGAGGCCCTGAAATATGGGGTAGATGGTTTTTGTGGGCTGAGTAATTTCATAGGCTAGTGAGTGGGAGGATTATTCAACTGTTTTGGGGAAGGGATGGGGATTTCCAGGAATTGGGCCACTGCCCACTTTTTGGCCTTTTATGGTCTGCCTTGGAACTGTAGGCGCCTGTAGGTGTGTCATTTGGCATATGCTAATGTATTACAATGAGCATATAATGAGGCTCAAGCTCTACTGGATGGTGAATCTTCTGCCATCTTGGACCTAGTTGATTCTAACCAGTTTATGTCATATCCTCAATGGCTATGTCATTCTTTTTGTTTGTTTGTTTTTTGGCTGCACCACACGGCTTGCAGGATCTTAGTTCTCCGACCAGGGATTGAACCCAGGCCACAGCAGTTGAAGCCCAGAATCCTAACCACTAGGCCACCAGGGAACTCCTGGCCATGTCATTCTTTTAAAGGTTGCACCCTGCCCCCTTCCCTCCTATTTCACTACGACTAGCACTTAATGAACAAGTAGCCTCAACTACAATTGCACTAACACCTAGCCTGACAAAGATGTAGTAACAGTGGAATGAAATAATGCAGAAACATTTTGCACAGTAAAGTATGGTTCACGGGGCTTCCCTGGTGGCGCAGTGGCTGAGGGTCCACCTGCCGATGCAGGGGACACGGGTTCGTGCCCCGGTCTGAGAAGATCCCACATGCCGCGGAGCGGCTAGGCCTGTGAGCTATGGCCGCTGAGCCTGCACGTCCGGAGCCTGTGCTCCACAATGGGAGAGGCCACAACAGTGAGAGGCCTGCGTACTGCTGGGCCCTGCTGCCCGCATCAGCAGGCGGACTCTCAACCACTGCGCCACCAGGGAAGCCCTATTTTTTTATTATAGCTACATCTGAGTAAATGGGGTAACTGGCAAGACCAAGAAGTTTCTTTGCTATACTTTTTTCATCATAAAATAAGCTCCTTAGTCAGAAACAATGTGTGAGATACCATGAAAATGAATAAGGTATACATGAATGCTAGGGCTGGCGGAAACATTGCAGTTAGGTATTATTAGGGTTCTTCAGGAAAACAGAACCAATAGGATATATAGAGATATTAGGATACTATAACAGAATACCATATACTGAGTGGCTTATAAACAACAGAAGTTTATTACTCACAGTTCTGGAGGCTGGGAAGTCCAAGGTCAAGGTGCTGGCAGATTCAGTGTCTGGTGAGAGCTCACTTCCTGGTTCATAGTTAGCTGTCTTCTCTCCGTGTCTCACATGGTTGAAGAGGCAAAGGGGCTCTCTGGGGTCTGTTTTATAAGGGCACTAACCCCATTCATGAGGGCTCCATCCTCAGGACCTAATCACCTCCCAAAGGCCTGACCTCCTAATACCATCACATTGAGGATTAGGATTTCAACATATGAATTTGGAAATGGAGGTGGGGGTGTGGGGGGGTGACACAAACATTGTCTATAGCAGTAGGAAAGTCAAATCTGAATCTGGGATATGTATCTATTCCTATGTGGTTAAATCACCACTCCCTCCCTGATGGAAAGGATAAAGCATATGGTAGCATGATTTGTAAAAAATGGCCCCAATTTTTCCTCTCTCTGTATGTAAATCCTTTGAAGTGTAGCCCTAGAGCTGCTTCCATTAAGAGATGGAATCTGTATCCCCACTCTTTGAATTGGGCTGGCCTTGTGCCTGGCCAGTAGAGTACAGCATAAGTTACAGTGTGCTAGTTTTGAACCTAGGCCTCAAGGTCCACCCACATACCAGTTCTTCAGGTCTTTTGTTTGATTTTGGAAACCTACCATTGCCATGAGAATAAGTCCAACCTAATCTACTGGAGAGTGAATGACCACATGGAACAAAGCCAAGTTGACCCAGCTGAGGCTATTTCAGACCAGCCTCACCCCAGCTGATCCCCCATCTGACTACAGATGCATGAGTGAGATAAAATAAGACCAGAAGAACTGCCCAATTTATAGGCTATGAGAAATGATTAATGGTTATAGTTTTAAGGTATTAAGTTTGGGGTCAAGAGGTTGTCATGTGGTTAGACAATTCCTAAGCTGCTAACCTCCATAGAGTCAGCTGGTAAGGAGAAAACAAGCCCAAAGAGATTTAGGCAGCTTATCATTCACAGCATAGCAGGCAGCATGAATTTCATGTTTGTATTAGTTCTCCTTGCCCTCTAAACACCATGGGAGCAATGCAGGTGAATGCCATGCACAGTAGATCTGTAACACAGATGAAGAACACTGAGCTTAGGAAACGCTCAATCTTAAAGAAGGAATGCTAGCAAACCTGCCCTCTGGAGAGAGACAATATCAGTTTTTTTTTCCCCCCAACATTATCTTTATTATACCGGTCAGGAAACAAATTTTCCTGCCAACCCAGTGGGAAACATTTTTATCACCCTGAAATGTCTCCAGGATTGGAGGGTGAAACTAGCTTTATTACCCTGTAATGAAATAAATCTGCATCCTAACCCTAGGCAGCTTTGCAAACATCCTCAAAGCTGTCAATGCCATTTGCTTAGAAATGCCAGCATTTCTCCCAACAGTCTGTTGCAGTGCAATACAGCTAACTGATTTGCAGGATTATCTGCCTACCACCAAGAAGTATCTAGTCCCCCGGTGGGAATAATACCATATCAGGGACTCAGTGTTGGTCTCTGCTGTTGGACATTCATCATTGACCAGATCAGCTTTGGCAAGAGGAACTATACCACAGAGCCCACGCACAGACTCCATCCCTACCATCATGGCCACCTTTCTCATGACTCCGTTGAGCTCTGGGGAAAGAGGCTGACTGGCACACACAGGTTTTTTTGTTTGTTTGTTTGTTTTTATATTTATTTATTTAGGTTGCGCCGGGTCTTAGTTGTGGCATGCAGGATCTTTTTTTAGTTGCGGTATGTGGACTTCTTAGTTGCAGCACGCATGCGGGATCTAGTTCCCCGACCAGGGATCGATCCGGGGTACCCCCCGCATTGGGAGCACGGAGTCTTACACACTGAACCACCAAGGAAGTCACAGGAATGCAGAGTTTGGATCATTTTGTCCATTTATTTTTTGAAAGCCTCTTCTAGAATGGGTGCCCTCTGGTGGGCATTCATAGGAAACACAAATATTTTCACCATTCCAAGACATTCATCTACATACCAACATCCCAGGCCTTCTTGTCCCCAATCTTCCACTCTCATACTTTCCAAGGCTTTGGCCAACCAGGAAGGGGCCTGGACATGCAGTACCTAGAGATCAGTCTTCCAGGACACTGAGCACAGCAGAAAAGGGAAAATAATGAATGGAAAGGGGGGGCAGGGAAGACAAGGAAAATAAGTAGAAGGAAAAAAAAAAGAGGTGCTCTAAGAAAACAATGAGACCTGAAAACCTGGCACAGTGCCATGATGTAGGGTGTCTCCATGAGGGCAACCTCAAAGGTTTTACTGTGTGTTTTTCCTTTGGATTATAGTGACAGTTATATTTAGCATTCAGTTTTAAGTTTTTCTTCTCTGACTCTATAATTTTCTTTAGTTAATCCCAACAGATCTGAAAAGCCACATATACCCCTACAAATGAATAGAGGTGGTGTTTTTTTTTTATTGAGGTATAGTTGATTTACAATTTTATATGAGTTTCAGGTGTACAGCATAGTGATTCAATATTTTTATAGATTATACTCCATTTAAAGTTATTACAAAATAATGGCTATATTTCCCTGTGTTGTACAATATATCCATGTTGTTTATTTATTTTATACATAATAGATTTTATCTCTTAATCCTATACCCCTTTTTTTTTTTTTTACCCTTTGGCCACACTGCACAGCATGAGGGATCTTAGTTCCTCCAACCAGGGACCAAACCCACACCCCCTGCAGTGGAAGCAAGGAGTCTTAACCACTGGACCACCAGGGAAGTCCTTCCCATACCTCTATCTTGCCCCTCCCCCTTCTTGTCCCCACTCATAATCACTAGCTTGTTCTTTATATCTGTGAATCTGTTTCTGCTTTGTTATATACATTTGTTTGTGCTAGTTTTTAGATTCCACATATAAGTGATAACAGAGAGTATTTGTGTTTCTCTGTCTGACTGATTTCACTAAGCATAACACCCTCTAAGTCCATCCACATTGTTGCAAATGGCAGAATTTCGGTTTTTTATGTCTAAGTAGTATTCCATTGTATATATACACACATATCTTCTTTTTTTTTTTTTTTTTTTTTTTTTTTTTTTTTTTTTTTTTATGCGTTACGCGGGCCTCTCACTGCTGCGGCCCCTCCCGCTGCGGAGGACAGGCTCCGGACGCGCAGGCTCAGCGGCCATGGCTCACGGGCCCAGCCGCTCCGCGGCACGCGGGATCCTCCCAGACCGGGGCACGAACCCGTGCCCCCTGCATCGGCAGGCGGACTCCCAACCACTGCGCCACCAGGGAAGCCCCAATATCTTCTGTATCGATTCATCTGTTGGACACGTAGTTTGCTTCTATATCTTGGCTGTTGTAAATAATGCTGCTATGAATATTGGGATGTATGTATCTTTTGTTTTCTTCAGATATATACCCAGGAGTAGAACTGCTGGGTCATATGATAGTTCTATTTTTAGTTTTTTAAGGAACCTTCATATCGTTTTCCATAGTGGCTGTACCAATTTATATTCCCACCAACAGTGTATGAGGGTTCCCTTTTCTCCACATCCTTGCCAACACTTGTTATTTGTGGCCTTTTTGATGACAGCCATTCTGACAGGTGTGAGATGATATCTCATTGTGGTTTTGACTTGCAATTCTCTAATAATTAGTGATGTTGAGTATCTTTTCATGTGCCTGTTGGCCATCTGTTCATCTTCTTTGGAAAAATATCTATTCAGGTCTTCTGCCCATTTTTTAATCAGGGTGTTCAGAGATGGTATTTTGAACATTACTAATGTGCTTTACTTATTTTGCTATTTCAGAGGAAGGGAGGAGATGGTATTATTGGGAAGGCAACCAAGCGTGTCAATTTAATTTATGTATTTCTAATTTATGTCTTTTATGATATTTCTTTTTTTCATAGCCCTGTAAGCCTCACCACCTTAAATCCTTTTTAGAGCAAAGATTTAATTAAATTGTACTGAATTAAATTAATCTCCTCCCCAATAATTTTAAGCCATCTGTAAATTTTGCTATATAACATTGCATTATATAGATGTAACTAAGTTGGCTTATTTCCAATTGTTTTGCTATTGTAAATTAAGTAGGATAAAAATAGTATGTTATCTTAATTGTATTATGGATTGGGAGTGGGGGGCCGGGGCATTGGAATTGCCTTCGTTTAATAAAATAGTTTGGTAAATTGCTAAGGAAGAGAGTCATATCCAAAGGGATGCAGGCTAGAGCCAGAGCAGTAAAAGAGGTAGCTAAACTGGAACATGGTCTTTTGGCAAATGACAAGAACACAAGGGGGCTGGTGGAAATTTGGCATGCCTCGAAAGCCTCATTTTGGAACTGGCACAACTGTCAGTTCCACATGTATACCATTGGCCAGATTAAGTCATGAGGCCAAGCACGAACTCAGTGGGGTGGGGAAGATTACTCCCACCTACAGAGAAGCATGGCAGGAATAGAGAGGGAAGAAAGAATAGGACACAAATACAATCTACTAGTGAAAAGCCACTAGTGATGGGGGTGACTAAGGCACCCTTAAGAAGAAATATGCCCAATATTCAGTTTGAAGTTGTTGGCATTTCTGTGTGGTAAACTCCCCTTACTTGCCTGTATTTGCCACAGTCTGCTATGTGCACAAATAGCTGATGGGAGTGGCATTTGTAAAAATTAAGAAAAAGATCTGAGTGTTAACTCTGGGTAAGCATTGCGTAGAACAGCACAACAGGCTTAAGACATCCAGTTGATCCCTATGCTGAATGAATCTAGCAGAAACAGAACCAGAGCTGACCATAAGAAGACAAGCCCTCTGGGAATGTGCAGAAATCTTGGGGAGGACATTGATCTTTCCATAATTCATGAAACTGAGATTTTAAGCAATCCTATTTAGATCTTATGGAGCAGGGTATCTCCTTGGAATCAAATCTCAGAAGTGTAATTACTGATCAAAGGGTATGAACTTTTTTCAGGCTCTTGATGAGTAACGTTGAATTAACTCATGATGTTAAGTTCAAATAGATATTCAGGATTTTTCCACTTTAAATTGTCAACCATATTAAATACCAAAAAAAGAAAAAGAAAAAGAAAATATAGAACAAGCTTTGAAAATAAGAAAAAAAATATACAAGCAGATGCAGTTACTGAATTAAAACGCTCACTGAAAATAACTATGTTCTGAGCGATTTTATGTTTAAATTTGAAATTCTCTGATTCAGTGTTAATTTCTTAAAGCTTCACAGTTAAACCTGACCTTCAGTCCCAGGGAACCCAGGATGGCTGGTAATCCTACTAGGTGGGGAACGGGGGCCATCTATCCCAGACCTGAACTTGGAGAAAGATGAATGTGTCCTCTTTAGAGTTACTTAATGTGTTTGGTTGAGAAGCAGAACCTGAGAGAGTCTCTTGTTTAAGTGGTTTATTGAGGATGTGTTCTCAGGTGAGGGGGAGGGAGGGAAGCCGGGTAAAGCAGAGGAAGACCACTAAGCAAGAATGTGGTGTTCGGTGAAGACTGACTTCAGCCTGATCCCACGAGGAGCTCTAGAATAGGAACTGCACCTCCTTGAGGTGAGGGATCAGTCTGCTGTACCTCCACACAAGCGAGATAGCAATTCTGTTCTTGATCAGATCTCAAAATTAAAGTGCATCAGAATTACCTGGAGGACTTCTTAAAACAGACTGCTGGGCCAACTCCCTGTTTCTGATTCAGTTGGTCTGAGGTAGGGACTAGAGAATTTGTATTTCTAACAAGTTCCCAGGTATTGGGGATACTGCCGGTCTAGGGACCACACTTTAAGAACTACTGCTCTAGATAAGAGGACAGCTGTGAGGCTTTAGCAGCCAATACCCACAGCATCCGGGAAAGGAGATCTGAGCACCGTCTACTCCAGGTATACTAACTTGGCATCTTCCTCATGAAGGCACACACCAGGGCTAGAAGATTGGACCACAAGCTGAGGCTGGGTAGATTACATTTTTAGGTCTGTCTAGAATCACGACATCCTATTATTTTCCTGTTGTCATCCCGCATCTCCAGCCAAAGCATTGTTGAAACATTCCAGTTCACCTCTGCCTTGCTATTGGACTTCAAGGGAAGGGTCTGGCAGGTACATGAGGCTTTAAAGAGGAAACAGCTGCACCTCTCTAGGCAAGTACAGTGGAGTCAGTTGCAATGAGTGGGAAGTCCTCAAAGGGGAAACACATATTTGGGGGCAAGACTCAAGTAGACCACCCTGGAAGTTTTTGATGTCTGTTTGTTTTTAAAATTAAAGGAAGATGGCTTTGGAAGGCAACCTTTAATTTCGTAAGTCCCACCAGAGCTCGTAACAAACAGCCCCCACCCCTGGGGATCACCACCAGCTGAAGCTGAAGGTATAGAAGTAGTCGGAGACCTTGGCTGGTAGTAATGGACTGTTGTGTGAATAGTGTACCTGGTACCCTTGGGCCTTAATGTCCATGTTCATGCAGTCCAGGAGGTCCCTGATATCCAGGGCTGCCTTCCAAGGCCCGAATTTGACCACTGACCTCTTGTCCGCCTCCAGGGAGCGCAGGGCGTCCGCGCAGTTTGCATCATCCTTTTCGTTTTGTACCAGGCACACCAGAACTCTAGAGCAGCGCGCTGCCACGGCCTCAGCACGCGCCAGGCGCACCATAAGCTCCAGGTTCTCACTGTAGCCTGGCACCTGCAGCAAAAACTGCTTCCGAGCTACCTGCTCACCAAAGATCTGTGGCATGTCCTCCAAGAGTTTGATTAAAGGCTTGATTTCGTAGAACTGAGCCTCACGGTACACCTCGGGGATGTGCTGTGTGGGCAGCTGCCCACTGCGCAGATATTCCAGGATGGGTCCAAAATAGGTGCCGCAGCGATCGATGAAGAAGCGTCCCTCCGCATCCAGGCAGGCCTTGGCGGAGCTGGAGAACATCTCCGCCAGCTTTGAGTCTGGGAGTTTTCTCAGGGTGCCCAAGGTGGTGGTATAGAACTCACCCCCAACGTTCAGCTCCACTACAGGAGATTCCTGGGGGCACAAGAGGCAGAGTGAACCCACAGCGCCATCGCCAGGGAGCTCATGATTTATTCTCATCCAAAGAACAGTATCCTACAGAATTTAGGGGAGCCATAATGATTGGCTTCAGCTTACTGGAATGTCCATCTTACTGAAGGGGGTTATATTTATGCTGTACAGCTACAGAGAGTAGGCATTTTAAGGAAGAAAAATATTTTAGTTTCATATAAGAATACCCATTCAAGCATTTGCATTTTCCCATTTAGGTCACAGAATATTAGTGGAAGCAAGTCACACGGACAATACCTCTAAAGCGTGTGGCCTGTGGCAAGGCTTTTTCCCTCCCTAGGCCTCAGTTTCCTTGTTTATAAAGTGAGGATATGGGGACTTCCCTGGCGGTCCAGTGGTTAGGACTCTGCGCTTCCACCACAGGGGACACCGGTTCAATCCCTGGTTGGGGAACTAAGATCCCACATGCCATGTGGCACGGCCAAAAAATAAATAAATAAAATATAATGAGGATATGGAGCTATTGTGAAGTCAAGAGTTCCTGACAGGGATGTTTAGATATAAGATACAGTAAAAAAAAAAAAAAAAAAAAGTGGGTGGGGGGAGGTTGGGGGGTGCAAAACATTTTCAACCTTTCAGAAAGGCTAAAGAAATCACACATGTATTCATTCAGGAATCATTTCTTTGGTACTTACTGCATGTCCACATCCGTGCTGGAAGTGGGGATAAAAATTCTTATTTCATATAGAGCAGAAGTTCTGATTAGCAGTTGGCATGACTGATTAACAAATGTAATTTGTCTGATGGGTATTTTTTCAAAATATAGGCCCATGGGATTAAATAACAAGAATATCCTTGGTGGTGACAAGGTTGGTAACACCAAATACAACAGGCATAAAACTGCCCCGTAAATGGTAAAGTATGATGCAAATGTAAGTTAGATTTAGCTGTTCATCAGGATTTTTAGAGGCCTCTTCTCTAGATCAGACCTTGGGCTGAGCACTAAGGACGTGGGTGAGACCCATGTGATACCTGCCTGGAGATGCCCACAGGCGAATGCAGAGAGGGACCTGGAAAGAGACTGAGGATCGGGCTGCATCTGGGGAATGCTGCCACACAGACCTAACAAAAATACCATAATACTCTATAGCAATTATTACACATGAGGTGATACACCGGTTGTTATCCTTACAAACCCAGCTTCCTGAACAACTTCCATCTTTTAAAATTCACTCACTCATTCAATAAAACACGTATGTGCCTATTTTGTGCCAGGTAGCTGGGACACAGTGAGGAACAAGCAGGACACAGAACCTCCCCTCACAGTCTAGTAACTGTGCAAAGTGCTTTACATACACTCTGCAACTCAACCCTCACAGTAATCCTATGATGAATGTATTAAATCCCCATTTTCCAGATGAAGAAACTAAGGCTTAAGGAGGTGAAGTTCAAGTTGCTTAAGACCAACCAGCTACTAAGCGATAATGTCAGGATTTGAACTCAGGTCTGATTTACCACTTAGTCATTACATAAATTGATTTTCAACCTTCAAACGCCTCCACTCTTCAATCCCTATTCATCCCACAGAATGTAGAGAGGACCTATTCCACCCAAGCCTCCTCTGAAGCAGGTGGACAGGACAAGGTCCCTGCCCTTGAGGAGCTCATAGGGGAGAAAGGGAAACAGATGGCTTAAATATGTAGGTGCTGATGGGGAAGACTCAAAGGTAGAAGGGATTGGCTCTTTTTGTAGATGTGTGTTGGAGGTTGTCAGGGAAGGTTTCCTAGGGGATGTGATGGCTGCTGCTGTGGAAGAGATGTACAGTATTAGGGGGAAGGCTGGATTTCCAAACTGGAGACTCCACTACAGGTCATTACAGGGCCAGGGATAGGGACAGAACTCAGGAATGTCCTTCAGTCAGATTTAGGTGTGACTTCCTTTTCAACTTGTCTGTGGGCTCTACCTCTAAGATTAAAGCGCTGGAATTAAGAGAACTCAAGGCAGCCAAACTGCTGGGGAGAACTGAGTTGCCATGGCAACAGCTCCTACCAAGGGACAGTTCTGCTAGCTGGAATGGAGAAGGGAGAAAAGAGGTTGCAGTCTGACAGCAGCCAAACAATACAGCCCTGAGAAAAATAAGCCCAGAACCTGTGACACCCTCTTTCTCCCATAAACCTCAAGGCTCCTTGGCAAGGCTGTTTGGTTAACCCTAAGGTGGCTCTGTAAAGCAGGCAGTTAAATGTGAATTTGCAGACTTTAACCCCTGAATGGATCAATGATGGACTCTCACCACTCCTGTACCACTGAGAGCTCTTAACGTCCCCACATTACAGGCGAGGAAAGCTCAGAAAGAGGGGTCACACAGCTAGGAGGTGAGGAAGTTGGAGCTGGGATCAAATCCGTATCAGTCTGACTTCAGGACAGTGTGGATGCCCTACCCCCACCCTCCCAACATCCAGTCGCGCCGCTGTCAGTAATTAGCTATGTTCCTAGGGCATCGCACTTCCTTCTCTGGGCCTAAGTTTAGTCATCTATCAAATAGTGAGGCAAAATCGATGAAGAGAACTCTAAGACTGTCCAGCTTTGAAAGTTTAATGAATCCAATCACTTCAAATGTTGTTTCTGAAGCTCATTTCCAGATACTACACAAAATAGTCCCCTGCCCTGATATTCGCAGCCCCATTTCTTTATCAGCCAAGACCTGGGCCCGGTTCCCAAGCTTCCTAATTATGTCCCTTTTCCCTCCATGTTTTCTAAAAACTCCAAATCTCTTTGGAAATCCCAGACCTCCTACCTCATCCATAAATACTACTGTGTGTGTTTCGAGCAGATAAAGACTTCTTTTCCATCCCTCTTCCAGACCACCTGCCCTTCCTCATGGCCCCTCTTCCCCACCTGTTCTACCAGTCACCCTGCTGAAGCATTCCTGGGTGGGCAAGCCTGACCCAGGCCCCGTGTGCACAGGCCGGGGAAATGTGGTCTTTAGGAGCCTCTGCTGGGTACCAGGCTACTGCTGGCCACGAGGACACAGGGATGAATCAGGCCCAGCTCTCATCCCACCAAACATTCATACATTTCCTTAGGTCACACTTAGTCTAGTCAGTGGAGGGACACCCCCATTCATATGTCTCCCAAGCCCAAGATCTCTCCCCACACCACAACTTTGACCTTTTCCCACTGTACCCTATCTCCGTCGTCTGAGCCAGAAACGTAAACTCTAATCTTGCACTCTGCTCCTGTCCTCAACCTCCCCCCACACAGGTAATCAGTCACCAAGTCCTGGCCATTCTAAATGTGTGGTCAGTTCCATGGCTCCCAGCTCCCTCGAATATCCTCCCCCCAATCCAGTCTCTATTCTGAAACCAAACCAGTTTCTCTGAAGCAGAAATCCAATCTGGTCACCACCTGCATCAAACACTTCAGTGATCCCACATTTCTTTACAGGTTAACTCGAGACTCCTTAACAAGGTTTACAAGGTCCTTTGCAACCCCGGCAATCAACTACCAGAGCCAACTACTGATTCCCAACCCCAACCCATTCAGAGCAGGCTGGGCCCCACTGCCCCCAGGACTTCACTCATTTAACACTCCCAGTCCCTTCAGTCAGCCCACTCATCCTTCAAGGTAATTCCTCTGGGAATTTTCTGGATAGGTTGTCTCCTTGTGATTTCAGAGGGCCACGTACTTCCCCTTGTCATGGTAGTTACGGCTCTTGTAATTCTGTTCCTTCATCTGTATCCCACACTAGACTGGGAGGTTCCTAAGGGAGAACTATCCCAGTTTCATCTTTATGTTACCAGTACCTACTACAGTGCTCAGCACACCAGGATGCTCCATAAGTGTCTGCTGAATTGAACTGCACTTACCCTCAGCACTGACTTACAGGAGCACCTGGTATTCTGATAAAGGCCAATCTTGCCCTACTTGGCATCATGCACGGTGCTGGCTTCCTCCTTTGCCCGGTAATTAATTCAGACATTTATTGGGTACCTTGAGCGGCCCCTGCCTCTGAGCAGGTGACATTGTCACTAGCCAGGAACAATGAGGTTATCGTCATCCTATTGAAAAGAGCCACAGTCGCCCCACTGCTGGATCTGCTTTCCCTTCCTACAAGTCTTCAGGATGGCACGTAGCCGGGGAGAGGTTAAATGTTCTGATCCTTGAGGGCTCTGGGCTTTTTCTTGATCCTCCCCCCACGCCCCGGGCCCCTCACCCTAGCCCTGGGAGGGAACGGGCAAGCAGGAGGACTCAGGACCCAGCCAGAGGTCAGGGACAGGCTAGAGAGGATGGGTGAGGGAATGAATGATACTCTGGCCAGCCCTCAGTTGGGTCTACTCCCACCGGCAGGAGGGGAAGGGCAGAGGAAGAGCAGTGGACTGGGGCAAGCCAGGGGACTGAGAGACGAGAGGCAAAGAGAAGGAGGAGACAAAGGCAGCCAAGCAGGAAAGAGGGCATAGAGGAGAGGCTGGACTGAGCCGGAACCGGAACCGAGGCTGTGGCGCGGAAGGAGAGATCAAAGCGTTAGGAACTGACCAGGTGAAAACAGAGCGCCCAGCAGCAGGCCGAGACGGGCGCGCCGGAAGCAGGGGAATTCAGACCCGCGGGGAGGGAAGGACGGGTGGCCCTGGAAGGAGTGAAAGAAGGGAGAGGCGCGGGGCCGGAGCCGGCAGGGTCTTCTCGTCCACCGCGGGCTTCGCACTCACCGTCCGCCGGCCCGCGGGGGTCACGGCCCGGCGCAACGGCCGGGAATCGGGCGCCGAGGTCAGGCTCATCATCCCGGCCCCGCAGGCGCTGGCGCTGCGCAGCCAGGCTGCCGCTCGCCGGTCCCGCACAGCCCGCCACGTGCGCGGTACTTGTGGCTGGCGGAAGTGCTCCTCGCTCCCGCCCCGGGGGGGGGGGGGGAATTCGTACCCAGGGTGTGGTTAGAACCCTGATTGGGCTGGAGTTGGCGGCCTTGCGGTGAAACCTTAGGCTAGTTGCTGTCCCTCTGTTGCCTGGTGTTGCGGGACAGCCAAATGGGGGAGGCAGAGGGAACTGACATTGACGACCTTGAGACTGTCTCCACTCACTACAGTCCTAGGGGTAAAGGATGAGCTACACCAATTTTACAGGTAAGAAGAGTGAGCTTCCATGAGATAGGGCGGCCAGTTCACCTCAGATCAGCTGCCGAAAGTGCAGAGCATGACCAGTGATGAGAAGAGCTAGCTACCTGTTGTGTGAGTTATTTTGCTTGTTAAAACATAATCCTTATGAAGGGGGGCATTACTCTTCTGTAGTATGGGCCTGCATAATGACCTTCCGAAGAGGACAGTATGGAAAGAGGAGGGGAAGAAGAGTAACCGTACAGTGGGGAAAATGACAAACACAAATTCAGCCAGGTGATCAAGATCAACATCAGAAGTCATAAATCATGATGATAGTATGTATCCTTGATATGATGTGATGAAAATGGCACTTTTCCTCTGTGATCTTCCTCCCCAAAACCCATAACCCCAGTCTAATCATGGCAGTTCCTCAAAAAAAAAAAACAAAAAAACCTACAAGTAGAACTATTATATGATTCAGCAAATCTACTTCTGGTTATATATGAAGAAAATTAAAAGCAGGACCTCCAAGACATATTTGCACACCCATTTCATAGCAGCATTATTCACAGTAGCCAAGAGGTGGAATATCCATCAATGGATGAATGATACATAAGCAAAAGTGGGATATATGTACAATGGAATGCTATTCAGCCTTAAAGAGGAAGGAAATCCTGTCACATGCTACAACATGGATGAATCTTGAGGACATCAAGTGAAATAAGCCAGTAACAAAAAGACAAATACTGCGTTTCCACTTACATGAGGTACCTAAAGTAGTCAAATTAATAGAAACAGGAAGTAGAAGAGTGGTTACCAGGGGCTGGGGGGAGAGGGAAAAGGGGAATTGTTTAATGGGTAGAGAGTTCCAGTTTTGCAAGATGAAAAAGTTCTGGAGATCTGTTTCACAGCAATGTAAAAATATTTAACACTACTAAACTATACCCTTAAAAATGGTTAAGATATAAATTTCATCTTATGTGTTTTTTAACACAATTTTTTAAAATATGACTTATGGTCATAAACTAATGGTACAGAAACTTGGAAAAAATAATAACAATAATAACCAGACAATATCTGGTGAAAAAAAATAGAGCTTTGGAGTGTGCCAACTGGGAATGGAACCCTAGACCTGTCATTTACCAGCTGTGTGATCATCCATCACTTCCCCTCTCAAAAGAGCCCAAATTTCCTCTTTGTAAAATACATGCAAATACTTACTTTCTGGGTTGTTGTGAGAATTAAGAGGAAAAAAATCTATCGTGTTTCCCAAACTTCCCTGTTGCTAAGACTCTCTCAGAATGCTTGTTGAACATCATTCCAGAGCCCCACCTCCAGAGTAGTGAAACCAAGTTACCAAAGAAGGGCCTGGGAACCTGCATATTTAACAAGCATCGTGTCATCTTGGAAATTTGGGAAAAACTAGAATGATGCATTTACTGGCCTAGGAAGAATGGGGCTCAGTGAATGTCAGTGCCCATTCCCCCTGACTCTATGACAACACCCTTCCAACATCAGCCCATCCAGCCGTGGATAACTTTCCAATCTTTTCTTCCTCCCCATGTGGGCTGTCACTCCATTTAATGTTCACCCAAGAGTTACTGATACTGACCTTAGCTAGGGGTTAGGGACTACGGACACAAGTGTGCAAGACATGTCTGTTCCAAAGATATGAACACAAATAACTTTAATGAAAGAGTAAATGAGCATATGAAAATATGCTGGAAGTCTATGTTACTGGAAATCCTCCTACTAAAAAGCATCTCAAAATATTGAAAATATTGAATGTATGTATGTCTATATGTCTGAGCTCTCAAGAAAGTCAAGGAACTTCTCTGAGGTGCTCTGAGATGTTTGAACACCAACTCCATGGACTCCCCTGGGATTATCTCCAACCCTGAGTAACCTAGAACTTTTATTTTCAGGGGAGAGAGAGTAGGAGACAAAGTCTGGGCCACTCACAGAGTTGGATGTCAGATCAGAGACTATAAAAGGGTAAATTATTAAAAATCCACCACTCAAATGTGAATGCTGTGGAAACATCTATCTCATTCCTCGGTTCTGGGTAGAGAAAAGTCTCCCCTGAAAAATTCTGGCAATAGGCTAGAGCTCAAATAGATCCAGGGTTGAAATATTCATTTTTTCATGATCAACAAGAGCAACAACAACAAGGAACTTAATTTAAAACGGACCTGGATTGGTAATGCCCCAGATGTCTGACAAAATGAAAACCCTTCCTGGAGGTAAGTGCACAGTCAAACCAAGCCTCAAAGAATTCACACAGATAGCAGTCCAACAAATGCAAGCTCAGAATCAAAAGTCACCACAAAAGGACACAAGGTACAGTGAGCAAGAGTCAATAGATCCACAAGCACCTCAAATACTGAGATTACTGGGTATAGAATATAAAATAAGTGTTTACTGTGCTTAAATAACTATAGAGAAGGGTGTATTTAAAACCTGAGTGAAGACCAAGAAGATATGATCAGAAATGACCAGGCAGGCTTCCCTGGTGGCGCAGTGGTTAAGAATCTGCCTGCCAATGCAGGGGACACGGGTTTGAGCCCTGGTCCGGGAAGATCCCACATGCCGCGGAGCAACTAAGCCCATGCGCCACAACTACTGAGCCCGCGTGCCTAGAGTCTGTGCTCTGCAACAAGGGAAGCCACCACAATGAGAAGCCCGCACACTGCAACAAAGAGTAGCACTTGCTCACCGTAACTAGAGAAAGCCTGCACACAGCAACAAAGACCCAATGCAGCCAAAAATAAATAAATAAAATAAATAAATTTATATTAAAAAAATGACCAGGCAGATTTGAAAAAAAGCCAAATAGATCTTCTAGAAATGAAAAATAAAATAACTGAAAAGTTACTGAAAATTACTAGGGCTTGAGAAAATGCAACCAAAGGGAGCAATGTTGTACTATTTTTCATCCATCATTTTGGCAAATATTGAGAGGAATAACAATGTGCCAGAGTGGGTAAAGATGTAAGAAAAGAACTCAAACTTCACTGATTGGATGTGAACTGCTGTGATCTCTTTTGGAAAGCAATACGGCCATAGCTACTAAAATTAAAAAAAAAAAAAACATATCATTTGACCCAATAATTCCACTTTTGAGAATCTATCGAATAGAACTAAAAGCACTTCTCTGAAAGGATATATGAACAAATATGTGTATTACTGTTTTGTTTGTGATGGCAAAAATTAGAAATGTAGACATATGGTTGAATAAACCATGGTTTGTCCATGCCGTGGAATTCTATGCAGCTATTTAAAAGAGTGAGGTAGATCTACATCTGTTCACTCATCCATGATTTGTTAAGCAATTAAAAATAAATATCAGAGCAGTGTTTACTACAGAAATTCAGTAAAGACAAACATAAACCTCCTCATATAAATTTATATCTATTTATCTGAGCGTATACTCAGAAAAGTGTAGAATGATACACAGTGGGTGTTACCATTGGTTATTCAGTAGGACGGGATAGAAATGAAGAGGGGAAATTATTGATTAAGAAACGTTTTTCTTAATACATGTTTGTATTATGTCACTAGTTGCAGTGAACATGAAAAAGTATAAAAGAGCAAAAGAAAGAAAAGAAAAGGCAATAACGTAACGCAAGAAGGCATTACAAAAGGAAGTTAGCTTTTCAGTTTGAGGGGCCTGGAAAGGCTTCATGGAAGCGGTGGCACATAAGCTGGGTCTTGAAGGGGGGAGAGATTAGTTGAGAGAAGCCTGCGGGGGTTTCCTCCCAGCAGAGGGGTCACCTGTGCCAAGAAAAGGAGGAAAATGAAAGGAAAATGATCATGTGTTGAACACCTGCACTGAACACAGACTCTCGTATCAATTCTTCCAAGCAATTAGACTTACTGTACAGGTGAGGGAACCGAGGCTCAGAGAAGTTCAGTGAATGGCAAAAAGCCACCCAGCTGGTAATTGGCAGAACCAAGCTTAAACTCCATGTCTTTCTCACTCCAAAATTCTTTTTCTGTGACTGGAAAGAATTGCTTTGTATCTGGCTGCTATGATCTGAATGTGTCCCCCCAAAATTCGTGTTGAAACCTAACCATCAATGTGATGATGTTAGGAGATGGGGCATTTGGGAGGTGATTAAGTCATGAGGGTGAAGCCCTGAAGAATGTATTAGTGCTCTTATAAAAAATGAGACCCCCAGAGAGCTCTCTAGCCCCTTCCTTCTACCGTATGAGGACATAGCAAGAAGATGGCCATCTATGAACCAGAAAGCGGCTTTCATCAGACACCGAATCTACCAGCACCATGATCTTGCACTTCCTAACCTCCAGAATGGTGAGAAAAAAATGTTTGTTGTTTATAAACCACCCAATTTACAGTATTTTTGTTATAACAGCCTGAATAGATTAAGACACTGGGCAAGGTGTGTACCTTGAACATTATGACTTGCAAATGGGATTGAGCCACGGGGAGGCAGCTGTGATCTCCTCAAAGCAGGCTTCCCTGCCCACTGCATCTAGGTTAGGGAGCTTCCCATGGGCCGCCTCCACAAGGCACGTGTCCCCCCTTCCCCTTGCATTGTCTGACTCCCCCCAGAGGGTTGATCAACCGCATGGGCCAGGATGATTCCATGGGGAGGCTGAGTTCTGAAGGGTCATCACCCCAGAAAGGAGGGCCAGACAGTTGGAGGGACAGTGGGCACTTCTGACAGCACCAAGAACCCTGGGCGCCATTTCCTGTTTCTCCCCCAGCTCCAGCTGCCCTGAAACAACCTGCACTCCTATGCTTTCTTGCTTTTGTTTATGTTGTTCCTTGTGCTCAAAATGCCTTTCCCCACCAGCTTCTTCTCTCTGGAAAACTCCTACACAGCTTTCAAGACCCAAGTCAAATGGCCCTCTTCCTTTTATATCCATTAGCACATTTGACTCTCACCATTCAAAATAGGAATTAGCACCTCCATTTTATGTATGAGGACCCCAAGGTTCCCAGAGATGAAGTGCCTCTTTAAGAGTCCTTCAGCACCGGGAGACAAGAGACCGACTGGGGTTCCAGTTCTGGCTCTACCATTCATGTGTAATCTTGGCCAAATCCGTCTCCCTCTCTGGGCCTGTTCTTCACCTGTAACGTGGTGGGGGTTGGGATATTGTTTGAGATGGTCTCTGGGAAACTGTCTGGCTTAATGCTATGGCAACAAAAGAATTCAAACAGTCCCTTGGTGTTGCCTAAAACTGGATCTTGTTTCCCTTTGGCCTGAATCCAAGAGCAAGCACTGCTTCCCTCTGCCCTCCTCCCACGCACCCTACTCTTTGTTCTTCTTCCTGAGACAAAGCTGCCAGCCCCTCTTCTCTCCAGGCTGCTGGGCTTTGGGCCAGCCAGCAAAGTGGCAGCTGGGACTCAGATGAAAGGGCCCTCAGAGGGCTGCCTGTGGCAGAGTGCCCAGCCCAGCCCAGCCCAGCCCAGGCCTGGCAGCCCTGGACCCAGCTGTCACTTGAAGCATCCTGCCACCACTCCCACACAAGGCTCCCTTTGTGAGTTCCACAGTGGGGGAGACCCCTGCCAACCCACAAGAACCCTCTTCCCTTCCCTCTGTTCCATGCCTGTTTGAGAAATATCCAGGTCTTTATAGAATGGTCCAGGACCGAACCAGACTGGTCTGACTTTGGGCCAGGTGCTTTGGAGAGTTTTGTTTCATTTCACCTTCAGAACAAATAGCAGGTAGTGCTGTTCCCCTTTAGAGATGGGGGACATAGATATCTGAGGGCCTACTATGTGTCAATCGTGGCATCAGGTACTGGGAGTTGGACAAGAGCATGTGTTTCTCCTGCCCTCCCTCCCTCCCTCTCTCCCTTCCTTCCTTTCTTTCTTTCCTTATTCCTTCCTGTCTTTCTTTTCCAAACACTCTCTAGGGGTCTTTCTTATTTCTTTTTTAAAAAAGAAGTCATGGGACTTCCCTGGTGGCACAGTGGATAAGTCTCCGCGCTCCTGATGCAGGGGGCCTGGTTTGATCCCTGGTCAGGGAACTAGATCCCACATGCATGCCGCAACTAAGAGTTTACATGCCACAGCTAAGGAGCCCTTGAGCTGCAACTAAGGAGCCTGCCTGCCGCAACTAAGACCCGGCACAACCAAATAAAAATAAATAAATAAATATAAAAACTAAAACTTAAAAAAAATAAAAAAGAAGTCATGGGACTTCCCTGGCAGTCCAGTGGTTAGGACTCTGTGTTTCCACTGCATGAGGCATGGGTTTGATCCCTGGTCAGGGAACTAAGATCCCACAAGCCATGCGGCATGGCCAAAAAAATAAAATAAAAAATAAATTTAAAAAAATTAAAAAAGAAGTCAGGTATGGAGGACAGATTGTGTGGCCTGGGTTTAAGTCCTGGCCTTGACATTAACTGCATGCTCTTGTGTAAAACCTTTTGCTACCTGTCAAATGGGGTCACTAGGCTAGGTAATCGTCAGGTCCCTTTAGTGACAGGTGGGAACGGGTGGCCCAGAGACATCTACATTTCCCTAACAGGCCACACCCAAGCAGAGGAGACTGCTCACCCTGGCCCCAGTAGCAATCCCTGTCACCCGAGTTTATGAGCACCCTGACATAAACTGTAGTGGACATGTGTAATGTTTCCACCCAGCTTCTGTTCTCCCTCCTTTATACAGAACTACAGTTTTCCTCTGGGGACCACCCCTCCTTTACTCTCTACTGCCACTCTCATCTTGCCACTACATACAGCTTGAGAATGAAGCTGACATGTGAAGGCAAATAGAATTGAGAGACGAGATACCTGTTCCTGGCCATCATTTGAGCACTGATCAAGCTATGGCGAAGGCCCTACCCCTGGAGTTTCTAGTTAGGTGACCTGACGTTATTCCCTTTTGATGTAAGTCATTTTACATTGGATATATCTGTCACTTACATTCTAAAGGGGCCCAAAGGTGGAGGGTTCTGTACTGTGGCTCTGCCAGTTGTCCCTCCAGATCCTCTCCACCCTTCCCCCCACTGGCTCTCCACCCTGGGAGGCTGATCCTAATGGGCTATAGGTGCAGGCTCGCATGCCCTCCAGCTTCCGTCTGAATTTGGCCAATGCGAGGCCTAGCAGGAGATCAGAGGGAACTGGGAGGCTGAGATCAGACTGTATTCCCTGGGCATCTCCCTGCCCAGTCCCGGTAAGTCAGCTGCGTCCCTCAGGCACCCGCTTCACACAGCTATTCTCTTTGGTTCTGGTAACCACTGTCTTCCTCACCCTTTAGGTCCCCACAGTTGGCTGCCCTGAAGGACTGCACTATTTCTTGCTTCTCTCCCCAATCCCTGCCTTACCTCTGTAGAGTCTTTTCATGAACCTCTCCTCGAACCCCCAGCTTGAGGAGGCACCTGTGTCCCGCCTCTGTGTGTTCTTGATGGTGCATGTACTGCGCATGCATGTGTGTGTGTGTGTGTTTGAATGTGTGCTTGCATCATCTCTGTGCCAATCTCTCGACAATTAATCGAGAGCTGGTAGAGGAAGGGAACTGATTTTTACGGAGAGACTCCAGGCAGGGCACTTGATATACATAGTTGGGTTTCATCGTCACACTTCTATAAAGTAAGTGTTTTTAACCACATTTTATAGAAGATAAAACTGAGGCCTTAACTGCTAAAGGGACTCACCTAAGGTCCCACAGCTGAGTAAGTAGTGGACCCAAGATTTGAAACCCAGCCACATCTGGCTCCTAAACCTGTGCCTTTTTGCCACTCTGGGGCCTGCTTTCCAAAATGCCTGGTTCATTCTTATCCTTTAGGTCTCAGCTTCTGTGTGTCACCTCTCCCAGGAGGCCTTCCCTGACCACTCTACTGGAAGGAAGTCACCACTGATATTCTTTTTCATAATACATTGTGCTTCTCCTTCACGATGTGTATTTGTTTGTTTATTTAGTGTCTGTCCCACTGCTTAGATACTAAGCTCCATGAGGGCAGCCAGTCTCCATACTTGTTTTGTTCACCACTCTTTTCCTAGTGCCTAGCACAGCTGCCTGCTCTATACCAGGCCCCAGATAAATATTTGTTAAATGAAAAAAGGGCAAAGAAAAGGAGCAAGCATTTATTAAGGGCCTGCCCAATGTCAAGCATTTTATGTGGTTTTTCTCGTTTCTTCTTCACAGCTATCTTATGAGGCACAGGTTGTTGTCCCATTTTGCTGACCAAAGTTAGAGAGGGAATGTGACTTTTCCAAAGTCACACAGCCTAGAGCCAGGGTTCAAACGCAGGTCTCCCTGATGTCACAGCTGTACTTGTCCCCCCTGCCCCTCTGCCCTTGGCACGGGAGCTCACAGTGGGGCAAGGAGGAGGAGGCACTGATCAGTGGAACTCACATGAATAATTCTTGGACAAACAAACTGCAGAGAGCAAATAGTGGCTGCTGCAGCCACTACCCTGGGACCCAACCCATTCCTAGGACCCTCCCAGCCCAGAAGCAATCATCTTTCCTGTTTGCCCTCAGGCTCTCAGCCCGTGGTCTGTGATCTTCTCCAAACACCTGTTGCTTGCCTTTCTTTGCAGGGCTGCCCATGGCTCACCAAGTTCCCAAGGGATGACCCTGAACTTCTGGGTGTGGTGTTGTGTCCCAGAGCCCTGCTGCAGGGCCAGTTCACTTGTCAGTCAGACGGCACCTGGGAGGATCTTTTCCTTCCTTCCTCCTTTGCTCTCAGACCCTGTCCACTTTCCTCTCTAAAACCATTGCTACCCAAATGGGGGGGCTTCTGAGACCCTGAGTAATGTTTTTGTTCTTGGCCTGGGTAATGGTTACACAGGTGTGTTTACATCTTTGTGACAATTACTGGGTGCATTCCTCTGTATTTAAGATATACTTCAGTTAAAAGTTTTTTTAAAAGATCTTGCCACCCACTCTTACCCCTGGCTCCCCCTACCAAGACCAACTGTGAAATAGGGATCATCCTTCCAGCTGTTCTCCCTGAATACTCCCCAACACATACCCAGAGACCCTTTTCTTTCTTTTTATTTTTGGCTGCATCGGGTCTTCGTTGTTGCATGCGGGCTTTCTCTAGTTGCAGTGAGCGGGGGCTACTCTTCATTGCGGCACGCAGGCTTCTCATTGCAGTGGCTTCTCGTTGCAGAGCATGGGCTCTAGGCGCACGGACTTCAGTAGTTGTGGCACACAGCCTCAGTGGTTGTGGCTTGCAGACCCTAGAGCGCAGGCTCAGTAGTTGTGGCTCATGGGCTTAGTTGCTCCACAGCATGTGGCATCTCCCCGGACCAGGGCTCGAACCCATGTCCCCTGCATTGGCAGGCGGATTCTTAACCACTGCGCCACCAGGGAAGTCCCACCCAGAGACCCTTTTCATCTAAGGGTTTCTGACTGAATCCTGCCCAGCAAAGATAGTATAGGTCAACATAGCTGACGTGGGCAGTGCCCCAAGTCCTGGGACCTCCAGAATCCTTGAGTTCCCGCTCCTGGTGGGCAGCTCCTCCCTCTCTGAGCCATCACTTGGAGCCCCAAAGGCCTCTCTCTGGACTAGTCTGCGTGAGAGCTTGGATGCCCTCCCAACTCCTCCCCAGACCCTCTTTTTCAGGTCATGCTGGCAGCTGTTGGCTTGCAGGGCCAGTTTTTAGGTGCCCAGGCACCATGTGGGGCTAGTTACTGTTTACCCATGGTCACTGAGAAGAGCATGTCCCATGGCCTGTACTCAGGACCTCTGCCAGCTCATCCTCCTTGGGTTCCTGGAGAGGAATTAACTGCATCCCATCCACCTCCTTGTTCGCTGGCTGCCGAGCCCCAGTGTGCAGACCCCAGTTGATTACCCCAGATGGACACCTTCGCACACAGCCCCAAGACACCCTAACCCAAGGAAGGGAGGGGCCCTGCCCACCAAGTGGGTGGTGGTAGCAGAACTTCCTGCAGCTGAACACAGTGAAAGTGTCAGACCAGGCTTCTGGTGGCCAGTAGCAGAGGCCAAGGCCAGCTCTTTAAACCAAAAGGAAATTTCCACAATTATCAGTGTTCCTAGGGGATGGGCACCAGGGGCTCAGGGGGCCCAGTGGCAGGAGCCTGACTAGGATTACACTGCAGAACTGAGTGGCTTCTGCTGCTGTGGTCACAGGCAGGCCCCTGGCTATACCAGGGGCAGGTAGAAGAAGAAGCCAATCATTCGGGCTTCTGCAGCGGGAGCAGGGACTAGCAGTTACATACCCTGGCAAGACTTGAATGGGAATTTCCCCTAGGGAGAGCATGGGGCTAGTGGGGAAGGGGTAGAGTCTAGACATCACATTGCCAAAAACAAAAACAAAATGACTACCTCTTAGCACAGGGTTGAACTGAACTTGGAGAAGACTTTGAGCTGGGCAGAGGCAATGCCACGCCCATTACACACATATCCACTAACAACATTTTTTTTTTTTTTTTGTGGTACGCGGGCCTCTCACTGTTGTGGCCTCTCCCGTTGTGGAGCACAGGCTCCGGACGTGCAGGCTCAGCGGCCACGGCTCATGGGCCCAGCCGCTCCGCGGCATGTGGGATCTTCCCGGGGCGGGGCACGAACCCGTGTCCCCTGCATCGGCAAGCGGACTCTCAACCACTACGCCACCAGGGGAGCCCCACTAACAACGTTTGAATCATACCTTTTCTTTCTTTTTGGCCGCACCCCACAGCCTGTGGAACTTCCCCGACCAGGGATCAAACCTGTGTCCCCTGCAGTGGAAGCGTGGAGTCTTAGCCACTGGACCACCAGGGAAATCCAAATTGTACCGTTTTAAAGATTAATTTGAACATGTATGTTGTTTTTTTTTTATCTAGTATTGTGAGGATTTCTCCCATTTTATTAAGGGCTCTTCTATACACCATTTGTAATGGCTACATCACAGTGAGTTGTAAGAATGTATCATAAATCTATTAAGCTATCGGTCCCCAACCTTTTTGGCACCAGGGACCGGTTTCGTGGAAGACAATTTGGTTCAGGCAGTAATGCGAATGACGGGGAGCGATGGGGAGCGACAGATGAAGCTTCGCCTGCTCACCCCGCCGCTCATCTCCTGCTGTGCAGTCTGGTTCCTAACAAGCCATGGCCTGGTATCAGTCCGCGGCCTGGGGGCTGGGGACCACTGTATTAAGCCACACTTCATTTCTGCCTTCTTTCTTTCTTTTTTCTCCTTTACTGTAACTAGCCCTGCAAGGAGCATCCTTTCTAGCTAAGACACTGAGCAAGGAGTATGCACCTTTTTTGAGGATCTCTTCCTTGTTGCCAAATGACTAGGAAGGCTGTGCCCACCATCCAGGCACACAGGGTATGCCTGCTCCTTAGTGTGTTTTTGCCCCTGTTCAGAGTCTGACCCCACCCACCAACCCCCCCCCCGCCCCCCCCCCCCCCCCCCCCCCCCCCCCCCCCCCCCCCCCCCCCCCCCCGGGGGCTGCGGGCGAGGCTGAAAACGTGAGCTGGCTTACAGGCAGGGCCTGAGAACCAAGCCAGGCCACCTCCACCATCGGAGTCTTCCTGAGATCTGATAAGCGTCTTATTCTGGAGTGATCCAAAATACCAGCTAAGGAACTCACCCCACGTCCTGCTCCGTGCTGTCTTTTCTTTCTCCCGTCTTCTCTTCCTTCTTGCTCCCCCCTCCCTTTTCTCTCTCTCTTTCCTTTCTGTGTCTTCTCTCTAACTCTGGTCTTTTTGCTATCCCTTCCTCTCTACTCTTTTTCCTTCACCTTTTAATTCCCCCCTGCCCTGGAATTCAGCCTTGTTTCTGTCTGTTTTCTCTTCTCTCCTCTCTGTCCTCCACCCACCACTCCTGTTGTGTGAGTCATAATTCCCCCAGGGAGATAAGGCAGCCTTTTCCTTCATGGGCCTTGATTTGAATGAGGGGTGAGTTTGACTCCCACAAAAGGCAAAGCTAACAGATCACAAAACGGGGAGCTGCACGGTACACCAGGGTGACTCAGGGCTTCCAGATGGGAGACACACAATCCATCAAGATTTCCTTAGAGGCTTTGTCACCCCAAGGGCCAGCACACACTGTGCCCGATGACTCATCAGGGCAGCCTTGGTGTACTGACAGCAGGCTGTGGGTAGGGACATCAGTTTATGAGGTAGCTCCAGGGAAGAAACCCGCTCTCTGAGGGCAGCTGCTGGGGACCCAGGAACACAGCAGATCCAGGCCCCATGGCCGTGTTTCTCATTGTGTGTTCTCCCATCACAATGATCAGGTAGGATTTTATAAAAATTCAGGTTGCTGGGCCCATGTGCATTCTTATTAAACCAGAATATCTGGGAATGGGGGTCAGAAACCTTCTTGTGGAATGTGGTGCACAGGCTGATAAGTGCCCGCTGGGTTTCTGAACGCACACACCCTATGTCTCAGCAACCCCACTCCTCAACTTTCTGCATGAGGATATTCGGTGTAGCATTGTTTGTTATCCAAACTTGGGAACACCCTAAATGTCTATTAGTAGAGAATGGTTAAATAGATGATCATGTTTCCTACTGTAGAGTAAGATTCAGTCACTTTTTAAAAATGGGGCATTTGGGACTTCCCTGGTGCTCCAGTGGTTAAGACCCCACGCTCCCAATGCAGGGGGCCCAGGTTCAATCCCTCATCAGGGAACTAGATCCCGCATGCCACAACTAAAGATCCTGTATGCTGCAACTAAGACCCATGCAGCCAAATAGATAAATAAATAATACTTTTTTTAAATGGGGAATTCATAGAGACAGAAAGTACAGTAGAGGTTACCAGGGGTTATGAGGGGAGGGACAGGGGAGCATGGGGAGTCATTGCTTAATGGGTACAGAGTTTCTGTTCGGGATGATGAAAAAATTTTGGAAATGTAGTGGTGATGGTTGCGCACTATTGTGAATGTAATTAATGCCACTAAATTGTACACTTAAAAATAGTTAAAATGGCAAATTTTTTGTTTTATATATATAAATTAATTAATTAAATACACACAAGTTTAAAAAAATGAATGAGGTAGAATCATATGCAGTAATATGGAAAGATACCCAAGATAGACTGTTAAGTGAAAATGGAAATTGTAGATGAAGATGATAGTAAGAATTATAAAATTGTGTGTGTGTGTGTGTGTGTGTGCGCGCACACGCATTTGTGTGCCAGGAAAAGTCAGTAAAGAATCATATCACCCTCTTAAAAGTGTTTGTCACTAGAGGTGAGATTGGTGGGACATACAGGAGAAGGAAGATTCTTTGTCCTTTCTGTGATATCCAAAATAAGTGCTGGGCACTGGTCAGAATGGCCATCACTAAAAACTCTACAAGTAACAAAATGCTGGAGAGGATGTGAATAAAAGGGAACCCTCCTGCATTGTTGGTGGGATTCTAAGTTGGTACAGCCACTATGGAAAACAGTTCTGGAGGTTCCTTGGAAAACTAAAAATAGAGCTACCATATGACCCAGCAATCCCACTCCTGGGCATATATCCAGACAAAACTCTAATCCAAAAAGACACATGCACCCCTATGTTCATAGCAGCACTATTCACAATAGCGAAGACATGGAAACAACCTAAATGTCCATCAACAGAGGAATGGATAAAGAAGATGTGGTACATATATACAATGGAATATTACTCAGCCATTAAAAAAAAGAATGAAATAATGCCATTTGCAACAACATGGATGCAACTAGAGATTATCATACTAAGTGAAGTAAGTCAGAAAGAGAAAGACAAATACCATATGGTATCACTTATATGTGGAATCTAAAATATGACACAAATGAACCTATCTATGAAACAGAAACAGATTCATGGACATGGAGAACAGACTTGTGGTTGCCAGGAGGGAGGGGGTCAGAGGAGGGATGGAGTGGGAGGTTGGGGGTAGCAGATGTAAGCTGTTATATGGAATGGATAAACAACAAGGTCGTACTGTATAGCACAGAGAACTATATTCAGTATCCTATGATAAACTATAATGGAAAAGAGTATTTAAAAAAAGAATGTATATATATATGTATAACTTAATCACTTTGCTGTACAGCAGAAACTAACACAACATTGTAAATCAACTCTACTTCAATTTTAAAAAGTGCTGGGTTTATAGGTGATTTTTACTTTCTTTTTAGTGTTTTTCATATAAAAAATTTAAACACACTCAGCAAAACAAATACCATCCTTGTTCTCAAAGAGCTCAGGATCGAGTGGGGAGACAGATACAGATCCAGGTAATCATAACAAAACACTGTTTGTGGCAAGGGCTGTGGAAGCACAGTGGATGTAGTGGAAGGCTTTCTGGAGGAGGTGACATTTTGACTCTGGTCTTCAAAGACCTCAAGGAATCAGCCAAGTGGAGAACTGGAGCTAGAACTGGTGGAAGGAAAGGCAAAGTTGCGAGAGAAAGCGTGAGGTTCTGGAAGCGTCTGTAAAGCTCAGGAGCTGAAATGCAGCTTGCCTGCTGGGAGTAGCTGGAGAGTGAAAAGTTTTACCAGGGGAGTGACAGATTTGTATTTTGGGTGGATCCTCTGGCGAGGTCTTTTCTGGGTTGAGGTTAGAGACATTGCTCTCAGGCAAAGTCTGGAAACTAATAAGATGTAAACAAAGACTTTCCCATTCACCTCGGAATTTCAGCTGAGGCCCCAAAGGCCAGACCTGCTAAACTTAAAGTGAGAGGCTGAACCACCCATGCAGAACTCCGGAGGAGGAGAGAGGGCAGGACTAAACGCCATTGCTCAGCTAACCTGACTGCCACGGAGAGAAAGTCAACATCCCCCAGGAACCGCCGGAGAGAAGACTCTTCCGAGAGAGTTGTCAGCGCATTCACTCTGCCTGTCCCCCAACCACACCTTACCAGGGAGGGGAAGGAGCTCTCCCCCGTCACCTCGAACCAGGGGAGAGAGGCTTTGGGAGAACTATTTGGGGAGCTTTGGAGGGGGTGCTGTGAGGTCTGGAGTCTGGTGAGAGCTGGTGAGTGCCGGGGTGGGGGGCGCTCCTAGTCAGGGGGCTGTACTTCCAGCTGTGTGTTTCTCTTAGGGCACCTGTAGATCCCACAGTAAGGAGAAGAATGAGACCTTCTTGGAAAGCACCCCTTGGAAGAGGGCTTCCGCTCAGGGGAGAGGGGGCTCCCGCAGAATGAGGCTGGAAGTGTGAGGAGTGATGCAGAAGCCAAGGGGCTGTAAACAGCCCCAAAGAGGAAGCACCCCCTTTTTTTAGGGGTACTGCTGCTGAATGGTGTGGTAGGTCTCCCAGGAGCCTATCAGAAGTGTTCCTGAGAGAAAATGTCAGTGTCTGGAACCTGCCAAGACCAGAGGGCTCTATCGTAGGTAGACCTTCCTGGCTGAGACTACCCCACCCTCTCCCCCCAGCTCTGGAGTGCCAGAGGCAGCCGGGGCAGGGGCAGGAGGAGCAGAAAAGCGAGGCGAGAGAGGCTGCCCAGGCCCCTCCCCAGCCAGCAGGTGTCCCAGCCAGAGGTGGCCAGAACAGGGGCAGTTTTGCTTTAACACTGGCCTGCACGTAGAGTGCCTGACAATAAACGGGAGGCTCTCGGAAAGCTAGGGGACATGCCGAGATTTCATCCGGGAAAAGTAAAGCATGAGTCCGCAGAATCGGTTCGAAAGGGCAGTGGTAGGAAAGAAAGAAATCGGCCCCGTGCTTTGCTGCTGCTGAGTCAAACCCCTTTCTTTAATAAACAGCTACGAAACCTTAATGACGCCTATCTGGGGAATGCGGTCTTAAAACGATGAGAGGATTTTCCTCCCACTGTCTCCCGCATCGGCCAACCCTTTTTATCAAAGCGAGACGGACAATTACCGCTTGGAAACTCGTGTGTTTCCGCTGGCGACGTGTCTCGTCGCGCTGGCGGGGGCTCAGGGACGCAATAGCTGGCTCGGGCGGCGGCGGCGGCGCGGGCGGAGCACCGATCCTGGCCTGACCTGCAGCGCCCCCTGCTGACCGAAGCTGCAGCGGCCGGCCCCCCCGCCTTGCGACCCAGCTTTGGGGCTGGAAGCCGCCCTGCCTTCCTGGAGTCTGCAGGCTTTGAGGCGAGACAGGCATTCGGGAATTGAACGGTCAAACGAGAGGTGTACACTTGCCACTGGGATGAGAGCCTATCCGATAGGGGAGGGGGCTGATATGGTCAGAAAGGTCAGCCGCGGGAGGATGAGGCTGGGCAAAAGGGCTGAGGTGGGAAGTGGGGGTGGCGGCGTTTGGGAGAGTGCAGCATGCTGAGGAGTCACCGGTATTTCTGCTACTTAGTGTCTCTGGGCATTTGCTCAAGCTGGTACCTCTACCTGGAAAACATTTCCCACTTTCCTTTTCCTTTTTTTTTTGGTTCTAATTACTTAATGTATTCACAAATATGAGAGAATGAATATATAAATGTCCATGCACCCATCACTCAGCTCGAGAAATAAGACCTAACAAATAGAAAGTACCCATGTACTCCTCCCTTTCACCCTCCTTCTTCCCAGAGCTGGCTCCTTAAGTTGATGTTTTCATTCCCATGTAAGTTTTTATTTACTGTATATGTAACCATAAATAATATATAGATGCATGAAATCAGGAAAATTGTAATTTATTATATTTAGAATATAGATATAGAATGTATACTATATTTGTATGCTTTAATTTAGCATATGTATGGGGCTTCCCTGGTGGCGCAGAAGTTAAGAATCCACCTGCTAATGCAGGGAATATGGGTTCAATCCCTAATCTGGGAAGATCCTACACACCGCCGAGAAACTAAGCCTGGGCACCAAAACTACTGAGCCTGCGCACTAGAGCCAGTGAGCCACAACTACTGTGCCCACCCGCCTAGAGTGCATGCTCCGCAACAAGAGAAGCCACAGCAATGAGAAGCCTGCGCACCGCAATGAAGAGTAGCCCCTGCTCGCCACAGCTAGAGAAAGCCCGCGTGCAGCAACGAAGACCCAACGCAGCTGAAAATAAAATTAATTAATTTTAAAAAGCGAAAAAATCTTTTTAAAAATATAGTATATGTGTTATAGTACTGTATAGTATATTTACATATATAGTGTATGTACTGCGTTATAGAGAATATACTGGTTTGGCCAAAAAGTTTGTTCGGGTTTTCGTACCCTCTTACAGACAAACCCGAACGACATTTTTGGCCAACCCAATATGTATATAAAGAGAGACACACACACATTTTTCTTCTCACCATCCTGCATTTAAGATTATTCCCACATCTTTCTGCCCTACTAACTTCGCATAGTTGTTACTCCCTATGAAGCTTTGCCAAGCCCCTCTCATCTCTGCTCCCTGTGCTCTTGTGATAGTTGCCCAGCTAGGTTGAAGTGGCCTGCTTGGTTGTCTGTCCTCCCCCATCAGGCTCTCAAGCTTCCTGGGGGCCAGAACTGTGCGTCCAGGTCGGGTGTCTCTCCTGCTCAGCCCAGAGTCTGGCCCACAGGTGGGGCCTGAAAGCGAGAATAAGGCCAGAAAGGCTTGAACACCAGGATAAGACTTTGGGCCTCATCTTGGATGGTGGTTTTTCATCTGGGCCCTGTGGAGTCTCTTGAGTTCTCTGGAGGTGACTTGAGGGCTAAAGAAAAGTGGTCAAAGGATGCAGCTATAGCCCACCCTCATCCTATTAGTCAAATCAATTTCTTCTCAATCTGTCTCATTCATTGGGCTTTGGTGCAAAATTTCACTTAAAGAAATATGGTACATGTTAAAGAATGAAATTAGAACACTCCCTAATACCATACACAAAAATAAACTCAAAATGGATTAAAATAAAATACACCCATGGGTGTATTTACACCCATGGGGAAAAATATACCATACACAAAATGGATTAAAACCTAAAGGTAAGGCCAGATATAAAACTATAAAACTATAAACTATAAAACTCTTAGATGAAAACATAGGCAGAACACTATCTGATATAAATCGCAGCAAGATCCTTTTTGACCCACCTCCTAGAGTAATGAAAATAAAAACAAAAGTAAACAAGTGGGACCTAATGAAACTTAAAAGTTTTTGCACAGTAAAGGAAACCATAAAACGAAAAGACAACCCATAGGGGAACATATTTGCAAACCAAGCAACCAACAAGGGATTAATCTGCAAAATATACAAACAGCTCATGCAGCTCAATATCAAAAAAACAACCCAATCCAAAAATGGGCAGAAGGCCTAAATAGACATATCTCCAAAGAAGACATACAGATGGCCAAAAAGCACATGAAAAGATGCTCAACATCACTAACTATTAGAGAAATGCAAATCAAAACTATAATGAGGTATCACCTCTCCATGGTCAGAATGGCCATCATCAAAAAATTCTACAAACAATAAATTCTGGAGAGGGTGTGGAGAAAACGGAACCCTCTTGCACTATTGGTGGGAATGTAAGTTGGTACAGCCACTAGGGAGAACAGTATGGAGGTTCCTTAAAAAACTAAAAATAGAGCTACCATATGACCCAGAAATCCCACTCCTGGGCATATACCTGGAGAAAACCATAATTTGAAAATATACATGCACCCCAGTGTTCATTGCAGCACTATTTACAATAGCCAGGACATGGAAGCAACCAAAATGTCCATTGACAGAGGAATGGATAAAGAAGATGTAGTACATATATACAATGGAATATTACTCAGCCTTAAAAAAAGAATGAAATAATGCCATTTGCAGCAACATGGATGGACCTAGAGATTGTCATACTGAGTGAAGTAAGTCAGACAGAGATGGACAAATATCGTATGATATAACTTATATGTGGAATCTTTTTAAATGGTACAAATGAACTTATTAACAAAACAGAAATAGAGTTACAGATGTAGAAAACAATCTTATGGTTACCGGGGGGGAAAGGGGGAGAGGGATAAATTGGGAGATTGGGATTGACATATACACACTACTATATATAAAACAGGTAACTAATAAGAACCTACTGTATAGCACAGGGAACCCTGCTCAATACTCTGTAATGACCTATATGGGAAAAGAATCTAAAAAAGAGTGGACATATGTATAACTTATTCACTTTGCTGTACAGCAGAAAGTAACACAACCTTGTAAATCAACTATACTCCAATAAAAATTTTTAAAAATATATCATGGCATGTAAAAACAAAATTGAAAGGGATGAGGAGTGTGATGGGCTCAATAATGGCTCCCAAAGATGTCAGTGTCCTAATCCCTGGCACCTGTGAATATGTTAGGTTATGTGGCAAAGGAGGATTAAGGATGGAATTGATTGCTAATCAGATGACCTTGAGATGGGAAGATTATCCTGGATTATAATCCAGGAGGGGGCCTAACATAATGACAAAATCCTTGTAACTGCAAAAAGGAGAACCAGAGAGATGGCTAGATGAAAAGGCCTTGCTAGCTTTGAAGATGAAGGAAGGGCCCACGAACCAAGAAATGCAGGCAGCCTCTAGAATCTGGAAAAGGCAAGGGAATGGATTCTCCCCCAGAGCCTGCAGAAAGGAACACAGCGCTGATGACCCCTTGATTTTAGGTTCATGAGATCCATTTTGGATTTCTGACCTCTGGGATTGTGAGATATAGTAAATTTGTGTTGCTTTAAGCCACTAGATTTATGGTACAGGCACACCTTGGAGACATTGTGTGTTTTGTTCCAGACCGCTGCAATAAAGCGAATATTGCAATAAAGTGAATATCACAAAAAAGCAAGTCACACAAATTTTTTGCTTTCCCAGTGCCTATAAAAGGTATGTTTACACTATACTGTATTCTAAGTGTGCAACAGCATTATGTACAAAAAAATGTACATACCTTAATTTTAAAATACTTTATTGCTAAAAAATGCTAACCATCACCTGAGCCTTCAGCGAGTTGTAATCTTTTTGCTGGTAGGGGGTCTTGCCTTGATGTTGATGGCTGCTGACTGATCAGGTTGGTGGTTGCTGAAGGTTGGGGTGGCTGTGACAATTTCTTAAAATAAGACAATGAGACTTGCGGCATCGATTGACTCTTCCCCTCACAAACGATTTCTCTGCAGCGTGAAATGCTGTTTGATAGCATTTTACCCACAGTAGAACTTCTTTCAATACTCTCAAACCCTGCTGCTGTTTTATCAACTGAGTTTATCCTTTGTTGTTATTTCAACAATCTTTACAGCATCTTCACCAGGGTTAGATTCCATCTCAAGAACCCACTTTCTTTGCTCATCCATAACAAAAAACTCCTCATTCATTAAAGTTTTGTCATGAGATTGCAGCAATTCAGTCCCTCCCATCAGGCCCCACTTCTAATTCTAGTTCTCTTGCTGTTTCCACATCTGCAGTTACTTCCTCGACTGAAGTCTTGAACCCCTCCAAGTCATCCATGAGAGCTGGAGTCAACTTCTTCCAAACTCCTGTTAATGTTGATATTTTGACTTCTTCCCAGGAATCAAGAATGTGCGTTCTTTTTTTAAATAAATTTATTTATTTGTCTATTTATTTATTTATGGCTGCATTGGGTCTTTGTTGCTGCGCGTGGGCTTTCTCTAGTTGCGGCAAGTGGGGGCTACTCTTTGTTGTGGTGCACGGGCTTCTCATTGAGGTGGCTTCTCTTTCTGCGGAGCACAGGCTCTAGGCACATGGGCTTCAGTAGTTGTGGCTCGCGGGCTCTAGAGCACAGGCTCAGTAGTTGTGGCGCACGGGCTTAGTTGCTCCGCGGCATGTGAGATCTTCCCGGACCAGGGCTCAAACCCATATCCCCTGCATTGACAGGCAGATTCTTAACCACTGCGCCACCAGGGAAGTCCAAGAATGTTCTTAATGGCATCTAGAATGGTGAATCCTTTTGAGAAGGTTTTCAATTGAATTGGCCCAGATCCATCAGAGGCATCACTACTTGTGGCAGCTATAACCTTAGGAACTGTGTTTCTTAAATAATAAGACTTTAAAGTCAAAATTATTCCCCAAATCATGGGCTACAGAATGAATGTCACGTTAGCAAGCATGAAAACAATCTTGTTGTAGATCTCCATCAGAGCTCACAGGTGACCAGGTGCGTTGTCAATGAGCAGTCATATTTTGAAAGGAAACTCTTTTTCTGAGCAGTAGGTCTCAACAGTGTGTTTAAATAAGTCAGTTAACCATGTTGTCAACAGATGTGCTGTCATCCACATTAGAGCACAGGCAGAGTAGATTTAGCATACTTCTTAAGGACCCTAGGATTTTTGGAATGGTAAATGAGCGTTGACTTCAACTTAAAGCAACCAGCTGCATTAGCCCCTAGCAAGAGAGTCAGCCTGTCCTTTAAAGTTTTGAAGCCAGGCATTAACTTCTAACTATGAAAGTCCTAGATGGCATTTCTTTCCAATATTAGGCTGCTTCATTTATATTGAAAATCTGTTGTTTAATGTAGCCATCTTCCTTAAATGTCTTAGCAAGATTTTCTGGGTAACTTGCTGCAGCTTCTATATCAGCCCTTGCTGTTTCACTTTCTGTGTTATGGAGATGACTTCTTTCCTTAAACCTCATGAACCAACCTCTGCTAGCTTCAAACTATTCTTCTGCAGCTTCCTCACCTCTTTCAGTCTTCATAGAGTTGAAGAGAGTTAGGGCCTTTGACTTAAAGGAATGTTGTGGCTGGTTTAGTCTTCTATCTAGACCACTAAAACTTTCTCCATATCAGCAATAAAGCTGTTTTGCATTCTTATCATTCGTGTGTTCACTGGAGTAGTACCTCTAATTTCTTTCAAGGACTTTTCCTTTGCAGTCACAACATGGCTAACTGGTACAAGATGCTTAGCTTTTGGCCTATCCCAGCTTTCGACATGCCTTCCTCAGCAAGCTTAATCATTTCTAGCTTTTGACTTAAAGTGAGAAATGTGTAACTCCTCCTTTCACTTGAACACATAGAGGCCACTGTAGGGTTATTAATTGGCCTGATTTCGATATTGCTGCATGGCCTGAAGAGAGGGAGAGAGATGGGGCAATGGCTGCTTGGTAGAGCAGTCAGAACACATGCAACATTTATCTATTAAGTTTGCCATCCTATATGGGCACAGTTTGTCGTACCCCAAACAAATTGCAATGGTAACATGAAAGATCACTGACCACAGATAACCACAACAAATATAGTAATAATGAGTGACTTCCCTGGTGGTCCAGTGGTTAAGACTACACACTTCCACTGTTGGGGGCACAGGTTTGATCCCTCATCGGGGAACTAAGATCCCACATGCCACGCTGTGCAGCCAAAAAATAAAAGAAAAAGAAAAATTTGAAATACTGCAAGAATTACCAAAACTTGACACAAAGACATGAAGTGAGCAACTGATGTTGGAAAAACGATACTGATACAGATTCTGAATAGCCAAAGCAATATTGAGAAAGAAGAACAGTCCTGAAGTTATCATGTGCCCTGACTTGAGACTATACCCTAAAGCTACAATAATCAAAACAGTATGGTGCTGGCACAAAAACAGACACATAGATCAATGGAACAAAATAGAGACCCCAGAAATAAAACCACACAATATGGTCAATTAATCTATGACAAAGGAGGCAAGAATATGCAATGGAGAAAAGACAGTCTCTTCAATAAGTGGTGCTGGGGAAACTGGACAGCTACATGTAAAAGAATGAACTTAGAACATTCTATAACACCATATACAAAAATAAACTCAAAGTGGATTAAAGACCTAAATGTAAGACCTAAAACCATAAAACTCCCAGAAGAAAACATAGGCAAATCACTGTTTGCTATATATCATAGCAATATTGTTTTTGGATCTCTCTCCTAAGGCTCCCTAGGGGGAGCCCAGTAAAAGTGTACTGAATGAAAACAACAGAGGAAGGAGTGAAGAAATATCTGGGAAGCACACCAAGGATAGACAGGTCCCCACAATTTTCATTCATTCATCCTTTCAGTCAACAAACCAAGGAAAATTTCCTGAGCTCCTGGGGTCATAGGGAAGAGGTAGACCTGTCTCTTGCCCTCAAGGACCCCAGGTAGAGGAGAGACAGACATGTTTTCCATATGAGTGACTACTTTTGTCTGGTCACAGAATTTTAAAATATAATAGCTTTATAGTAAATGATATATATGGCAGGTGAAGTCTTTCCAGGGGAGTGAACAAAACATGGTTGAAAATATAATTTGGAATCCCAGGTTCCTCATCAATAAGGTAGAGGTTGAGTTGCAGGAGTGCTAGAGTATATCCAGCTCTGATAATCCAGACCTTTGTGACTGACTGACTAGGGAGCACTTTGTTGTCCTATCAACCCCCCTCTTTACTACTCAGCAAGCTCAGAAGCCTGTAGGCTGCCCCAGGAGCCAGTTGCATCAGCTGGAAGAGGGCTGGGTCTTCCCAGAATGGGGGGGGGGGGATGATAGGGAGGAAGACCAGAGTGGAGGCTGGTCAGGAAGACCTGCCAGCTTCCTGGGTTGACGCCAGTCAGCCACTCACAAGGAGCCTTTGTAACAGTGGAGTTTGCAGTGGATTCCCCAAGCAGAGATACTTCTATTCCCAAAGGACAGAAAAGGCCTGGGCCTCTTAGGGTAACCTGAGGACTCCAGGGTCCTGCTGCTCCCTCAAATAGCTCTTTCTTAGCTGGTCATTTGACTCTTCTAATTTTTTTTTATTTGATTTTTTATTTTTGGCTGTATTGGGTCTTCATTGCTGCGCGGGGGTTTCTCTAGTTGTGGTGAGTGGGGGCTACTCTTTGTTGCGGTGCGCGGGCTTCTCACTGTTGTGGCTTCTCTTCTTGCGGAACAGGGGCTCTAGGCGTGAGGGCTTCAGTAGTTGTGGCTCGCGGGCTCTAGAGCTCAGGCTCAGTAGTTGTGGAGCACGGGCTTAGTTGCTCTGTGGCATGTGAGATCTTCCCAGACCAGGGCTCGAACCCTTGTTCCCTGCATCGGCAGACGTATTCTTTTTTTTTTTTTTTTGAGGTACTTGGGCCTCTCACCGTTGTGGCCCCTCCCGTTGCGGAGCACAGGCTCCGGACGCGCAGGCTCAGCAGCCATGGCTCACGGGCCCAGCCGCTCTGCGGGACGTGGGATCCTCCCGGACCCGCAAGAACCTGCGTCCCCTGCATCGGCAGGCGGACTCTCAACCACTGCGCCACTAGGAAAGCCCCAGATCATTTGACTCTTGATGCCTCAGAATCCTCCATTCAGAGGATTGTAGTTTTTTAGTTTGAAAGAGCCTCTATTGAGTTCAACTCCTCGATTTACCCGGTTGGAAACTGAGGCCTAAAGAGGTAAGATGACTTGCTTAAGGTTCCCTAGAGAGTTAGTTGTGCCTTTAAGGAGAATATTTTATGATTGGTAGCACTGGCTGTTCCCTCTGCCTGCAAGACAGAGCTTCCAGAAGCTGAGAACATTTACATCTCAAATGTTTCTTTTTTCCCTGGGGCAATTACCATGCTTGGAGTGAATTCCTGACCCACTGGTCAGAGGCATCCCCTGAGGATCTTGTTGAAATAGAGATTCAGGAGGCCCTGGGCAGGGCCTGAGAATCTGCATTTCTGATGAGCTCTCTGGTTATTGGATGCTTCTGGTCTGTAGACGACACTTGTAGTAGCAAGGCTCTAGCTTATTAATTTACTTTTTCTTCCTAGTACATATCATGATGTGATATTATCATATTTATCTGTGCATGTGTTCATCATAGCTTTCTTCTCACTAGATATAAACTGTCTGAGTGGGGCACCTTGACCCCCTCGTGCCCTGTTACATCCCCAGGCCCAGCACAGCACAGACACACTGCAGGCTCTCAGTACATGAAGTCCCCCCAGTGACAGAGGGAGTCTGGTTCTGGAGAGCAGGGACTTTGTCCAGTTTTCTCTTGACTCCTCATGGCACAGCAGGGGGTCAAAGTACACAGCAGGGGCTCAGTGACTCTTGACCCCCTATGTTCTCCAGTAGGTCAGGACTGGAGTGACAAACAGCCTGAGGTCCATGGGCATCAGGTGACATGAGTGTGTGTATATAAATCATTTTTAAAACTAGAAAACTTGTCACAACCTAGGTCTGAGTCCATTCTGTAGCTGCCTGGGCTCAAGCTCAGCCAGGGTTACTTGGAGTCTGGCTTTCCCAGGGCACTTGATCAGCTTACCCCTGGCACCACGGTCACATGGTGTTCCTGGCCTGGCCCTTGGGGGCCTTGACCCCAGTCCATCTGGGACCAGTTCAGTTTTTCCAACTTGAGGCATTCAGATACCCTGAGGGTGAGGTCACAGGCAGCTCCGCAGAGGCCATTCCAGTAAAGTACCTCACTCGGTGTCAGTTTCCCCACCTGAGGGTGGGAGGGAAGTCTGGGGAAACTGAATGGTGCTGGAAGTCTAGCCCAGCTTCTGCTACTTCGCTCTTATCCATTGCTACTTCCACCTGCAGTGGCCCAGCTGGACAAGATAACCTCCCAACCCTGAGACGTGGCAACTTGAGAGCAGGGACACCTGAGTTCAGTGGGCCCTTCTGAACCAAGGGCCAAGTCTCCTGCCTCATCGCACCCCCTGAGAAGACCTCACGTCCTTGTCCTTTCTTTCCTGCCTGCCTCCTCTTCCCACTCCTAGAACTTGTCTGAGCGCAGCCTGTGCCCTTAGATCCCTGATAACTGGAGCCAGCTGGCAGCTGCTGAGTCAGCAACATTTTATCTTTCACACGCCAGGTGGGCCTGGAAGCAGTCTCAGTCTGTAGCCTGCTGGCGCATGACCCTGGCCACACAGACCTTCCTGTCCCTCCTTCGCAGGGCTACTCCGTCTGTTCTGCACTTGTTTACTCACATCGCTCCTTCATTCCCCCAATTACCAATTGGCGCACTCACTCACACGTACAGCGCCCCCTCAATCCCTGGGGCCGGGGCCAGGGCCAGGAGCATTTCTGGGAAAGGACTGGCCTGAGATGGGATTCCGATGCACACACAGAAGCAGACTGACACAGCAGGACAAAGGGGCCCTGTGCTCAGCTGGAGTCCCCCAAAGTCTGAGCTGAGGAGGACTTAACGAAGATCAGCCCCCTTGTTGAATAAATTCTATCTATTCAAAGGTAAAGATAGGCCCAGGAGGCTGCTGATGGGGCACTCCTGACCTGCCCACCACGCCGGGTCAGCTCTCCCAGCCCTGTCTGCAAGCAGGACATCATGTTTTCCAGTTCTGAGTCAGTGACTCTGGAGCTGGGTTAAAAATGAGAGAAGTAGAGCAGGATAATAATATCCTTAGTGACCCAAACATGGATTCAGAAGGAGTTATACAACTAGGGCTGGAAAGGCCTTCCCTCAGAGATTTCCAAACCCTTCACTTTATACACGTGGATGCTGGAGCCCTGGAAGCCTGGTCACAGGTAGACCTGGAAGCAGCCCCAGAACCTAAACCACAATGTCCAGCCTACTGGTCTCTGGCTAAACCCACTGCCCAGCCATCCTGGATGTTTAAATACACAGGAAGCCCCATTTTCCTGAGGAGAAAACATTTTAAGAACGTTTTCCCTTCCCTGGCAGTCCAGTGGTTGGGACTCCATGCCTTCACTGCCAAGGGCGCAGGTTCAATCCCTTGACGGGGAACTAAGATCCCGCAAGGTGTACAACGTGATGTTTTCCCTAGTAAAAGTCAAAAACAAACAAACAATGTTTTAGGACTGGAAATGAATTAATCAAATGTTTACTTAAGTAATCTATTAAAATTAAATGTTTTCACTTAATCTATTATTTTAGAAAACCTGCTCTTTTCCACTCATAGTTTAGGATACAATTTTATGAAAATTCTCCCAGCTGACTGGTGGGGAGGTAATATTGGGCTAATGCACCTTGCTAACAGTTTGTCTGCAGTAACATATTGAGGAAAGCACCATGCATGATGAAGACTGTCAGGACAGAGTATGGCACACCTCTCCTTCTGGAATTCTAGAAAAGAGCTTCACCTTAGAGTCAGGCCCATGAGCTGGCTTTGAGCACCTGCTGTGCCTTGGCCATGTGTGGCTGCAGCCACTTGGGGTCCCTTGCCAAAGTGTCAAAGTCCTCACTACTTCCTCCTGCCAAGTCAGGGACCCTATTTTTCAAGGTGACTGGACATTATAACCAAAGTGTATCAAAAAGTGAACCTAACGGTCATCATTCAGCCAGCATCTACTGAGCATTTGCAGTCCTGGGAGCCAGGACAGGTACAAAAGGAAGTGAACTGTGTGTAGCAAGTCCTAGAATGAAAGAATAAAGGAGGAATTGGGAGCATAGCATAGGAAAGGGGAGTGGCCAGGAGGCAGTGCGTGTTTATTGAGGTCTTGCAATATTCCAGATATTTCACAAACACCATCTCTAATCCTCATAACTACTGGTGGGTAGGATTTAGCACTTGTTCCAACTCCTCCTTGCCTAAGAACTGACTGTGTGTTTTAAGGTTAATTTCTTGACCTTCCTAGGCTTCAGTTTCCTCCTCTGTGAACGAGGACCATCTACCCCATAGGATTATTGGAAGGATTGAGTTCTGCTCTAAGCACTTTGCGTATATTAACTTAGTTTAGAATAGCAAGCCCTCAATCGATGTTTGCTCTTATCATTATTACAACATAGGAGGAAGGTGAAGCTCAGGAAGGAGCAGGACTAGCCCAGGGCCACACAGCCAGAGGGAAGAGCTGGCCATGTTCTCTGTTCCACTCTGCGACCTGCAGTACAGAAAGGGTTAAAAGGGGAAGCTTTGCCCTCACAGCAGGTCCATGGCTGGACTTGGCTGCCCTCTGTACCTTGGAGAGGCAAGGCCAGCTGTCCAATGCAGGATGACCCCAGGTCACCTGCAGCTGTGTGCCTGGCCAGCCCATGAAGGGGACTTGGAGAGAGGGAAAACTGTCACTTTCTTCTGAGGTCTGGGGAGCTGGGCTGAGTCTCCTCCTGTCATGTCTGAGACCTTGGGCAAGTACCTCCCCTTGCCTGCGTCTCCGTGTCCTCATCTGAAAAGGGCGACACTAATGTTTTTTTGCCTCATAGGGCTATTGTGCGACTGAGCAAGTTAAAGCTGGGAGATGGGTTTTCACACTACCCTGTTGTGCTAATATAAGCAGAGTTAAGGCCCATGACTTTAGGGTGGGGGGAGTATTTTCATGTAATGGGGAGGGGCCATGAGGAGTTAGAATCCAGTTCAACGTAAAGATGAATTTCTCATAGCTCTGGCCATAGGAGAGGAAGGAAGTGGTCCAGTGGATGATTAGGGTGCAGAAGGGGCTTCTGCTCTGGAGTGGGAGTGAGGGTGGCCTAGGTGAGAGAAGATCCCCTCTGATGCTCTCCTCCTCTCTCCGCCAGGTACCTAGCAAATCTTTTCCCTCAAGGTGGTGTTACAAGCAGGTAACTGAACTAGAACTCGGAAGGTCTTGTTCACTTGACTCTGCTACTAACTTGTGCAACTATGAGCCTCTCATTGGGCCTCGTTTTCCTAGTTATTAATAAATATAGCAAATGCAGTTTGTCAACTGTGGTGATGTGGCAATGCAAGGGATTATTATCTTCCAAGACTGTTGGTCAGAAGACTAGGTCAATGGTAAAGAGGAAGCATTATAACTCATGGAATTACTGACTAGAGTTGAGAGGGGACCTCAGCATTCATCTAGCATCTGCGCAGATAATATATCTGGGGACTGTGCTTTGTCTCCTAACACCTCAAACTTACAGATAAGGATATGGATCCTGTTACCTTATATAACTTCTCTTTTTTTTTTTTTTTTTTTTTTTATGCGTTACGCGGGCCTCTCACTGCTGTGGCCTCTCCCGTTGCGGAGCACAGGCTCCGGACGCGCAGGCCCAGCGGCCATGGCTCACGGGCCCTGCCGCTCCGCGGCATGCGGGATCCTCCCAGACCGGGGCACGAACCCGTGTCCCCTGCATCGGCAGGCGGACTCTCAACCACTGCGCCACCAGGGAAGCCCCTAACTTCTCTTTTTTTAAAAAAAAATTAATTTACTTTTTTATACAGCAGGTTCTTATTAGTTATCTACTTTATACATATTGGTGTATATATGTCAATCCCAATCTCCCAATTCATCCCACCCCCACCCCCACCCCCCTGCCACTTTCCCCCCTTGGTGTCCATATGTTTGTTCTCTACATCTGTGTCTCTATTTCTGCCCTGCAAACCGGTTCATCTGTACCATTTTTCTAGGTTCCACATAGATACGTTTGTGCCCCGGTCCGGGAAGATTCCACATGCTGCGGAGCGGCTGGGGCCGTAAGCCATGGCCGCTGAGCCTGCGTGTCCAGAGCCTGTGCTCCCCAACGGGAGAGGCCACAACAGTGAGAGGCCCGCGTACTGCAAAAAAAAAAAAAAAAAAAAGACACCAACTCTGAGTGGTTCACACTCTTACACCTGCTGAGCACAGGTGAACTATATTTATTGCAGTAGCAATAAAAAATACCTTGTATTTGTACATATCTTTATTAACCTCTAAAGTACTTTCTCAGACACAATTTCATTTTTTTTTTTTCAATTTCATTTTTAACAAGTAAGACTCAAAAGAAGAGAGATGGAACCATCTGATTTGCCCATCTGCTTATATTCAGACTGCCACCTAATTTGAAATCACATATAAACAAACACTTTTATTAATCTCCAAAACCTAATCTGATTATAAAATCTGACTTTGGAAACAAAAACTTTTTGGACAAGCATTTGGACTTGATAAGCCATAAAGAGTAACCTCATTCTAGTTAGGTGGGATCTCTTACTTCTAATTGCACCAAGCTCCACTGTGGACAGAATTAGCTACTGAGCCCACTTTCTCCAGGATGATCCATCTAAGAGCTGAGACCCCTTTGCCGTGTCAGCTGTTCTCCTGGTCTTGAGTTTCCTCCTTCTCAACCACCCTCTATGTTGTTGCAGAGAGCTCAGTAATACAAACATGACCATGTTATTCCTATTTAAAATCATTTAGTGACTTTCCACTACCTACAGAATCAAGTCAAAATTATTCTGCACGACTCACAAAACCTTCCATAATCTGGCTTGCTTGGTTTCACTTGGCATTAGAACTGGAGCAGGCAAAACTCTTCTGTAAAGGGCCATATATTAAATATTTTAGGCTTTGCAGACCATTAGGTCTCTGTCACAACCACTCAACTCTGCTGCAGTAGCATGGAAGCAGCCATAAACAGATAAACAAATAAGCTTGGCTGTGTCCAGTAAAATTGTATTGGCAGTGAGCCAGATTTGGCCCACAGGCTATAGCTTGCCAACTCTGAACTAGAACCCCATTTTTAAATCTGCCAGATGGCTTCTTAAAACTAGGTAAATGGAAACTGACCATTCTCTGATGAACTATTTTTCTTATGACAAAAAGGAGTCAGAGTGCTTATGATGATCATTTTAATCACAAGGTGTTAATGTATAGATTAACATAAACTTCAGATGTCACAGAAACAGTTCCACAAAATTCAGAAAAAACCGGTATCAGTGAAACTGGAGCAAGCATTTTGGAGACTTCAACGCACTGGATGGAATTCTTCAAGAATTTTACCGTAAGTTTTCTTATCTATAAAAAGAAAGATCACAGAAGATTTTAAAATTGTGTTTAAAAAATCATATTTCCTGAAGAAAAATTAACACTTAATATTCTTTTAAGAACTGCCTTATTTTCTAGTCCTCAACCATGGCTTGGCAATCACTGAGGCATTTTGTTCCACTGAATGAAGAATAACTTTGGAAGAATCTGTGGTGACATCCAGATGGTTATCTGGAGGGGCAAAGGGCTGCCAGGGGGATCCTAGCTGAAGGGGTAAAAGAAGGAATGAATAGGGAGGGGCCAGGAGCCGAGGCGTTCAAGCTCTCCATGACTGCACTGTCCGTGCAGAAGGCTCTTGGCACACTTGCCAGTAATCTGCTGCTCAGAGAGAATGAGCCCGTGAGGCTACACTCACTGCCAGAGGGAGCTAGTGGAAATGTGGAGGCAAAGAGCCAGAGGTCTGGGACTGAGGACTAACTAATACTGGGTCTCCCTCTTAGAAATCAATATTCCCAAGATTCCTTTTTCAGATCTAACATCCAGCAGTTCTGCGTATTTCCCATCCCTGATACACCTACTATTCATGGCTTTGTATTAGTCTTTGAGCTCTTCATTGGCAAAAAAAAGTTGCCTTTCTGATCCACCATAAACATCACATATGTGACTGAAGGCTAGGGAAATGTTAGAGTAATACAATTTCAGAGCTAAATAGGACCCTACACATCATCATTCAGTCTGATGAAATTTAAATGCTTAATATTATACTTTTCATAAATAGGAAAATCTAAAAATCTATATATTTACAAAATTTCAAAAATTTCCTACACTCATTCATTCACATATGTACACATCTATATTGTGTATCTGTATAAAATCTGAACAAGAAAACAGCTGTATTACAGTTATATTCACAGCTGCACAAAGATAAGTAGAGTATGCTAAGGAAATTCCTGTCTATAGCTGGATGAAGGCTTCATTGAGATGATGAATCTTGAGCAGGAATTTGTTGGGTGCGCAGAGTGGAAATGGGGCAAGAGGAGGACTAAGGAGGTATAGCATGTACAAAGCAATATAGGGCAGGTTCAGGACAGCACTTCATGAGGCAGGAGATGAGGCAGGGCTCTATGTAGTTCAGGCCAGCCATTATTTATTAAGTGCCTACTATGTGTAGGCTCTGTGCTGGAGGCTGGAGAAACAAAGATGAAGCTACGGTCCAGTGAGGGACACAACACAGCCTGTGGGTGATAAGGGGTGGATAAGAGGTATGAGTTAAGTGTTTCTACCAGGTAATTAGCTCAGCCTGGGAAAACAAGCCATCCTAGGGAGTCTTGATTTTATCCAAAAGGCAATGGATAGCTATTTTAAGCACATCCATATTTATCCACACAGATGTGATTTTTGGTAAGACTAAAGGCAGAGGCAAGCTGGAGGCAAGTGCAAGAGCCACACAAGAGATTACCAGGGCCTGAACCAGGGTAGTGGCAAGGGTAGAGAGGAGAGTTCAGAGCTGAGAATTATTTAGGGATTAGAACGGTTAGACTTGATGACTAATGGGAAGTCAAAGACACAGACTTGAAGATGATTCCCAGGCTTCTGGCTGGAGAGCCTAGGTGGACAGTGTGCCATTCACTGAAGCAGGACACAGAAGAACAGGAGGTCTGGGCAAGCAGAGGGGACATGAGTTGTCTGCTGTCTGAGGGACACAGAGATACTCAGCCAGAAACTGGATATATGAATTCAAGAGAATTCTGGTCTATAGACAAAGATATGGAAGTCAACAGAATACAGAAGGCACTGAAGGCATAGGCATAAATAAGATTAACCAGGGAAAATGATACAGAATAAGAAAGAAGTTTTCTACAATTAACTTGAAATACCTTTTTCAGGAAAATCCTCTGGATGTGACTTTACATATGCAAACATATCATGGTCCCTCAGAGCACACATACAGTCTTGACGTTTTAAAAGATAATATCCGACAAAAATAAAGGAAGTAACATATAGAAGCTGGCGATGCAAACCTGAAATTGAAACAAATCCCAAAGAAAGCAAAAATCAGTCACGTGTGTTAAAAATCACATTTTCATGTTTCAGATATATAATTTATTTCTTTCAACATTCTTTTAAGAAAAAAGGCTTTTGTACATGGGTATTCTTTGGGACATCTTCCCAAGGATATCTGGCAACTATGAAAAGCAACATTAAGTCTACAAATATAACTATCGACAGAACCCAAGATTTTTAAAATTCAGGTTTTATAAGTTTCTTCAAGGAAAAAGGTGGATAAGTACAAAAACTTGAATGGCAGACTGAAACAGAAAAAAAAGTTTTTCTTTTTCAATAAGTTAACTTTAGACCTACACTAGCTTGTATTCCAGGACATGTTCAGAAGATGACGAGTAGAGGTAAAGTCCTCTACAGATGGTCTAAAAGCAATCTGGTTTGTCTCCATATACCAATTTATTTTTGCATATCTAGTGGTTACTAAAACAGTACACTGTACAACAAATATATCTCAATTCTCTTTTGTACCTTCTAAATTTTGTAATTTTGCATATTCAAAAACTATGTTTAAAAAATCATCCTACTGGGACTTCCCTGGCGGTCCGGTGGTTAAGACTCTACGCATCCACTGCAGGGGGTATGGGTTCGATCCCTGGTTGGGGAACTAAGATCCCGCATGCCACGTGGAGCAGCAAATAAATAAATAATAAATAAATAAATAAAATCATCCTACTAAAAAAAAAAAAAAAAAAAAAAAAAAAAAAAAAAAATCATCCTACTAAAAAATCATCCGATTATAATAAGACTGGAGAGGATCACATGATCTAGGAAAGCCAAAATTTTAAATGTGAAGGGGAGATGCAAAGGTATAAACTTTATACACAAAAATATTTTTTTGCAAAAGGCTAAGGGCAGGTTTTCTAGCTATGCCTCAGAATTCTATTCCCAGCCCTCTTCTTATCCCATAGATGTTCCTTTGGAGAACTTTTTATTCCTATAGTTTTATCTGTTATCATCTATAAGTAACGTCCAACTCAGGCACCCGTGCTGAACAACAAATATAGCCAAATATTTGACAGATACATTTACCTGAATTCCCCCAAACAAACTCAGTTCCTTCCTATTCATACCTCCTTTTCTTATTTCAGAGAATAAGACCATTTACCCAGGAATCCATGTCCTGGGTAATAAACATAGTAATTATCTTTTTTTTCTACCCTCTTCCCCTACATCCAGTCACCGTCAATGCTACCTTATAAATATTTCCTTTCCTCACTTCAGGGAACTTGTGCTCATTTACACTAACTGGTCTCCCTTTCACCTCATTTTCTACTCCACACTGATCCCAGCTTTTACCCTGTCATGAGAGGAATTTCTACTAAAACACAAACTAGTCTGTCAGTCCCTTCTCCAATTATGGTCAACAGGACCCTAAACTCGTGCATATGATCTCCCAGGCCTTTCATGAGCTGCCTCTTCCACCTTCATCTTCTGACACTCCCTGATATGCACATTGTGCCCAGCAATACTGAACTACTTTTAATTCCTCACATAAACTAGGCTCCTTCATGCTTCTATATACCATGCACTGATTACTTATCTGTCCAGCAACTTCCTGAGCCTTCAAGATTCAACTCAGACATCACTTCTGCTAAGAAATCTTCCTATAACTTTCCTAGAGTTAAAAGGATGAACTCATCTCTATTAATATGGAAATTGCTATAGTAATTATTTCTCTCTCTACTACCAGGCAAAGTCAATGTTTGATTCGTCTTTGTATACCAGCACACAGACAGCACTTAATAAATATATAATAAATGGATGAATGGCCTTGGGCAAAGCAATTTACTACCTCTAAAACAAAGATAATACCTAACCTATCTTTTTCACAGTAGTTATTATAGTGTTTTGGGAAAATTGTAAAACAATAAAAATGCAAAGTATCACTATGACCTGGGACTGACAGGGACCAGTCTCTTCTGCATTCTCCCTTAGCCCAAAGAGCCACTGCTTCCCCTAATGGGCCACCTGTAATACAGCAAACCAAAATGTGCTGGGTTCTCCCGTGTGCCACTGGACTACACAGATACAAAGACTCAGACTCTCTGTGCTTACTCATATCCCTCACAGAAGATTTAGATGATATCAGTGTCCTAGCCCTAAAGGCATGGCTTGGCCTCTTCTCAAGTCCTCATTTCCCTAGCCTCTTCTCTTTCAGCAGTGGTCTCCCTTTCACCACATACACAACCCTCCCACAATCATTTTCCCCTTCTTTCCTTTACTCAGTGAACCTAAACTTGAAAGCCATGGTGCTCTTTGCAGAATGCCATAAACTACTGATATATTAAACTAGAAATCAATAAACATTTAATTTTGTGGATTACACTTAGATACCAACTAACTAAATTTAGGGCAGGTAAGTGGTAACCAGAAACAAGGGTTTAAAAACAGGTGATGGGAGAAAAGCTTAAGAAAAAATTGTATTTAATATTTTCTGCTAACTTGAAAAAGATCTGCACAACTTGATTTCATTAACAATATTCCAACTACCTACAGAATGCCAGGTACTCTCCATGGCCATAGTTGGAAAATCGACTGTATATTTCTCTTCCCCACTCCTCCTATGTGCATAAAGTTGTACCACAATTCACCTTTTTAATAGATAACGCCCATCTGGTTTGTAAATCTTTGGATGGTTGGGACAATGTTTTATATTTCCTTGTAATCTACACATTCATTCAATAAATATTCATTGAACATTACTATATGCCAGACATTGAACTAGATAAACACAGTATGCATTCAATAAATGCTGCTGAGGAAAACTATTTCAATAAAGTCCTCAAGACCTGAATTTTCCAAAGCAACTAAGGGGAAACCCAGGAACTCTGACCCCTAGGCCTGGGCTAAGTGCTTTACATCCATTATCTCACCTAGTTCTCACAGCCACACAAAGAGGTAGACACCATCCCTATTTCATAGATGAGGAAACTAAAGCTCACAGAGATAAGTAACTTCTCCAGAATCAAATGGCTAGTAGGGAGGAGGTGGTGTCAAATCCAAAAGCTTGTGTTCTTAACTACTGTGCTCTTCTGTCTCCCAGAAAAGGCACAAAACATTCTTTGACAACAATGAGGTGAGATTAAGTGATACATACTTCAAATCTCAGCCAACCGTTTCTTCCTCTGGAACAGGATCCCTCTGATCTGAACCTCCTTTATGCTCCCAAAGCACTCTCTGCTCACCCACCTCTATCAAAATACCTGTCTGTCACACCTAGACCCAGATCTGTTTGTCTCCCTGAAACAATTAGGAGTTCCTCAAGGGCAGGTCAGTATTCCTCCCCCCATACACCCAGTGTGTAACACTGCCTGGCACAGATAAAGAGCTCAGTTAAGGTTGAACAAATATATGGTAAACTGTTTGCATAACAAGAGCTAAGGAAAGGGAAACCTGTTAGGCACCTTGCGTGTGCCAGGCATCTGCCTATAGAATCTCACTTAATTCTCAAAAAAAAATATGCAAAGATGAATTATTCTCACTTTATAGATGAGGAAACTTGAGCCCTGACCAAGTAACTTGCCCAAGGTGACATGGCTGGGAAGCAGCGGAGCAAGGCCATTTAATTCCAAAATGGAGCTCCTTCCATTACACCAAGTGACAGGCATGGGCAAGTGTGGAGTGGTGATAAGAAGGGAGAACACCCCATAGTTCCTAGTGGCAGAAATGGACAAAGATCACTCCTTTCTGTGGAGTGGGGGCATGTCCAAAGCAGACAGGATCTCAAGTCTATTTGAGCACTAGAAATGCCAAAATTTGGTGGGTTGGGAGTCAACCTCCAGGCATACATACAGCTGGAAGAAGGCAAAAGGGGCACAAGTGAGGTGATTCCTGCTTGCCTGAACCATTGTATTAGCCTTCTTCCTAGCTGGGCTCCCTGGCTCCAATCAGTTACTAACAAAGTTGACCTTTTAAAACACAGGTCCAATCACTGAACTTCCTCTGATAGCTTTCAAAAGCATGTAAGGTTCCCATCTGCCTAGAGAATAAATTGCCACCATCCACCTAAATCTTTGTTGCCTTATCGCCCTACTCGGCACTCACTCATCAACTGCCCCCCATTCAGGTGCTCTTGCCCCCCATTCACTCCCACTAGCCTCCCACGGGCCTAGAAGGCTCTCTCCAAGTATCCGTCTGACATATCAAAGCTAAATTCAAACACACCTTTTACAAAGTTTCCCTCTCTTCCCTTTGGAAAGCCATAGACTTTAGCACAGTTAACTGTGTCACTATCACTGCTGGTTTCAGACAGGTGAACACTGATCTACTAGGAAATACAGCCCAGTGGTTTAGAGCCTCCTACTCAATGTGAAGTCCCCAGACCAGCAGCGTCTGGGAGATTGGGACCATCAGGCCTCTCTCCAGATCTAATGAACCACCACCTGCATTTTAACAAGATCCCCAAGTTATTAGTATGCACATTAAATCTGAGAAGTGCTGGTTCTGAACAGCACCTTCTTTAAACTCTGAAGTTTACAAACAGACTGTGCTACTTAGGACCTTGGGCAAGCTGCTTTAATCTAAGGCTCTGTTTCCCCATTATGGATAATACCTCTCCCCCACCTCACCGCCCAAGGTGTCTGAAGACTAAATGCTATAATGCACGCAGTGTCAGTAGTGCATTGCATCGACTGATCGCTCATTTTTGCACACCCCACAGCACGAACTGAGAGGGGAGCAGGCAGTTCAGTCCGGGGTCCTTCACAGACTCACTGCGAGGTCGTGGGTTGCACTGCATCTCAGTTTCCTGAAATGACACTCTGGCCGGCCCGATTCTGAGAAGCTCACGGGGCGCTGATACCTGAGGGAGGCGAGGCGGGGCCTGTTAACGCGAAAAGGCCCGGAAAAGCGGAGGCACCTCAGGCAGCCTAAGGCAGAGCCGGCCCTCAGCCCTACGGCCCCCTCTCCTCCCAGACCATCCCGCCCGCGCAGCCCTCACCGGCCGACGCCACCGGCCGCCGCCGGATCGCGTTATCAATCAGGCCGGAGCAGTAACCCAAGAAGCCGACGTAGAAGAGCCGCGGGTCGGTTAGCTTGGGCGGCGGCAGGCTCCGGGCCTCATTCGGCAGGAACTGTAAGGGCACTCGGTCCGGCCGGCCGTTCATCATGGTGAGGCCGTTCCCACTTGAGGCCTGGCCTCTGACCTCCAACTACAGAGAAAATCACCAAGACCACGGCCGGGACCCAAGCCACGAGCTTTCACCTCTGAGCGCGGTGCTGAAGGGCATGGCGCGAGGCGGTGCGTCGCCCAAACACTTCCCCTTGCACGCTGCTGCCGGAAACGCGCACGCGAGGTTCCGGGCCACTAAGTGTCCGGCGTTGCTCGCTTGCCGGCCGGCGCTAACTCCACGGAAGGGATGTCAGGGCTTGGTAGCGGGGGTCGAGGAGTACGGGAAACGAGCCATACTGCGAGAAGACTAAGAGATATTGATTTTTTTCGCCCAACCTCCCCCACCCACAATTGCCTCTCCTTTTCCCGCCCCAGAATGTTCTTTCAGCAAGAATTTATCTTTATATCCAAAACCCACAAGTGGGCTTGATGGATAGTTTTAAGAAACGTAATTAATTGAAATAAAATAAAAGCTAGTTTTCATTTCCTGCGTTTCCTGTCATTCATTCGCACAGGCACACCCTCCACAAAGCCTAAAATTAAGGTCCAGCCAGCCATAAAGAATTTGGAGAATCCCAGCACTGGATCACTTAGCTAAACTCTCGAAATTCAGCCTGGGTCTTCAGGTCCTTGCACGTCGCTGAGGGACGAGGTGTTTCCCAAAGATTTGAGGACTGAAAAAAAAGAAGGAATCTATAACATTCTGCCAAGTAATTGTCCAGTCTCTGCTCCCCTGCCTCCAGGACTGAGGAGCTCCGATCTCCGAACAGCTCTCTGTTTAGACAGCCCTTCCTGATAAGGAGCTAAAATGTCTTCAACATTTTATCTAGAGGAATGCTGATTAAACTAGAGGTTAATGCGAAGCTATATGCATCAGGTATTGATCTCCAAAGTGGAAGAATTAAGTTTCAGTTAATAAAGGATGAGGCTTTTATGACTACAAAAAGCAATATCAGATCCGTAACATTTCAAGTTAGGATTTTCCAAAGGAACGTGTATTGGAACAGTTTCCTGGAAGGCAGCAAATGTTTCAGAGGTTCACAGTCTTTTTTTTTTTTTTTTTTTTTTTTTTTTTGCGGTACGCGGGCCTCTCACCGTTGTGGCCTCTCCCGCTGCGGAGCAACAGGCTCCGGACGCGCAGGCCCAGCGGCCATGGCTCACGGGCCCAGCCGCTCCGCGGCATGTGGGATCCTCCCACACCGGGGCACGAACCCGTGTCCCCTGCATCGGCAGGCGGACTCTCAACCACTGCGCCACCAGGGAAGCCCCGGTTCACAGTCTTTGACCCAGTAATTACGTCTGAGAATCTGTCTTATGTAAATACTAGTATGACACGTGCACAGTCTTTTTTTTTTTTTTAACCACAGTGTTCCTTTTAAAATTATAACAAAAGGGGCTTTCCTGGTGGCGCAGTGGTTGAGAGTCCACCTGCCGATGCAGGGGACACGGGTTCGTGCCCCGGTCCGGGAAGATCCCACATGCTGCGGAGCGGCTGGGCCCGTAAGCCATGGCCGCTGAGCTTGCGCGTCCCAAGCCTGTGCTCCGCAACGGGAGAGGCCACAACAGTGAGAGGCCCGCGTACCGAAAAAAAGAAAAAAAAAAAAAAAAGAGAGATAATGCCTAGCATAGTACCTGACATATAATAGGCTCTCAACAGAAAGGACCACAATGTGGGACTTCCCTTTGTGTATCACTTGAAGGGCTGTCACAAATGGGAATAGAACCTCATTATGTATTGTTCCAGAGACCAACTGGTAAAAGTAAGAGGAAGAAAAATATTAATTCAGCATTAAATGCCCTAAGAAACAACTGCACATGTAGGAGAGGCTGCTTTATGAGATGGTGAACACCTCGACACTGCCTAATCAGCTACCTATTCATTCAGGAAAACTGTAAAAAATAAATCCTCCTCGAATGCTCTTCTGAGAGTCTCCAGGATTCTAGGATTCCATGATGTTGTACATAGGTATATTATGGGTCCTGTCCTTTTCACAGTTGTTTCTATATATACTATACTGTTTTTATTTCTGACTCCTTTAAACAAAGAAGAATAGGGAGTGTTGCTCATTGACCAGTTCTGTAAGGACTAACCTGCTGCAGTCACTGATGGACAGTACACTCTCTGCTTCAGACAGAGGAAATTAAGACAACAGGATGCTCTGTACTTTGGACAAACAGTTCCCTTATAGTTAGATGTATATCTTAGGAAGAATTTTGTTTTTTGGATGGCTTGAATTATATATTTTTTATACAGCAGGTTCTTATTAGTCATCAGTTTTATACACATCACTGTATACATTTCAATCCCAATCAATTCATCACACCACCACTCCCACCCCCCAGCTGCTTTACCCCCTTGGTGTCCATACGTTTGTTCTCTATATCTGTGTCTCAATTTCTGCTCTGCAAACTGGTTCATCTGTACCATTTTTCTAGGTTCCATATATATGCGTTAATATACAATATTTGTTTTTCTCTTTCTGACTTCACTCTGTATGACAGTCTCTAGATCCGTCCACGTGAAACAAATGACCCAATTTCGTTCCTTTTTATGGCTGAGTGATATTCCATTGTATATATGTGCCACATCTTCTTTATCCATTCGTCTGTTGATGGGCATTTAGGTTGCTTCCATGACCTGGCTATGGTAAATAGTGCTGCAATGAACATTGGGGTGCATGTGCCTTTTTGAATTATGGTTTTCTCTGGGTATATGCCCAGTAGTGGGATTGCTGAGTCATATGGTAATTCTATTTTTAGTTCTTTAAGGAACCTCCATACTTTTATCCATAGTGGCTGTATCAATTTACATTCCCACCAAAAGTGCAAGAGGGTTCCCTTTTCTCCAGACCCTCTCCAGCATTTGTTGTTTGTGGATTTTCTGATGATGCCCATTCTAACTGGTGTGAGGTGACACCTCACTGTAGCTTTGATCTGCATTTCTCTAATAATTAGTGATGTTGAGCAGCTTTTCATGTGCTTCTTGGCCATCTGTATGTCTTCTTTGGAGAAATGTCTATTTAGGTCTTCTGCCATTTTTGGACTGGGTTGTTTGTTTTTTTAATATTGAGCTGCATGAGCTGTTTATATATTTTGGAGATTAATCCTTTGTCTGTTGATTCGTTTGCAAATATTTTCTCCCATTCTGAGGGTTGTCTTTTCATCTTGTTTATGGTTTCCTTTGCTGTGCAAAAGCTTTGAAGCTTCATTAGGTCCCATTTATTTTTGTTTTTATTTCCATTACTCTAGGAGGTGGATCAAAAAACATCTTGCTGTGATTTATGTCAAAGAGTGTTCTTCCTATGTTTTCCTCTAAGTGTTTTATAGTGTCTAGTCTTACATTCAGGCCTCTAATCCATTTTGAGTTTATTTTTGTGTATGGTGTTAGTGAGTGTTCTAATTTCGTTCTTTTACATGTAGCTGTCCAGTTTTCCCAGCACCACTTATTGAAGAGACTGTCTTTTCTCCATTGTATATCCTTGCCTCCTTTCTCATAGATTAGTTGACCATATGTGTGTGGGTTTATCTCTAGGCTTTTTTTTTTTTTTTTGCGGTACGCAGGCCCCTCACTGTTGTGGCCTCTCCCGTTGCAGAGCACAGGCTACGGACGCGCAGGCTCAGCGGCCATGGCTCACGGGCCCAACCGCTCCGCAGCATGTGGGATCTTCGCAGACCGGGGCACGAACCCATGTCCCCTGCATCGGCAGGCGGACTCCCAACCACTGCACCACCAGGGAAGCCCTTTCTAGTATATTTTTCATTTCAGTTACTGTATTGTTCATCTCTGTTTGTTCTTTAATTCTTCTAGGTCTTTGTTAAACATTTCTTGCATCCTCTCGATCTTTGCCTCCATTCTTTTTCCGAGATCCTGGATCATCTTCACTATCATTATTCTGATTTCTTTTTCTGGAAGGTTGCCTATCTCCACTCCATTTAGTTGTTTTTCTGGGGTTTTATCTTGTTCCTTCATCTGGTACATAGCCCTCTGCCTTTTCATCTTGTCTATCTTTCTGTGAATATGGTTTTTGTTCCACAGGCTGCAGGATTGTAGTTCTTCTTGCTTCTGCTGTCTGCCCTCTGGTGGATGAGGCTGTCTAAGAGGCTTGTGCAAGTTTCCTGATGGGAGGGACTGGTGGTGGGTGGAGCTGACTGTTGCTCTGGTGGGCGGAGCTCAGTAAAACTTTAATCTGCTTGACTGCTGATGGGTGGGGCTGGGTTCCCTCCCTGTTGGTTGTTTGGCCTGAGGCAACCCAATCCTGGAGCCTACCTGGGCTCTTTGGTGGGGCTAAAGGCGACTCTGGGAGGGCTCACGCCAAGGTGTACTTCCCAGAACTTCTGCTGCCAGTGTCCTTGTCCCCACGATGAAGCACAGCCACCCCCCGTCACCCCAGGAGACCCTCCAATGCTAGCAGGTAGGTCTGGTTCAGTCTCCCCCTGGGTCACTGCTCCTTCCCCTGGGTCCCAATGCACACACTACTTTGTGTGTGCCCTCCAAAAGTAGAGTCTCCGTTTCCCCCAGTTCTGTTGAAGTCCTGCAATCAAATCCCAGTAGCCTTCAAAGTCTGATTCTCTAGGAATTCCTCCTCCCGTTGCCAGACTTCCGGGTTGCGAAGCCTGACGTGGGGCTTAGAACCTTCACTCCAGTGGGTGAACTTCTGTGTTATAAGTATTCTCCAGTCTGTGAGTCACCCACCCAGCAGTTATGGGACTTGATTTTACTGTGATTGCGCCCCTTGTACCATCTCACTGTGGCTTCTCCTTTGTCCTTGGACGTGGGGTATCTGTTTTTGTGAGTTCCAGTGTCCTCCTGTCAATGGTTGTCCAGCAGCTAGTTGTGATCCTGGTGTTCTCGCGAGAGGGAGTGAGATCACGTCCTTCTACTCCGCCATCTTGGTTCCAATCGGAAGAATTTTAATGAACCCTGATTCTTGCATCTTCCTTTAGATAGAAAAGCACTAAAATCATTAAGCTGAGATATCTGTTCTTTGTGACTTGCCGTAATCTTTTACCAAGATGTATACTTGACTGTATGTATTCCCTAGCCCAAAAGTCACATATATACTTGAATCTCCCCATACCTCTTCAGAGCTGTTCTCTCAGAGTTACTGAGAAGCCGTTTCCTAGGGTATAGTCCTTGGTAAGGTCCCTGAATAAAACTAAAACAACTCCTATGTTGTGTGTTTTTCTTGCAGTCAACACTGCTGAGACTGAAAAAAATTTTTTTAGTACATTTATTGACATTTCTATAAAGTGGGGATGCTGAATATGGGACTTTATTGTGAGAAACTAATGGCTATATTGATTCAGGTTTTTGAGGTTTATAAAATTGTTCTAAGTTCAGTTGCCATTAGCACAGTAGCCCATTTCTTTCTTTTTGGCTGCATCAGGTCTTAGTTGCAGTGCATGGGCTCTTCGTTGCAGCACACGGGCTTCTCTCTAGTTGTGGTGCACCAGGTGCACGGGCTCTGTAGTTTGCGGCATGCTGGCTCTCTTGTTGAGGTGCACGAGCTTGGTAGTCGAGGCGCATGAGCTCAATAGTTGTGGCATGCGGGCTTAGTTGCCCCACGGCATGTGGGATCTTAGTTCCCCGACCAGGGATTGAACCTGCGTACCCTGCACTGGAAGGTGGATTCTTTACCACTGGACCACCAGGGAAGTCCCAGTAGCCCATTTCTTTGAAGCACGAAAAAGGGGGTACATGGGTCAAAATAATTTTTTTTTTTTACCATGATCATACTGGTAGAGCAATTTCAACAAACTACTTAAGAGTAAAACATATTTTTCAAAGGTTCTATTTTAATAGAATTTTTTTTCTCCCATTAACTGCAAACAAGCTGCATGGACTATACATAGGGGGCAATTCTCTCTGACACTGAAGTGCTTCCTCCACAAAGAATAGTTTCTAGGTGGAAATCATTAACAAGGAAAACTATGACAGTGTTGGGCTGGAAAAAGTGCATCTTCCATAGTTCCCTCCCAGTTCTGGCTCTATCCCCTCAACCCAGGGAAAGATACGGTGACCAAGAATACCAAGTTCCTCCCACTTTTCTTTTCCTTCGTCTTGTTAAATTTGGGTACATTACAAATAAAAGCAGGTTAAAAAATGGGTTTCTTATACATCTTGTTTAAATTTTGATAGTAACCTTTGCTTGTTCTTGACTTAATTCTAGATTTCAAAACATTTTGAAATGGCACTTTCATTTATTTAGTTAACTGCTGAAACCTAGGAATTTACTGTTGAAAACCACTCATGTTTTTGCAAAGTTTAAATACATGAATACTAGGGAGGAATTCTGTGTTGGCATCAACAAGCTTTTCCTCAGTCTCTGGAGCCATTGCCCTCCTGGTAATATAAGGGGTTGAATTGCTTTAAAGACTATATTTAGAGTTTGAATCCTGAAGTCAAACAAAAACTTACATGATGCCTAATATATAATAGATCAAAGCATATTTGCTTTGGTTGAAGATGCTTCAGGGCCCAGAGCCTCTGAGGCAGCTCTTAAGAACCTCCAAGGCTCTGCAGAACATTTTGGAAACCTCCGCACCAGATGAGCTCTTCCAGTTCTGACATCACGTCACTTTGACAGTAACAACCTTCAGAGCATAATTAAATTTGGCCTTGTTGAGAGGCATCCAAATTCATCTTTTTTTGTTTGTTTGCGTACCAATTGGCAAGGATACGAGGAACTACATTGGGTGCCTTGTGTTACTGCTTGTGCTACTAAACATTTAGATTTTAATCATGGCCTGTGTGGTGTGCTTCATTCATTCAACTGTGCCAAAAACTGGGACTATCAAGACAAGTGTGGGGCTTCCCTGGTGGCGTAGTGGTTGAGAGTCCGCCTGCCGATGCAGGGGACACGGGTTCGTGCCCCGGTCCGGGAAGATCCCACATGCCGCGGAGCGGCTGGGCCCGTGAGCCATGGCCGCTGAGCCTGCGCGTCCGGAGCCTGTGCTCCGCAACGGGAGAGGCCACAACAGTGAGAGGCCCGCATACCGCCAAAAAAAAAAAAAAAAAAAAGACAAGTGTGGTCTCTGCTGTCAAATTGTTAAAGTCTCCTGAGGAAAACAGATAAACAATTATAACAGCCGTTAATAGTAGAAGTAGACCCCTGGCCTGGGAGCACATGGTGGGGTACTCAATTCTGGGGGAGGGGGAGAGAAGGTAGAGGGAAAGGACTCGTAAAACTATCAGATATTTATTTATTGGCCGCACTGCGCAGCTTGTGAGATCTTAGTTCCCCGACCAGGGATTGAACCTGGGCCCTCAGCAGTGAAAGTGCAGAGTCATAACCACGGGGCCGCCAGGGAATTCCCTTAAATGATATTTATTGAACACGTAATATGTGCTAAGCAGGGTTCTAAATTTTTTGTGATTTTAGAAATGAGGACATTGAGGCAACGGATGGTTAAATAACTTGACTACAGATAAAAAAAATCAGGAGGCAAGATCTAAATTCGGGCTGTGTGATTTCAGGGGCCCTACTCTTTTTTTTTTTTTTTTTTGTGCCAGGGAATTCCCGCAGGGCCCCTACTTTTTTTTTTTTAATATTTATTTAATTTATTTATTTGGCTGCATTAGGTCTTTGTGCGGCACATGGGATCTTCCTTGTGGCATGCGGGATCTTTAGTTGCAGCATGTGGAATCTTAGTTGCAGCAGGCAAACTCTTAGTTGTGGTATGTGGGATCTAGTTCCCTGACCAGGGATCAAACCCAGGTCCCCTGCACTGGGAGCACAGAGTCTTAACCACTGAACCACCAGGGAAGTCCCAAGGCCCCTACTCTTAATCATTACACTGTATTACATTTATATTTATAGATACGGTAGCAGTGAAGTTGAATCTTGAAGAAGTTCAGACGATCAGATGATAGGGTAGAAAAGTCAGTAGAGAGAGGAAAGAAAGGAAGTGGCAAAAATGAAAGGAAGCAGAAGTACGAAATAGCATGGCACACTGGGAAATCTAAGTTGTTGGGACAGCGGGAGTATAGGGTGCAAGGGGGACTGTGGTGAGGAAAACAGGCTAGAGGGGCCGTACTTCCCTCCCCCTTTGGCAAAAATCCCCATCTTTATCTTTGAATGAGACTCAAAAGAAGTCTGGGAAAATAGAGTGAATTTAAGAGATGGGATAGCTGGATTAGCATCCCAGGATTCTATTGACCTTGGTCTCTCTCTGATCTTCTTAGGGGACAATGGGTAAATAAAATGTGTGAAAGTTCCTAGTGTCAGCTAGATAAATGTTGGTTGAATTTGAATGTGCAGCAGGTATTAGGCAAACGGGGGTCTTGGATAAAGTGTATGAAGTACTCTCAAGGTGGGGGGAGGACAAGACTGGGCTGCAAAACACCCTTAAGTCTTTTCACATGAGGAAAGTTTGAGAAGGAGTAGCCTTATCAAAATTGCAGTACTTGCTTTTAGAATAAATGAACTGTACAAGATGTCCTTAACTAATGTAAGAGTAGATGTGGTTTCTAGTCTCTGCTGACAGGCCAAACAGTTCATTAAATGTTCTCCCTGGCTTTGTGAGTATTGTCAATGTATAACTTCAATGGAAAAAAAATCTCCTAGAACAAGGTGTACAGAATGTGGACAGTGCACACCACTTGCTTGTATGCACGCCAACAGGAAAATGCGGGAGCTGGAAATGATCCAAAACGTTTTTGTGCAGAAATACAAAATGGTATTTTATTTATATTTCCCTTAGTATATCATTCTAATTATGCTTTATACCCTGACAATGGTTATCATAGGCTATAATCACGCCGCTGATCAGACTCCCTCCTTGCCTAGAGCAAGCAAAGCAGTCTCCATGATCTCAGACAATTTTAATAGGGGAAGGCGAGATTTGTTTCAGATGTGTTTCACTGCTTATGGAGGACAAGTGGCTTCTCACCATGGTGACAATCAGGTTGCTAAGCTGGGCAAGGCCAAGTTTACAAGAATGGTCCTCAAACAGATTTACTGAAATGAATGGCTCATGCCACCAGCAACTTTCTTCAAGGTCTGATTAATTTCCCATGAAATAATTGCTTGGAATACATCCAAGCAGTTCCTTTATTCATTGCTTCTTTGTCTTGCCAACAGGAGGGTCAGTCAATACTGAAACATACAGTTTGAACCAAGCATATGTGATGCCCACTGCACAATACACTGAGGTCAGTAACAAAGGGATAAAGGGGTACTTCAGCTTCCAAGAGGTGAAAGGGAATACAAATTCACAGAAGACTTCCAGAGGCCCCAGGCCAAGGAGGTAGAAAGTTTCCATCCAATTAAAAAGAGGTTTTTCTTTTCTGAAGAAAAAAACGAGAGGAGTCTGATTTTAGATGAGTCATTCTGCTTTTGCAAACATTTCTCAGCTAAAGTTTCTCACCTGCACTGTCGTGATGTGAAGTACAGATAAAGCTAGAGTCACACGAATGAATAAAATTTCACGTTTAAAAAAAATGATAAAGATATATCATTACATTAACTCAACAATCCAAATTTACGCAACCATCATCTATGTTGTCACTTAGCTGAAGTTGCTGAGAGAGAGTTAGCTATGCATTTGGAAGAGGAAAGGGGGCTGGATAGTGTGATATTGGAATAAGAATATGGTAAACAATGCATAATTTTTTGTTTTGGTAAAATCATATAAAATTTGGTATTTTAACCATTTTTAAGTATATAATTAAGTAGTATTAAGTATATAGACAATGTTGTGTCAATATCCACTTTCAAAACATTTCAACACCCCAAAAAGAATCTCTGGAAACATTAAGCAATAACAACTCCCTATCCAGCACCACCATTGCTCTCGCCGGTCCCCATACCTACTAATTTACCTTCTGTCTCTGAATTTGCCTAGTCTAGATATTTCATATAAATGAAATCATACAGTATTTGTCCTTTTTGTGTCTGGCTCATTACACTTAGCCTAAGTTTTCAAGGTTCATCCATGTTGTAGTATATATCAGAGCTTCATTCCTCTTTCTGGATGACTAATATTCCATTATACGTATATATACTATTTTGTTTATCCATTCATTTGTTGATGGACATTTGGGCTATTTCTACCTTTTGGCTATTGTGAATAAAACTGCAATGAACACTGAGGTACAAGTATCTGTTTGAATCCCTATTTTCAGTTCTTTTGGGTATATACCTAAGAGTGGAATTGCTGAGTCATATGGTTATAATTGAGTTTTCATATAATTAAGCATTTGAGGTTTCATAAACACAATCAGATATAATTTATAAGCAAGCTTTAAAAAATTATATAGGTAACATTAAGTTTAGAAAAGAAAAAAAATTCCACCCATAATTCTAAGATATGTAAGAATTTTTTACATATCTTTTGGTTTTAAGCATCTGTATTTATGTGGTTTTACTCATAATGCATATTTTACATTCCATTTTTTAGTTTTCATATAAAGTTTTAATTTAAGCTGGGTAGTCCCTCCTCAAATATTCCCCCAAACTAAAGCCATGACCTATGTTGCCATGTGAGAGTGACGGAATATGGGTAATTTCTTCTGCTATCTGCTGATATTTTGTAATGTTGTGATGTTACTATTTAAACTTAAAAAATAAAATTTAAAAGGCTTATCAATCATTTAGGAGTAAACATTTCACAAGAGTAAATATAATTTTAAATGCACTTTTTTCAGATTACCTGAATAGAGTCTTCAGTGAGGAAACACTATAGATGGTAAACAGTAACATGAGTAAGATTTTAATGGGAAGTTCTGTTAAAAGAATAAAAAAGTACATATGATAATTAAGTTGGTAAGAGAAAGGTTTATGGTACTTAAGGGAATATAATCACAATGACACAGCTATATAGTGCTAGGAACGCTTTCGGAGCTTAACTGTACATTTTTGTGACATGTAAAGATACTAAGAATTAGGGACATGTTGGAAGTTTTATTTAAAAGAATGGATGAGCTCTCTCTTTCTAAGAGATTTTAAGGTTGTTTAAATCAGATAGTATTGATCAGACAGTAGGCTCTGATGAAAAGCCATGGCAATTAAATAGATCTCTCTTAAAAGAAGCTATTTACCTGGTGCAGTGAAGAGCAGAGGGAAGAGGGAATAATGTCCTGTTGTGGTCAGAATCAGAAAAATTGAAGCATCTCCTGCTTTTCCCACAGACAAGAGGCTAAAAATAAAAATTCTTATAATAATTCCTTAAAACATCAAATGAAGCTTATACTTGCAGATCGCTGGAATAACCTGCATCTAATATTATTTCTAGAACTGGCTTATGCATAAAATAACATACTGATCTTTGCTACAAGTCCAATTCAGTTGAGAATATTAATTTTTTTAGTGGGAAACTTTAAGCAATACAAAGAAGAATGCGTCACACTGAGTCATGGAACATTCAAAAAAGAATCTTGCCTCTCTGAGTAACTGCCTCCTCAAAGAAAGGAATATTGTGGGATTGGGAGCTGCCTAGTGGTGGCAGCTAGAGAAACAGGACTTGGAGTTTTATTTCCAACCCTATAGTCCTTCTCTTGGACAATGCCCCATACCTGTTGGTGTTTAATAAGAATTCTAACTAAAGACATTAGAAGTTTTTCTCTATTTTTGAATTTGGAAACTCCAAGTTGCTAAATGAACCCAGACAAGCCATATACTCATCTGACAAATTTGATTAATGTCCTTTCAGAGCTTAAATGATTTCTCTCAGGATTTAAGAAAAATCTTAAGAAAAAGGCTAATTCTATTACCATCTATCTAATTGGGTTTCAGTTGTATATAAAATGGACACAACTGCATTTAAAATGCCTTTTTTTTTTCTTTTTTAGCATGACACAGTGAAAAGATCTTAAGATTCAGCATGATAAGATTCAGGTTTAAGTCCTAACCCTGCTATTTGCTAGCTGTGTGACTTTGGATAAGTCACTTAAACTCTGAGCCCTAGTTTCTGCAGGTGTGAAGACAGGGGATGATATCCACTTATACTAATTATCTTAAAGGTTGTTGTGAAGCTCAAAAGAAAGAATGCAAAACAAAACAAAACAACAACCCCCGCCCCGAAAAAACCAACTAACAACAAAAGCAGTTCTGAAAAATCTGAAGTGCTGTACGTGTTAGGTATTATTCCATAATGGACTCAATCCTTACTTTGACTAACAACACTTAACAAGGAACTGTGGGACCTTATTTTCACGGGTGTGATGACACCAAAGTCCATGCTTTTTCCATACTATGCTGCTATTCAATAGCCAGAAGTAACAGCCTGGTATCATGGCGCTTGATCACTACAGTACCCCTTACCAAAAAATGCAGGAACAATACAGGCAGTTTTGCATACCTTAGAACCCTCACAGGTACCAGGATCCCAAGTTAAACATCCCCATTCTGTCCTGGTATAAATCTGTTCCCACGTGTCTTTGCCTTTGCCCATCCCACTGAACATGTCAAGAAGCGACAGATCAAATGGAAAACAATAGGATCACTGTGAAATATGCCAGAAATGTTGACTGACTGAGCTATCTGCTTACCTCATTGGGAGAACTGCAAGGAGTATGGCTTTTTCATGGACGTGCCACCCAAACATGAAGGAGCTCAAGGCACAAAGAATTAGACATCGGAGAAAGCCTCTGGGCCCTTGAGGTTTAAACCAAAGACAGAAAATAGAGGGCTAGAAACAATAGGCAAAGATAAAACTTCAGTATCATTTAAAATAGGCTTTACTGAAACATTGTTCAGGTGAATATAATTTACATCATCTCTGAAAAACAGTAGCTCTTAAGACTATTCTCCATCAAACTGGGATAATTCGCTTTGTGAACAGTCCACCAAAAGTTAACATAAAAACAACTACTAAGGAAAAAAAAAGGCATTTGGAAATATATATTTAACACATTAAAATTAATTCTATTCATCAAAATTAATATGAAATGATAATTAAGTTCTAGGATATCCAGTATAACTCCTAACTACACCTTCATAATTAGTTAATTAATAGTCACTGAACATATTAGGTCAAACTACAAAAGTTCATCGATATTGTGGAGCTAATAATAAATTAGATCTTAGCATATTAATAAACAAACACCTAACTTTGTGGGCTGGAGTGTAATTTACAACAAAACCATGGGCTTCCATATGCAGCTTACAAGGCTGAAGTTTTAGGAAAAAAGTTTTAAATTCAGAACATGTGGATAAGTAGGCCAACAGAGCTTAACTACCTACCAGTACTGCCACGTAGTTAAGTGGGGTCAGGTGTCTTGTGAGTAGATTTGATTGTTTAGAAACCAAAATTAAAACTGAGTGTAATTAGATATGATTAAGTTATTTATCCTGAATTTTACTAAAATTGTATCATGAAATTGAGGGCATCATGGTCACTAACAAATAAAAACAGCTACGAATGATGCCTATAATAGCATCTGATTCATGTAAGATTCTTATCTGATGCTCAGACAGCCTCAATTCATTATCCTCGTCACAAAATATCCATGCAGTACAGACAAATTTAGAGTTTTTATCAGTTAGCCATGTATGAAAACAAAAACCTGATGTCCCTACTACATTGTCCTCTTTCTCCACGGTGTGGTCCAAGTTCCCTCCCCTGGGCTTTTCTTTCTTCCTCATCTGATGGTGAACAGATGGTCTATTAGCTTCTGGTGAGAAGCTCTCTCATAGAGGCTTTACTAGTAATCCTTCCTTACAGTGTTCAAAGTTACCCTAAGAATAGGAAATGCCTCAATCTGCAGCAGGATTACAGCCATGGAATTTATCCTACCGTTGGGAAAACTTGAAAGTTAAAATTCAACCAGCCACACAAAAGAAAAGCAGAGAAAACTCAAGAAATGAGGACCACGTGTGCATTCTTACCAATATGGCAATCAGAGTGCAGATAAGGGTGGCCAAGGGTGTCACTGAGGGAAGGACTGTGTGTTGGAACTGCTGAACTAAACCACTTGTCATTGAGGCCTTCGGAATCTTGCTGGGGTCAAGAAATTTCAGTTCTAAACCTACAGAGTAAAAAGACATTTTATTTTGTTTTGTTTTGATTAATGGCACACCGTATTTTACCAATCAATTCCTTGAGGAAAAAAAATAAATCTACTAAATCTTAAGACTGTTTCAAGGTCAAGATTTCATTAACTCGGTCCTGCACCATTCTACCTAAAATGCCTCTAGTTTAGACTGCAGCTGTCTGTATTGGAACAGGAAACCTTGCTGGCGGGCAGCACGAACAGCAATATGCTCTCACCTCTAAAATGAAGCAAGCTTTCTAAAATACATGTCAGCTTTGAATCCTTCCTTGCCTATGGGATAAAGTCCACATTCCTAAGCATAGCACATAGTGTCTTCCATGATCTAGCCCCCTCCCACCTCTCCAGCCTCATCTACTCCACCTTGTTAAATACAGCTTGGCCACAATGAGCCGACATACCACTGACACCTGTGTCCTTTTGCACAGACTACTGCCTTTGCTTAGAATGGCCTACTCACTTTGCAAAGTTAACTCCTAATTCACTTACTCATCTGAGAAAGCTCCTAACTCAGGAAGTAGAGCTGATTTTCTTGTGGGCTAAGGTCTGTTATACATGTCTCTGTGTTCACCACACTGCACTGTATCTGTATGTATGTTCATTTCCTCTACTATACTCGGTTCCTTAAAGGCAGGAATGACAATTAATTTATTTCTATCCCCAGCACATAGGAGTTCAAGAAATACTAAATGAACCAAGTCTGAGGATAATGATGCAAGTCCCAGCCCCCAAAAAAGCTAACAGAACAGTCAGGGACAGTCTGAGCACCTGAATGGCCCTGTCTAATGCCATTGAAAATTAGTGAAATGTGGGAAAGGTGTAGACTACCAAAATATTTTCTATTCATTCACCTTGTCCCTTTTTCCTGCAGCCTGCTGATTCTGTCTTAAAGCTGATAACTATCTGCCTGAAACAGAGTTGCCTCACCTGCCACTGACTTTCCATTCACAACCTCCTTGAGGAGACAGATACACAAGGTGAGGTACAACAGTTTCCTGACTCAGATAAGGCAAGCGACCCTTGTACCTCGTATCATGCTGGTTGTTTAAAGCTTTTAGAAATGTTAAGAACTTACTTTATAAGACGCCATGTACGTCAAGGCCGGACTCAGTGGGTGAGCAATAATACCAAATTATGATTTCCTGTAAGTACGCAGCCAAAACGGTAATAGCAGCCACCACGCATTAAGCATCTACCATGTGCCAGGGGCTTTGTAGCCATTACTTTTTGCCCCCCTGAGGCACAGAGAGATGAGTAATGTGCCTAAGTCACACAACTAATAGGTGGAAGAATCGAACCCAGTTCTGTCTGGTTCCAAAGCCCCTGCTACTGACAGCCTAGCACTTCTTTATTGTTGCATTTGTTTCTCACACAGGTTTTTACGTTTTTAAAGGTTGTAAACAAAATCTTATGTGGCCTAAACTATTTACTGTCTGTCCCATTACAGAAAAGTTTACCTATCCTTCTCTTGATCCTGCCATTTTCCATCAAGCTAGGCTGTGTTCACAAATGAGAGGCTGTGAGTTGTCCCACACAATTATTTTCAGAACCATCTAAAGGTTATAAATTCTTTTGCATCACACCTCAAACTTAAAAGCATAGCCTAAGTTTTCCCTTTCTTCTCATCTCATGTTAAAATGCATGGCCATCATTTTCCTTATTGGTTCAATACCCAGAGTCACAACTTACACATTCTTTCCTGCTTCTTCACATTTTTAAGTTTAAAACTAAGGCTATAACTACTGAATAACGTTTTGCTTAAGGTAAAATTACCTTTTTTTTTTTTTTTTTTTTTTTTGCGGTACGCGGGCCTCTCACTGTTGTGGCCTTTTCCCGTCGCGGAGCACAGGCTCCGGATGCGCAGGCTCAGCGGCCATGACTCATGGGCCCAGCCGCTCCGCGGCATGTGGGATCCTCCCGGACCGGGGCACGAACCCGTGTCCCCTGCATCGGCAGGCGGACTCTCAACCACTGCGCCACCAGGGAAGTCCCAAAATTACCTTTTAAAAATGTCTAAAAAGTTTATTTTTTTCCCAAGGACAGGAGCAACAACCTCACTGCCACAAAGAGCTTTTATAAGGAGTGCAGTCTGTTTCCTGCACTGAAGTCTCAGCCCCTAGAACCACTCTGCTGTTCATTCTGAAAGCTGAAACGCAGGGCTGGAGAACAAACAGCTCCGCCACATTCAAAACACAAAATAGGTTTTTCTATTTGTCAATGTGACTAGTCCTTTCAATATTCATAGTCTAAGTAAGAAGGCTTAGGGAATTCCACGGCGGTCCAGTGGTTAGGACTCGGTGCTTTCACTGCTGGGGCCAGGTTCGATCCCTGGTTGGGGAAGAAAGATCCCACAAGCCGCACAGCACGGCCAAAGAAAAAAAAAGTAAGAAGGCTTGCTACCATACCGATGATGGACAGCACTTTGTCCAAAGCACTGTACAAAGCCCAGAAGTTTGGGGCCCAATACGCGTGGCAGAGGCCCCTCTTGAAAGGGAAGAGTCGGGAAAAGACTTGAGGCAGTTGGTTCTGTTGAAAAGAGATTAAACAGTGATCAATATTTTCTAAATTCAAAAAGAGAACTAGGGTACTGTCTATGGCATAGCGTGTAGAAAGTTATGAGGTCTGAGTTCCGGTTTTTATACAAGGAAGTAGTTGTGTGATCCTGAGCAGTTCACAGAACCTCTTTTTTGCCAACCTTCTCATCTGTTAAGTGGGACAAGATACATCAGAGTACTTTGAATACCAGTCCAATACTATAATAATGGAAGAATTTATAAGGGGCAAAGGAGAACACAGACTGCAGCTTTACCAAGTTTACTGAAGAGAAGGGGACGGTAGGGAAGGCTTGATGAGAGATGCAGTGTTTCCCAATTTTAGCAGAAATTAAAACTAATTAGTTGAATTCAGCATGAGGGAAAAAGTGAAAAAAGAAAAACACCTGTTGAACATCTGTAACATTCTAGGCACTTTAGAATGTTTGCTGTCAATGAATGACTGTGAAAGCACTGTGAGTACTGATTTTGAGGTTACAAATAAAGTACAGCAAACAAGCAAATTAGCAAATATGGAAATCTGTGACTAATTATTAGCAACTCTGTGTGAGTGCGTGTGTCTGTGTGAGGCATATAGTTAAACGTACAAATATATGCACATACATATTTGCATAAGCACAGAAATGTCTGAAAGAATAACATCCTATCTTTGGGGAATCATAGTGGGAAGGAGTAAAAAAGGAGTAGTTTTCCTTATTTTATATATTCCTGGCTTTATTATTTTTTTCTAAATAAGAGCAAACATGTATTCTTTATAACAAATAAAAGACTTACCAAGGCTAGAAAAGGACCCAACGAAAGAGCAGAAACTAGGAAAACAATTAGTCCCAGGGAAATAAGACGGAGAAAACTGAAGCTGTTCCATCGGATGGACCCATCTACAGAAAAGGAACATTATCGTTAACCAGGAGCATGGAAAGCCATAACTTATACAATATGCCAAAACTAGAAGTATCCCATGATAGTACACCAATCTTTATGATGTGGCAAGAGCAGAGAAAAATCAGAATGGGTAAAGGGTTTATAGGATCAATAGCTGAGAGATACCCGTTGTGCCTCATAAAACTCTCTCACAAAGCAAGCCACCAAGTCAAGGTAAAATAAAATAAAGCAAAAATAAAATGATCATTAAAACTTGCCTGGTTTATTTGCAGTGAAACAGTAAGATCGCAGTAAATATACACCGTAAGCTGGTGCTACATAGAGGTAGATGTGCTTGAAATGTAGGAGAACAGCAAAGAGAAATGCTCCTTCCTTATGCCTTTTCTAGGAGATTTAAAAGGTAAATAATTCAAAATTCAGGGTAGACTAAACACAATAATGTAGTATCCTGGATTGGATTCTGGAACAGAAAAAGGATGTTAGTGGAAAAACTGGTGAAATCTGTGTACCAAGGTTGGTTTCTTAGTCTTGATGAATGTACCATAAGATGGTAACATTAGGGGAAAATGAGTGAGGGGGTACAGGAACTCTATTATCTTTGCAACTTTCCTGTAAAGCTAAAATTATTTAAAAAAATTAAGTTTATTAAAAAATAAAAACACTGGAGACTGGTTGCACATCAGTGTGAATGTACTGACCATTACTGAACTGTACATTTTAAAGTGCTTAAGATAAATGGGTGAGGGGAGGAAAGAAATAGGTGAGGGAGACTAAGAGATTAAGTACAAACTTCCAGTTGCAAAATAAGTGAGCCATGGGTATGAAATGTACAGGGTGGGAAATTCAATAACTATATTGTCGTATCTTAGTATGGTGACAGATTGTAACTAGACTTATGTGGTGATCATTTTGAAATGGATAGAAATATTGAATCACTATGTTAACAACTAGCAAAAACAAACAAACTCTAAGAAAATGAGATCAGATTTGTAGGTACCAAAGGTGGGGAATGGGGGAGGGAGAACTGAATGAAGGCAGTCAAAAGGTACAAACTTCCAGCTATAAGATAAATAACTACTAGGGATGTAATATATAACATGATAAATATAAATAACACTACTGTATGTTACACATGAAAGTTGTTAACAGAGCAAATCCTAAGAGTTTTCATCAAAAATTTTTCTATTTCTTTAATTTTGTATCTTTATGAGATGACAGATGTTCACTAAACTTATTGTGATAATCATTTCATGATGTATGTAAGTAAATCATTATGCTGTACACCTTAAACTGTATGTCAGTGCTGTATGTCAGTTATATCTCGATAAAACTGGAAGAAAAAAATGGTTTAAGATGTTAAGTTTTATCTTATATGTATTTTACCATATTGAAAAAAAACATGGTTTTGAAGATATACAGGCATATGTCGTTTTATTGCGATTTGCTTCATTGCGCTTCACAGATACTGTGTGTTTTACAAATTGAAGGTTTGTGGCAGCCCTGCATTGAGCAAGTCTATTGGCGCCACTTTTCCAACAGCATTTGCTCACTTCCTGTCTCCGTGCTATATTTTGGTAATTCTTGCAATATTTCAAACTTTTTCATTATCACTATGCTTGTTATGGTGATCTGTGATCAGTGATCTTTGAGGTTACTACTACAACTCACTGAAGGCTCAGATGATGGTTAGCATTTTTTAGTAACAAAGTATTTTTAAATTAAGGTATGTACATTTTTTTAGACAATGCTATTGCACACTTAACAGACTACAGTAAACATAACTTTTATATACACTGGGAAACCAAAACATTCACATGACTAGTTTTATTGCAACATATGCTTTATCGTGGTGGTCTGGAACTGAACCCACAATATTTCTGAGGTCTGCCTGTATTTGGAAATACTTAACAAATGAAATATGATGTCTGGGATGTGTTTCAAAATAATCCTCTGTGTGTGTGTGTTTAGATCACTGTACTATTTTCTCCATTTTTGTATCTAATTTAAATTTTCTATAATAAAAAGGTTTAAATGTAATATAAGGAGAACAGAGGCAAGTGATTCCAGCCAGCTTTTATACTGAGCCCAGTCGGTTTATAAATTCATTATTTCAACAAATATTTATTAAGTACTAAGTTTGATGCTGAAGTACAAGATACGTCATCATAACAACACACTACAGATTCTCCTTAAGGAAGCTAGGGGAGTTAATTACCTTCACCCTCTAATAGTTATACAATAGCTGGGGTTGATTTCCAGAGAGGATCTGGGAATGAGAGTACCAATGATTACACATAAAGCTATGCTAACAAAGAATCACTTAAATCTTATATTACATATTAGGTAACATAAAGTACAATCAGGCTGAAGGCACCAAGTGTTGTGCCAATAGTACTAGATCTAACAAACTTCCTAGGAGAATTACAGGCATTCTGATTTAGGAAAAAAAAAAACCACCTCCAAACTGAGTTGACTATAACTAAAGAAGTCTGCGTTCTACCTACCTCACAGGAATTCTGGAAGGATCAAATGAGATAATGGTCCTGGGGTCCTGGGGTTTGGAAGGATTAAATGAGAAACTGCCAAAGGGAACACGAAAGGCCAAGTTCCTCCTTTCACTGTCTCATCAGGTGTGGTCTAGAATAGATGCGTTAGGAATGATAAGGCAAAAACAATGGGATGCTTCCAAATCTCTCCACTGGTTTTACTATTTATTTAAGATTCAGAGAAAGTCTAGCTGGTTCTAAAGCTAAAGTTTAGTTCATTTGTTCAACAACCATCCAACATTCATTCATTGAACACCAATTATGATCCACGTATAATGTGGCTTTTTACGGTTAAAAGAAAAAAACTTATCTAGACATTTATAGTTGTCAAAGAACTTTAAAATAGATTATTGAATTTGATCTTTCCAAAGTCCCTGTGAAGTAGGTGGCCCCATCTTATAAACAGAATGTATCAAGGGTAAATTTTATTTTATGGATGAGAAAACTGAGGCTGAGAGGGTTGATGGTTGCCTTGGGTTAACGGTTCCCAAACCTGATGGTGTATCAAAATTCCCTGGAGATTCCTAAAACCCAATCCCAGAGATTCTGATTCAGTGTACAGAGGAGTGTCCCAGAAATCTGAATTATCCGCCTCTATGAAAGGAGGAAACTTTTAACAACTTCACAGAATAGTTACAAGGTTTACACAATAATATATTATATATAACATACCCAATCTGAAGCAGCCAGTGCTTTTGAATAACCCCTGTCTGAGTCCCACAGCTTATTAGGGTTATTCAGGATTTCAACTCAGGTCTTCTGGTTCCAAATTCCATACTTTCCATTACACTATGCTACATGCTGCTGATGGTTAAGGCCCCACCATCACAGTTACTACATAGTATAAACTGCTGAAGATTTCATTCCTGGATAAATGATCCCAACCAAATATAGAAACTCAAGTTTATTTTAGGCCTGCCACACTCTAACAAGTTTTTAGAGTATTTAGAGTAGAGTATTTTCTCATCTGTAAAATGGAGAAAAGTATTATTAAAAGAGAAGATGGAATTTGTGAGAAATACTCAATAAAAGTGTCTATAGCACTTGGCAACTCAAAACAGTTGGTCAAATAAACTTACCTATCACCTTTACAAGCTAAAAACCAAACTAATATAATTAGCCTATTTCGTGTTTACCTGAAATAATCGTGCAATAGAGAGTAGCATTAATCCAGATAAAAAACCATTGTACTGGAAATGAATATCTGGACTTTAGGTCAAGGAAAGAAAACAGAGGATGCCAATTTCACAATGAACTGTGCCAGCAGACTAAGTATAAAAATTTCAAATGCTTCCATTATAGGTAAATTAAAGACAAAAATATTACTACCAGTTTGGACTTTTCATAAAAGTGTTTTCTATAAACAGTCAAATCCTGGACAAACTTTTAAATTAAAATTTATGTTTAAGAAGAAAACCAGGAAACTTTCCCAAATTTTCTGTACCTTAAAGAGCCAGCAACTAAAGGAGTTTTTTGTTTTGTTTTGCTTTTTAGAATCAGGGATAAGAAAGGAAGGGACCTAACAGCTACTGAAGGCCACTGCATGTAGCATTCTATTGTTTACAGTACACATACAGTGAACCTGTGAGGTAGTTAGAGCTCAGAGCATTAATGCACTCATGGCCTAACACTACTTGAATTTCATAACTGAGATTCAAGACCAGGTCAGACTTAAACCGAAGTCTCGGTGTTTTCTTCCACACCTGGCTATCTCTATGAAAACTGTAGAAATTCGGCTTCTATCATTTGGATTTTAGTTACATTCAGGAACCACCACCACCACCCCCCCGCCCCCGGTTTTTCTTTTAAGATTTTTTTGATGTGGACCATTTTTAAAGTCTTTGTTGAATTTGTTACAATATTGCTTCTGTTTTATGTTTGGGTTTTATGGCCACAAGGCATGTGGGATCTCAGCTCCCCGATCAGAGATCAAACCCGCACCCCCTGCATTGGAAGGCGAAGTCTTAACCACTGGACTGCCAGGGAAGTCCCCCATTCAGACCCTTTGGATTTAAGAACTTTGCCTATTAATATGTCATAAGCCAACATGGCAGAAAAGCATGAAGGCCTGTCTGTTTCCATATGGACACTGTGATACGCCGTTTCCTATAAAAGGTATTTAGAATAATGTGTTATAAACTATTTAAGATATATGTATTAGATTAATCTAAAGACAGTTACCAAGTCCCAGTATATTGCTTTACTGGCAGTTTAACTGGTTCTTGCACGTCACCACTAACTTTTCCAGGACAAAGTGCTCTAACAACCAGAATCTGATAAAGTTGGGCAGAGACCACAGTTTGGGGAACTGACTAACCCACCCCACATCCACTTTCAAAAGCAGCTCACATTTCAGAATCACCATTACAGAAAGAATTAATCTTATACTTAGTATATATCAAATAAGTAAGGGAACAGTACACAAAACGTCAAGGATACGGTCTACAATTAACAACCCGAAGTTCCACAGCAGTAATACTGATAGAATAAACTTTGGCTTCTCTGTAAGTTCTCTGCCTGCTTTTTTCCCATCAATGCATTTACAGCACCTATATTGGAACACGAGGAAAGAATCAGAAACAAATTTAATCTTCATTAGAACACCATAATACTTCTACAGAGTACCCTCTGATATACTCTGATGCGTTTGATAGCCATTCCTGATGAAGTGTCCATGCCATTCTTTTTTTTTTTAATGTGGAACTATTTTATTTTGAAAATGATGATTAAAAAGTGACACTGAGGCTGAATAGCAGTCAGAAAACCCAGGTTTATATCAACCCAAATATGAAGAAAAAAAAAAAAGGAAGAAAGAGATGGAGGAATGAAGGAGAGAAAGGATGAAGGAAATGAAACTAGTATTTATGGAGTACTCAGTGCACGCTAGATGCTTTCATTCAGAGTATTAAATTTACTTCTCAAGGACCATGGGAGGTTTTTTTTAAAAAAGGAGGAAAGGGACTCCAAGAGAATTTCTTGTAGTCCTTCAATATGACTGCACCCAAATCACAGCTCTAATGTTGCCAATTATTAATAGGGAGGAAAAAGAAAGGTGATGGAGTCCAGTTCTGGTGATGCTGACAATTTTCCAATTAAGGTGCCCTTAGGTGTCACCTCTCCCAAGAAATTCCAGTGGGTTGGAAAAATTTTAGTTGCTTCCCTGTCAGTTTATTAGATTAGACACAGGGACTGGGGTGTCCATGCCATTCTTGACTGTTTAAAAAGGTGCTAGCAGAAAGAAAGGCCTCAGGGCCATGTCCCTTTCTCAGCTATGCTGACTTGAAACAAAAGTCTTCATTTTTCCTTTTTTTTGAAAACAAAGTCTTCATTTAATAAAGCAAACAAACAAACAATAAAACCATCCACCAAAAACCCAAATGTAAGGATTTTGAAAATTGAGAGGGCACACACTATTTTAACCCTTAAAACTAAAAAATGCAGACCAGAATGATATAGCACTCCAAATTATATATTACGATACCAGCCAAGTTAAGAATAGACCTGTGAGGACTTCCTGGGTGGCGCAGTGGTTAAGAATCTGCCTGCCAATGTAGGGGACACAGGTTCGATCCCTGGTCCAGGAAGATCCCACATGCCGTGGAGCAACTAAGGCTGTGTGCCACAACTACTGAGCCCATGCGCCACAACTACTGAAGCCCATGTGCTCTAGGGCCCACGTGCCACAACTACAGAGCCCACGTGCTGCAATTACTGAAGCCTGCCTGCCTCGAGCCCATGCACCGCGACAAGAGGAGTCACTGCAATGAGAAGCCCGTGCACCGCAACAGAGTAGCCCCCTATTGCAGCAACTAGAGAAAGTCTGTGTGCAGCAACGAAGACCCAACGCAGCCAAAAATAAATAAAATTTTTTTAAAAATATATTAAAAAAAAGAAAAAAAGAATAGACCTGTGATAGTTTGGGACAGGGTGGTGGAGGGAATTGAAAAAAAAAAAATAAAAGAATAGAGCCACAAACCTGCAGCTCTTGATTGCCCAAATAATTAACAAAACTCCTATGAAAAAATGTATGTTATTTAAAGGTAGAGATATAGTAATTAAGTGACAATACCAGGTGACAAAACAGTATGATCCCATTTTTATTTTATAAAAATTAAATTCAGATACAGGAAAGAGGCTGAAATAATATGCACCAAAATGTTGATAGTGACAGCTGTTAAGTGCAGGAGTATAGGTCATTTTTACTTTGTGTGTATGTATAATTGCTTTCCGTTTTCCAAAATTTTGACAATGAAAAGGATGTATTATTCTATAAAAAGATTTTAAAAACGTGTTTCATTTGAATATCAACAAATTCTAAAACCAAAGAAATCTAAAACCAAAAGAAGACATAATAAAGATGCAATTAAATAGGGGTTAGCAAAAGGTGTCCTGCTTTTCCTCCGTGGAGCCTCAGTTTTCTCATAAATAGAGATAGTAACCTTACAGGGTAATTGAGAAAATTAAGTAAGTTACTAATCTATACAAAGTGCCTTGTTCCAGATTTTTATCTTACTTAACTGTTCCCTCTACATTGTAGATGGAAATGAATTCTACTCCCTCTCTCTGCCTGTATACACTTTCCCTGAGAGTGTGAATTTAAACATTTTGAGTTAAAAGGAGTACATTTACATATCACCTTCCCTTTCAACTCTTGCCAGGTCATAAAGAGAATGAAGGTCAGGGTGCCAAACAGCAGTTATTCCACAAAAATGAGCAGGGGTTAAAACATCCCCAAGGGACTCTTTACTGAATGGGGCAAGAGTTCAGTCTAGAAGGCCTCACAAACAGAAATGATCTATTTATGACAAAGGTCATTGAATGGACACTAGTTACTGCTCTGTCACAATCACACCAGCAGGCTTAAGGCTTAGGACAGAATAGAAACCAACATTAACTGGGAAATCACTACTTGGAAGTCACTGTGCACAATATTCTACGTACGTGTATTCACCTACTTAAAAGTAACTTGTAAGTAAAATATGCGAAACATAAAAATATAAACATAACTTAAAATTAATGAAGAGTCTTCATGAAGGAAAGAGTCCAAAGACTACAACTGAAAGCACTCAGTAAGATTTCTTGAGCTTACTACAATGGAAACTCCATTGGTGGTTAGCATTATGCATATGTATGCATGAGTGTGCTGTGCTGTATGTAGGTATGTGTATCCCAAAGAACGGGGTAGGTCATGGCAGCCTCTGGTAGTCTGCTACAAGGAAGGAAAGAGAAGCATGTAGAGCCACTTTGGGCAGGAGAAACGGTCCTGGAACTCACTTGGGACTACTTTTCACAACATTCACAATCTCTTGTTCTACCTCTAACTTGTAACCCCACCTCAGCCCCCATTTTCTTCCACAAGATTCAGCTAGACTGCTTGCTGTAATTACTCATTGTGAAGTTTGAAACACAACCATTTTGGACAGTTCTAGCATTTGCTATTATATGAACTTTGTTTGCCCCAAATGAGGAACAAGTTAATACTATTTAATACTATAATATTTCCTCAACACCTTCCACAGGAAATGACATTCTCAGACTTACTCGTGGACAGCATACACAAAGAGTGTATCTGTAAAGATGACTGAAAATCTCTGGAAGAGTAAGGTCCTTGAGCTGGAGTAATTCAGATTACGGACATTCAGCATCTCTTGATCAAAATATTTGGCAACATGTGACAGGGCATACTCAAACCATGCAAAAAAGGGGGGGTAATCCAAGGTCCACTCTGAAGTTGCCTGTGGTAAAAATTGAAGATAGAACATATCCTAAGTAACTGAATAAATAAAGAAGGTGCAAAGGCTGGAAATTTTCATTCTCTCATCTTTAAAAAAAACACATGATGAAATTATACTTAAAATATGCCATAAATAGAAAATTTTCTGTTAAGTCTGAGCAGAACACCAAAACGTGTTTCCTAAGTTATTTAATACAGTCTTCAATTTCCTTAGAGTCAACTATACTTCACAAGAAGTTAATTTGAAAACTTTTAATAATAAACTTGGTTATGACATGGTTCTACTCATCTAAATATAAAAAGGGAGCTAAGGCATAACGAATGATTTACTAGCTTGAGTTCAAGTTCTGTCCCAGAGATTCAATTTCCCTATCTGTAAAATGACATATTGTGAGGACTAAATAAGTTAATACATATGAAATACGTTTATAAATGAAAAAATGCTACACTGATGCTACTTATCTTTTGTTCCACTAGGTCATGAGATCCTTGAGAGCAGAAACCACTCTGTCATTTCTGTATCCTGAGCATTTAGTAAGTTCCTGATATATTATATAATCATTAGTTAAATGAATGAATAGTCACTAATGATTAAATGAAAATATAGATCATATGAAAAACATATAAACTTTATATAAAAATATAAAGTATAAACTTTGTAATGCTATATTTTGTTGTTTTGTTTCAGTTTCTGCATTCATACAAGGATGACAGTACCTACTTCATGGGTTATTAAATTTTACATACAGGGCTTCCCTGGTGGCGCAGTGGTTGGGAAGCCGCCTGCCAATGCAGGGGACACGGGTTCGGGCCCTGGTCCGGGAGGATCGCACATGCCGCGGAGCAACTAAGCCCGTGCGCCACGGCTGCTGAGCCTGCGCTCTAGAGCCTGTGAGCCACGAATACCGAGTCTGAGTGCCACAACTACTCAAGCCCGCGCGCCTAGAGCCCGTGCTCCGCAGCAGGAGAGGCCACTGCGATGAGAAGCCCGCGCACCACAGTGAAGAGTAGTCCCCTATTCCCACAACTGGAGAAAGCCTGTGCGCAGCAACGAAGACCCAGTGCAGCCAAATATAAATAAATAAATATTTTTTTTTAAATTTACATATACACACAGTATTGAACCAGATATAAACTAAGTATCAGTAAAAATTATTGTTATCATTTAAAACATTATTACTATCCTCATAGCATGTCCCTAAAACTAAACCTGACCTTGCACCTAGAAGAGCTGAGACAGTAATAATCTCCCTACTCTGCATTTGTTGCTCTTTTCAATGGAAAACTCCTATCCTTCTGGAAGTGCACTAAGGGTTCACTAGGTACTAACTGAGTGCCCACAGGGACTACTATTTAGGGTCTCTCTATAGTATAAAATGAAGCAAGAGAGACTCAAACTACTTATTAGCTCTTTGTTCATGATAAGGATGAATGAAAACTTTAGGTCTCAATAAGAAGTAGCCTATTTACTCCCCCTGCAGGTATAAAATGCAAAGGCTAACCCAGAGGCTCTCTGTCTAGGGCACTCAGGCTATGAATCCACCCATTAAATTTTCCTTTATGAAAAGTTCCTTCTCTAATCCCAAATCTCCAATGTGGGGTGATGAGCCACTGAGCTATGGAAAGAAAAATGAGAAATTCTATTTTTTACTCTTATACTTCTTAATTTCTATTTTTAAAAGTATATTAATAGGGCTTTGCCTTTATAATTTATAAAGACGTCTTGGGTAGTGAATGCTCAAAAATGATTTCTGGCTAGGGAATATCTTTTTTAAAACGTTTAGAAATTACTGGTCCATATAATTTCAAGAAATTCAACATGAATCTAGACTTTATTAACATCTGTGGTTTCCAGCCACAGTGTCTATGTCTGTGCCTCTACCCTTAAAGAGCCATTTATTTTATTGGAAGTCTAAAAGATTTTCCTACTTTATTTTATTGACATATTTATTACTTTAAATAAAATGGGGAACAGAAATCATGAAAAGAGTTGGGAGAAGGAACAGGTGCTGCCTGAGATGGTCATTTATCCAAAACAAAATGTCCCTGTCCTTCCCTTGCCATCCCCAACCCCACACCACTCAGGCACCCTCTGTTATGTTGGTCCTTCTTCTCCCCACAAAGACTTCCCAAACCTAGCCCAGAAGGCCCTCCTGACCTCCGGGATTTCCAGCTGGGGCCATCATCTTACCTAAACAGCTTTTGGGAAGCCAGGAAAGTGATTAGCTAACATTTCCTCCCAAGTGAAGAGTTCTGTCACTTATATGTGGTAGAGCTGGGGCTCAAATCTGGGTCTCTGACTCCAAATCCATTAGCTCAGGAAGCTACCACAACAGAGCTGTTTCTTCAAGTACAAAAACATCCAACCTCATTTTTACATATGAAGATGTAAAAATTAATAAACAGAAACCTCAATTAAGATAGAATCAGAAGGCCAGAAGGGGGAGGTCTCAGGTCCTAGGAGGACAGCAGAGCCCAACAGCAAGAGGAAAGCCTCTTTCCTGCAAAGAGTTCACTGTCACAACTCAGCCAATGAAAAGCCATGGACTCTGTTTACTCTAGCCCTCCCAACTTCCTTTTTCCCTCTTTGAAAGAATTCTCCTTCCCTCGCTATGCACTACACAGGGACTAGCACATGACTCGCTATGGTTGCAGACCCTGAATTGCTATTTTCTGCTGAACCTGAATAAACCCATTTTTGCTGGAGAAATAACTGGCAGTCTACTTGTTTTAGGTCAACAAAGATTCAAAACAATTGTGTTCATTCCACAAATATTTATTATGGGTCTTTTTAATGTCTTTCCCAACCAATCGACCAATCAATTTAATTTGAGGCCAGAACAGAAAGGTAGGCTAGAAGTCAAAGCTAAGAAGGGCTCTACAAAGCAATCCACTCTCACATGTCCACTCTCCTTAGTATGGCAGAAAGACCTTCCAGACCTGAGGCATGTGCCTCTCCAGCCTTATATCCTACTGTGAACCTCGCACTTCAGTTTTTGTTGATTTCTTTTGTTGTTATTGCTGAGGAGGGCAGGAAGAACAAAGAATTTTACCATTACTAGAATCTCTTTTACATAAACCTCTTCTATCTAAAACAAGCCAATAATAGGAGACAGCTCTGGCCTAAATACAGTTTTAGGAGTACTAAGTAACAGGTAGTAGTGAAAGTTATAGGACTAAATGAGAGAACAGCCAGAAAGAATTATAGAATTAAAAGAAAAAGGGCAGCAACTAACACAACAATGTAAAGCAATTATACTCCAATAAAGATGTTAAAAAGAAAAAAGAAAAAGGGACCACAAAGAAAGGCGGAGGGAACCAGCTTTTGAAAGAGTGTGTAGATGAAGAGTTAGCAAAGGAGACTAAGAAGGGATAGTCAGAGAGCAGGGAGGAAATGGTGAGACAGGAGACTGCCTTTTCATTTACAGGATGAAGGTCATTATATTAATAATGCTAAGTATTAATAACCTTTAATAATATTTAATGAGCACATTTGTTCTAAGTACTATGCTAAGCACACCGCATACATGATATTCATTTCATCCTAATAATTATTTATTATCATTTAATAGCTGGGGATACGGAGGCTTTGAGAGGTCAAGTAGTTTGCCCACAGTTGCCCAGCATAGGTATTAAGTGGCAGAGCTGAAAGTCAAACCTAGGCAGTCTGAAATCACAGCCCAACCTCTGGACAACTAGGCCACACAAAAAGTTTCCTCACTGGTATGCATACATACATGCAAATAGAAATACTTCACACTAAAGAAACTACTTAAAGTTCCTTAGCATTCTTATGAAATACTTGTAGTGTTGTTCTGTGAGAAGGAGCTTGGTCAATTAGGTCAATTGTTCTCAAGCTTTTTCAGTGCAAAGGGCTATTCTGACCTGACCAAACCCGCCCCCCCCAAAGCAACAACAATCTCACAGAAAACTTTACAGCTTGTCTTAAAAAAATCTTCCTGACAGCAGAGTGCTGTTTTTGATCAAGTCATTTTTGAGCTGATGTCTGTTTTCCATGAAGTATCACATGCAGGTTAGTACCTCACACCAGAAATAAAAATACAGACATAGCTTTTCTAAGAATAGAATAGAATGGTTTGTATATTACCAGACACCTACACGTCACACTTGATTATTCCTGTCCTCATAAATCACAAAATGTTAGGGAGAGACAGGACCTTAGAAATAATTCATTCCAAATCCTCATATGCCAGATGAGAAACCAAGGCTCAGAGAGATGAAATGTATTTTCTGTGCTGATGCAGAGCCAGGTCTTGAGTCCAATTTTCCCTCTTTCCCGATCCAATGTTCTTTCAAAAAGCATGTGGCAAATATTATAATTTCCCAGGTATAATTTGGGAAACTCATTTTGAAGTAAAGGGGTTCCCTAATAGTTCCAGAGGGCAGAACTGAATGAAACTGACTCCTCCTAAAACCAAGTTCCCTTGCAGAGTTTATGATTAACCTCTCCATCCAAAACGTTATTCCCTTTCTTGTCCCACCATGTTCTCCTCAGGAATTGAGGAGTGTCAAAGAAAAGGGGGGACTGAAACCGAGTAAGACCCTGCGGGGCCTACCCAGGTATAAGACCCTTCCCGTCCCCCACTTCTTGTTTGGCTTTCCAAAGAGCAAACTCAAGTAGTTAATGATTAGAACAATAGAGTCACAGGACTCCTAGTTCCTCCTGAATGAATATAGACAACAACTGGACTCATATCTTTGAGTTGTTCTGAAGAAACTAAGACCCCTGCACTCAGTGGAGGATGGTGACTATATGCTGACCACAAGCACATAGACCCCAGACTGGAACCAGAAGGTTGATGATTAAGATTCCCAAAACAAGGACTTCCCTGGTGGCGCAGTGGTTAAGAATCCGACTGCCAATGCAGGGGACACAGGTTTGATCCCTGGTCCGGGAACATCTCTGTGCGCCTGTGCGCCACACTACTGAGCCTGTGCTCTAGAGCCCGCGAGTCACAACTACTGAGCCAGCATGCCACAACTACTGAAGCCCACGCGCCTACAGCCCGTGCTCCGTGACAAGAGAAACCACCGCAACGAGAAAGCCTGCGCACAGCAAAGAAGACCCAAAGCAGCCAAAAAAAAAAAGATTCCCAAAACATCACCCTGTGACCATACCACCAACCAATTAGAAAAATGTCCATGAGCTGATCATGCACCCTGAGACCCTCACCCCTACTGTGGTCTTTAAAAACCCTTGCCTGAAAGCCATTGGCAAGTTCACAGTCATCAGCGATGGCAGCTACCACCTGATGGTGAGCTGGTGAGCCCTGAGGGAACTCAGAAGGGAAAGAATACCTGCCACCTAGCAGTCATCAGACTGCAGCCACTCCCTACCGTGAGCCCTGAGGAAACTCAGGATGTGAACATACAGGATACTGGCCCCAGATAGCTGAGGTGCATATCAAAGGAATGATTTCAGTGAGCCCAGACTCTTGCATCTTCCCATATACAGAAAAGCGCTAAATTCCTTAACTTGACATATCTGGTTTCTTTAATTAACAGTAATCTTTTGATGTTCCCGACTACCTGCCCTTTGTTGCAAAACTCCTATATATTCTGGCTCCTCCCTTGCCCCCTCGGAGCAGTTTCTCAGAGCTATCTGAAATGCTGTCTCCCAGGCTGCAGTCTTCATTTTGCCCCAAATAAAACTTAACTCACAACTCTGACGTTGTGCATTTTTTTAAGCCAACAAGGTCTTTTGAGAACTAGCTGCCTGTTCTCTTTGCTTGGCGCCCTGCAATAAACGCTGTATTTTCCTTTACAATAACCCAGGATCAGTAGATCTGCTTTGTGCGTGCCAGGCAAGGGGACCAAAGTTCGGTTCGGTAACATGAGTAAAGACTATAATTTTTTTTTTTTGCAGTACGCGGGCCTCTCACTGTCGTGGCCTCTCCCGTTGCAGAACACAGGCTCCGGACGCGCAGGCTCAGTGGCCATGGCTCACGGGCCCAGCCACTCCGTTGGCATGTGGGATCTTCCCAGACCAGGGCATGAACCCGCGTCCCCTGCATCGGCAGGCAGACTCTCAACCACTGCGCCACCAGGGAAGCCCAAGACTATAATTTTAATAAAGATTTATTCAACCTATGATCACAGGGAAAACTGTTTGAATATCAATAATACTTACATGATTTCACACATCATCTTAAAAAAAAAACCCAAAAAGGTGAAAATTAAAACTTACCTCATAATACCACTGTGATATTGGCAAACTGTGGGTGATAGCAAGCCAGTTTCGGTGTACTTCAAAATCTGTGGAATGGCTACTCAAAACAATCAGATGAAGAAAATGAGATTTCATAACATTTATCAATCTCACATTTCTAAAATTAGGCTTTTAAATGGACCAACACCCCCTACACAGTCACAGCTCACTATCCTATAGACACAAATAGGTATTTTACATATTCCTGAAACACCTCACTTACCTGGAGGCCAGACCTCCTTCTGGAAAAGGTGGGGAACCTATTCAGTAAGATGTTGTGGAAAAACCCAAACTAACTTTTTGGCCAACCCAACACTAAGTGAAAAGAGTCTCTGAGTCATCTAAAGCAGTGGTCCCCAACCTTTTTGGCACCAGGGACCGGTTTGGTGGAAAACAATTTTTCCACAGAGTGGGCAGGGTGGGCGGATGGTGTTGGGATGATTCAAGCACATTACGTTTATAGTGCGCTTTCCTTCTATTATTATTACATTGTAATATATAATGAAATAATTATTCAAATCACCATAATGCAGAATCAGTGGGAGTCCTGAGCTTGTTTTCCTGCAACTAGATGGTCCCATCTGGGGGTGATGGGAGACAGTGACAGCCAAAGTGTGTTGCTTATGTCTGGTCTACTCCATAAGATGCAGCTTAATTGTCACTTGCCACTCACTGACAGGGTTTTTGTTTTTTTTTTAAATAAATTTATTTTTATTTATTTATTTTTGGATGCACTGGGTCTTCGTTGCTGTGTGCGGGCTTTCTCTAGTTATGGCGAGCGGGGATTGCTCAGCAGTTGTGGCGCAGGGGCTTAGCTGCTCTGCAGCATATGGGATCTTCCCGGGCCAGGGCTCGAACCCGTGTCCCCTGCATTGACAGGCAAATTCGTAACCACTGCGCCACCAGGGAAGTCCCACTGACAGGGTTTTGATATGACTCTGCAAGCAACTGATTTATTATGGTCTCTGTGCAGTCAAATCTCTCTGCTAATGATAATCTGTACTTGCAGACACTCCCCAGCGCTAGCATCACCGCCTCAGCTCCACGTCACATTATCAGGCATTTGATTCTCATAAGGAGCGCACAACTTGGATCCCTCGCATGCGCAGTTCACAGTAGGGTTTGCGTTCCTATGAGTATAATGCTGCCGCTGATCTGACAGGAGGCGGGGCTCAGGCAGTAAGGCCAGCGATGGGGAGCGTCTGGTAATTGTCCATGGCCTGGGGGTTCGGGACCCCTGATCTAAAGGGTTGACCAAAAGCCCATACATTTTCTTAAGGGAGGCCCTCAGGCTACTGCTCAGAGGTGACTTATTCTTGTTCACAAACAATTCTAATAAGATTCATTATCTGGCAAAGGCCTCACACAGAAGCTGGATCTTCAAGGATGAGCAGGAGTTCATCAGACAGAAAAGGTGGGAAAAGGCCCCTGCCCTGCCTTTCTCATGTCTCCAAATTCTGTTTACTGGTCCCCCTCTCATTATATATAAATATATCCAAGTATGTCCCCTATATATAGGGGAGGAAAATTATTTTCCCTTCAACCCTTCCAGGTTCTGTGGCTGGTCTAAGAATTAAATTGACCTAAGACAGAATAACAGGAGGAAAAAAAAGACAATTTAAATTACATACATATGTACAGGAGCCCCAAAAGATATAAGATGAGACTCAAAAGGTGGCCAGGTGATTGAGGCTTATCTACCATCATGAGAGCTAAGGAGAGGGGTAGGGGTCTGGGGCTTCAAAGAGGGGGGAAGGCAACTCTTGGGAAGGTGAGAAGAGAATGTTTGGCAAGCAAAGGTTGCTCTGCCTTGAAGCTAAGTCTCTCAGATGAAAAAGTGATCTCTGGTAATAGTTACTTTCCAGGTACAGGCCTCCTTTCTAATGTAAATTTCCCTCGAAAGTAACTTTTACTGTTTTCAGAGCTTCTCCTATGTCTGCAGTTCCTCAAGATAAGAAGTCCCGAAAAATCCTTACACCAAAGAGGCGTATTTTGGGGTGGCATATTCTGGTGCCCTTCACTCCTCTTCAGCAGGACTTTATTTTTCTGTTTATTACTCTGCTTTACTTCCCCTCCACATCTTACACAGCACCTGATATGTGGATGGGCTCAATACATTCTTGTTGAATTAACCACTCACCAAAGTCAACAATGAGTTCCACAGCAAAACCTGATTTACCTTTTCTAATGTTTTACACAACATTTCCACTGTGACAACTCTCTCGTGAGTTTCTTAGCCAACCCCTTCCATGTCTCTTTCATGGCTTCCCATTCCAGTACTCATCAAGCAAATGCTGATGTTCTTTCAGGTTCGGTTCTTGGTCTTCTTCTTATGCAGTTTACTCTGCTCTGCACAATCTCATTCACATTTATTGCTTCCACTAAGAACTGTGTGATGATGACTCCCAAATCACAGTATACAACCTTGGTCTCTTTCCTGAGTTCTAGAAGAGAGACATCTCCAACTTCCTGCTGACAACGTCACCTGAATTTCCTACAGATTTCTCAAAATCACAATTCACAGCTGATCTGATGACCTAGCAATTACATTTCTAGGTATACACTTGTAGGGGAGCAAAATATGGCAACGCAAAATGTGTCTTTTTGGTGTGAGGATTGATTTAAGCTGATTATTTTTAAGAAACAGAAGACTCAGGAAGTCTTTCTTTTTACCTCCCTCTTAGCTGCCTAAAGAATTTATATAAAGGGCTTGTTCCAGAAAAGAGCTATCACCCCGATATATGCAAAGAATATGGGCTACGTGTGGTGAGGGAAACTCACCAGAACCTAGAGATCACAGTCCACCCTTATCTCTTCATGGCCCAGCAAACATATATGTGAATTGCCTTTCTCCCTTTGAAGTCCCAAACTACTACCTCCAACATCCTCTTTTGTCTTTAGCTGAAGATGGTATTTAAGGTGAGGGGCTTCAGCCATTTTGGTGAGTTACTCCATTTTCCCGAGTCTCTCCCATGTACATGTTATTAAACTTTTGTTTGATGATTTTCTCCTGTTCATCTGTCTCATGTCAATTGAATTCTTAGACCAGCCAGAACCTGGCTAGAAAGGTAGAGAAAAATGTCTTCCTCCCCAATAGAGGGAGGAAGTTTCTTCCTCAACAGAAACACATACATATGTTCAAGAAAAGACATGTACTGGGTCTATCTTCAGGCCTGCAATTATATGTCAGAGACCTTTCCCGACACTCAATCTAAAGTAAGTCCCCCTTGTTAGTTGCCTTATAGGATCCCATTCTTTCCTTTCAGAACACTTAAGACAGCATTGTTATGTAATTACATATTTGTGTTGACTTATTTCTGGGACTGTTATCTTCACTAAACTACACCCTTTATAGGGTTAGGGATCATATCCATTTTGTCTTCCCCTCTAGTAGCTTGCCACAGTAGCTGGTTCATAATAAAGCAGTTAGTAAACATTTTGGTGAATACTTTTGCATTTATCCTGTAGCTTCCCTCTCACATCCCAGGGGTTTCCTGTTTGAGAAGCAGAGCATTAACTACAACTACATACATTCTTAATCCTGGATCAACAGCAGTATTCAAAGTAACAACCCTGAAGACACGTTTCTAGGCTGAAGTAACTAAAGCAAGGAACATCACCTTATATCCACGGATTAAAAAAAAAATCCCTTTCATTCTGATTTGAAAGGAATTTCCTACATTTTAGAAGGATTTTTCCAATTTGCTTTTAAAAGAGAAAGATGTTACTTATTTGTTTTCAGTTCTGCAGAAAGTTCAACTGACCAATGCCTTCTTTTCCCAAGTCCCTGTAAGTCATTTTGCTGAACCTACATATACACTTCATTGCTTATATACACATCAGTATGGATTTACCTATACATACAGCTCTTCCATACCCAACGAGAGGTCACCAAGAACTTGAACCAAAGGATATCAATAAACCAAACACTAAACTGGGAAGGGAGCAAAGGAATGAGGGGAAAAGTCAAGGGAGAGGAAATAGGAAGGATGAACAGATGTGGAAGCCAATATTAATAATATTAATAAATACAGAGTACCCATTGTATACACATTACCACTGAGTGGTAGTTTCCTAATGGGATCCCATGCTTTCAGTCTTGGGTCTGCATCCATTTGTCGCACAGTCTAACCCTGTGTGACCTGACTACTGCCTACCTCATCCTGTGTCACTCTCCTCCTCCCTTACTGCTCTTCAGCCACAATGCTCACTTTCTGTTCCTGGAATGCTCTGAGTTCTTTGCTACCACAGGGCCTTTACACTTACTCTTTCCTATGCCTGAACTATTTTTCACATTGCTTATTCTTTTTCATCCTTCAGCTTTCAACTCAAACATCACCTCCTAAAAGAGGACAGTAAAGCCTTGCCCGGTAGCCACTCTCTACCTCTTTTACAGACCTCATCGCAATCTGAAACTTTACTGTTTGTCTAACTGGCCCCACCAACTTCCCCAGAAATGTCTTTCTCAAATGCCTCTCCAGGACTTAGAACAGTGCCCAGCACAGGAGGCAGCTGATAAATACTGTACTGGCTGAATGAATGTTGGAGGTGGGTGTTGTTTATCTGCATGTTAAGGAAGAGGACCTTAAGGTCAGAAACATTAAAGTCAGACAGTGCCAGCCCTGACCCCAGCCATCAGGGCTATGATCTAGTGAACAGATGAAATAACACTCAAAAGGCGGAGTGGGAAGCATAGCAAAGGGGTAGCAGCGACCACATGACTTCAAGTTCCCTTTCCTCCTCTCACCCAGGAGCATCCACGCTTCTCTCTCCCGCCCTGACCGACCGCGGGGCCTCCCCGCCCAGCCCCGGGCAGTGCGGGTCCCTTACTAGGTGGGGATGAGAAGGCATTTGAGAAGAGTCACCCCGAGCGCCAAAGCCGAAAACCAATCGCCACCACCTGTCGCAACTCCGAGCGCCGCCATTGCTACGGCGCCACCCGCTGTCAATCAACTTGACCCGCCTCCACGCTCCCGCGCATGCGGAGAAGACCCTCTGAGGCGGCACCCGTGAGCTGCGCGCATGCGCCCAGCCGCTCAGCTGCTCAACCAGCGGAAAGCCAGGGATGGACCGTTTAAACTTCCCGCTCCGGGTTCTTTCTCCGCTCCGCCTCAGTCTCCGCCAGGGAGGGCTACCCCGAGTCTAGGCGGTTTGTACGGCGACAATTTTCACGTGCTACTTTATGCTTTGGTTCAAATAGTTGCTGGGCGTCTGCTCTGGGTGTTGATTTTGCCTATTGTTGGGGTACCTGGTGAGAGAAAACGTTTTTTCCTGGAGACGTTCACATATTAATGGAGGAGACAGAATTATAATCCCAGAATAACAGTAGATAAAGGTACCTGAGGATACTGGAGGCGCCTAATCCAGACACCTGGAGTATTAGCTCCAGGCAGAGAATGGGCTGGGCAAAGGTACAGATGGGAAAACATTCTGCGCTTCTAGAACTCTGAGCTGGGCTCTGGGAAAGTACCTGCCTGAGGGGAGCCCACTGTGGAGGCAGGCTAGAGCCTAGTGCTTCTTCTGTCTGTACACTTGGGGGATCTTGTTAAAGTTCAGATTCTCATGCAGTAGGTCTAACAAAGTCCTACATGGTGTGGATACTGCTGATACCTGGGCCGTAAGAGCCGAGGCACAAGGAATGGAGCTAGTCTTGTCACCCTCTTGTACTGTCTGATTTTGCACAAATGAGTAATCTTTCTCTTCTTTTTAAAAAAAATATTCATCGGGGTACTGTTTATTTACAATGTTGTGTTAGTTTCTGCTGTACAGCAGAGTGAATCAGTTATATATATATCCACTCTTTTTTAGATTCTTTTCCCACATAGATCATTACAGAGTATTGAGTAAGAGTTCCCTGTGCTATACAGTAGATCCTTATTAGTTATCTATTTTATACATAGTAGTGTGTATATATCAGTCCCAACCTCCCAATATATCCCTCCCCCCAATGACTAATCTTTCTAACCCTATTTTCCTTTAATGTAAATAGGAGATTAAAAACGGTGTCTGCCTCATAAAGTGGTTGTGAGGATTAAATGAGGACACTTGTAAATTGCTTGATATGATGCCAGGACAGAATAAATATTCAATAAAAAATGTTTCAGAGAAGTTAAGTACCTTGCTGAAAGATAAACAACAGGTAGGTGACAGTGTCACTCTCCTCAGGTGAGTTTATGCCCTCCTGCAATTTCAAATGCCATCCACATGAATATGACATTCAAATTTATATCTCAGGGGCTTCCCTTCTGGTGCAGTGGTTGAAAATCCACCTGCCAATGCAGGGGACACAGGTTCGAGCCCTGGTCCAGGAAGATCCTACATGCCGCAGAGCAACTAAGCCCGTGCGCCACAACTACTGAGTCTATGCTCTAGAGCCCACAAGCCACAACTACTGAAGCCCGTGCACCTAGAGCCCGTGCTCCGTAACAAGAGAAGCCACCGTAATGAGAAGCCCACACACCACAACCAGAGTAGCCCCTGCTTGCCGCAACTAGAGAAAGCCCGCGCGCAGCAACGAAGACCCAACGCAGCCAAAAATAAATTAATTAATTAAAAAAAATTTATATCTCAAGCCCAGCCCTTTTATTTCACCTCCAGACCATTATATCTAACTACCTACCTGCCATCTCTTAGATGTTTTTTTATTATGCAGTACGCGGGCCTCTCACTGTTGTGGCCTCTCCTGTTGCGGAGCACAGGCTCCGGACGCGCAGGTTCAGCGGCCATGGCTCACAGGCCCAGCCGCTCCGCGGCATGTGGGGATCCTCCCGGACCGGGGCACGAACCCATGTCCCCCTGCACCGGCAGGCGGACTGTCAACCCACTGTGGCCACCAGGGAAGCCCTCTTAGATGTTTTAAAGGCACCTTGCATTAGTTTCCTAGGCTGCTGTAACAAATTATCCCAAACTTAAAACAACACAAACTTATTCTCTTACAGTTCTGGGTATCAGAAGTCTAAAATCAGTCTCACTAGGCCTAAAGTCAAGATGTCATAAGGGTTGGTGCCTTCTGGAGGTTCTGAGGGGAGAATCTATTTTCTTTTTCAGCCTTTAGAAGTTGCCTGCATTCCTTGGGGCCCCGTTCCTTGCATCACTCTAACCTCTTGCTGCTACCTGCAACATCTATTTTCTAGAATCAAATCTCCCTTGCTTCCCTCATATAAGGACACCTGTGAATGCATCTAGGATCCTCCCATCTCAAAGTATTTAACTTAATCACATCTGCAATGTCCCTTTTGCCATATAAGGTAATATTCACAGGTTCCAGTGTTTAGGACACAAATATCTTTGGAGGCCATTATTCAGTTTACCACACACCTCAAACTCAATATATCTAAAACTGAACTCGTGATCTTTCAGTATTATCCACTCAGAGAATGACACCAACCAACCATTCAGTTGTTCACCTCCCCTGCCCCGCACCTGCAAACTCACTGTGAACTTACTAACTCAATACCTATTCCCAATCCCCTTTTTTCACTTCTTCTAAAGAGTCTAGAAAGTTAAAACAGTTGATCTTCCAGCTTCCCTGGCAGCTAGGTGTGGCCTGATGACAGCTCTGTCTATTAGGACTTAGAAGTCTGCTGGGGGGTTTCCGGAAAAGGGTTTCCTTTCCTGGTAAAAGAGGCAGTTGTTATGGATTTTGCCCCTTTTTTCATTCTTCCTGCCCTTGGAACTTGGTCATGAGGCGTGGAAGGCACATCATACTGGCCCTGACATTCACTGCGCTGCTAAAACAAAATCCCTCCTACCTCACGAATTCTATCTTCTTATTATCTGAGGAAACACATACACACATCATCATCATCCTTATGTATTTGAGCCACTGTTGGTCATTGGTCTGCTCCTTGCAGCTAAAGTATTTCTAACTGCTTTTGCCAGGTCTGTCTGTCTGACTTCCTTAATCCTCTCACATTCATCCACTCTTCTCCACCCCCCCATTCTCTTCTCTAGCCTAACTGATTTGTTTTCAGCTTCTGGTACATGCCACGTTCCCTCCTGTCACTGCACCTTTATACATTCTTTCCTCTATTTGGAATGTTCTTCCTTCTCCTTGTTAAAAAACAAATTCACTGAATAAGTCTTAAAGATCTTCTTGGTTTTATTCAATGATTTATGAATCAAGCAGCATCCAATCTAGCAGACAGAGAGGAACTCTGAAGAGCTGTATGGAAAAGATGACTTTTATAGGCAGAGGGGAGCAAGAACAAAGAAGTTATGCTAGGCAAAAAGCAGACTGGTTATTGCAAGTTTACTTTCCCTATAGGGGATGCCAGGGGTTTATTGGGCACATTACTCAGCTAATGCTGATAAGGTGATTCCTGATTTTCTGGTTTAAGATTCCATTTCTGGGAGGACAGAACTGTAATTGAGTCAAGTCTCGGTTTGGTGGTGTGGAGCTTAGCATAAGTGATTCTATTTTGGACCTGTTGTCTTGTTTTTAACATCTCCCTAGGCTAGTTACCTCTCCATTCTTTAGCTCTCAGATCAAGCACCACTTTCCCAGGAAACCTTCCCTGACCTCCCTTTGTGCACCTGTCAGCTGAATGCAATCACACATTTATTTGTGTGATTATCTAATTCTCCATTAGGGATTCATACCATGAGTGCAGGGACCTTGTCTGTTTTTACTCACTATTGTAGCAGCAGAACTGGCACAGCAGCTGGTGCAACATATGCACTCAATATTTGTTGAATGGCGTGAATGTCTGGAACATGATTCCAACCCATGTCTTTCCTACCCCTGAGTCCCTGCTTTTTTCCCTCACAGTACACCACCCAGAATGAGTAGATTTCAACCCTGGGGAGATATTGTGCCATTTTTCCAACTGCATTTGCTCACTTTGTGTCTCTGTGTTGCATTTTGGTATTCTTGCAATATCTCAGACTTTTTCATTATGTTTGTTATGGTGATCTGTGATCAATGGTTTTCTTTTTGTTTGTTTGTTTGTTTGTTTTCCTAACCCTCAAGCCACTCTAATGGACACTTTGTGGAGCAAAGATAAGCTGTTCCTGCCACATCTGTCCAAATTGCAGATTTGGAAGCAAAATTAATGACTGGTGTTTTAAGCCTCCCCTTCCCCCCACCCCAAAAAAATCACATTATCTCAGTAAAACATAGAGCTATGCTCAGGTTCTACTTAATCAACATTCCTGAACTCAGAAATATATAAATTTTAAGAGATGGGTGCATATTTTAAAACAAGCAACCAAAAAATCACCAGGCATGACCATTTCTCCTTTTCTTGAAACCTTAAGGTCAGTTGTCCCCTGAGAAATTTCCTTAGTTCATATCTAATACTTTTCCAGTTAACAACCAGCCCAAATACCCGCAAACCAATATATGCCCCGATTCCTCATTCTATACGATCCTTTAAACAAAGCAGTATGAACTAGGATATGAAAACAAACTTTTTGTCGATTTTTTTTTTAAACAAGGTCCTGTTCCTTGCACACCTTGTAAGAATCCTCTAAACTATTTGAGAAATTTGTTCATGTTTATAACACCTAGCAAACAATCCTAAAGGTCATAGGGCAAGTAATCAGCCTTCGATCAGTGGTTTTTGATGTTACTGTTGGGGAGAGGGAAATTTCCCCCTCTACCCTTCTTGAGTTTTTGCAGCTGGACCAATAATAAAATTGACACAAGACAGAATAACAGAAGAAAAATTAATTTTGACTCATGCACATGGAAGTCCCATAGAAATGGGACCTAAGAAGTGGCCATACAGGAAGCTTTCATGTTTTTTAGACAAAGAATAAATTTGTGAGGAATTGACAGGACTAGGGAACTTAGGTTTTGGGTGCCCAATTAATGAAGAATCTAAACAGAGCTTGGGCTTGGGTTAGTAAATTAAAGAAGTAACAAGGTTTATTTATATAGGCTTCTGGGTCCCAAATTTCCTATCTTTGGCAGTAAGGGTGTCCTTCTACCTCCAGATGCCGGGGTGCACCTTTCACATGAGAGATTTCTTTCCTGCTTTCAGGGAGACAGCAGGGAGAATCAGTGTCCCTCTTGCGTTGGCTATTTCTTAAGTAACTTGAATTCAAAATAATCAATATGCCATCGAGGCACATTTTGGGGTGGCCTACCTTGGGCTCCAACATTACTATTGTAATTGTTTTGTGGTGACACGAGCCACGCCCATAGAAGATGGCGAACTTAATGGATAAATGTTTTGTGTGTTTTGACTGCATCACCAACTGGTCGTTGCCCTGTCTCTCTCCTATTCCCTGAGACACAACAGTATTGAAATTAGGCCAATTAATTACACTACAATGGTCTCTGAGTGTGCAAGTGAAAGGACGAGTCACACAACTCTTGCTTGAAATCAGAAGTTAAAAATGATGAAACTTAGTGAGGTGGGCATGTCGAGGTAGGCCTCTTGCACCAAACAGTTAGCCACATTGTGAATGCAAAGGAAAAGTTCTTGAAGGAAATTAAAAGTGCTACTCCAGTGAACACACGAATGATAAGAAAGCAAAACAGCCTTATTGCTGATATGGAGAAAGTTTTAGTGGTCTGGATAGAAAATTAAACCAGCCACAACATTCCCTTAAGCCAAAGCATAATCCAGAGCAAGGTCCTAACTCTTTTCAATTCCATGAAGACTGAGAGAGGCAAGGAAGCTGCAGAAGAAGCATGTGAAGTTAGCAGAGGTTGGTCCATGGGATTTAAGGAAAGAAGCCATCCCTATAACATAAAAGAGCAAGGTGAAACAGCATGTGCTGATGTAGGAGCTGCAGCAAGTTATCCAGAAGATCTAGCTGAGATAATTAATAAAGGTGGCTATACTAAACAACAGATTTTCAAAGTAGACAAAACAGCCTTATATTGGAAGAAGGTGCCATATAGGAGTTCCATAGCTAGAGAGGAGAAGTCAATGCCTGGCTTCAAAACTTCAAAGGACAAGCTGACTCTCTTGCTAAGGGTTAATGCAGCTGGTTACTTTAAGTTGAAGTCAATGCTCATTTACCATTCCAAAAATCCTAGGGCCCTTAAGAATTATGCTAAATCTACTCTGCCCATGCTCTATAAATGGAAAAATAAAGCCTGGATGACAGCACATCTGTTTACAACATGGTTTACTGACTATTTTAAGCACACTGTGGAGTCATACTGCTCAGAAAAAAAGATTCCTTTCAAAATATGACTGCTCATTGACAACACACCTGGTCACCTGTGAGGTCTGATGGAGATCTACAACGAGATTAATATTTTTCATGCCTGCTAACACAACATCCATTCTGTAGCCCATGGATCAGGGAGTAACTTTGACTTTCAAATCTTTTTATTTAAGAAATACATTTTGTAAGGCTATAACTGCCACAGACAGTGATTCCTCTGATGGATCTGGGCCAATTCAATTGAAAACCTGGAAACTATTCACCATTGTAGATGCCATTAATAACATTCTTTTTTAAAGATTATTTTATTATTTATTTATTTATTTGGCTACACTGGGTCTTGGTTGCGGCACGCAAGATCTTCATTGTGGCATGCGAGATCTTTTTTTTTTAGTTATGGCATGCGAGATCTTTAGTTGTGGCATGCAGGATCTTTTAGTTGTGGCTTGTGGGATCCAGTTCCCTGACCAGTGATGGAACCTGGGCCCCCCACATTGGGAGTGTGGAGTCTTAGCCACTGGACCATGAAGGAAGTCCCAAGAACATTCTTAATTCATGGGAAAAAGTCAAAATATCAACATTAACAGGAGTTTGGAAGAAGTTGATTCCAACCCTTATGGATGACTTTGAGGGGTTCAAGACTTCAGGGGAGAAAGTAACTGCAGATGTGGTGGAAATAGCAAGAGGACTAGAATTAAAAGTGGAGCCTGAAGATGTGACCGAATTGCTGCAATCTCATCATGAGACTTTATTGGATGAGGAGTTGCTTCTTATGGATGAGCAAAGAAAGTGGTTTCTTGAGCTGGAGTCTACTGGTGATGATGCTGTGAAGATTGTTGAAGTGACAACAAAGGATTTAGAATACAGTAGTACATAAACTTAGTTGATAAAGCAGCAGCAGGGTTTCAGAGGATTAACTTCCATTTTGAAAGAAGTTCTACTGTGGGTCAAATGCTATCAAACAGCATTGCACACCTCAGAGAAATTGTTTGTGAAAGGAAGAGTCAATCGATGCAACAAATTTTATTGTTTTATTTTTAAAAATTGCCACGGCTACCCCAACCTTCAGCAACTACCACCCTGACCAGTCAGCAGCCATCAACATCAAGGTAAAACCCTCCATCAGCAAGAAGATTATGACCTGCTAAAGGCTCAGGTGATGGTTAGCATTTTTTAGCAATAAGGTATTTTAAAATTAAGGCATGTACATCATGTATTTAGACATATTACTGTTGCACAATTAATAGACTACAGTGTAGGGTAAAGATGACTTTTTTTTTTTTTTGGCTGCATCAGGTCTTAGTTGGGGCACGCAGGCTCTTCAGTGTGGCACACAGGCTTCTCTCTACTTGTGGTGTGGGCTTCTCTCTAGTTGTGGCGTGCAGGTTTTTTTCTCTCTCTAGTTGTGGTGCACGGGTTCCAGAGTGCATGGGCTCTGTAGTTTGTGGCACGTGGGCTTTCTCGTTGAGGCACATGAGCTCAGTAGTTGTGGCACACGGGCTTAGTTGCCCCGCGGCATGTGGGATCTTAGTTCCCCAAATCAGGGATCGAACCCAACGTCCCCTGCATTGGAATGAGGATTCTTTACTATTGGACAACCAGGGAGGTCCCAAGATAACTTTTATATGCACTGGAAAACCAATACTTCATGGGATTGCTTTATTCCAATATTCATTTTATTGTGGTGGTCTGGAACTGAACCTGAATATTTTTGAAGTATGCCTATACTTCCTCAGTTGTGACTTATATTCTTACCTTGTAATCCAGATGGGAAATGCTGCTTATTCCCTGGTTTCCAGGCAAATCTGCTCAGACACAGTATTTATGAATACAGAAGACTTTCTTGAAAAGCTGCAGGTCACACAGGAAATCCTTTAAAGTCCTTAGGAATCAGTCTGGCCCTCTGCAGTCCTCTTTGGCTCCTTGGCCACATGGTGTCCCTCCTTTGTTCTTTCCTTGTGTAGTACCAGTCTTCCCATTTCTCTGGTCTTCCCTTACTCTCTGAAGCAAGAAACCTCTTCCACATGCAGAGCAATCTCAGGGCACTTTCTGCTCTTGGCCTCTACTTCTACCTAAGAGCTTATCAAGGTTTTTTCCCAAACGAAGTCAACTCCTTTTCAAAGAGGGATTCTGGGGCCAGCATTTGAGATAATCGTTTCCCATTCCTGTGCCTAACTATATGTTTATGAGTGTTTCACCCATGGGTCTGAATCAGGTCTTACATGGTTTGTTTTGTTTACCCCAGCTTCCTGCACTGAGCCCTCAATAACATTTGTAGAATCAGTGAATTGATGATTGAGAGAATGATTGATTGAAAAAACTGAATCAAAGAATGAATAGGTTGATGTTAATTTGATCTGATGGTTCCCAGGGATCTTTGCTATGCAAAAGAAAGGGGCTGACTAAGGGTCTAGACCTAATTCTAGTCCCAGTTCTGCCTCTAACTTGCTGTGTATCCACAGGCTCTCACATTTCCTTCCTGTACTTTGGCTGTAAAATGAGAGGTGGCTCCTAGTTATTCCTTTCTGTTCTGTCAACCACACCTCATTCTTATCCCCACGTGATACCCTGAAGCTTCACCGTGGGGACCTAGTTGGCCTGCTGGGTAGCTTATTATTAAAACCCACCTGCCTGGCTAAGAAGTGCTTTCAAAGCAGAGGGCCCACCTGGAATTGTTTTAGCCCATGCCTCTTATTCAACAATACCTGACTTTACCACCTACACTTTCGTCATCCTCCTCTAATGCCTTAGTTAAGCTGGATGTTGAATGAACTCCCTTTCATCCCTCCCCAACTTTATGTATTAAATCCCATCAGCCTTTTCCTAAGCCCAGCCCTCAAGCACAAGGGCTATGTGTATGCCCTTCCTTAACCAGGTTTATTGTCTCTGGAATTTCCTGAAACTTTCTATAGGATTTATGAAGGAAGTAGAGACCCCATATGGTATTTTTGTCAAGGTTGTGGTTTTAGCTGCTTTTTCACTGGGGCCTTATAACTTGAGCAACTCAAGATGAGTCCTCAGAGGCAAGTGTCTGTGGGAACTGACCAGTTTTCATTCATTCCTAGCTCATTTATATCACTAAGCCACTGTGCCAGCAACTAATACTTTAATTTTAGTGTCAAAGAATATCAAATATTACCTTTCATATTGTCTATTTTGTTAGTGGTGCTGTAACAGGGAAGAACAAAATCTGACTCCATGTTGGATCTGTTTCTTTTACTTTAACCTTTGCTTTCTGTTGTTGTTGTTTTTTTTAAACTATAATCACTAAAAGGATGTTGTCTATAGCTATTAGACAACATACATAATGGTCTCCCTTGGGGAACCCTGCCCCTCTGCCTGAATGTTAAACTAAAGTGCTTTTGTTCAGCTCACAGGGAAACTTTCTGACCCTGCCCACCTGTGAACAGCTGCAAGAAAGAAGAAATTAATACATCCCCTCCCTGAGGCTGGCCAAACCAGGAGATATTTTGCAAGACTTATGGCCTTTTTATTTTACTTCCTCACCTCCTCCCCCTCTCTGTTCTATGAAAGAAACTAGCATCCAGACCCTGATAAATGGTATTCTAGGACATTAGTCCGCCATCTTCTCAGATGCTCGGCTTTCTGAATAAAGTCCCTATTCCTTGCCTCAACACCTCATCTCCCCATTTATTAGCCTGTCATGTGGCGAGCAGAGAGAGCTTGGACTCAGTAACAAATTTGGCTTAGCCAGCCAGGAGTCTTGCTGTTCATGGCTAGCCGGCCCCGATCAGGCAATTTTGGGGCAAGGCCCTAGCAGCTGCTGGGACCATTTGTTTTAAGGATCTTCCCTTCAAAAAATTCCTTGAGGTGGCACTGGCTACCCCAGAGCTCGGCATTTGGAGCAAGGAATCGACAAACTTCTGCAAGTCGACAGACTCCATCTTTGTAGGGTAAGTCGCTCCTGTGTGCACAACCGGGAACAAATTCCCCCTTCGATTTGTTTTGCGTTCGGTTGGGGTACCCTGTTGGGGAGGGGAATTGTTGGACTCTGCCTGATTTGGAAACCAGTTCGTTGGCTTCTGTTTTGTGTGCATCGATGTTGGAATTTGTTTGCGCTTTTTGTGTTGGAATTTGTTTGCGTCTATTGTGTTTTGGTGTTATCAAACTTATAAAAATGCGAAATACTTCCTCTATCTCGAAGGAAAGCCCTTTGGGGTGTATATTAGATAAATGGGCAAAACATAGCCGTGAGCCTATGACTAAGAAAGAGGTGAGATTCCATACGTAGAAGCATTTATGCTATTGCATCAGAAGGAAAAGAAGTCAGAGGGCTGCCATCTTATGGTGCAGCAGTCTGAAAGAAAACCCAAGGGGGAACCTGCTCTACAAGGGGAAGAGGGAGAAAATGAGAGTGTGGACATGTTACTTCAAAACTTAAAACCCCCTCCGGCCTATCCAGCTCCCCAGCTGGCCGAACACGCTGCACCAACAGTTGTTCCAACTATCCCCCCATGTCGCCAACATATTCATTCCTTTTTACCGCCTCCCTGTTTCCCCTACCCGTGGAGTCGAATAGAAGTTTCTATGTTACCCCCAGGGCACAGGGACCTGGTTTAGTATCACCATCTAAGACCTGACAGGGCATCCCATTTGGACTGGGAGCCACTTCCACAGCAGGGCAATTTCCCTGTGCCAATATCCTGTAGGAGGCCTTAATGCAGATGGCCAACCAGCTGGGTTTCTATGGATACACAATTCATTCTTGACTTCGGATTTGCTTAACTGGAAAAACCATAACCCTGCTTACTGAGAGGACCCATTCCGTTTGACTGAACTTTTCACCTCTATATTTGCCACTCACCATCCCACTTGGGCAGACATTCACACTCTTATGAATATAATGCTTACTGGGGTTGAAAGGAGGAAGGGCTTTGGGAAAAAGATTGCCCTAGACTAAAGAATAAGAAGGAGAATAATAGAAGGAACACAGGAGCCTCTCATATAAGAAAGAGAGGAACACTCCTCTAATGAATGAAGAGGCCAGGAGACTCCCTTGAGCTTGAGGCATCTGATTCTAATTTCCCCACAGGAGCCCCAGGTAACTATGACAGTGGGGAACAAATTGATTGACTTTCTTTTTTCTTTTTTTTTTTAAAGAGATATATATATATTTTTTAATGGATTTATTTATTTATTTTTGGCTGTCTTGGGTCTTCGTTTCTGTGCGAGGGCTTTCTGTAGTTGCGGTGAGCGGGGGGCCACTCTTCATCGCGGTGCGCGGGCCTCTCACTGTCGCGGCCTTCTCTTGTTGCGGAGCACCAGCTCCAGACGCGCAGGCTCAGTAGCTGTGGTGTGCGGGGTTAGTTGCTCTGCGGCATGTGGGATTTTCCCAGACCAGGGCTCGAACCCGTGTCCCCTGCATTGGCAGGCAGATTCTCAACCACTGCGCCACCAGGGAAGCCCTGATTGACTTTCTAATAGATATGGGTGCCACATATTCTGTGGTAAATACCGAGGTGGCACAGAAAATACCTGTCTATCCTGGTCATGGGAGTTTCTGGAGAAATACAACCTCTAGAATGCTAATTAGGGGACCCCACCCTTAAACATAGCTTCTTATGTGTACCAGTGTGTCCAATCCCCCTTTTGGGACAAGATATCCTTTGTAAATTAAATGCTCAAGTAACTTTTTTGCCAGAACAGCTTGATATGAGGGTCCCACTGGAGCATGCTTTAAGCCTACAAATGGCACTAATGGAAACCCAAAGAAAAGGAGAAAGAGCTCTTTCCCCCTGAGGTCTATGAAAACGGTAAGGCCAGAAGTATGGGCTGACAGCACTCCGGGAAAGGCCAAAAACTCAAGACCCATACAAATCCCATTAAAAATGGATGCTGGGACACCTAATCTAAAACAGTATCCTCTGAGACAAGAGGCCCAAAAGGGAATTCAGCCAATTCTGGAAAAGTTTTTGAAAACAGGACTGATTAAGCCTTGCAAGTCCCCATATAACACACCTATCCTCCCGGTCCAAAAGGCCAAACTTGACAGAGTATCACTTTGTCCAAGATTTGAGGGCTATTAATGAAGTAGTCCAAGACCTACACCCTGTGGTGCCTAATCCATACACTGTGCCTCACAACTATTCCGGGGAGAATACGGCTGGTTCTCAGTCCTGGACTTAAAAGATGCTTTCTTCTGCCTTCCTGTTGCAGAAGAATCACAGCAGCTAAAAGTAAAACATTCCAACGTAGGAAAATGGGTATGTCAGTCCTTCAGTATCATTGAGGTAGCCATACAAGTCTTTGAAAAAAAGAAAAAAACACTGTCCTTGTTTTACAAAATCCAGTCTTCACAGGACCGAGGTGCAGCTCCAACAATGATCCAAAGCCCACCAATCTTTTTACCACACCCAAACCTTCCCTTTTTATCTTAAGAGGCTTGTATGTATTAAACAAAGGGGAAACAAAGTCATCCTAGGAGAAACTTTGCCTGTATCTTTGAGATGCAAATGTCCTACCTGGTCTTCTCAGGAACCCTTATCTCTGCCATCTTTTAAAATGCAAATTTTGAAAAGAGGGTAAAGTAATTTAGAAATTGGCTTGTCAAGGATAAATAGAAATCCTAAGTGTCTTTTCCATAAACATTAGCAAAAAGTTTCAGCCATCTAGACAAGTGAGCTTGATTTGTTCCATCTGCCAGAAACCCAATTTTAATCCAACCTCTTCTGTAAACTGATGAGTTTTACATTGCTGTACGTGACTCAGGGCTGAAATTTTGAAATGAGAACTATGAGGTTTCTCTGTTTGTGTGTTTGTATGTATCTACGTGTGTTGTAGATGTATTACCAAAATTAATTCGTAAAAGAGCTCTACCTAATTGACTTTTAAAAAATTAAGTGCTTATGTAAATACTCAGGAATATAAAACTGGCCAGAATGAATTTTGGGTTCACATGATCTGGAAAATATTCAATGCAACTAAAGATCCTGCATGCCACAATAAAAATCCTGCGTGCTGCAACTAAGACCCGGTGCAGCCAAAATAAATAGATAAGTACTAAAAAAATTAAAGTAAATGTAAATGAGATAAGAACTTTTAGGTAAACTCTATAGGAAGAATTATGTTCTGAAAATTACCTAAGACAGTCTCTCCAGATTTTGATAACTATTACTTGCTTCTTGGTTTTCACTAGAAATTAAAGTTTTTAAGAGTTGGGGATTCTAATTTAAATATGTAATTAAAGCAACTAAAAATAATAAAACATTTCACTATATAATAGGAAAGTGGGATATAGGTTTTGAGTGAAAAGGAGTTTTATGCATTGTCAGGCTGAGGTTAGGTTAAACTTAATTGATAAATGGATTTTGTTCTTAAATATTCTATCTGACCAGATGTTTAAAAATTTTTTTTTGATTTTTTGATGAATTTCCTATCAAATTCTAATTAAAGATCTTTGACTTCAGCTAGTTTGGGGATGCTTCAGAGAGCCCCTGAGAGCCTTCCCTATTGCATTGGTTTGGCCTGCGGCAGAGCGTTGGTTGGGATTTTCCCTTTTGAGTCATCCTTGGTCATTCATTCAGCTTCATCTCTGATGGGACATTGGTTGGGGTTCTCCCTTTTTGGACTGATGGGGCATTGGTTGGGAATCTTCCTTTTGTGGGGCTAGGGAACTGTGACCCTGAGAGACCAGTTTGATAATGGGACTCATGTGTGACGATACCAGGGTATCCTTCCCTATTGCGTTGGTTTCGCCTGTGGTGTAGCATTGGTTATTTTCTTCATTTTTGGGGCTAGGGAACTGTGACCCTGAGGCACCTCAGAGGAAAAAAATATATATATTAAACTGACTAGAATTGGTCAGTATGCTAAATTACACAGAAAGCATTGTCAAATGAGTGATAAGCCTCCTCAGATTATATGGTGTGAATAAATGTTATTAATATAAAATTCTAAAAATCATATAAAGTTTCTGAAATTTACATATGTCATGGTATAATGTTATAGTTTTAGTTGTTATTGTAAAATGTTGTATGTCACAACAACTTGGATAAGGTTCTTTGCCAAGAAGAATTGTAATCAGATCTTTAACCTTGCCTTTTTAAGACCTTTATCATTTCATTGGCAGCTAAGGTGATGCTTTGCAAAACTGCCACATCTTCTAGAAGGCATAAAAAGGAACTTTTTAAAAACAAATATAAGTTTCTGGTAGCCTTTAGATAATGCCACTGGACTGGGTAACAAATGAAAAAACTAATGGAAAACCTGATTACTTCATCTAGATCAACAGGAATTAATTAATTACATGGGACTGAATGAACTGATGAACATGATTTATAACTTTATGACTTTGGGAAATATACTAGCCTTAATCTTTGTTTTCCAGAAAAACCTTTTCTCTTATGCTATGAGCTACAAGTTGATGAGGTATATACCCTTGTAAACAACGATGAAACATTTATCTTTTTCTCTCTACCTGGTCCTGCCAGAATTTGGCTTTCTCCAGCCGGCTCTCCTGTGGACTTGATGGTTTATTATAACTGGATTACAAACAGTTATACCAAGCATTGTTTTAATTTGTTCTTTGTTTCCTAATTGTTCAATGATTTGCGTCTCCCTGCTGCACTATGACTTTGTCAGTGTTACTAGCTGCATTGCTTATATCCTGTCTATTATATAAGATTGTTGTCTCTTACAGTACCCAGTGTGTAACCAAGCCTCCAACAAAATTGATGATGGCTAAACATCTTGAGGAAATAGATCACATTTATGACTCTTATAGAATAATTGTAATAGTGTGATTCTAAGTATGGGAAGAAGCAACAAGGGAAAAGATTTCCTGGATCATAATAGACTAGAAAGACAGAGGATCCAGAGAGTCTTTAATTATCACAGGGCCTAATCCAGAATTAACACCTGGAAGCGGCAATATCAACAAGAAGTTTTGCCTGATCTGGGATGAGCCTCCCAGTGCTGTGGGACAAAATGCGGTCATGAAGTGTCTCCAAATATTTGTCAAATTCCTGACCAGGAGGAGGATCTGAGTAGTGGAATATTTTCTGCCATATCAGTAACAAAGGATATCACAGTCAGCAGTTGTAGCCACCACTGATGGTGAGCTGATGAGCCCTGGGGGAACTCAGGAAGGAAAGAATACCTGCCATCTAGCCGCCAGCAGACTGCAGCCACTCCCCACGGTGAGCCTTGAGGAAACTCAGGATGTGAAAACACAGGATACTGGCCCCAGATAGGTGAGGTATATATCAAAGAAATGATTTCAGTGAGACTCTTGCATCTTCCCATACATAGAAAAGCACTAAATTCCTTAACTTGAGATTGCAATTTCCTTATGGCTGGAGAAGGGCAGGTCAATCTACTTGTTTAATCCTGTTCTACTACTTGTTTACTAAAATTTCTGAGAATTATTCCCTGCCCAAGGCTGATCAGTTCCAGTCCATGATCAGCCCTTGTCAGCACTACACAGCAGGAAGCAGTTAGAGTGGTCATCACCCCTTATCCCACAAGACTGTGGAATGGACATTGACAGTGAGAAATTATAACAGGGGAGAACAAAACCTGTCTCCATGTTAGATCTTTTTCTTTTACTTTGACCTTTGCTTTCAGTTGCTTTTGTTCGGTCTATAGCTATAGGCATACATAATGGCCTCCCTTGGGGAACCCTGCCCCTCTGCCTGAATGTTAAACTAAAGTGTCTTTGTTCAGCTCACAAGGAAACACCCTGACCCTGCCCACCTGTGACCGGCTGCAGAAAAGAAGAAATTAACACATCTCCTCCCTGAGGCTGGCCAAAACCAGGAGATATTTTGCAAGACTTAAGGCATTTTTATTTTACTTCCTCACCTCCTCCCCCTCTCTGTTCTGTAAAAGAAAGTAGCAACCAGACCCCGATAAGATGGTACTCTAGGACACTAGTCCGCCATCTTCTTGGATGGATGCCCGGCTTTCCGAATAAAGTTGCTATTCATTGCCTCAGCACCTTTTCTCCTGATTTATTGGCCTGTCATGTGGCGAGCAGAGCCAGCTTGGACTTGGTAACAAAGGGGTTCAATGTAATCAACCTGTTACCAAGAGGCTAATTGGTTCCTTAAAGATTAGAGCTCAGCATTGATCTCTGCTACTGGCTTTTTAGGTATTTAGCAAAGGCAATAACTAGGTCAGTTTTAATAAGAGGGAACCCATCCTGCTAAGCCCATGCATAGCCTCCCTCTTTTGTCATCATAGCCACTCAACTCCATTGTGCTAGCACTGAAGTAGCTGAGGAGAGAGGCTGACTGACATCCACAGGACAAATCATCCTCTCCTCCTGGTAGTTGAGCACTTTCTCTATGGTGGATGTTCTCTTATGGCATTAACTTGGGATACAAAGACCTATATACTAACTCCACATGTCCATCCACGGTGTTTCTTGCCCAGATTTCTTTAGTCCAATCTTCCAATGGTGTTTCTTTCAAGTCTCTGACCACTCACTTCAAGCCATTCACCATTGGTCAGGAGACCATGTAGAACTGTACCTCAGGCCACTTTTCTTTCCTCACAAAGTAATCAACTAAGCGTACTGACTGTATCTCTGTCCAGGATTTTCCTTAACTACTATCCTTTACAACTACCCTTTGAGTCATGAAGCAGCTGTCCATTTTTGACTAGTACCAACAAATTGTACCAACCCATCTCTGAAGTAGGTTTGAGTTTTTCCCTTCTCTGTCAGTTGGTTATGTGGGCCCGTCTCCTCTCCCCACAAAGGCCATAGGTGTGAATTGATGAAGAGGTCTCACTGCAACAGAAATAGGTGACATGGGAATCTAGGCATATTGTAATTGTGCTTTCTGGACCTGCTTGGGTCTGATACCAAATGCAACATTCCCATCCTACAATGGATTGCTTTTCCAATCCTACGGCTTGCTGGATCTGATAATACTCACTCATGATGGGCAGCTCCTGTCATATAGTAACTTGGTTGTATTGATTTTCCTGTGGCTGCTGTAACAAATTACCACAAACTTAAAGCTGTGGCGTAAAACAACGGAAATTTATTGTCTCACAGTTCTGGAGGCCAGAAATTCAGAATCTGTATCACTGGGCTGAAATCAAGGTATCAGCAGGACTACACTCCCTCCGGAGGCTTGAGGGGAGAATTTGGTCCTTGCCTCTTCCAGTATTTCTGGTGCCTGCCAGCATTCCTTGGTTTGTGGATGTATTACTTCAGTCTCTGCTTTCACGGCCACATTGCCTTCTCCTCTTCTTATCTGTGTGCCAACTCCTGCTTCTCTCTCATATAGATACATGTGATTGCTTTTAGGGCCTACTTGAATAATCCAGAATAATTTCCCCATCACAAGATTCATGACTTAATCACACATGCAGACTCCATTTTGCCATGTAAGATAGTGTTAGACCCAAGCGGTCTACGAGGGATTCCAACTCGCCCCAAGAACCGCCAAGAGTCGAGAGCCGTTGCAACACGCAAGAGGTTTATTAGGAGCCGATGCACCGGGGTCCCCTGAACCTCACGCAGGAGGCCGATGGGGAACCCCTAAAAGCGGAATCACATACTTTTTATAGGTTTATTTATTCATAGGGCGGGGTATATTCTCACAATGATTGGGTAAATTTGGTGACTTTTGAATTCATTGGCTTAGGAACTTTTGTCCCACCTTCTGGCCGTTATAGTTGTCTGTTCATTGTGGCGGTTAGGGCGTATACCTGTTACGGGCAACTGGAAAATTACCCGCTGTCTGGCAAGTCCCCGTCAACTGAAAAACTCCAAGAATTGGTTTCGATAGGGAGAAGGAGTGGCGCACGATAGGGAGAAGAATTGGTTTCGATAGGGAGAAGGAGTGGCGCACGATAGGGAGAAGAATTGGTTTACGGGAACAAGTGAGGGGGTGGAAAGTCCCTAACGGCCCCACATTCCCCCCCCTTTTTTTTTTTTTTTGTAACTAATTCCAATCATGGAGTTTCAGTTTCTTTTTGCGAGTTTTGGTATTGTTGCCTTAGCATTAAAACTTGTACCGTACTAATGCGTTCTCTAATAAAGGCTATCAGGCGATTCAGAATGCATGGTCCAAAAGTTAAAAGCAACAATAAAATAATGAGGGGCCCTAACAAGGTGGAAACTAAAGTAGTAAGCCAGGGAGATTTATCAAACCATGATTGAAACCATCCTTTTTGATTTTCCCTTTCCTGTTGTCTTTTTGTCCAGGCGCTCCCTAAGTTTGTCCATTGTTTTGGTAATAGCCCCAGAATGATCAATATAAAAAACAGCATTCTTCTTTTTAGTGCAGCACATAGTCCGCCCTCCTTAAGGAACAGCAGATCTAATCCCCTCCTGTTTTGCATTACCACCTCTGAAAGCGAGGTGAGGGATTCTTTTAACTGAGTTATGGAACTTTCTAATGCCCGGAGGTCAACATCTACAGCTTGCCTTAAGGCATCATAATAGTGGGGTTGTTGGATGAGGGCTGTTGTACCCGTTCCTACCCCGGCTGCCATTCCTAGTCCTAGGAGTACAGCCAGGGTGAGTGTTATGGGTTCCCTCTTAAACCTTCCTCTGCCCTCATATTCATCTAGAAAGGATGAATCTGAATGATAAATGAGTCTGGGGACCAGCTGAACTAACACACAAAAATCGGTTGAAGCTTTAAGGACCTCTAAAGAAATGCAGGGGGTCAATCCTGTGTTACATGCCCACCATCCATCCGGAGGAGGGAGGAGATACCCTGAGCCCTGTGGGAGGCTTAAATTGGCACAAAGATGTCGGTGGGACGAGGGGGGCGTTCCTACACATGTACCGTTTCCTAATACTGAGGCCAGGGTCAATTTACTATTTCCTTCTTGTTTCCATCGACATTGATCTGGAGTGTTAACATTATTATAATTAGAATTATATCCTATAGCATCATAATAAGGGGGAGGAGCAGCATAGCAAAGCCAACATGATTTGGTAGCCTCCGGGTTTGTGGCATTTAAAACCTCAAAAGCCGCCTGGACCAATGAGAGCATTCGGTCCCGGGGGGTCTTGGGCTTGATTGTTATTCCTTTTGGCTCAGAAGTTTGGTTTCTTATCTCTGGTAACGCTGTGGGAGGGACCAAAGGTAGCAAAGAGTGCCCTATCTCAGGGTTGGGGCTTATAGGAACTGGAGTAGGGGTTTCAATTTTTAGTTTGATGGTCATTAGTAATCCATCATTATATCCTTCTTTATAAAACCTGATTCCCCATGAATGGCCATTTATCCAGTTTTTATCCTTTTTCCTGGTTTACTAAAAGAGATCTTAAGGGGATGGCACCATTTAGTACATTCAGGCCTATAAGTTAAGGGGTTGGTTGGGTGTGTATAATTGGCTGTCACCTTAATAAAGTCCCAGCCAGAGGTGGGCTTCCAATAGGTGTCTCCTGTGGTTTCACACCCCCAGCTTTACAATAAAAATGTTCCTTTCCCCCACATTGATAATTTAGGGACCTATGGCGATGAAATCCCGGGCATACATAAAAGGTAGGGTTGCTAAGTTTCTGTCGCGTACCCGAGTTTTGGCAGCCGTATTGGCCGGCCCGACCGGGTATGGATGGGGCATTTTGACGATCATGGGAGTGTGCTGTGTCCCAATTGGGAGCTCCTATGGCTAATTTACAAACATCGGGGAAAAGGTCTGGCCACCAGGTCCAAGGAGCAGCAGTATGGCTAACAGACCATATTACATCTCCAGTTTGGGAAATTACCTGCCAGGTTAAATGCTGGGCAGGTGAGGACTAAAATTACTCACAGTCAGTAGGGGTAACAAAGTTAAAGTTATAAATCTGATGATCGCAGAAGCTTGAGCTTGAGCGGGTTGCTGGTCTTTTGGGCTCGCCATTCCGATGTTGCAGATGCTGGTGCGGCCTTCACGTGTGAAGCGTGGATCCACGCAGCGATGCCGTCTACCTTTATAGCCGTGGGGGTGGTGAGCAGGACGATGTATGGTCCTTTCCACCGAGGCTCTAGAGTCTGGGTTCGGTGCCGACGGACGTACACGGAATCTCCGACTTGGAAGGGATGAGCCTCTGCTGGTGTTCCTGGTCGGTAAGCCTCTGCCAGCTGGGACCACACCTCCTTTTGGACCAACTGGAGTCCCAAAAGCCTAGCACATAAGTCAGTGTTATTCTGGCAGTCAGGACTTAATTTCTCCCTTAGCGTAAAAGAGGAGGTGGGGCCCCGTATAGTATTTCAAATGGAGTAAGATAATAGCGGGAGGGGGTATTTCTAGCCCGGAACAGGGCTAAGGGAAGGAGCACCGTCCAATCTGTACCGCCAGTCTCTATGGACAATTTAGTTAGGGTCTCTTTTAGAGTTCTATTCATTCTCTCTACCTGTCCTGAACTCTGGGGTCTATAGGCACAATGTAATTTCCAATCAGTCCCCAGGTATTTGGCCACACCCTGACTTACCTGGGCGACGAAGGCGGGACCATTATCTGATCCTATTACCTTTGGTGCCCCGAACCGGGGGAAAATTTCTTCTAAGATCTTTTTGGCCACCACAGTAGCTGTCTCCTTCTTCGTCGGGAAAGCTTCTACCCATCCTGAGAAGGTATCTATAAAAACTAGAAGATACCTGTTACCGTACCTTCCAGGGCATATTTCAGTGAAGTCGACCTCCCAATAGGCTCCTGGGCGGTCTCCTCTGAGCCTTTTTCCGACCTCAAGTTTTCCTTTATGGGAGTTTACCTGTTGGCATGGGAATGCACTCTCGTGCAATCTGCTCAGCTATTTTGGTTAATCCAGAGGTATCATAACCTGTCTTATGTAATAGGGATACCATCTTCTTGGTTCCCAAGTGTGTCCATCTGTGAATCTGTTGTAGCATGGATTTTGCTTGTTGAGGAGATAATGTTCCTTTAGTTATGGCTGGGGTAATTGTTCCCCTATCATTTGGTTTCCCAGGACTCTCATCTGATAGTTCTAGTATGATTTCCCGTAGAGCCACTTCTCGTGCCACCCTATCTGCCATGTTGTTGCCTCTTGTCACCGGGGTATTGTCCTTCTGGTGTCCGGGGCAATGAATGATGCTGACTTTAGTGGGGAGCATGAGGGCAGCTAGCAGTGCCACTATTTCTTCTTTGTTTTTAATTTCTTTGCCCGCCGAGGTGAGCAACCCTCTTTGTTGGTAAATGGCCCCATGGACATGGGCGGTAGCAAATGCGTACCTACTGTCCGTATAGATGTTTACCTTTTGTTTTCTGCTAGTTCCAATGCTCTAGTCATGGCGATTAGTTCAGCCCGTTGGGCCGATGTCCCTTGTGGTAATGCGGCTGCCCAGATGACCTCTTTCCCGTCTACCACGGCAGCTCCCGCCCGACGCTTACCTTCCTCTAGGAAACTGCTTCCGTCAGTAAACCAGGTAACGTCGGCGTTGGGGAGGGGCTGATCCATCAAGTCTGGTCTGCTACGGTGTGCTGCAGCCAGTACTTCCTGACAATCATGGATGACGGTAGTGCTTTCCAGGTCAGGGTCGGGTAGCAAGGTGGCCGGGTTGAGTCCTGTGGCTGAGGTAAACTTAATACGATCTGAGTTTAACAGCAGGGCTTGGTAATGAGTCATCCTGGCATTTGTTAGCCATCTGTCGGGTGGCTGGCGAATTACATTTTCTAATGCATGGGGGGCTGTTATCGTTAGGTTCTGCCCCAAAGTCAGTTTGTCAGCATCTTTGACCAAAGCGGCCACCGCGGCGATTATTTTTAAACAGGCGGGCCATCCTGCTGCCACAGGATCCAATTTCTTTGATAGGTACGCAACCGGGCGATTCCAGGGGCCCAGTTTCTGAGTTAGTACTCCCTTTGCGATGCCTTTATTCTCGGCCACGTACAGATGAAAAGGCTTAGTAACATCTGGTAGCCCCAGAGCCGGGGCTGATAGTAGGGCTCGTTTAATTCGGTCAAAAGCCCGTTGTTCTTTATCACCCCAAGCAAAAGGGATGCCATTTTTGGTCAGGGGATATAAAGGGGCTGCTAATTCAGCAAACCCCGGAATCCATAGCCTACAAAATCCGGCCGTCCCCAAAAATTCCCTAACTTGTTTGGGACTCTTGGGGGCCGGTATCCGGGCAACAGTGTCTTTCCTGCTTTCCGAAAGCCATCTCTGTCCTCCTTTTAACAAGTACCCCAGGTAACTAACCTGTCGTTGACATATTTGTGCTTTCTTTGCTGAAGCCCGATATCCCAATGTTCCCAGTTCTGTTAACAGCCTCTCGGTTCCCTTGATGCAGTCTTCTTGGGTTTCAGCAGCTAAAAGAATATCATCGACATATTGAAGTAGAGTTACCTGGGGATTGGATTCTCTATAAGATGCCAAATCCTGGTGGAGAGCCTCATCAAAAATGGTGGGGGAGTTCTTGAATCCTTGTGGCAGGCGAGTCCATGTCAGCTGGCCTGACATCCCAGAGGCTGGATCCTTCCACTCGAAGGCAAAGTAAGGCTGACTGAGAGAAGAAAGTCTCAGGCAGAAGAAAGCATCTTTAAGATCCAAAACAGTGTACCAAGTGTGCTGAGGTAGAAGAGTACTTAAGAGATTGTAGGGGTTGGGTACCGTGGGGTGGAGGTCCATCACCCGCTTATTTACCTCTCGTAGGTCTTGTACCGGTCGGTAATTATTAGTTCCTGGCTTTTTAACTGGCAAAAGAGGGGTATTCCATGCAGATTGGCACCTTACCAGGATCCCTAATTCCAGTAACCTTTGTATTTGAGGACGGATGCCATCTCGGGCTTCTTTACTCATGGGGTATTGGCGGACCGTTACTGGGGTGGCGGTTGTTTTAAGTTCTACCACCACAGGGGGCCGATATTTTGCCATTCCCATACCGGCAGTTTCTGCCCAAGCCTGTGGAAACCTAGTCATCCAATCCTGCATGTCAGCTTGTGGAGGCGAGGGTGTTTCATATATCCTGTGTTCATCTTCCAGTTTCATGGTCAAGATTTGGAGTAATCTCCCTTGGTTGTCAGTTATGGTGGGCCCTTCTGGTTGAAAGTGGATTTGGGCCCCCACCTTAGAGAGTAAGTCTCTACCTAGCAGAGGGTATGGGCACTCAGGTATGACCAAGAATGAGTGGGTTACTCGTCCCACCCCAAGATCTACTGTCCTTCGGGTGGTCCATGAGTACTGCTTATTTCCAGTGGCCCCCTGGACCCATGACCTTTTAGTTGAAAGGGGGCCCTTTGAATGAAGGAGGACTGAGTGCTGGGCTCCGGTGTCCACCAAGAACTGGACGGGTTCCCCCTCCACTTTAAGAGTTACCCTGGGCTCGGGGAGAGGGTCCGAGCCCTGACTTCCCTAATCTTCCTCTTCCAATGTTAAGATTTTATCTCTGGTTGGCCTTCCCCCGTTCCTTTTTTTAGGGCATTCTCTTGCCCAATGACCTTTTTCTTTACAGTAGGCACATTGGTCCTTGTCTAATGGCCGCCTTCTATCCGTTGTTCGCCCTTCCTGTCTATTTCTGTCTCTACTGTTTCCTCCTCTGACTACAGTGGCCAGTATCTTACTCAAATGTCTTTCTTGCCTCTTATCTCGTCTTACCTCACGAGCCTCTTGTTCCTTCTGCTTTCTTTCTTCCCTTTCTTCCTCTGTCTCCCTCTTATTATATACCTTATCTGCCTCTTTTACTAAGTCCTGAAGGGAGAAACCTTGTAGGCCATCCAGCCTTTGTAACTTCTTTCTAATATCAGGGGCCGCCTGGTCAATAAAGGCCATTGCTATGGTGGCCTTATGTTCCTCAGAGGTTGGATCATAAGGAGTGAATCGTCTAAAAGCCTCCATTAAGCGTTCTAGGAACACGGTTGGCGATTCCTGGGGCCCCTGAGTTACCTCTCTTACCTTAGCCAAATTCGTGGGGCGCCTGGCCGCTCCATGGAGACCCGCCACCAGAGCCTGGCGATACATTTTCAGGTGCTCCTTACCTTCCAGGGTATTAAAGTCCCAATTCGGCCTGACGAGTGGAAAACCGGCATCAATCTCATTAGGCAACTGGGTAGGTTGTCCATTGGCGCCTAACACATTCTTTCTAGCCTCCAGGAGAACCCGTTGCCTCTCCTCAGTTGTGAGGAGAGTCTGGAGGAGCTGTTGACAATCATCCCAGGTGGGTTGGTGGGAGAAGACAAGAGACTCTATTAGAGCAGTAAGAGCCTGTGGGTTTTCAGAGAAAGTAGGGTTATGCATCTTCCAATTATAAAGATCTGCGGAGGAAAAGGGCCAGTATTGAAGGGGCCTATTCCCGTGGTTATCGGGGGGGCCATATTCTCTAAGGGGTAAAGCAGTAGAATCCGGGGAAACAGCCCTCCGGCTTCTGGTGCCCGCCGAGGGACCCCCCCTTTCCGCCATAACAGGTGGCCCTACTGGTGTGGAGGGTTGTGAAGCTGGGGGTCCTAGGGGCGACATGGGATTTAGGGCCGGAGGATAAGGAGGTGGGGAATCTAGAAGAAGCAAATCAGACTGCAGGTCAGGATATATCGCCTTTGGCGGGTCCGGGGCAGCAGATGACTTTTCCGTGTCTGGGGTTTTCTTCAGGGCCAATATCTCCGATTGTGCTGGAGCGCATGCAGACGTGCCTGTTGAGGAAACAAAGGGCCGGACCCACGGAGGCGGGGAGAGAACTAGATCTTCCCAGACCAAGATATATGGTATCTGGTCTGGGTGTCCGTGGGGTCCTGTGTTAAAGACCCTAGACTTGACTAGCCCAACCTTATCTAACAAAAAAGATCCTTCGGGTGGCCACCCTGTCTGAAATGTAGGCCACTCAGAGGTACACAGCGTTTGCCATTTTCCTTTCCTTACTTCTACCGAAAGGTTGTGGGCCCTAGCCCTAACTTCGGTCCAGTGGCTTAGGGTAAGAGAAAGAGGAGTCGTCATAGTTTGTCCCATTGTCGTCCGTCAAAAGAAAGATAATAGTACAGAAAAACAATAAAATTTCAAAAGACACACATTGATATTGCCGCCGCGAACTTAAACCCGAAACCAACTCAAATTCAGATGGCAGCTTATATAACCTGCCAGAACCAGCCGCCGCGAACTTAAACCCGAAACCAACTCAAATTCAGATGGCAGCTTATATAACCTGCCAGAACCAGATGAAGGGGAGACAAAATTTGTTTCTCCTTCCAGATGGACCACCAGGGCGTCCCCCGGGGCCCGTGGACACCAGCTTTCGGCACGTCTGCCTAGCCAGGAGTCCAATACAGATTCCACAGCAAGCCGGTTCACACGGCTTTTTCCTAATGGCGGCTAGCAACAAACAAACGACAAACAAACAGACAATTGGGCTCGAGCCTACCTGATACCTCCGACTCCCGATGTTCTTGTGACCCGGGGGCGAGTGGGGATCCCGGACGAGCCCCCAAATGTTAGACCCAAGCGGTCTACGAGGGATTCCAACTCGCCCAAGAACCGCCAAGAGTCGAGAGCCGTTGCAACACGCAAGAGGTTTATTAGGAGCCGATGCACCGGGGTCCCCTGAACCTCACGCAGGAGGCCGATGGGGAACCCCTAAAAGCGGAATCACATACTTTTTATAGGTTTATTTATTCATAGGGCGGGTATATTCTCACAATGATTGGGTAAATGTGGTGACTTTTGAATTCATTGGCTTAGGAACTTTTGTCCCACCTTCTGGCCGTTATAGTTGTCTGTTCATTGTGGCGGTTAGGGCGTATACCTGTTACGGGCAACTGGAAAATTACCCGCTGTCTGGCAAGTCCCCGTCAACTGAAAAACTCCAAGAATTGGTTTCGATAGGGAGAAGGAGTGGCGCACGATAGGGAGAAGAATTGGTTTCGATAGGGAGAAGGAGTGGCGCACGATAGGGAGAAGAATTGGTTTACGGGAACAAGTGAGGGGGTGGAAAGTCCCTAACGGCCCCACAATAGCACTCACAGATTCCAGGAATTAAGACATGGATATCTTTTTGGAGACTACTATCAGCCTACCACATGTGGTATCCCAGTGTCCAGCAATTATTCTCAACTAGGACCCTGTAACATGTAGGATCTGGTTTTCAAATGATGAGTGGTTCTGTGCCATAAAAGACATGGTCTTGCTACAGAACTCTAGGGCTGCAACTCTCCTTGTAGGGTTTTTCAGAGATTCTATATAACATCCTTATGCCCCACAGATCTTCTAGGTCATATGCCTGAGTGTTAAGGTAACATGAACTGCAGACTGAACCTGCTGCAGAACCCTCTCTTGCCTTGAGCAAAAAACAGAACTGGCAGCCTTCCAAGTCATCAGGGAAATGGACCAGAGCAGCATTTGTAGTCCAGTATATGCCACCTTCAAAATCTCCCAAGCATGTGGTTCTTCCTCAATGATAGGAATGCTAGTGCAAAAACTTGTCCTTTACCTTAGATGGAATGTTTTGCATACTCTAGGTCATTGAACCGCTAAAAGCTTCTTTTAACATGGTGAGCCTTGAATCTTCATGGAGTTTATCTCTCTGTAACAATTATGTCTTATTTGGGCATGTAAAGTACTTTCTTTTCCTGCTCACCAGCACCACTGGCATGATGCCATCATTCTGGAGGACCACTGTTAATGTTCTCTGCAATGAGAAGATGACTAAGGGGTCTAGAGACCACTCTGTGACAGAGCAAGAGAGTTGACATAAACTTCAGTCAAGGTAGTGAGTGTAGACTAGTATCCTTTCCAGATAAAGGTGAACTGCTTTTGATCTTATTTACCAATGGGAATTGAGAAGAACATGTTTGTCAGATCTGTAGTCGTATTTCAAGTGCCAGAGGCTGTGTTATAGTAAAGGTATCCCATTAAGCATGGCAGCTACAATTAAAGTTACAAGTTGGTTAAGTTTATGATAATCCACCATCATCTGCCAGGGTCTATCTGCTTTTTGCAGAGGCCAGAAAGGTGACTTGAATAAGGGTATAAAGGGGATGAACACTCTTACATCCTTTAAGGCTGTCAGTGCTAATCTCTGTAATTCCTTCCAGATGCAGTGTTGCTTATAATTTTCTCCCTTGGCTTGATGGGGCAGGGGGCTGTCTGGGTAATATCGAGGGCTTCCACTTTGGCCCCTTTTGCTTTAATTTTTTTTTTTTTTTTTGGCTGCGTTGTGTCTTAGTTGCGGCGCGTGGGATCTTCATTGAGGCGTGAGGGATCTTTTTGTTGCAGTGCACAGGCTCTTCGTTGTGTCACGCGGGCTTCTCTCTAGCTGTGGCATGCAGGTTTTATCTCTCTAGTTGTGGCGCGCAGGCTCCAGGGAATGTGTGCTCTGTAGTTTGCGGCACGCAGACTCTCTCACTGAGCTGCGAGAGCTCAGTAGTCGTGGCACAAGGGCTTAGTTGCCCCGTGGCATGTGGGATCTTAGTTCCCCGACCAGGGATGAACCTGCGTCCCCTGCATTGGAAGGTGGATTCTTTACCACCGGACCACCAGGGAAGTCCCACCCTTTCTGCTTTAAATGTTTTATTCCTCAAATCAGGAAGTCAAGGCAAAGATTCTTATATCTGCTAAATATATCTCTACCAGTCTCCGCTCTCTGAAACTGGTTAATTAACTACAGGGTAGATCTATGAATGCATTTCACCTTGTGCAATGGACTTGGGCTAGAAGTCCTTTTATCACTTGGCTTCCTTAATTCCCCACTCTAACCATAGGCCTATAGTGGTGTTTTGGTTCTCCTAGTGTAATCAGCATCAGCTCACACTCCATATCCAACAATCCTGAAACCTGTTCTCCCCTATCCAGCCTTGTATTTCAGCCCCCTAAGTCTAATGCCTTCAAGATCCATTCCCACGTATGTTCCCCTGGTTTCTTCCAGTATGTATCAGCGAGGGTCTGCGATACCTTCAGTGTAGGAGATGTCTCCCCCAAGAGATGGTTATTAGCCTGGCAACGGATGGGGCAATAGGGGTCAGATATTGAGGAAGAAGACTAGTACCTGCCTCAGTTAGGGCTTTTTTTTTTTTTTTTTTTTTTTGGTACGCGGGCCTCTCACTGTTGTGGCCTCTCCCGTTGCGGAGCACAGGCTCCAGACGCGCAGGCTCAGCGGCCATGGCTCAGTGGTCCAGCCGCTCCACGGTATGTGGGATCTTCCCAGACCGGGGCACGAACCCGTGTCCCCTGCATTGGCAGGCGGACTCTCAACCACTGCGCCACCAGGGAAGCCCTCAGTTAGGGCTTTTATAGCATCTCCAGACAAGGAGAGACTACTTTCTTATGGCAAGAGAGAAGGGGCTGTTTCTGCTGGAACAGAGAATTCTGGAGAATCTGGAAGTTTAAGATTCTAAGGTTACTCTGCCAAAATGTCCCCGTCTCTGTTAGGATTCCATCCTTTGTCAATTAGGACCTTGACATTGACACAGGAGACTCTTGAGGTTGTGTATTCAGTCTCTTTTGTAGCTCTGCCACTAGTGCCATGCTGAGAAGGGCTCTCAAAAAATGAAACATGGAGCCTAGTTTTTAAAGAATTTCCTTTACTATTTTCTGATTATAAAAATACTATGTGTTCATTGTAGAAAATTTGTAAAGTATAGAAAAGTATAAAGACATGGAAAAAATTATCATACATAATTCTACCACTCAGAGGCAACTGGTGTATTTCCTTCTAATCTTTTTTCTGTGCAAATTTTTTTTTTTTTTTTTTTTTTTTTTGCGGTACGCGGGCCTCTCACTGTTGTGGCCTCTCCCGTTGCGGAGCACAGGCTCTGGACGCGCAGGCTCAGCAGCCATGGCTCATGGGCCCAGCCGCTCCGCGGCATGTGGGATCTTCCCAGACCGGGGCACGAACCCATGTCCCCTGCATCGGCAGGCGACTCTCAACCACTGCGCCACCAGGGAAGCCCTCTGTGCAAATTTTAACCTAGTTGAGCTCATTACATATATGCAGCTTTACCCGTTGACGTTAAAACAGTAACTTAACACAAGAAAATTTCCCATGCTATTAAAATCCTAATTTTTAGTAGCTGAATTTGAATATGAAAAGTGAATATAGCAAAATTTACTGAACTGTTCTTCTATTATTAGGTATTTAAGTTGTTGCCAATTTTTTGCCATAAGGACAAGAACACAGCTTTCGGAGACAGATGTATTTGAATTCCAGTCTTTTTTTTTTTTTTTTTAATTCAGTCTTGATTCTGCTTACTAGCTTTACCAGCTATGTAGCCCTGGGTAAATTACTTAATTTCAAATTCATCATCTGAAAATGGGGATGACAGTTCCTATCTCATAAGTTTTCTGTGCGGATTAAATAATATGTGTAAACACCAAAAGCAGCTCCTGGCACATAGCAGATGTTCAATAAATAATATTGTGATAGGACATATTTCTGCAGAAATCTTGGTCCCTATTTGAATGACTTTCTTATCCTAAATCTTTTGACTCCCCCAAACTGACCTCCATGGTATAGCATACTGATTAAGAGCAAAAACTTGGGAATCAGACTGTGGAGCTTCAAATCTTGGTTTTACGAGTCACAAGCTGTTGAACTTTGGGCAAGTGGTTTAACCTATGACTCAATTTCTTTATCTATAAAATGAGGAAAATTATAGTATATATCTCACAGTGTTATATTGAGAATTGAGTTATTATATGGAAAACACTTAGAATTGTGTGGCACGTGGTAAGCACTAGTTGTTGTTATTATTATTTGGTCAACTCCATCATTCAGAATTTCTCACTGGCTGACTTTTTCCTCAGAATCCCCATCTATTGCTCTGTGACTTTTAAATTTTTTTATATTTATTTATTTATTTATTTATTTGGCTACATTGGGTCTAAGTTGCGGCATGTGGGCTCTTCATTGCAGCGCCCAGGCTTCTCTCTAGTTGTGGCATGTGGGCTCAGTAGTTGTGGTGCATGGGCCCAGTAGTTGCGGCACACAGGCTCTAGAGCACACGGGCTTAGTCACCCCACGGCATGTGGGACCTTTTTTCCCTGACAAGGGATTGAACCTGCATCCCCTGCATTGGAAGGCGGATTCTTAACCACTGGACCGCCAGGGAAGTCCCTGCTCTGTGACTTAATTCCCCACTCCCTCTTCTCTCTTCTCCCCCACCAATATCAAATTCTTATTTTATACTGTCTCTGTTTAGTGTTTTCCTTCCAAATTATACCTGAGGGGCTCAACCTTTCTGGAAAATGTAATAATAAAAACATTTACCTAGCACTGCCTCTGCGCCAGGCACTGTGTTAAATGCTTTATATGGATTAACTCATTTAATTCTCACAGCAGTCTCATGAGGTAGATGTAAATATTATGCCTACTTCATAGATGGGGGACATTGTAGTTTTAGAAGGATGTGACAACTTACCCAAGGTCTTACTTGTGCTCGGCCCCGGGCGTCCCCGGGAGTCCCGACCAGCAGGACAAATCCTTGTGAGTCCGAGGAGGAACCTGTAGGGGTTGAAAAGAGAAGAAGGGGCAGGAGACGCGAAAGAATGGAGGCAAGACAAAATCCTGATCAAGCCTCAAACTTTTATTGCTGCAGTAGCTGTATTTATACAGTACAGAGAAAGGGGGGCGGGATCCAGAATAAGGGAAGTACTTGGCAAATTATCATTGGTGCTGCGTGCGCGGGCTTTCGTTGGAAGCGCGGGCTTTCGTTTTTAGGCGCGGGCTTTTATCTCATTAAGCAGGAAGAGAAGCAGGATGTCGGCCATCTTCTAATGGCGAAAACTTCTTGTCTCCCAACACTTACTCTAGGAATTGGTAGAGTCTGGAATTGAATCCAGGCCTGTGGGATTCCATATGCTGTGCCCTAACCATTGGAGGATGGCATTGCACAGTGGTTAAGATTGTACACTCCAGTGTCAGACTATGTTCAAATTCTGGATTTGTTGCCTAGCTAAGTGGCTCCTGAAGCGATTTGGCCATTCCATTTGAGACAGAAGCATATGTGGTCTAGTTGTGTTTTTAAATAGTGCTTCTTCCTGCCACAGAACAGATGCCTCATAAACATTTGCTCAAACAAATAAATATATGCAAGACATTATTACAGGCACCATGTGGTTATAAAGGTGATTGATTTATTGTCTTTGCCCTCAAGGAACGCACAGACTAGGAGAAACTAGTCAGGTGCTTAAATCACCATAATATCAGGAAGAATGTGCTAAATGCTTCTGTATAGAAACAAAAATATCTCTATAAAAACAAAAAAGAGTTATTTGGTTATTACAGCCAGCAAACCGTCATGGCATACTAACTGTAGAAATAACAGCTAAACAAAGTCTCTTGATATGATCAGTGTATTTTCTAAAGTCTGAAAGAATCAGTCCCTTGATAATTTTGCCCAGTTTTAGCCTCATATTTCTGTTGTCATGTTTGCACTTTCTTTTGGTGATTTACCAAGGTAATTGACCATTTTAGAATTAACAGTTTAGTTATGCTGCAAACTCAAAACAACAACAGCAAAAACAACAAAGAAGAGGGAGAGGAGGGTGGGAGGGAGACGCAAGAGGGAAGGAGATATGGAGATATATGTATATGTATAGCTGATTCACTTTGTTATAAAGCAGAAACTAACACACCATTGTAAAGCAATTATACTCCAATAAAGATGTTAAAAAAAATAAGAGGGAGAGAGTAATTCAGTTGGAGGCATCCACTAAGGTTTTCTGGAGAAGTGATTATTTCAAATGGTCTTAAAGAAAAGGTTACCTTTTTCAGGATGGAGGATACAAGGAATGGCATTCTAAGCAGAGAGAATAGTAGGCAAAAGGCACAGAGAAAAGAGAGTTTGGGGTACGTTGAAGGAATGGCAAGTGTCTGGGTAAAACTGGAGTGTAGGTTGTATAGGGTAGGAGGAGGAGTGGGGTAGGGGCCAGGTGAGTCTGACCGTGGATGTCACTGAAATGGACATTCTAGACTGCTTAGCATTCATTCTACTTCTAGTAACAACCCCTGATTTCCATTCAGGAATCTACTCCACCTTATTCTCAGTCCATGTTGGTTGGGTAGGCAGGCCCCATCCCCACACACAGTTCAAACCCAGAGCAACTGATGCTTGGCCCATCACTGATAGTAGTGACACATCTCCACATCAGACCAATCAGAGCCCCCAAAGCTCAGTTTTTCCTACAACTTATACTTGAGATATGGGAGAAATGAGTTCTCTTCTAACCTAGGACTGGACCTAGGAGTGTGCAGGCTGGAGCTACAGCAGCCATCTTGCCACCAGGAAGGGACAGCATGACCAAGAAAGGGATTACAAATTAAAAAAAAAAAAAAAAAGGAAAGCAAAGATGAGAGTTGGAGGGAGAGAAACTATTCCTGGTGAAACCAGAACTTCTCTTAACTTCTCCAGTACATGAGGCATAAATCCACACACTCCCGCTGCCCCCTTAATTTTTCTTAAGCCATTTTGAGTTGCATCTTCTGTTGCTTGCAACCAAAACAGATTTGACAAACATAGTCCTGCTAGGAATTTTTATTCTGGTATATGATAGATTCAATGAAAGGATTCACGTAAGCTGTGACATGAACCCACTTGTGCTTTGTCATGCTCACTCTGACTTCAAATGTTCTGAAGTCGGACCTAGATTCAAACTCCGTTTGTATCAGTTATTAGCCCTGTGATCTCAGGAAGTGTATCAGTCAGGCTTCTACCAAAGAAACAAAAACAAAACCTTTGGGAGGAAAAAAAATTTATATATATATATATATATATATATATAGAGAGAGAGAGAGAGAGAGAGAGAGAGAGAGAGAGAGAGAGAGAGAGAGAGAGAGGGAGGGAATGAGAGAGAAGAGAGAGAAGGGTCAGGGGATTGGTTGCAAGTAATTGGCTTTTGGGATTGTAGGGGCTGGCCCGGCAAGTCTGGAATCCGTAGGGCAGACCAACAGGCTGGAAACTGTCAGGTAGGAGCTGAATCAGCAGTCCATAGGTGAAGTTCTTCCTCTTCTAGGAAACCTCATTTCTGCACGCAAGGCCTTTTTACCTTATTGGATCAGGCCTATGCAGATTATCAAGGATAATCTCCTTTATCTAAAAGTCAACTAGGAATTCCTTGGTGGCATAGTGGTTAAGAATCCACCTGCCAATTCAGGGGACACGAGTTCGATCCGGTCCAGGAAGATCCCACATGCTGCAGAGCAACTGACCCCATGTGCCACAACTATTGAGATTGTGTTCTAGAGCCCATGAGCCACAACTACTGAGCCCATGCACCACAACTACTGAAGCCCACGTGCTCTAGGGTCCGCTTGCCGTAACTACTGTGCTCGCGTGCTGCAACTACTGAAGCCCGCACACCTAGAGCCTGTGCTCTGCAATAAGAGAAGCCACTGCAATGAGAAGCCCGTGCACCGCAATGAAGAGTAGCCCCCCGCTTGCCACAACTAGAGAAAGCCCACGCGCAGTAACGAAGACCCATCGCAGCCAAAAATAAATTTAAAAAATTAAAAATAAGTAAGTAAATAAATAAAACATATTATAAAAGCTAACTGATTGTCCAAAATACCTTGACAGCAACACTTAGATTGGATTAATGTTTAATTAAAAAACTGGATACTATAGTCTAGCCAAGTTGGCACATAAAATTAACCATCACAGGAAGTTACTTAATTTCCTTAAATCTTTTGTTTCCTCAGCTATACAATTGAGATACTGATCCTTACTTACCTCATACATGAAAATATATGTAAAGCAGAACCTTAAATAAAGCATCGAGCATAGTGCTTGACACAGTAGCAGCTCAGTTTATGGGAAAAATTGAGGACGACTTTGAAACAGTTTAGAAGAGCTGGGTTTGGTTTAGATAAGAATTTTTTTTTCTAACGTGAATACTTTTAAAATAAAAGTAATATAAGTACATGGGGAAAAAAAATCAAACCAGTTCAAACTAGTAGTCACTGAAAAGTTAGTCTCCCTCCTACTCCAGAATCTCAGGCCCTTTACTCAAGTAATCATTGTTGAAGGTTTCCTACCATCTTTCCAGAATTTTGTTTTATGTGTGTACATATACACACACCTTTTAAAAAATACTCCTGTGTATCTTTAAAAATATTTTTTAGGGCTTCCCTGGTGGCGCAGTGGTTGAGAGTCCGCCTGCCGATGCAGGGGACAAGGGTTCGTGCCCCGGTCAGGGAGGATCCCACATGCCGCGGAGCGGCTGGGCCCGTGAGCCATGGCCGCTGGGCCTGCGCGTCCGGAGCCTGTGCTCCGCGGCGGGAGAGGCCACAGCACTGAGAGGCCCGCGTAACGCAAAAAAAAAAAAAAAAAAAAAAAAAAAAAATATATATATATATATATATATATATTTTTTTTTTAATTTAAAGTTTTTAAATTGAAGTATAGTTGATTTACAATGTTTCAAGTGTACAACAAAGTGACTCACTTCTCTCTCTCTCATATATATATATACATATATATTCCTTTTCAGATTCTTTACCATTATAGTTTATTACAAGATATTGAATATAGTTCCCTGTGCTATACAGTAGGTCATTGTTGGTTATCTATTTTATATATAGTAGTGTGTATCTCTTAATCCCAAACTCCTAATTTATCCCTCCCACACCTCCCTTTCCCCTTTGGTAACCATAAGTTTGTTTCCTTAGTCTATGAGTCTATTTCTGTTTTGTAAATAAGTTATTCATATCATTTTTTTAGATTCCACGTATAAGTGATATCATATGGTATTTGTCTTTCCCTTTCTGACTTACTTCACTTAGTGTGATAATCTCTAGGTTGTGATAATCTCCATGTTGCTGCAAATGGCATTATCTCATTCTTTTCTATGGCTGAGTAGTATTCCATTGCATATATGTACCACATCTTCTTCATCCATTTATCTGTCAATGGACATTTAGGTTGCTTCCATGTCTTGGCTATTGTAAGTTGTGCCGCTATGAACATTGGAGTGTGTGAATCTTTTTGAATTAGAGTTTTTGTCTTTTCTGGATATATGCCCGGGAGTAGGATTGCTGGATCATATAGTAGCTCTATTTTTAGTTTTTTAAGGAACCTCCATACTGCTTTCCATAGTGGCGGCACTAATTTACTTTCCCACCAACAGTGTTGGAGGGTTCCGACACACACACCTTTTTTCACATCCAGCTTCCCCCACTGCACCCCCGGAATCTTGCTGTTTTAACTTAACAGTACATCTCAGAGAATGTTTCATTTAGGCACATACATATCTACTTCTTTTTTAAAATGGCAGCAAAATGTTCTATTGTGTGGTTTAACGATTATTTATTTATTTAGTCAGTCCCCAACTGATGGTCATTTAGATTACTAACATTTTTTGCTATAATATATACAAGAGTAAACATCTTGTACATGTATCTTTGCATAATGTACAAGAATATCTGTAAGATAAATTTCTAGAACTTGAAGTGCTGCATTAAAGTGTTTTTCCATTTAAAATGTCAATAAATAGTACCAACTTGTCCTTCAAAGAGATCACATTAGTTTATACCCCACCAATAGTATATAAGGGTACTTGTTTCCCTACCCTCTTATCAACACTGCCACCCTGGATTTAAACCCACTTTTCCCCTTTAAAGTACCAAAAGGCACATTTAAAAGAACAGTTATCATGACGATCCCTTCTCTGGGCAAGAAGTACAGTTTTGTTTGGGTTTTATCTCTGTGATAATAGTGCTGGGCCTTCTGCCCTGTCCTGTGTTCTCCACTCTGAAGGGTTGGGGCAGATGACCTGACCACAGAATAGCTCTGGGTCACCAGGCAAAAGGGTAGGACAGACCCGGGCCTGTGCCCTGTCCGATGATGGAAATGCAAACAAGCCCAGTTCTATAACAGAACACAGAGCCATTGTCTGGAAACCACAGATTGCTGACTTGCTGCTGCAAACAACAATACTCAGAAGCTGAGTCCAGGAATTCTAAAGCTGCGCCCTGCGTCAAGGGTGAGTGGGGGAGGACACTTTTAGAAAAGAACCCAGCAACAGAGGCCCTGGTGGTTCTTCCTAGAGAGTCACCAAGAAGGCTCTGTGTCCCCTTTGCCATGCCTTCTAATGATCCCAGAACCCCAGGCTGCCAGATCTGGAGTGGATCAGGAAATTATCCCACCCTAGGAGAGTCCAGGTAAAGAGCCAGGGCAGTTCCAAGAGATATGTGCTCACTTTCAGTGGGACAGTATGGTGCAGTGATTAGTGACCACACCTGAGCTCGAATCCCGACTCAGTCACTCACCAGCTCTCGGACCGTGTGCGTAGCACTTCACCCCTCTCAGCCTCAGGTTTTTCATCCATAGAGTGGAGATAACACTTAGAAAGACGTTGTGAGGATTCAACTGATTGATTATGTTTGTAAATAACAGCATGGTGCCTGGCTCTTTGTAAGGGCTTAACGAAATATTATTATTGTTGTTATTAATAATGACAATACTAGTTTGGGGTAGGGGGGACTAAGGAAAGCTTCCTGGAGAAGGGGCCATTTGAGCCAGATCTTAAAGATTTGGGAAGATTTGGTACATTGTAATGAATAAAGAGAAAGAATGAAGTTCATATGTAAAGGCTCTCTTACAGCTTCCTGGGTCTGACTCAGAGACATGCAGAGGCCTCAGTGGTAGGTCAACATGGAGAGGAGGGCAAGGTACACACAGGGGACCTACTTTGGAACATTGCCCAGCAGTTCTACAATTGGATAGATGGGTCCAGGGGGCAAAGTATAGATTGAATCGGCCCTCAGTGTCACTAGCTTCTGGAGTCCAAACTGGAGCATGGGGCTGGGCACAGTTGTAGGAGTCTCTGCAGAGGGTAGTGACATCATAGGAATAAGCTCTGGACATCCCCCACTGAGCTCAGTGGGGTATATTTTGATCACACTATCTCATCTTTCATAGCATCATGATACAATCTTCTCCCATTGTCCAACTCCCAGCCCTTCATTGCTATGACAACACACATCTCATTATAGGTACCGTGTAAGGAGAATGAAGACCAGAGCTTGCTAATGCTTCCTCCGCCCCAGCCCCTTTGGAGATGATTGTTATTTCATCTTCTCACATGAGCCTCTGGCATCTTAGGCCCCTTCCTGTGAAGTTCACGAACACAGAGAGTTCACAGGTGGATCCAAGCTGCACCAGACATCATGGGAAGAGTGAGGGTCTTCCTCTATCAGAGGAACGTGATGATTACATAAATCTGAATGTAAGCTAGGGGATAGATGAGGACCAATATGAGATTTAATATTTGGGAAAATGAAGGCAACTGAGGCTGTAACTGCCAAATGCCAGATTTGCCAGAAGAGCTTGAACTCTTTAGGCACCACTTCAGTGACGTATGTCAGAGCCTCCCCAATTCCTCCTGAAAATACCTCACCCACAAGGCCTATAACATAGCAGGTGGCAAGGGAAATTCCAGGGAAGTTGTCCCTATGAACAACTTCACAGGGACCTCAACTTGCAACTAGGTAGCTGGGTCCAGGGGCCAGAATGTGGACAGAGAGACTGACAGAGCTGGGTAGTTTCCTGGACCCAGGCAAGGGAGCTGGGGTTTTGGACAAAGCTTTGGCCCCTGGGAGGAGAACTGAGCCAACCCAGGGGCAAGAGTAAAACTGGAGCATCAGAGCTCCTTGTGGGCTCACTTGGCCTCAGGCTTGGGTCAGCAAGACCAATTTCAGAAAGGGGATCTTGACACATAGCTTGGCTTGGTGTAATGAAACGACCCCTTGTTCTTATATGTGTTTCTCTTTTATGGATAAGGTGGAAATATTTGTTTTGATTAGGTTTGGCTACAAGTGAAAATAAACAAACCGTGGTTTCAATAAAGTTGACATTCTCTCTCTCATAGAATTGTAGAGGTTGTCATTCTGGGCTGATACAGCACTCCATGGTGTCAGTGACCCAAGCTCCTTCCGTATGTGGCTCCACCATCTTCAGCATGTGGCCATCACATCATGGTTCGTGGTGGTCGCTCCTGCCATGTGTCTGCCATTCCAGCCAGCATAAAGAAGGAAGGGACAAAGAGGGGCACACTTCCTAACTTTAGAGACTCGTCCCAGAAGTTACCCACACCACTTCTCCTCACATCCTGTTGGTCAGATTTTAGTCATATGGCCATAGCTAGCAGCAAGGGAGGCTGGAAAATATGGTCTTTCTTCTGAGTGGACAAATTCATGAGCTCCTATTACAGAAAGGAATGGGGCAAAATGGATACTAAGGGACAACCAGCAGCTTCTGCTACAATCACTTTATCATCCGTTTTCCTAAGGGCCTGGATACCTTGAAGCCAGAGGGCAAGTCTCTCCTTTAAGGGGGGTTATGATTCTTTGTGAAAATTGTAGAGGACAGTTAAGTTCAAGAGAGAAAATCAATGTGAAAGATACGCTTGAAATAGGCAAGTTAAAGACCAGCTGTCTCTCTGGCTCTCTTGCTGGGGGCTGGCACTCAGAGCAGTCTACATAGGCTGAATAGGACCTCTGGGTGGGGTGGAAAATGGCCTCTGATATACAGAGAGAGGTCTCCCATAGGTTGTTTCTAGCTGAAGAGGAGTGGACCTGACTTTCTAAGTGTGATCTAGCTCATGTTGTTCTTAATGTTTATTTCCATTTTGCTGTCCCCTGAACCCTAGGGAAAGTCTTGTTCACTGCCTGTGCCTGGTCACAATTGTGCCATGTGGAATTATAAGATGGGGTATCTTTCCATGTTTGAATGCAGGTTCCATCAGGGCAGGCCCCTTTTCTGTTATGTAACGGCTGCATGATGATAAAAGGCACATACCAGCATGGATTGCTTCTACTACATTCAACATCTGCTGATTCCCTCCCTCAATACTGCCTGGCAGCCCTTCCCTGTGGCATTGACTTAGAGGCAGGGTATGTCTCTGGTTTAGCACTGAATCCCCAGTGCCAGATACATAGGAAACACTCAGTGATTAAATCGAATGACCCTAACACACAAAACCCTTCGTATTCGGGTCCCAGTGTATATTTAATTTAATTTAATTTAATTTATTTACTTTTTGCAGTACGTGGGCCTCTCACTGTTGTGGCCTCTCCCGTTGCGGAGCACAGGCTCCGGATGCACAGGTTCCGGATGCACAGGTTCCGGATGCACAGGCTCAGCAGCCATGGCTCACGGGCCCAGCCGCTCCACGGCACGTGGGATCCTCCCGGACCGGGGCACGAACCCGTGCCCCCTGCATCGGCAGGCGGACCCCCAACCACTGCGCCACCAGGGAAGCCCCCAGTGTATATTTCAGTCTATTCCCTTAGCCTAGACTCTAGTCTCTAGCCTCTACTAATAAAAATAGCAATATTGATAATTATCATCCATTGAGTGTGTAAAAGGTGCCAATCATTGTTCTAAGTGTTTTATGTGCATTGACTTATCTAACACTTACAGAACCCTATCCGGTGAGTATGGTTATTATCCCCAGTTGTCTGATGAGGAAATTAGGCTCAGGGGGGTGAAATAGTTTGCCGAAGGTCACATAGTCAGCAAGTGGTAGAGCCAGGACTTGAAGCCAGGCAGTCTGCCCAGACCCTTAACCATTCCCAGCCACCCCTTTTTTTAGTGCCTCTGTTTTAGAAGCAGTCTAGCTCTTTCCAGTCTCAGAGCCTGGGCTCTGCTGGAATGCCTTTCCCTAATTTCTGACTCTAGCAAACTGTACTTGCCATTTATTTATTTATTTAATACGTTTATTTATTTTTGGCTGTATTGTGTCTTTCTTGCTGAGCGCAGTCTTTCTCTAGTTGCAGTGAGCGGGGGCTACTCTTCGTTGTGGTGTGCGGGCTTCTCATTGCAGTGGCTTCTCTTGTTACGGAGCACAGGCTCTAGGCGCGCGGGCTTCAGTAGTCGTGGCACACGGGCTCAGTAGTTGTGGTTCGCGGGCTTTAGGGTACAGGCTTGGTAGTTGTGGTGCACAGGCTTAGTTGCTGCATGGCGTGTGGGATCTTCCCAGACCAGGGCTTGAACCTGTGTCCCCTGCACTGACAGGTGGATTCGTAACCACTGCACCACCAGGGAAGTCCCCTACTTGCTGTTTAAAGTACTTCCTAGATTTTGTCCCTGACCCCACCTGCCTCTCCAACCAGGGAGGGAAGCTTCCCCTCTCTCCTCTTTTCCCCCTTTACTAGTTGCTCCCAGTAGCGGCCTGGAAGCTGTCCTGAAACAGGGACCACATCTCGTGCCTTGGTATCCCCAACCCTCAGCATGGTACCTGTCTGTGAAAGGTCCTTTGTTCATGTTTGTTGAATGAGTAACTGACCCGACTCTTTCACACACAAGGAAACAAGTCCAGAGAGGCGGAGGGACCTACTCACATCACAAAGCAAGTGAGAGAAACACCCAAGGCCAGATCCCAGGACTTGTGATTCCCAGCCCTGCTCTCATACACCAGCCACGCTGCCTGTGCGTGGAACATTTGAAAAAGCCTTCATGTACTTTGAGCCTTTCTTAATTCTGTCTACATCTCACCCCAAAGAGGCCTTCTTTGAGAATGCTGGTGGGAGAGTGAGTTTTGGCAAGTCTTGTCTGGGAGTCATGAGGCAACAGGGAAAAACAGACAAACAATCTTGGGATGTATTTTGCTAACCCAGTCCTCAAAAACAGCAGAACAAAACACTCTAAACTCAAGCTGGGGCCTCTGGCCAGCAGGGCACCAAGTCAACTTGGACGGAATTCACTAAATGGATCTTCCTCCCTTTTATTAAAATGGTGGGGCCATTGGAGAAGAAATGCTTTCCAGTTTGTCTGGATTGTCTTTAAGGCAAAGCAAAAAAAATATTGAAAATTTCACAAGGTCCTAGAAACTTCCCAATGTAAACAAGCTCTGGGCACATCTTCTCTTGCCCCATCTCATTGCCACATGAGTCCACTGTGTCCTAAGACATGAAACTCCCCCTACTCTCTGGTTAGAAAAGGCTTTAGAAAGAACTGATAACCATTAATCACAGTTGGAAAAATCAGAGAAATTATTAAGGAAACATTAAACTTCTTTTATTAACTCTCAACTCCAGGTTTCTGTACAGATGGTAACATGGTAGTGGTGAGGACACAGGGTTTTGAGGTCCTACTATTAACAGCTGTGTGACTTTGAGCAAGTTAATCACCTTCTCTGAGCCTCAGTTTCATTATCTGTAAAACTGGTTATACTACCTATCGCAGAGTGTTGTTGTGAGGACTGAATGAAATAATGCAACTACAGTGCCTAGCATCATGCCTGGCACATAATGAGTACTTAATTGATATTAGCTATTATTATTACTCGTACGTGATGTCCTTTATGGCTAAAATGCCCTTCCTTGCCTTGTCTGCCTAGGAAACTTCTACTCATCCTTCAATACCCATCATAAGAGTGTCTTCCTAGGTGAGGTATCTTTGACTGTTCCCTGTTTCCTCTACAACATGGTCCCTAATTCTCTCAACTCTCCCTCACCCCTCTCACCTTGGTCCTTCTAATGTTGCAATGATCTCACTATGTAGAAATTCTTTGCTTCCTTACCTGTCTTCCCCAATGGGCAGTGACAGCCAGGAGGATAGGCTCAGGTCTATGCCCCCAGTCCTAACAGTGCATAACCCACAGGGTCTTAGGAAATGGCATCTACATCCTTAGATTAGAAACACTACAAGGGTGGGAGGCAGAGGGTGGCCAAGATGGCAGAGGAGGAAGACCCTGAGCTCACCTCCTCTCACAGGCACACCAAAACTACAATTACAGAGAAACTACTGATGAGAGAGACTGAAAGACTGGCAGAAAAGATCTTCTGCAACTAGATATAAAGAAAGAACCACAGTGAGATGGGTAGGAGGGGTGGAGATGTGGGATAGTCAAGACCCATACCCCTGGGTGAGTGACCCACAAATGGAAGGGTAATTACAATTGCAGAGGTTCTTTCCAAGGACTGAGGGGTCCAAGCCCCACATTGGGCTCCCCAGCCCAGGGTTCCTGCACCAGGAAGGTGAGCCCCCTGAACATTTGGCTTTGAAGGCCTGCAGGCCTTGCTTTTGGGAGAGCCAGAGGGCTGTGGGAAGTAGAGACTACACTCTTAAAGGATGCACACAAAATCTCACACACTCTGGGACCCAGAGCAGAAGCAGAAATTTGAAAGGAGCCTGGGTTAAACCCACCTCCTGATCTGTCTCCCAGAGAGTCAGGAGGCAACTAGAGCTCACCCTTGGGGACGTAGATACTGGTGGCAGCTATTTTTGGGAGCTCATTCTACCATGAGAACACTGATACTGGCAAGTGCCATTTTGGGATTCTCCCTCTAGCTTATTAGTGCTTGGACCCACCCAACACACCATCAGGCCAACACCAGCTCTGAGACAACTTGGGCCCCTCAGCCAGCTGCCCTGGGATCTGGCACCACCCACAAGTGGGCTGACACAAGCTACAGGACACCGTAGACCCTATAGCCAACTGTGTCAGGAACCGGTCTTGCCCACCAATGGGCTAACACCAGCTCTGGGACCCCCAGGGCCCTGCAGCCAGAGACCTTGAGGACTTTGCTCTGCCTACCAGTGGGCAGGCACTAACTTTGGGATTCCCCTGGGCACTGTCCCTGCCAATCATCAGGCCAACACCAGCACTGAGACATTTTGGACCCCTAAGTCAGCTTCCCTGGGATATAGTTCCACACACCAGTGGGCCAACATTAGCTCTGGGGTACCCCAGACCCAGCAGCCAGCCATGTCAGGAACTGGCTCCATTCACCAGCAGGCCAACACTAGATCTGGGAACCCCAGTCCTGTAACCACCCACCCAGCACATGGCTCTGCCCACCAATGGGCCAATACTAGCCCTGGGACCCCTGAGGCTCTGTAGGCAGCTGCTTCATGACCTGGCTTTGCCCATCAGCAGCTGGCAGCCTCCACACAAGGCAGGGCATGGTAACTGACCAGAACAAGGGCCAGCAACTTAAAACAATCATGTATATATATATATAGGCCCTCATGGTAACCACAAAACAAAAATCTATAATAGATATACACACAAAAAAGAAAAAGGAATCCAAGCATAACACTAAAGATAGTCATCAAATCGCAAGGGAATAGAACAAAAGAAGAAAGGGGAAAAAAGACCTACAAAACAAATCCAAAACAATTAACAAAATGACAATAAGAACATACATATTGATAATTACCTTAAAAGTAAATGGACCAAATGCTCCAACCAAAAGACACAGACAGGCTGAATGGATACAAAAACAAGATCCATATAATTGCTGCCTACAAGAAACTCATCACAGATCTAGAGACACATGCAGACTGAAAAAGGTATTCCACACAAATGGAAATAAAAAGAAAGTCATAGTAGGACTTCCCTGGTGGCACAGTGGTTAAGAATCCACCTGCTAATGCAGGGGACACGGGTTTGAGCCCTGGTCTGGGAAGATCCCACATGCCACAGAGCAACTAAGCCCGTGAGCCACAACTGCTGAGCCTGCGGTCTAGAGCCCGTGACCCACAACTCCTGAACCTGTGTGCCACAACTACTGAAGCCCACACACCTAGAGCCCATGCTCCGCAACAAGAGAAGCTGCCACAGTGAGAAGCCCATGCACCGCAATGTAGAGTAGCCCCCGCTCACCGCAACTAGAGAAAGCCCGCGCGCAGCAGCAAAGATCCAATGCAGCCATAAATAAATAAATAAATAAATAAATAAATAAATTTATATATATATAAAAAGGAAAGTCAAAGTAGCAATACTTATATGAGACAAAATAGACTTTAAAATAAGACTGTTACAAGAGACAAAGAAGAATACTACATAAGGATCAAGGGAGCAATCCAAGAAGAAGATATAACAATTGTAAATATATATGCATCCAACATAGGACCACCTCAATATGTAAAGCAAATGCTAACGTTCATAAAAGGGGTGTAATCAACAGTAACACAATAATAGTAGGGGACTTTAACACCCACTTACACCAATGGACAGATCATCCAGACAGAAAATAAGGAAACACAGGCCTTAAATAATACCTTAGACCAAATGGATTTAAAGCAGCAGAATACATTCTTTTCAAGTGGTCATGGAACCTTCTCCAGGATAGAGCACATCCTAGGCCACAAAACAAGCCTCAGTAAATTTAAGAAGATTGAAATCATGCCAAGCATCTTTTCTGACCATAACACTATGAGACTAGAGATCAACTATAAGAAAAAAAATCGCGAAAAACATAAACACATGGAGGCTAAACAATATGCTACTAAACAGCCAATGGAACACTGAAGAAATCAAAGAAGAAATAAAAAATTACCTGTAGACAAATGAAAACAAAAACACAATGATCCAAAATCACTGGGCCACAGCAAAAACAGTTCTTATAGTGACACAAGCCTATCTCAGGAAACAAGACAAATTTCAAATAAACAACCTAACCTTGCAGCTAAAGTAAGTAGAAAAATAAGAACAAACAAATTCTGAAGTTAGTAGAAAGAAATCATAAAGATCAGAGCAGAAATAAATGAAAAAAAGACTATGAAACAGTAGAAAAGATAAATAAAACCAAGAGCTGGTTCTTTGAAAAGGCAAACAAAATTGATAAACTTTTAGGCAGACTCATCAAGGAAAAAAGAGCACCCAAATCAATAAAATCAGAAATGAAAAAGGAGAATTTACAACCAACACCACAGAAATGCAAAGGGTCATAAGAGATTACTATGAAGAATTATACTCCCCCAAAATGGACAACCTAGAAGAAATGGACAAATTCTTAGAAAGGTACACTCTCCTAAGACTGAACCAGGAAGAAATAGAAAATATGAACAGATCAATTACCAGTAATGAAACTGAATCAGTAATTTTAAAACTCCCAACAAACCAAAGTCCAGGACCAGATGGCTTCACAGGTGAATTCTACCAAATATTCAGAGAAGAGTTAACACTACTCCTTCTGAAAGTATTCCAAAAACTTGCAGAGGAAAGAACAATTCTGAATTCATTCTAAAAGCCAGCATCACCCAGATACGAAAGCCAGACAAAGATATCAGACAAAAGGAAAATTATGGGCCAGTATCACTGATGAAGATAGATGTAAAAATCCTCAACAAAATACTAGCAAACCAAATTCAACAATACAGTGAAGGATCATACACCATAATCAAGTGGGATTTATCCCAGGGATGCAAGGATGGTTCGATATTTGCAAATCAATCAATGTAATATACTCCATTAACAAATTGAGGAAAAAAATCATATGATCATCTCAATAGATGCAGAAAAGCTTTGACAAAATTCAACATCCATTTATGATAAAAACTCTCAATAAAGTGGGTATAGAGGGAGCCTACCTCTACATAATAAAGGCCATATATGATGAGCCCACAGCTAATATCATACTCAACAGTAAAAAGCTGAAAGCATTTTCTCTAAGATCAGGAACAAGACAAGGATGCCCACTCTCACCACTTTTATTCAATGTAGTATTGTAAGTCCTAGCCACAGAAATCAGCCAAGAAAGAGACACAAAAAGAATCCAAATTGGAAAGGAAGTAAAATGGTCACTGCTTGAAGACATGATACTATACACAGAAAATCCTAAAGACATCACCAAAAAAACTACTAAAACTCATAAATGAAATTGGTAAAGTTGCAGGATACAAAATTAATATACAGAAATCTGTTGCATGTCTATACTATACACTAACAACAAACAGTCAGAAAGGGAAATTAAAAAAAAATCACATTTACTATCATATCAAAAAGGATAAAATACATAGGAATAAATCTAACTTAGGATGTAAAAGATCTGTATTCTGAAAACTAAAAGACACTGATGAAAGAAATTGAAGACAACATAAACAGCTGGAAAGAGCTACTGCTTTCATGGATTGGAAGAATTAATATTATTAAAATGACCATACTACCCAAGGCAATCTACAGATTCAGTGAAATCCCTATCAAAATACCAATGACATTTTTCACAGAACTAGAAAAAAAAATTCTAAAATTTGTATGGAAACACAAAAGACCCTGAATAGCCAAAGCAGTCTTGAGAAAGAACAAGACTGGAGGTACTGTGTGCTCAGATTTCAAATTATGCTACAAAGCTACAATAATCAAAATGGTATAGTACTGGCATAAGATCAGTGGAACAAAATAAAGAGCCCAGAAATGAACTCACACTTACCTGGGCATTTAATGGATGAGAAAAGAGGGAAGAATATATAATGGGAAATGACAGTCTCTTCAATAAATGGCATTGGGAAAACTGGACAGGTACATGCAAAAGAATCAAACTGGATTACTCTCTCACACCATGCAGAAAAATAAATTCAAAATGGATTAAAGACTTAAATGTAAGACCTGAAACCATAGAACTTCTAGAAGAAAACAGGCAGTAAGCTCTTTGACATCGGTCTTAGTAATTTTTTTTTTTTTGGATATGTCTCCTCAGGCAAGGGAGAAAAAACAAAAAATAAACAAATGAAAACTACATCAAGCTAAAAAGCTTTTGCAAAGTGAAGGAAACTACTATCAACAAAATGAAATGCCACCTACTGAATAGGAGAAGATATTTGCAAATGAGACATCCAATAGGGGTTAATATCCAAAATATACCAAGAGGGGCTCCCTTAGTTGTCCAGTGGTTAAGAATCTGACTTCCAATGCAGGGGGTGTGGGTTTGATCTGTGGTCAGGAACTAAGATCCCACATGCCACGGAGTCATTATGCTGTACACCTTAAATTTATACAGTGCTGTATGTCAATTATATCTCAGTATAATTATATCACATCTCAATAAAACTAGAAGGAAAATAAAAAAACACTAGGAGTTTGGGGAAAGGGGAGCCTCACAGTTCTGGGATGCTGCACAAGTCCAAGGAGCAGCAGTCATATTGAATTCTATTATTTTGTGCAAACAGAGCCTCTGGGTATTGTGCAACTTGAGGGCTCTGGGCTTCTGCATCAGAAAGACTTGATCTGCAATGTTAGCTCTGCCACTTTCTGGCTTCATTCCCTTGGGCTGTTTAATCTACATGGGCCTCAGTGTCTTCACTTATAAATGAGTGTTATGTTAGTGACTTCTTAGATTTTTGTTAAGATTAGATGAGATCATATAGGTGACACTCCTCATGGTGCTTGGCCAGTGGTAGTTGTTACTTGGAACTGGGTTTTTGATGACAGGATCCATACCAGCGTTGAACATTAGACTGTGTTTGCCTTATGGTGTAATTCCAAGGCAGCGTGAAGAGGAGGAAGAACAGTGCTCTAGGAGACAAGGGGTGTGTGTGGGAACAAGGGGTGTGTGTGTATTTTCTGTTCTCAACCTCACCACTGTGGTCCATCTTTTCCACTCTGCCCCAAGCCTATCACAGCTTGACATACCACACTCAGCTGGAGGAATCTGAGACAGCGGAGCTGCCATGAGCTCATCTAGGCTGACCAGGCTGCCTGGGGGCCAAGAAGAACAAGCCCGCTCCGGTAGTGGCACTGTTTTGGGCTGGAGCCATGAGGCCTTCTCCACGGTGGAGGTGGTGGTTTGGAGCATAGGTTATAGAGCCCACTGGCTGAGTGCAAAATCCTCCCTCAGCCTCTTCCTAGCTGCTTCACTTCTCTGTGCCTCAGCTTCTTCACTGTACTAGTCAGCTAGGGCTACCATAACAAAGTACCCCAGACTGGGCGCCTTAAATAACAGAAATTTATTTTCTCAAAGTTTTAGAGGTTAGAAATCTAAAATCAAAGCATCAACAGGATTGGATTCTTCTGAGGCCTCCCTCCTAGGCTTGCAGATGGCCAACTTCTCCCTGTGTCTTCATATGGTCTTCCCTCGTATGTCTGTCTCTGTCCAAGTTTCCTCTTCTTAAAAGAACACTAGGGCTTCCCTGGTGGCGCAGTGGTTGAGAGTCCGCCTGCCGATGCGGGGGACACGGGTTCGTGCCCCAGTCTGGGAAGATCCCACATGCCGCGGAGTGGCTGGGCCCGTGAGCCATGGCCGCTGAGCCTGTGCGTCCGGAGCCTGTGCTCCGCAACGGCAGAAGCCACGACAGTGAGAGGCCCACGTACCGCAAAAAAAAAAGAACACCCGTCCTATAGGATTAGGGTCCATCCTAATGACCTCTTTTAACTTAATTACCTCTTAAAATACCCTCCAAATACAGTTGTATTCTTTTTTTTTTTGGCTGCACCATGCAGCACACGGGCTTTTAGTTCCCTGACCAGGAATAGAACCTGCGCCCACTGCAGTGGAAGCGCAGAGTCTTAACCACTGGACCGCCAGGGAAGTCCCCCAAATACAGTTGTATTCTGAGGTACTGGAGGATATAACTTCTACATATGAATTCTGGGGGGACAAAATTCATCCCATAGCATTCATCTGGAAAATAGGGACAGTAAATTGTTCCTAACTCACAGGGCTCTGGTGAGGATTAGAAGTGTTAATAACAATAAAGGAGGCGGGAGGAGCAGGTCCAGCTCACAGGACCCTGACCCAGCCCTACCACTGATTGGTTTGTGGCCCTGGCCATTTTCCCTATCTGTAAAATAAGGATGTTGGGCCAGGGGCAAAGCTTCCAGGGTCTATTTAGCCCAGGGGAAAGGGTATGCAGACCTGCAGTGACATTACCTCTGTTGGTTAATGTCGGATTTCATTTAACCTAAGACAATTTCAAGATACAAGTTTATTTTATGTTTTACCACATAAGAATACATAATGTCAATTATAATTGAAAGATACTATCAATTGTTAAGTCTCCTCCTGATTTCAGAGATGTTGGAATGTGAAAAAATATGTGTCTTAGAATTGATGAAAGAGAGTATGTCCTGTTTCTTTGCTTTTGGCAACAAAGATCTACTGAAGGGGAGCAGGCAGGGCCATTTGGCCTTCAGCCTCGGATTTTGGCCATTGTTCCACGTCAGATTTATGCAGGGAGGTAGGGTGGTGAGGCATCTTCCCAACTGATGCTTATCACCTGCAGAACTAGCTAAACTCATGGCTGGGAAACAGATTTAAAAAGCTGCTTAGGCCCCACTTGAGCTTTTGGTGCACCTCATAAAATGAGCTCATGGCTTTGGAACCTGACAGACCTGGGTTCTTGTTCCAAGTCTGCTGCTCGCCAACCAAGAGGTTGAAAGAAGAAAGGCTCCAAAAAAAGAAGAAGAAGAAGAAGAAGAAGAAGAAAGGCTCCAATGTGCAAAGAGGGCTTTGCCAAATGTGGCATGCACAAGGCGTAGTGTATGGGAGAGAGAGGGCTGAGAGTCAAGGGTCCTGGGGTCCTCCCTGGCTGTGTAACTGGGACAAGTCCCTCCACCACTCTGGACCTGTTTCCTCACGCGTAAGGGTAAAGAGGTGGAGTTCAGTCATTTATTCAACAAATGTGAACTGAGGAGCTCCCCTTGGAAGCAGTGTGCTGCAGGCCAGGGATATAGAGGTGTGAGAGGTAGTCCCTGCTTTAGGAGAGATCTCCCCATCCAGTGTGGAGAGCACGAAGTACAGGGCCAAGAGGAGGGAGCCAGGCGCTCTCCATGTACTTCTCACTTCATCCTTATAATCACTCTACAATGTAGGGAATGCAGGTATTTTTATCCCCACTTCCTAGATGAAGTCATTGAGACAGAGAGAGATGGTGGTGCTTGCCAAAGTCACACGGCAGAGCCAGGATTTGGACTGGTCTGCCTGACTGAAAGCCAGTTCTCTTTCCTCTTCGCCTTTGATGGTCAGTTACAAGTTTCCTTCTAGGACAACATTCTCAGATTCTATGCCAAAAATAGCCAGTGAATGTCACGTTCTGACAGCCCTTTTTCTTAGCTGCCAAGTAAGGAAGCCCCTTTCTTTGCTCAGGAATGATGATGTGGGGATGCTGAGATTTGTCTAATCTGCCTCCCCTTCTAAGGAGGTGGGGAGCACCATGTTTCAGTGGAATAAGCCTCATCCTCACAAAAGCTTTCGGACTTCACTCAAGGGAATATTAGTAGTACGACATGACATCTGAGTGACTCCACTTTGCCTGGTTGTTTTAGCTCCAGAGGCACTTAGTAACGTCCAGCATTTCACACCGGAAAATACAAAAATCCCAGGACTGCTCCGTCACCAAGTATTGTGTTCACAGCACAAAAGGCTGGGAGAAGACAAGTGGGGCCGGTCCAGTGCTAGAAGCCCATGACAGCCCCATCAAGGGATTCTTTTGGCCTCTGCTCACATAGCTCCAGAGTTAGCGGGATCGTGCTTCCAGCCAACTCTGGCTAGAAGAGACTTCTAGCTGGTAGAGATGAGCGCTACCTTTTTGCCTTCGACCGAGGTTGCTCTCTGGCCCAGCTCAGTGAAGTGATTTACCCGAGGTCACCTGGAACATTGTGGAAAAGCCTGGATCAGAGTCCTGGCACTTGGAGACCTGGTTCTGTCCTTGGCCTCACAACTGAGGGGAAATAATCCTGAAGGAGGATTCAGACTGGTTTCTCACCTTGACCTGGCCACTTAATTTGAATTAAATGACATATAATTCAATTTCATAATTATCCAAGGGCCTACTATGTTCAGGCACTGTACTTACACACAGTGTGTTCACATGCAAGTCGTTTCATCCTCATCTATTAAAAAAAAAGCCCCTCCTGTGTTGCTTCTCTCAGAGCCTTTTTGGGAGGATTAAATGAGTAAAAGAAAGCAAAGTGCTTTGTTAAACTGTAAAGTGGTGTCAACATTGAGGCTATCCTATCTCTGTGGTCCACTCCACCTGTGACAGACTTCCACCTTAGCACTGCCCATCCTATTGGAATTTGTTTAGCTGTCTCTCTCCCCCACTGCACAGCCTGAGGGAGGAATGTGCAGGGTTCACCTTTGCTTTCTCAGAGCCCAGCCCTGGGGTTGGTATACGTTCGGCGTTCAAAAGAGTATGTGAATAAACAGACCATGTGATTTGAGATCTGATTCTCAGATCCCTGGAGATGCCAATCAGAAGGGCACTGAAAGACCAGAGGAGGAAGGGCTCAGTGAGAGGGTGGTGGAGGGTGAGAAGGGTATGCACTGTGGATGGACAGGTTTGGGTCACTGGAGAGGAGAGGTGGGATGCTTTAAGCATTAGGAGTGCCTTGGGCAAAGGTCAGGAGTTAAAAATCCACGTGGATTATGCAGGGGACACTGAGGGCGTGAGCAAGCGAGACAGCAGTGAAAGATGAGGACAGAAAATAATGATGATGATGATAGTAATAATTATAGTAATGGTAGTAATTCATGCAGTAAGTAGAGCACTTACTATACTCCTGGCCCTATTCAAAAAGCTGAAGATGTATTCCTCATCAAACCCTTACAACAGCCCTGTGGGTTGTAGGTACTATTACCACAGCTTTACAGACAAGGGAAGAGAGAGGTTAAGTAACTGGCCAGAGGTCACATAGCCGTTAAGTGGCAAAGCCGGGATATGATTCCAGGCAGTCTAACTCCAGAATCCGTGCTCTTAAGTAGGTTGAAGCCTGTATATAAAGAGCCAGGAACTTTGGACTTTTTCTTGTGTTATAGGAAAAAGTTTGAGCAAGACTTTTGAGCAAGGCGGAGTTTGAACAAGAGAGGACATCAAGGAGGTAAAAATGTCTTATTCCACAGGTGGCAGAGTCCCTCAAACATAGATTGAGCACTTTCTGTGTGCTGAGCACTGGTGATACAAAGAGCCAGCCAGAGCCCTGGCCCTCAGAAGCATGCGGTTCAGTGGGGGACACGGAGGTGTGCTGGAGCACGCTCCCTCTGGCTCTCCAGAGCCCATTGTGTACCTCTCTTCCCCGATGATCAGTGACTTCATGTTGGTGACTTGAAATTGACTACTGTGAGAATATTTACACCATGGAAATTGGCTGATGCTACAGATCAGTGCGTGTCCATGAGAGCTAGTTGTTGTTAAATATTTACCAGCACAACACTGCCTGTGAACAGCTGCAGTATGCTGATAAAAGTCCACACCAGATATAGGGTGGTACAAAGCGGGCTGGGAGTAACTCTACTTGGTGAGCCAAGGAGGCAAGGCTTATGCAGAGTGTTGAAGGATGAGCAGATGTTTGCTACGTAGACAAAGTAGTAAAGGGCAGGCAAGGTGTGGAATGGCATGGCATGGTCATTCTTTGGTTCTGTGAGATGAAACTATGGACAGGAAGGAGCTTGGCAACCTATGAGATGCCAAACAAAAGGGTGTTTTTTAAGCAAATTCAGTACTGGATTTATAAAGTGAACTAATTGGGGTTGGGAAGGGAGAACCCATGTCACAATGCAGCAGGATCTAGAGGATTTGTGACTCAGCTGAGCCTTTACCCAGCACCTCAGTAAAAGGGAACCTAGGCTTTTGGGAGGGACTGACATAAGAATGGGGTGGACCACTCTAGGGCCGTCCGTTAACTGGGAAATGTTGATAAAGGCTTTGAAATACTCCCCAATACATATATTGGGGTGGGAGGGCCAGGGAACTTGGTGGAAAATAGGTCCAGGAGAGGGGGCAGTGAGGTCAGTCACACCTGACTGGGCATGTACTCCCTGCCCAGAAGTCAGAGCTAAGCCGTGGCACCACAGAGCTTATTTTGTTGTCCTTTGTGTCGGGTGGGGTTCTGGGTACCATGGGTTGCTCAGTGATTCTCTGGTTTCCATAGGCCAACTTTTCTCTTCAGGGCCCCCCTTGGTCCCTGTACCCCAGACTGGGGTGAGCATGTCACCAGACTGTCTCCACAGCTGTTTGGTGCCACACTGTCCTGAAGGTTCTGAAGGAGACTGAGGTCACGGGGCTGTCTGGATAGATGGAGCTGCCAGAGCCAGGACCCCACAGGGCCTGGAAAGAAGCCTGGGCCCCTCCCTTTGATGGGCCAGTTATCAAGGTTGTTTTGCTCTGCAAGATGATCACGGGGTCTCATTTCCCTGCCAACTGCCCAACCAGCCCTGAGGCCCCTGGGATACAGGCAGACTCAGGTGGTCAGTGTGAACAGACCACAGTTCAGGAAAGGGATGGGCTGGTGCTCTGGACACAAGTGAAATTGACCTAGGCTGATCTTGGCTATGCCTTCACTTACAGTAGCCTGTCTTAGGAGTAATTTGTAAAAGAAACCTGGAAGTTTGGGGTGAACAAAGGTGCAGTTACAAAAGCGCTATGTTTTAGGCCACATAGAAGTTTACAAAGCGGAGTGACCACACCCTAGCCTGGGGGGCTGTGTAGGGCACTGAGGTGGTGGCAAGGGGGGTGCCATGGCCACCTCTGCACAGGGAGCTCTGGCCCAAAGACAGAACCTAGCATCAGAAGGCTTGCCCTTCATAAAAGGGCAAAGAGCTGTAGGAGGTGCCTGAGGTGACAGCTACTGCTGGCCTTCCAGCATGCAGGGGCCCTGTTTGGTGGCAGGTCTCACCAAGTGGTCACGCCAAAGTGCCTTAGGGTTCCCTCAAGAGCACCCTCCCTGACCATCCCTCTGCATGCCTCGGGGAGGAACAGACAGCTGACAAGGTCGTGTGCCCAGAACTGCCCTTTAGTTGGGACAAAGCTCTCAGCTGTGCAGAAGGCTAAGTAAGCTGAGTCCGGTTGAGCTCACTGACCGCCACCGTGTCTCGCCCCGGGCAGCTAGGGGCTCACGACAAGACTCACACGCCTGCCTCCCAGCCGACCCTGACTCACTCGTCCTCTGGGATGGTGCCGCCTGCAGGCTATCTCTCTGTGCACTCACCTGAGGGAGACGGGCACCGTGAGCACTCTGCATGTACTGCATGTGGCTCCCTTTGTGCGGAGGCCCTGCGTGGAGCCTCACCTGCACGGCTCCCGGGCCTCGGCTCATGGCGTTTCCAGTGCCCACGGTGCCCTCCTTAGCTCATTTTGTTACCATCCAACCTACCCTTAAAGGCCCAGCTCGACCATCCATTATGCCTTTTCTGAGAACTAAGCTTGCTTTCCCCAAGTTCCCACAGCACAGTGTGTGGCCCTCTAAGCCTTCCCAGACTAAACCTATCTGTGGCTGTTCCCATCCTCAGGGACCATACACCAGGTGCCCCAGAAGGCTTGTTAAATTGTTATATGCTCATGGTGTCTCCTGCATGACAGTCCATCATTACTCCTAAAAGAGCAAACATTTATTGAGCTCCTATGGGCCAGGCCTAGCTAGGAATTTTCACATACACAACCAAGTCACAGAACACTAGGAGGTGGGATTGTTATCTGATGAGGAAACAAATCAGGGAGGCCCAGGGACTTGTCCAAGGTTACACAGCAAGTGATGGAGCCAGAATTCAGACCCAGGTCAGCTTGATTCCAAAGCCAAGGTTTTTTCCCTTATGTGTAGACACAAAATAATAACAACCATTTATCAATTATACTGTATTCTCACATAAATTATTTCATTTGATCCTCACAACAGCCCTGTGAGGTAGGTAGGGTTACGTGTTACTGTTATGCACATTTCACAGATGAAGAAACAGAGATGGCTCAGTGAGGTAAGTGACTTGCATAAAGTCACACAGCAAATTAGTGGCTTCACAGGACCTGTGCTTTCTCTAAAGTCAAGCTGCTTGAATTAAGAAGCACCGAAAAGATGGAGAAAGAATTTTTATGGAAAAGAAAAAGAGACAGTGGTGATTTATAATATTTCTTCCTTGAACTGTTCTGCTATGGTCACAGCTTCTGCTGGCTGGTCTAAATTGGGTTCTCCTGAGTGGCTTTCCTGAATACCATTGGCCTGGTGGCATGGGACAGTTATCAGAGACTCCTGGGTCCCACTGTAGGGGGGGAAAAGTCCTTTATTACCTAAGGGATGTGGCCTTGCCCACAGCCCAGCGTACAAGCTCCCTATTCACAGGGTGTAACTATGGGAAGCCCCTTCTTCGGACCATCCCCTGGGGGCACCTGTGGCACCAGACTTCTCTGGCTTTGTCAGAGGGCCCCTGCCCAGTGGGGAAGATTCTGGGACTCCCAAGGCCACCCTCACGCCAGGGATGAGTCATGATGTGCCGCTTTGAGACACGCACTGCTCATCACCCCCTGGGAAGTGGCAGCTCAGGGTCTCACCCCAAGGAGGTCCATGGGCTGGTTATGCCCAGAAACTACTACAGGGGAAGCCCACATCCTTCAGAGCAGTGTTTTAAGGGCTGGACGCTTACTCCAAGGGCAATGTTATGGTTCAGGTCACTCCCAGGCTCCTTGTTATGCATTGCCAAGACCCTGGTCTCCTTCCTCTGGGGCAGCAATCTTCAAACTCAACAGAAGATGGTCAAAAGCCACGAACAGTCATGTCTGGTGAGGAGGGAGGGTCACAAATGAAGCGAAGGCACGACAAAATGGGGATGACTTACAGGGAATGAAAGGGGCTAACCTTGGTTCCGAAGACAAATCCCAAGGGGAATCCTAATATCGAGTAATAATATTTTCAAAATAGGGATCTGGCCTCTCAAAGTGACTATTCTGAAAGAGAAAATACACATTTGGGTGAGAAGGAAGGTCTACCAGGACCAGAAAATGGTTGTGGAAGGACAGGTTTCGGCTCAATGTAAGGAAGGACTTTCTAACAGCCAACTATGGCAGGGGCTGGCCTTGGGGATGACCAGCTTCCTGTCACTGAGGGTATGCAAGCAGGGATAGTTGATCTCCTGAAGGTACTGGGGAGAAGCCCTCAGCCGCAAAGGTGCTGGGGTGTTCTGGGGGTGCGGGAGGACTGAGCAACTGCTGAATCATTTTCCAACCCTGAGAGTCCATAATATATTTTTAAATGATCTGTTTCAATGAGACTTCAACTTCTTGGGGAAAGGATTACAAAAGTCAGGTATCAGGACACATGATGAAGCGCCTTTCGTTGCACTGGCTCCAGATACTTTCAGATCTTCGCAGGGACAGCAGCTTATTTCTGAAGCCGGAAATCCCCAAAGGCCTAGATTTGGCCCAGTCAAGAGGGATATCCCCATCTTCTGAACGCTGCCTGGAGGCTAATTCCTCCAGGCCATGCCAGGCTCAAATCCCACCCTCACTACCCACTTCATTTCCAAGCCAGCCAAGCAAGTCCAAGGTTCTGGCCACATCCCAGGGACGGAGGGGCAGGCAGGATGGGAATCTCTGGGTACTTCATGTCCTGGGAAACTAGAGGGAGCCTCTTATTCTCACCCCATCCCTTCCACCAGAGGCTCTGTTTACAGATGGCTAAGTGAGGCACTGCCTAATGGTACAGAGAGAGCTGGACCCAAGAAAAAACTGCTGTTCCTTTGTCCAGCCAAAAAGTCCTCCTGTGGCCTCCTTTAGGACATGTTGGCAGACTCTTCACTTAGAGCAAACTGCCCATCCCCAGCTCAAAGTAGCAAGGAAAAAGGTGGCTGTGTCAAGAGGACACATGGATTCCTACAGGTGGACTGCATCACGGGGGAAATCAAGTCCTGCTACACGATTAATGCAGGTTAGTATAGTGGCCTGCCTCACACCACTGGCGAGACACTCTCCAAGATCTTGGCTTTAGGAAGCCCCCCTCCAATGTTGCTGGGGTCCTTTTACCTGTACCGTATTAATCGAATAATCTTATTGTTCATAAAATCCACAGCGTGTGGGTGAGAAGAATCGATGCAGAAGCCGTCACTCAGCGCGATTTTCAGCACCTCCTCCATGAAGACCTGGAAGCTGTTGATCTGCTTGTTGGCTGGCACCACCCAGAGCCTCTTGAGGTTCTGCTTGGTGTACTCCTCCTCAGGCAGGCCCTCCACATTGGCCACCCAGTCCAGAGTCAGGTGGTTGGGGTCTTGCAAATGGCTGGTGATGGAGGATAGGTTGCCATTGGAGCAGTAGAAGAGCTTGGAGCCGAGAAGCTTGAGGAAGAGGCAAGAGGTGCTGAAGATGTTGGCGTTGAAGACCTCCATGCTGGAAGAGGACAGGCTGTAGATCTGGGGTGCCTCACGCACAGTGAAGTGGACCGTCTGCACACGCTGGTTCAGCGTGATGTTGAGCATGGCATTCTTCTCGGCCTTGGACAGCTCCACCTCCTTCTCCTGCAGGGCCTCAATCAGGGGCTGCACCTGGTAGAAGTCAGCCTCCCTGCGGAGCAGGCCCATCTCCTGGAAGTCCTCGGGCAAGTCCAGGTGGGAGGTTCGCAGGAAGTTGAGGATGTAGCGGAACACTTTGCCGTCACGGTCAATGAAGCAGTGGCCCTGGCTGTCCCTCTTGGTGGGCATCTTCCCGCTGAACATGGCGCCCAGCATGGAGTCAGGGAAGCTGGTCAAGGTTGCCAGTGAGGTTGTATAGAGCTTCCCCCCGACATTCAGTGTGATGGGGTCAGACATGGCAGGAGGCTGGGGTGCTGGGAAGTAGTCCTACAGAGAGAGGTAAGTAAGAAATGACCATTACCCAACTATATCTGATATCTTAGTTTGTTGGGGCTGGTATAACAGAATACTATAGACTGGGTGGCTTGAGTAACAAACATTTATTTCTCACAGTTCTGGAAGCTGGGAAGTTGAGGATCAAGGTAGGGGCAGATCTGATGTCTGATGAGGGATGTCTTCTCGCTGTGTCCTAATATGGCAGAAGGGGTAAGAGAGCTCTCTGGAATCTCTTTTATAAGGGCAGTAATCTTGTTCATGAGGGCTCCACCCTCATGACCTAATCTTCCAAAGGCCCCACCTCCTTACGCCATCACATTGGAGGTTGGGATTTCAACATATAATTTTGGGGCACACAATCATTCGGTCCATAACACCTGGGTAGTCACAGTTCTCAACTTCTTATTGTAGGTCCTTGGAGTTGAAACGAATTAATACTTGACGAACAAATGGATGGGTAATAATTGCCACACCGTCTAAAGCATATTAGGTTCACTAGGGAGTTTAAAAAAAAAAAAAGAAAGAAAGAAATGAAAAGATAAAACAAAGCCTGGGTTCCACCCTCCAGAGATTGTTTTAACTGGCCTGGAATGTGGCCTCAGCATTGGTATTTTTTAAAAGCTGATTCTAAATGTTCAGTTAGGACAGAGAACCACTGGTCTAAGGAAAGAAAGATAATGTGCCTGGACTGAATGCTATGCTAGCTGCTCTTACGTACATTTGCTTACATACTATCCTTTGACATAGACAATATCATCAATCATCCCCACTGTGCAGATAGGGAAACTGTGTCAGGATTCATTCACCGGTCATTCAGACCGGTGAAGGGTTCTGCCAGGATTCAAGCCCAGGTTCCTTTATATGAGAGAGAAAAATGTATTCATGCTTATTAGCCAAAGACTGGTCCACTGTAGATACTTAACAGATGTTCTGAGATTTAGGACTTCAAGCCCCGTGCTCCTTCTGCTGTACCAATGTTGCCTTCTTATTTAATTATTTTTTCCATCTAAAAGAATTCACAACAAATGGCTGTGATCAGTACCACTTCCATCTATCTACCAGGCCCACAATGGGTCACTCAACCCTCTGGACACTCCTTTCTGGATTCTCATCCTCCCATGACAACTTGCCTTGCCATGAAGATGCTCTTGGCTCCTGATGGCCTGCCCTTTTCTACCATGATGGCACCCCAGCCTCCTCTGAAACTTGCTTTGAGGTCAGTGCAAATGTGGGACTCTGCAACCAAGCGCCCTTCCTGAAGGCTCTTTACCCACTCCACTCCTTAACAAACCTCCCCCACTATTCCCCCACTGATCTCACAGCCTCTAGTGTCTAGGGCTGGTGTCTCCTTCAACCTAAAGTCTTGGTTTCTAACTTTTCTTGAAGGTTCTAGAAATCAGGGGATGTACCTTCTTGGCTTCCAACACGATACTTTCTCAGGAGCCAACCTGTGCAATGAATTCAGCAATCTTCCTGTAATGTTGGGTGTGGAGGGCACAGGGAGGAATCAGCCCCACTGCTGCCCTTGAGAAGAGCCCAGGCTGGCAGAGACCACAGCAAGAGACAGTGAGGGTACAGTAACAAGAGAAATGTACCAATTACAGCACAGGGAATATCGCTAATATTTTATAGTAACTTTAAATGGTGTATAATCTATAAAAATTTTGAATTTCTATGCTGTAAACCTGAAACTAATATTGTAAATCAACTCTACCTCAACAATGAAAGAAAGAAAGAAAAAAAGAAAAGGATGGAAGGAAGGGAGGAAGGGAGGGAGGAAGGGAGGGAGGGAGGAAGGGAGGAAGGGAGGAAGGGAGGGAGGGAGGCAGGGAGGAAGGAAGGAAGGAAGGAAGGAAGGAAGGAAGGAAGGACAGGAGATGTACCAAGAGATGTGGGAGTAGGTCTGGAATTAATTCTGTCATGTTTACTGTCCAGATGGGAAAACAGAGGTCCAAGAGGGGGACTTCCCGAAAGTCACCCAGCAGGGGTTGCAAACGGGCCAGGGCAGTTCTCACCCCACCCCTGCCTTCTGAGGAGGCCAACTGCACTGAGACCCCCTTACTTCAGAGGGTGGAGGCCATGCTGGGTGTGGAAGATGCTCGGCTGTCCCACCCAACTCTCTGTGGGGAGGGCCCTTTGTAATTCTTTCCCTGTGTAATGGGGCACTTTGATATCGCAGAGAGACATTAACCATCTGCAGTGTCTGAAGGGAAACAAGCCCATGATGAAGTTACAAAATCATCAGCAGAAGCCTGGAGCAGATGGGCTGTGAGACAGTGTTGGAGGGGGTGTCCAACAGAGAGGGGGTGGGGGAGGGCTCCGAGGAAGCGGGGGTGGCTGTGCTGAGACCTGCAGCTGAGGTGGATGCTTGGCCCGGGGCCTGAGTCTGGCCAATTTTGTCTCCAGGGGGTCCAGGCAGGAGCCGGACCTAGTTTCCAGTCTCTTTTCCTGTTTGATTTAAGGCCCAGGCTCTGTGAAGTGGCTCAGCTCCATGGAAAGAGCAGGCTTAGGCTGGGCTGTCTTTCCTGACAGTTCCATGGGCTGCAGACCCCGTATCTCCGAAGCACATTAGTTCTGAAGAGCTCAAAGCACAGGGGTAGGGACGACAATGAGGAGCCAGAGGGCGTACCTGGGGGCCCTCGGACGGGCACCCAGACTCCTATTTTCCTGCTTGCAAAAGCAGCAGAGCACCTGCCTTCCTGCCCCTGAGCCCCTGCAGTGAGGCTCCTGATCATTTGTCCAGGGTAGCACCAGGAGCTGCTGTCAGTCAGGGCGGAGGCTGGTTAGAAGGCAGGTCTCCTGACCCCAGACGAGGGTGCTCCCTGTGGTATTCTCCCCAGACCCAGGAGTCAGAGAACTCAGCCCTTCAAGCCCCTATTTCCTAGTCACAGTGCCACGGTGTCCACCATGGCAAATCCACAGTGACACAGGGGGGTAGGAACTGGCACCTGGTGGGGCTGAGAAGCTTCATGAATGTGGCAGGAGGGTTTGGCCACGGAGCTCCAGCCCCCCTGTGTACCCAGCTGCCTCTTGGACACCTCCACCTGAATTTTCTATGGGTACCAGAAGCCTCGCACAGAACTCCTCTTCCCCAGAACCTGCTGTTGACTCTTCTTAGCCGCCCGTCTGCCTGAGCCTGGGAGGCAGCCCTGACTCCGCATCCTGACATTTTTCTCAACTGTCCCCTTGGACCTGTCCCTATGGCAACTCCTGGAGCTCAGGCCTCATCCCCGATCCCCCAACATCCTCACTTGGCTCCCTTCCGCCTTTCTGTCCACCTTCCATTTTAGTTTGCAGGCCGATCTTCCTGACATAGTACTGCCTGCTCTAACCACCCTGCTCATCCAATCTTACCTCTAATCCTGCCTCTCCCCACACTCTATGCTCCAGGACTCCTGACACCTCCGCATCCATCCTCACCTGCCCTGCCTTTGCTTTCCTCGTACCACCCTTCTTCACTTTCTCCACCATCTCTGCAGTCAACCTGTAAGGCCCAGCCTATGAGTCACTGCCTCGATAAGGCAGTCCCCAGATCTCCACCTTCCCAGCTCTCCTCTTGGGGTTTCTGGTCCCTTGCACAGCCCACCATTCCATCATGTAATGATCTGCTTTGCATATGGCCCTCCTCCCTGGCTTTCTCAAGATGAAGATCACTGGATATCCTCAACTCATATCTTGTAACATATATGAAAATTAACTCAAAATGGATCACAGACCTAAATGTAAAATCTTTTTAAAACTATAAGACTTCTAGGAGAAAATCTGTGACTTTCTGTTAGGCAAGGATTTCTTGGATAGGACCTAAGAGGCACAAATCATAGAAAATTTAATAAACTAGACTTCATCCAAATGAAAAACTTCTCCTCTTCGAAAGACACTGTTAAAAAAAATGAAAATGAGGGCTTCCCTTGTGGCGCAGTGGTTGAGAATCCACCTGCCCATTCAGGGGACATGGGTTCAAGCCCTGGTCCGGGAAGATCCCACATGCCGTGGAGCAACTAAGCCCATGCACCACAACTACTGAGCCTGCGCTCTAGAGCCCACGAGCCACAACTACTGAGCCTGTGCTCTAGAGCCCGTGCTCCGCAACAAGAGAAGCCACCGCAATGAGGAGCCCACGCACCGCAACGAAGAGTTGCCCCCACTCGCCGCGCGCAGCAACGAAGACCCAACGCAGCCAAAAATAAATTATTTTTTTAAAAAATGAAAATGAGACACAAACTGCAAGAAAATATTTGCAAAACACCTATCTGATACATGATTGTTAACCAGATTATATAAAGAACTCTCAAAACTCAGTAAGAAAATAAACAACCCAACTAAAAAGTGGGCAAAAGATCTGAACAAGCACCTTCACTGAGAAGATATATAGATGACAAATAATCACATGAAAAGATGCTTGGTATCCTTGGTCATTAGGGACATGAAAATTAAAACCACAGTATACCTATTACAATGGCTCAAATGAAAAATGTGACAATACCAAATGCTGATAAGTACGTAGAGCAATGGAAATTCTTATACATTGCCAGTGAGAATGCAAAATGGTGCAACCACAGTAGAAAACAGTTTTTGGCATCCAGTTACCATATGACCCATCAATCCTACTCCTAGATATGTATCCCAGAGAAATGAAGACACGTGTCCATGCAAAAACCCATGTGTGAATGATTATAGCAGCTTTACTTGGAATTGCCCAATCCCAGAAACTAAAACGTACGTGATAAACAAATTGTGGTACATCCATACAATGGAATATGACTCAGCAATATAAAGGAACTAGCTACCGACACACACCACAACACAGAAGAATCTCAAAAGCATTCTATTAAGTGAAAGCGGCCCGCCTCAGAAGGTTACATGGCATATGATTTTATTTATACAACATTCTGGAAAAGACAAAACTAGAGAGACAAATCAGATCAGTGACTGGAGAGGCTAGGGGTAAGACTGGCTACAAACAGGCACGAAGGAATATTTTGGATGGAAATATTCTATATCTTGATATGCTGGGAGACAAATGACTGTATAAAGATTATAAAAATTCATATACCTGTATACCTAAAAAGGGTGACTTTTACTGCACATACATTATGCCTTCATAAACTGGGAAAAAAATCAAGACTGACTGTGTCACGGACAATACAATACGCTGGGTTATGATCAGTTTTACGTATATAGTGTTGTGAAACTTTTGTTTCCTTTGTGTGTGTGTGAGAGAGAGAGAGACAGAGAAAGGAAGAGGAACTGGATTGTGATATAGAGTGTACCTTCATACTGTGGGTTGTGATAAAAATTGTTTGTGAAAACCACTGCCTAGTTTGTGACCTCTGTGAGAGCAGTGTCCCTGCATATTCACTGCCTAGCACATAGTAGGTGCGGGGGGGTACTCTGGGGCAGGGGCTGAGAGAGGAAGGAATGAACATGCACTGAGCATTCCACTACATCCGAGGCCTTTACACCCATCAGCCCTTTTAATTCATATAGCAATCCTACAAAACAGGCATCATTCTGTTTGGCAGACAGGAAACAGAGACTCAGATCAGACTGAGGACTTGCCCAGGACACACAGCCAGCCAGTGGAAAGCTCAGTCCCTTCCCACTGCACAGGTTGCTGAGAGTTGTAATAGCAACAAAAGGCTGTTTAATAGCTTCAGCAAGTGTGAGAATCCCTTAAGTAGACTTTAAAAATACTGCTATGCGGCTTGCCTGACAAGATACTAGCTACCACCTGCTGAGCACAACACCTGCTTTTATAATGCTTCGCCTGACACATGGTAGCATTTTATTTATTTTTAATAAAAATATATAGAAAAGTACAGAGGATGATACTCTTGGGCTGATTCTGTACATGCATTACCTCATTTGATGTCTCACAAGCACCCTGTGAGAGAGATTCTATTATCTCTATTTTACAGAGAAGGAAACTGAGGCTCAGAAAGGTTAAGAGACTGCTCAAGGTTACAGAGCTAGTCACTGGAGGAGCTGCGATCTGAATCCAGGTCAGGGGATCCAACACCTCTGATAGTTTCCCCTCCCCACCTTGAGGTCCCAGCGTGAGTGGGAGATGCATACTCCCTTATTCTCTGTCCAGATCAGGCTGGGGTAGGTCTTTCGGCAGCTAGTTCATGGCTGGCCTGGGACTCTGCCCACTCACATCTGAGGATATGGGGACAGGACCCTGGATGGCCTGGAGCCCCTCCATAGCTGACACACCACAAGTCCACTAGAGGTCTGTACCCTTCTATTGTAATACCAACTCATGATGCGTAATGACAAAGCAGCAAAACACAAAAAGCCAGGCTTTTTAAAAGCCAGATTAGAAGAGATGAATGACAATGCAAACTGAACCACGAAGTAGGAGATAAAAGAAACCCTACCACTGTGTCTGAACAAAGAATTTTTCTTAAGCAAGAGACTTTCCAAGTCTGCCTCTCTACTTGAAAAGAACCAAGAAAAAGATCAGCCTATTTCCCTCTCTGAGAAAACCAGGAAATTATGCCATGCAGATCTTCAGACCATCTGACTGGGCAGGGAAGGCCAGGAGGCCTGGGAACTTCGGAGTTGGCTGGAAATTCTCTCCTCCCTGAAATGGGTCTGTGGCCAAAACGAGGGGTGGTGAATCTTAAGGCCCAGCCTGGTACCATGTGAAGGGCCAATCCCAGTCTGGGGCCTGAAAAATCACCCAGTTGCAACCTCTAATTGTAACAAAGGAAATATAATGCTTTGAGAGTAGGTGTCCCATAAGAAAGGGCAGTCAAGACGTTGCTCTAGAGAGTCTTACTTTAAAACTATGTCTCCATTCCCGCAGGCCTCACGAGGGACACAGCTATTGCCCGGTGAGGACTTATTGTGTACCCTACCTGTGCTAGGTGCGTTATACACATTAACTCATTTAATCCTCCTAACATTCCTTTGAGGAACATATTATCTTACTTAACAAATGAGAACCTGAGGCCCTAAGAGGTAGGTAACTTGCCCAAAGAAAGCAGTGGCAGAGTCAGGATTCAAGCCCAGGCCTGTCTGACTGCCATGCTCTGAATGACTTCCTTGGGAATTCGGCAGCCAAACCCCTTGGAGAGGTTCGTCACTTGTCCCCTCCTACCTCTTACCAGGTGCTCTCAAACCTGCCCCTCAATTTGATTCTGACCTACATGAGACCAGTGCACAGAGAATCAACATTTCCTGAGCACTGAGGACATGCCCCGAGCTATGTGAGTCATTTTCCTGTAGATTATCTCATAACATCACCACACCGAGGCTGTGAGGTAGGTACGATTATCATCCCAATTTTCTGGATTATAAAACTGAAGCACAGAATGGTGAAGACAGCTGCTTAAGATCACACAGCTAGAGGTAGGAGAGCTAGAATTCCAAGTGAGGTCTCTCTTCAAAGCCTGTGCCCCCTTCAGAAACAAAGCTATGACATTTTATTAAGAAGCATAAACAGGATTTGAATAAAGAGAGACCTGTGATGATTCTGAGAGGGAATATCTTAAAGTTGTTCTTCTAAAATTAATTACAGTTGTTATGCTATCCTAGTCCAACTCCCAAAAGTATTTTTTCAAAAGGTTAAAAAAAAAGATTAAAATCTTATTTTGGAAAAATTGGTGAGTGATAACCTGAAAGAATATTTGAAAAAGCATAATATATCTTAGTTTTATGTAGGAAATCAGACTATAAGGCAATGAACTATGGTATTAAGACAATGAAAAGGGGAAGGAATTTTGTAATAAATGTGTTGAAAAGACTGATTAGTAATTAAAAAAAATAAATATATATTGATCCTTACAACAACTCTGGGATGCAGGCAGGACAGATCACATTATCTTTATTTCACAAACCAAGGAAGATGAGTCCCTGGCCCAGGGCTTTGTGTCCATTCTTGACCTCTGAGTCACAGCCTCTGGGAGGTTCCAGGTCTGGACACTACTCAGAGGACCAGTCCTTTGGAGGCAGCCTGGGATCTTCTCTAACCCGGGTCCTGAGCAAGAGACTGAACCCAGACACATAGGTCCTAGCCAACAGCCCATACACTCACAGAGCCTTAGCACAGGCAAGGGCTCTTTCTGTGCAATTCCCTACAATACTGCTCACTGAGCTTCCATAATGAAGCTATTTTACATGCAATCTACTCCTTTTACACAGTGAGGACCAATTGTTTTAACAATGAATCTACAAGGCATTGATAATTATCTATCTATCTATCCATCCATCCATCATTTCTTAGCTCTGCTCAAGAGCCTAGCAACGATACCCGAGTAGCAATGAGCACACCTGACCCCAGATCTTGTTTTTTAAACGTTGTCTCCTACAAAAAGAAACCAGGGCTTCCTGGAGGAACTGATGATTCCAGTACTTCCAGCACTTTGACAGGAAAAGTTTAAGGTGAGCCTGGAACATCTCTTTCCAGACAGCAAAGAAGAAATCAAAGATTACTGAGGTGAAGTCAAAAGAATGCAGATCTGCAGATTTTAAACGTTCTCATCACAAGAAAAAAAAATTTTGTAACTATGTGTGGTGACCATTTTGCAATATATACACATATCAAATCATGTTTACACCTAAAATGAATACAATGTTATATGTCAATTATATCTCCCCCCCCCCGCAAAACAAAACAAAAACCAAAACACAGGAGCAGACCTGAAGGGACTCTCATTGGCCAAATTTGGGATAATTTGAACACCAAAAAGATTAATGATGATAATAGGTTATAACACATTGAGTTAAAAAAAATAATCATGAGTCTATGTTACTCCAAAAAGAAAAAAGAGAGGGACAGGAGAGGGAATGAGAAAGACAAACACACACACACAGAGAGAGAGAGAGAAAAAGTTATTCTGTAACAAAGAATACCAGCTAATAAGTATACAAAGAATGACATAATTAGCAAATTACCATTTTGCAACCCTCAATGTTGCTATTCTGGCAAGGATCATCAACAGATGTGGAGTGAAAGGTTATCCTGGACACAATTCCGACAGTTTCAAAGAATCACTCTACAGACTACTTGTTGGTTACAAGAGGGAAAAACTTACCCTTTTATAGAGAGATCAGGCTGTTACCTTATCCAATAATCAAACAGCATTCATGGATAGTAGGACTCTGGTATCATATGCCTCCTAATGTGATTCAGCAAGTACACAACATTGCCAGAAAAAACAAAAACAAAAAACCAAACTGAACCCAATTATTTATAAAATAAGTTTAAACAGGTAGAGGGGCTCTATCTAGATTAAATGAGTTGCTTAAAGAGATATAATTAAATGCAATGAATGAATCTTGACTGTATCTGATTAAAAAAATACATGAGATTTTTTTGGCAGTTGGAGAAATTTGAATCTCAACTGTTTATTAGACAATATTGAGTTTTGCTAATTTTCTTAGGTATAATGGTGTTATGGTTATGTTGCAGAATGTTATAATTAGGAGATACATGCTGAAGAATTTAGGGGCCAAGTGTGGAGATGCCTATAACTTTTCAATAGCTTAGCAAAAATTGTGCGTGTGTAAAAGCGAAATCGGCAATGTGAATCGGTGCATCTGGGTGAAAGGCTATTCTTTAAACTGGTCTGTAGGCTTGAAAATTCTACAAATATTTTTATTTTGAAGGAAGGGGCAAGAAAAGAACACTTGCCTCCTGGGACTGTAGATATAAAGTTCCAGTCAATGTGCCCGGCCCCAGTAAATAGCCAGATTCCATGAATATTAGATGTTGTTACTACTGCTAAGAAGCATCAGCATCTCATGATCTTCTCCTGACGTCTCAGCGCTCTGGAGGAAGCCAACCAGGGCTTAGCTGAAGTAGCCCGCAGTTGGTGGAGGGGTTAGAATTTAAATCCGAGTGGTCTTTCTACATAGACTAAACCCCCCACAGAAACTACAACACTAAGCCTGCCTGTCTCCATGCCGAGATCCAGGCTGGGAGAAGATGGCTGTTTAGGACTTGTTTCCCCTGCTTTCTTCTGAACCCAGAGTCTCTGCTACTACAGCAGAAAAGAAACTCCTGGCATGGCTTACCAAGAATGTTAACAAAGAGGGCCACTTCTGGCCCTCAAAGATGTGGATGGGTAGAAAGAACTGTAGGGGCTTTGTGGGGAGAGGAAAGTGCATGGGCTTTGGCATCACCTGGGCCTACGTTTGAATCAGGCTCTGCCCCTTTATTAGCCGTGTGGCCCTAGACCAATTCTTGGGCATATGATGGTGATCATAACAACAACAATAGCAGTAATAAAAATGGCTGACATTTACTGAGCAGTTACTATTGTGCTATGCACTTTATGCATGTTAATCTCATAGATAAAGGTGTTTATTATTATCCCTACTTTATAGACCATGCCAGGCCCTCTCCTGTCTCTGCAGTTTGGCATCTGCTATCCCTCTGCCTGCACTGCAAAGAAAATGCCAGTCATCTGCCAGGCCCCTCAGCTGCAATTCATTCTTCCCTTCTTTGCATCGCCAGAGCATTTTATTCTCACTCCTTACCAAGGCCCACTTTCCTTAAGTAAATGGGTGCCTGGCCACCCTGTTAGGACAGGGATCTCCCCTCTCTGTACCCCAAGAAGTAGGCAGGCAGGGGAAGGGGGACAACTCCTCCCATTTAGTCAGATCCATTTTCCTAGTCCCAGACTCTCATCTACCAATAGGGAGGTTTACCAATCTCTCCTGAATTTTTAAAACTTTTTATTTTGAAATAGTCTCTTGAAGTTTTAATTTGGAATCTGAGGCACAGGGCAAGACCCAGGTAATTACATGGAAGTAAATATAGTGTGTAGGGGATGGACAGAGCATAGCTGGGTAAATTTCAAGGATGACAACACTTCAAGTGAGTAATGTGTCTCCCAATAAACTGGAGCCGTCTTCCCCACCTTACATAGCCCACCAGATAAAGACTCTGGCTCACAGCCCTGGGTACTGTCTGGGGGCACCACCCTTCCTGGCCTCCCCCAACACCCAAGAGCTGTATCTTTAGCCCTGTTTTGCCCAGTTCATATCTCTAAGACGCTCACAGGCTGCTCCATTATGCCCACACCACAGAGAGAAAAGGTGCTTCCCAGACTCAGGTGACACACATGGACCCCTAAAGGAGTTGGCCAACTGGGAAAACTGGGCTGGAGAAGGGAAGCCACCTGACCTGGCTTGCACAGCAAAGCATTCTTTCATCTGGTGCAGACTTCCAATAACTATCACCATCCCCCACCCTCTTCCAGAATTTTCCTTCATCCTCTTGGCTCACCCTCAAGCTTCACCTTGTGGTTTTCCTCAGGCCCAAGCACCTCATTTTGACCACTCTTCCTTATGGTCTTCCTGTTCCTCACAACAAGGATAATTTATAAACAAATGGCTTTCAAACACATCACCTCATTTCATCCTAATAATAAGCATAGGAGGGTTGCCTTAGGTTGGCACTGAGAAGGGTTGAGGAAGATGGTCCTGTCACACAACCTGTTAAGGGCAGCACATGGACACTTTCGTCTGTTCCCTGCCATTCACTACAGATTAAACCTCTACCTCCGTGCAGTGCAGGGAAAAAAAGCGGGCTCTTTGGAGTAAGGAATCCTGGGTGGCTTTAGGCAAGTCACTTTACTTCTCTGAGCCTCAGGTTCCTCAACTGTAAAGAGATATGGTGCCGTCTTCACAGGGTGTGAATTGAATGAACCCATATATGTGACGCAGAGTTCATGGGATGGGCTCTTTACTTCTAGTCACAAGGAAAGAAAGGTGTTCTGTGCAGCCACAGGCATTTACCCATTCGGGCAACCTCTTACCCAAACCATATCAGCGCTGCTGACACTGGGCTTTCCAGGGCCGAGAGGGATACTTTTCATCTTTGCGTCTCCACCCCGCCCTCCCCAATGCTTTTCGGCCCATTCCACCCAATCCATCCCAGGCTTGCCTCATTGGCTTTCTCAGCATCCACTCTGCAGCCCCCTCTCCGATCTCACGCGTGTTCTCCTTATCTAGAAACCCCGCCCCTCCATGTCCCACCCACCAGACTCCTCCCCCAGTCTCGGCCCTCATTATCCGGGCTTTTCTTACTATCACCAGCCATCCAGGCTCCAGGCTCCTTCCACCCGCTCCGCCCCTTCTTCTCCATAAACGTCCCCTCCCCCCAAGCCACGGGCGTTGCTATCCCCATTGCACAGATGAGAATGGCGAGGCTAGGGTAGGCTAGATGACCTCTCGGGGTAGGACAGGTGCCCAGGTGGGCCGTTCCCTCACCAGCACTCCCTGCGCCCCGTGCCCCCGGCCGCGCCGCACCCACCTCCTGCCCTCGCTCGGCAACCTCCCCTCCGCGGGCGGCCAGCGCAGCTTTGCGAGGGGGGCGGAGGGCCGGAGCCCAGCCTAGGGGCGTGGCGGCCCGGGACCCGCGCGCTGCGCTCGGGAACTTGTAGTCCTCCATGGGCTCTTTGCAGCTCGGGGCGTCGACTTCGAACTCTATCTCCCAGGAGGCATTGCAGTTAGCCGTCCAGCTCCCACCCCGCCCCCGCCAGCGTTCAGGCCGGCTGGCCTTAAAGGGGACGCGGCCCTAGTGGCTGCTCGCGGGGTGGCCCCCGCTCCGGCTCCGCCCCGTTTCCCGCACCTCCCCCCTCCCCCCCACTTCGTCCCGCAGCCCAGTGGCCGAGCCGCTGAGTTGGGCTCCCCTGTTCCAGACTTGTGCAGAGCGGGTGGAGAGGTTGGGCTTTTCAGTGGAAGCAGCATCCCTGCCGTCTGGGACCTGGCGGAGGGCGTCTCCACTCTGGGGGAAGCAAAGGACCCGCCCTGACCTAGCCTGGCCCAGCCTGGTCCTGCCCGGCCTGAGCGCCCCGCCCAGGAGCTGACTCTGAGGCAGGGGCCACTGGGGTTCCAGAGGTAAGGGGGCTGGGGCGTGTGTGTAGCTTGGGGGTAGGGAGTGACTGCACCCAGATGGTTCGAGAGCCGGGACGCGCGCGTAGGGCTTTTAGAGTCCGGGAATGGGAGGCGGGAGGTCTAGGTGCATACTGGGCCTGGCTGTGTGACCTTGGGCGAGTAGCTGCCCCTCTCTGGGCCGCAATCTCTTTCATCAATTGTGTATATAGAGATACCGCCCCTGCCCCCGCCCCCCTCAGGGCTGAGGGCACCGGCGCCCAGTGTCATGAAGCTCGCCAGCCTTTCGTGGGATCCGCAGCCCCAGTCTGGGCTGGGAGCGGGTGCACTGGTATAACTGGAGGGAGGGGTGGGGTCGAGCTGGGGTGCAAACTGAGGGGCCAAGCGGCCGCCTCCGCTTGGAATGGGCTTCTGCTATTCTCAGCATCCTCGGCCAGGGCGTACTCCCCCTACAAGAACCCTTGCGAACAAGAGACCTCGATGTGTCAGCCTGGTGCCCGCCCTTCCAGAAAGCCTGGGATGGGGGTGGGGACGCGGGCATCAGAGGTATGTGAGGGGTGGCCCCCATTGGGGCTGGCTTCCTGAGAAGCGAATATATGCTCCCACCTTCTTCCCTTCTCCTCCTCAGTTCTCCTTCGGTAAAAGGGCAGTTGGGTTTTACTAGTAACCTTCCTCCACCCCACCTTTTTTTTTTTTTTTCTTGCGACAGTTTGGCCCAAAGGAGTGCCTCCCAGTAGTATGGCGGGGGGATCCTTCCTGGGACTGCCTTGGGTAGAAGTTCAGTTAAAAAATACAGAGAGAAATGCTGCTGACTAGAGACCTGGGGGAGGCGGGATGGAGGGACTTCTAGGTGTCAGGAGGCACAGCCTGGTGCTCCCCCCACCCCCTGCCCATCCCAGGCAGCCAGGCAGCTCAGGCACCCTGGGGAGTCAAAGGAGGGAGACTGCGTGTGAGGGTCAGAGAGGAAAGGAAATGGGCTCCTCATTGCTAGGGCTTGGAGGAGCTGCTGTGCTCTGGGGTGTGGAGAGATTGTGAGCCCTTGAAGCCCCCTCCCCTGTCCCATGAAATTCTGTGAACTTTTGACCTGAGGGTTACCAGGAACAGGTTTGTTTGTTGTTTTCCTTTTCTTCAGCTTTGGTTGTTTGAGTCGTTTCTAGAATAGCCCATCCAGTGACCTCTGTAGGGGCTTTCTTGGCTGATGTTTAAGATTCTCAGGGTGATGGATATGCAAGACCAGATCTGGGCAGATGAGGGGGCAGTGACCGGACCAAGGGTTAGGCCAGTCCCTGGAAGGTGCTTTTCTGATCATATCCTTGGTTCTATCTCATCTTACTGTCACATGTCTCTCAGTCACTTGGCACTCCTTCACCTCTGTGCCTGGTCCTGTGCTGGGCACTGGGCACAGATGGGGGACCGGACCTACTTCCTACCAAAGGAGATCCCGGCCTGGTGGGGGAGATGGGCATAGAATCAATCCAGTTACACTGCCCAGGGATGAGAGAAGCGAAGAGGTCCTTTGGAAGCCAAAGCCCAAAGATTGAGTTGCAGGGGGATTTGGAAAGGCTTCCCAGAGGAGGGGGCATGTGACCTGGGTATTGAAGGATGAGTCAGAATTTGCCAGGAAAGAAGAGGAAGAATCCCTTTCTCAGCAGAGAAAACTTCACCAAAGTGTTGAGCGGGAAAAAGCCCACTGCTCAAATTCCTGTAGATTCACCACTAAGTGGAGTTTGTCAAGTTCATCTCCCACCCTGCCCCTTTATTAGTTTAGTGTCACAGAAAGGACTTGAATGTCAGGCTCGGGAGTTTGGACCTTATCCTGAAGGGGCTGGGGGGCCTTGAGTGTTCTGAGCAGGGGCATGGCAGGATGGAGTTTATTGTCTAATGAGGTAATCTGATGATATTTGCAGGGTGTGTCCGAAAGACCAGGGGGGGATGGGGAAGTCTGAGCTGGGGCCCAGGGAGGGAGTGAGGCAGGACATTGGAGCTGTTCACACACACACACACACACACACACACACACACACGGTGCTTTGGGGGTGATGGGTGATGGAGATTGAGTATAGTCAGGCTCTACTATGCAGGAACAGAGACCTGTCAATATACAGTGGAAAGGTGGAGGGTCATTTGAGAGGGACAGTTAAAGGGATCTGAGCCTTCCAGGGGAGGGATCATGATTTTCTTGTGTGCTAACTGTGCGTCCTGGAGCGGACTGGGTGTTGCTGGGACTCCCAGGCTGTCATGTCAGCAGTGAGAGATATAAGCCAAGGGTGTGGGAAGGAGCCGCAGCACTGGCTGGGAAAGGCTAAGGGGTGGGCAGGTGATCATCTCCCATTCTGGGGTTCAGAGGCTCTGAGAGGTGGAAAAACACCAGCATTGATGGTTGTGGCCACAGTGGGGGTAGTGGCTGGACTAGATTTGAAGCCTGGACTCTGTACTCCTGCAGGACACATGTCTCTAGTGGAGGATGGATTGAGGAGGGGAAAAAGGAGATTGGTTAAGAGGCTTCTGCGCTAGTCCAGGCCAGAGGTAAAGAGGAGCTGATTTTGGGTGGGGCTGGAGCTCAGGGGAGAGAATGGAAATGATGAGTTGGCTTCGAGGGCTAATGGATGAAATTCCTTGTAGAATCAGCTGGATCAGGAGTATGTGTCTCCTCGTCTTCTTCCCGGACTGTGTCGGTTTTGCCTCTCAGTGCCAGATGTCCCAAGAATAGACTCTTACCTATTCTTATCCATTACCTGGCCCTTATCTTTTTTTTTTTTTTTGGCTGCGACCTTGTGTCTTGAGGGATCTCAGTTCCCCAACCAGGGCTGAAACCTGGGCCATGGCAGTGAAAGCCCCGAGTCTTAACCACTAGACCACCATGTGGTTTTTTATACCTTGTCTCAACCTCATCAGTGGTAGGCTCAGAACGGTCCCTGTTTTCCAGATGAGAAGGCTGAGGAGTCCTAGCAGGGACTCACCCAAGGTCACCTGGTGATTCTGAAAGCAGAGAACCTTAGTCTCCTGCTTTAACGCAGGCTCTTCTGAGGGAGGACGTGGCTGCTGTTTGCTGCGGCACTTGGCATGGGGCAGCTGTCTCTTGGGTCAGAGCCAGTGTCGACAGGCCATATCCTCATCCAGAGCCTAGAAGGAAGGGTAACCCCCCCCGACCCCCGAGGAGCACTGGGGGTCTGCTTCTTCCTCCCCTAGAGAGGATGAGTGCAGGTTCTAGTCCCACCCTGCCAAGGCTGCGTCTTTCTCCCTTGTTGATCCTCGGCTTCCCCATCCATGCTGTGGGGAGAGCAGGCATTGTTCTGCCTCCCTTCCGTGGCCTGGGATGGGTCAGGTGAGGTCCACTCCTCTAAAAAGCCCTTTGCATGAATGCATCCAGGATATTACTGAGTGGGTTTGTTGGTGACCATGGTGACAGCTGACCTCAAACTGCTTGTGTGGGAGTGGGGGCAGATAGGCAGGGCTTGCTGGAGTGGTCAGGCCACAGACTGTGCAGAGGCTGCAGGGCTGGCCTCGGAGATCCGAGCCCTCACAGAACGGCTCCACTGACCAAGCTCCCAGCTGCCAGGCACAGACCACCTTATGTGATAGGTATCAGGTAGAATGATAGGAGATTGCCAGCATCTGATTCCTCCCTTTGATGTGGTTCAGCCTGATATCATTTATCCCCATTTTACAGAAAAGAGGCTCACGATATTACGTGCTCAAGGTCACACAATGAGTTGCAGGACTAAATGGGATTTACTCCAGGTCACACTAGAATGCAGGGCTCCTCATTCCTAGTCTGATTTTCTTTCCACTTCCAGAGCCTTCCTTAGCCCCAGAACTCCGTTTCTGCCTGCCCCCAGGTCCTCTACCTCCACACATGATGTCAATATCTCATCGATTAGGATTTCTCCTTAGTTGCCTGAGTACCAGGGTTTCTTGGCATCCCGGGTTGAAAGCATATTAAGTCCACTAGCCTGGAGGGCAGGGTAGGGGTTTGGAGGATGGTCTGCAAGGGACTGCCCAGGAAAGAGTGGACCAGGGCTGAAGGCAGACCCATTTTTAAAGACACTTTTAAAGACCTTTTGGGAGTATGCCTTGTTTCGGCACTCTTTACCAATGTGTTTGTCTCCACCACTGGACTAACTGGGTGCTCCTAAGAGCAAGGACTTTGCTTCTAAAGCAAAGGGGACTGACACTTTCTGAGCACTTCCTTGTGCCCAGCCTTTATATTTGTCTTCACGTCAGCCCTGCGGGTTGGAAATAGAGGCTCAGAGAGCATAAGTAAGCTGGATGGTAAGCAGAATGCATCCCGGTTGAATCTCAAAGAATAGAGTCTAACACCATTCCAAGCTTGGGGTGGGCCCTGGGCATATGAACTTGTATTAAGTGCTCAGGTGATTCTGAGGCAACCAGGCCAGCATTCAGGAACCACTGATCTGTGCCCTGGCTACACCGTCTAACCTTACTCTGCAGTGACTGGCCAGCCATTGAAAAAGAAGCCTGGTCCCTGCCCCAAGGAGCTCACAGCCTGGTGAGAGAGAGAGAAACAAATGTGCCCATTGCATTGTAACACACGCAGTAATGGAGGTTTGGTCTCGGTGGAGAGCTAGGACAGAGAAGGGAGCGTCTCCATAGGGCCTGGCACATATCTGGGGTCCCACAGTATCTATGGTTTTGCATAAAAGTTTCTGGCCCATCATCTAGGAAATTTCTGGCTTGTCTTCACACCTAGTCCAGGTCTTAACAGTAGAGTAGTTTTCACTGAGACAATAAATTTAATTAAACACTTAGCGTATACTGAACTTTATATTGGGTCCTGCCTAGTGTGGGATTATACAAGGAAGCAAAGAAGTGGTCCTGCCTTTTAGGAGCTGAACCTGTGGGAACCAGCATGAGAATCAGGAATCAAAGTGGGTCAGCTTGGGATGAAGTTTTCCAGAAAACAGCTAAAATGGAGTGGAAGGACAGAGGGAAGTATATTATGGCTCAGAGGAATAAGGTAGCAGTAACTCACACCACACTCTGCATTTGCTTATTCAACAAATGCCTACTGTGTGGCAGGCACTGTGCGAGGTGCTGGGGATACTGTGGTAAACAAAACCTGACTTGGTTCCTGCCCTCGGGAACCTATATAGTATAGGGGAAGAGGATGACCCCAATCAAGTAATCATGATAAGTGCTATAAAGGAGGACAGGATGCTCTGAAATTGTTAACAGGGGTGTTTGACCCATACAAGGAGGTCAGAGAGGCCTTCTGTGTGGAAGAAGTTTGAGCTGAGCTCTGCAGGGTGAGCCAAGCAAGGAGGGGAGGGAAAAGCGAGTGCAGAAGCCTGGGGCAGGGAGGACACAGTGAGCCCACAGTGAGGGGCTGGTGTGGGCTGAGGCTTGGGAGGCGACAGGGCCTTCCTGTGCAGGGTTGAGCACAGAGGTGAGATGATCTGCCTTAGTGGAGGAGATTCGGACCCGTACAACTCCGCACTATGTGATCCCGGCTGCAACAGAGGAAGAGCCACAGGTGGCTGTAGGAGTCCAGATGACGGATGAATTCATGCCTGGAAGTCCAGGGAGGTTCTCATTAAGGATTGGGTGTTTGAAGTGGGCTTTAAAGGAAGGTAGGACTTTGCCTGGTTGTATGAATGTGTGCTAGTGGTGGAGGTCTTGGGAGATAGGATGTTTCAGGCAAAAGGCACAACGAACACAAAGAGGAAAAGGGTAGGTCATTTGAGAAAGAGCAAGAAGCTGATTGGGGGCAGAATAAAGTGCACCAGGGATCTCTGGAAGCCCTGTCAGCCCTTCCTTTCTGGAGGTGTGATTTGTGTATGTGCACAGCTCATCTCCCCACAGGACATGGCTTGGCCAAGACCTTGGCAGCAGCTTCTAGATCCAGCTCTTACCTGCCTTGCCAAGAACCGATGGAGGTCCCCAGGGAGGCCTGAGGAGCGAGGGGCAAAGGGGTGGAGGAGGGGGAAGGCTCAGGTGTAGGCTTTGTGAGATGAAAGGCGCTCATCAGCAATAACTACAACCCACTGGGGCTTATTATGTGCCAGGCATTGTGCTTCTCATCACGTCACCTCCGGGGGAGGTAGGTATCCTTGCCCCATTTCACAGATGGGGAACTGAGGCCCAGAGAGGTTGAGCTGCTTGCCCCCAAGCCTCAGCACGCAGGGGACCACGTGGGGGATCGGTCCTGTCGGGCAGAGTGTGACCCTGCTCCCTGTCCCCTGCAGCGTGGCCGCCATGGACAAGATCTTGGAGGCGGTGGTGACGTCATCATACCCCGCGAGCGTGAAGCAAGGACTGGTGCGCCGAGTGCTGGAGGCGGCGCGGCAGCCGCTGGAGCGGGAGCAGTGCCTGGCGCTGCTGGCGCTGGGCACGCGCCTCTACGTGAACAGCGCCGATGAGCTGCCCCGCCGCGTGGGCTGCCAGCTGCTGCACGTGGCCGGCCGCCACCACCCAGAAGTCTTCGCCGAATTTTTCAGCGCGCGCCGAGTGCTGCGCCTGCTGCAGGGGGGCGCCGGGCCGCCGGGCGCCCGCGCGCTGGCCTGCGTACAGCTCGGCCTGCAGTTGTTGCCCGAGGGGCCCTCGGCCGATGAGGTGTTCGCGCTGCTGCGGCGCGAGGTGCTGCGCACCGTGTGCGAGCGCCCGGGGCCTGCGACCTGTGCGCAGGTGGCGCGGCTGCTGGCGCGGCACCCGCGCTGCGTCCCCGACGGCCCTCACCGCCTGCTCTTCTGCCAGCAGCTTGTGCGCTGCCTCGGCCGCTTCCGCTGCCCGGCCGACGGCGAGGAGGGTGCCGTGGAGTTCCTGGAGCAGGCCCAGCAGGTGAGCGGGCTCCTGGCGCAGCTGTGGCGCGCGCAGCCCGCCGCCATCCTGCCCTGCCTCAAGGAGCTGTTCGCCGTCATCTCCTGCACAGGTGCGTGTGCGATAGGGGCGGGCGGGACCCGTGCGTGCGGAGTCTCCTGTGTGGCGTGCCCACCTCATGGTGTGGCGTGTGCATGCTGGTGCACAGGTGTGTATGTGTGTGGGGGTGGGTGCTGTTACTTCGTTTAGTTAGCGGGCCCCTTCTGAGCTCCTGCCGGTTGGGGGGCTCCTATCCGGTGGTGCTTGCTGGGCATGCAGAGAGGAGGGGACCCAGATCAGTCGGGCCTGGAGGAGGACCAGGGGGCTGAGACAACAAGATGTGGGGTGGTCATCATGTCCTTTGGGTCAGGTGGGTTTCGTAGAAGTGATGACTTTTGAGTCAGGCCTTGAGAGCTGGGTAGCACCAGGCAGCAGGGATAAGGTACTCAGGGCAGGCAGAGTGGAAGGTCTGGAGACATGATAGAACCTGTATGTGTCAACTGAATTGTAAATCTTGGCCCTCCGTTGACAACTGTGGAAATTGGACTGTAGTTTAAGTGACTGAAATAAAATCTGTGCCTTCCCTGATTATAGGGCTGTTCAGGGGAAAGGAAGGGAATGTACCTGGCAGGAGGAAGGACCAAGGCCAGGTGTATGAGGACCTAGGTCTTTATACAACTGGACAACAAATTTTGATAACTAAATTTTTTTTTTTTTTTGCGGTACGCGGGCCTCTCACTGTTGTGGCCTGTCCCGTTGCGGAGCACAGGCTCCGGACACGCAGGCTCAGCAGACATGGCTCACGGACCCAGCCGCTCCGTGGCATGTGGGATCTTCCCAGACCGGGGCACGAACCCGTGTCCCCTGCATCGGCAGGCGGACTCCCAACCACTGCGCCACCAGGGAAGACCGATAATTTTTTTTTTTCATCTCTTGGGTTCCACCTGGAATGTCCTCCCTCCCGCCGAGTCACATAGCCCTCCTACCTGTTCTTGCCAGCTCCAGTGTTACCCCATCTAAGGGTCTTGCCTATACATGCACAGCTGGGGGTTAGTGCTTTTTTTCTTTGCCCAGCACAGGGCCAAAGCAGTGCCAGTGAAGGTTTGTTGAGTGAATGAGCTAAGATGAGATCAAAGGCTGGGATGCTATAGGAGGCAAGGAGGTGGCTCTGATGTGCTCTTTGCAGAGGCTCCCTAGTTCCTTGGCAGCATGAAGGACATGGGGTGATAGGGGAGGTGTGGGGTCCACTTGTCCTGCAAAGCTCAGCCCAGGCACCTGTTCCAGAGGAGGAGCCACCATCTAGCGCCCTGGCCAGTGTGGTCCAGCACCTCCCATTGGAGCTCATGGATGGTGTCGTCCGGAACCTCAGCAATGATGACAGTGTGACCGACTCCCAGATGCTGACTGCCATCAGCAGGTGGGCTGAGGGACGAGTGGTGGTCAGGTCTCTCTCTCTCTCCCAGAAGCCCCTTCCACTGGGTGGGATTGCTGGGCTAGATATAGTGTCAGAGGGCCCAGGCCCTCATGCCTGTTCATTCATCCATCCTTCTTTGAGCCCTTCCTGTACCTGGCCCCAGGCTGGATGTGTAAGACACAGAGAGCCTTGCCCTAGTGATGCTCTCAGGCTGGGTACCAACTCTGTGACCCTGGACAAGTCAGTGAAGTCTCTGAGCTTCAGTTCTCCCCTCTGTAATAGCAGAGGTGGTATAAGAAGTTGTCAGGTTTCCACAGGGTCAATGATAGGAGGTAAAATTACTTTAATCAAGTGCTTTCTGAGTTTGGCAAGTATGATAAACAGAGTTTGGGTGCTTTTCAGCTCACAGAGCTCTTGCACATCCCCCACCTCATTTGAACATCATTGCACCTGTGATCTAGCCACATATGCCTGGCCTGTGATCCCCGAATATGACACCTACCCTCCTGCCTGCAGGCCTTTGGCTCTGCAGACCCCATCTACCTGGCATCCCCCTTCCCCGCTGCCATTCTTTCCATACCTGTGTGCAGATCCACTGTCTTCATTGGGCCTTCCTGGATTCCTTGTCTTCAGTGGGTAAGAGTGTAGGCTCTGGAGTTAAGCTGTGTGAGTTCAAATCCTGGCTCTCCCACTTCTTGCCTGTGTGACTCTGGGCAAGTTACTCAACCCCTCTATGCCTCAGCTTCCTCATCCATAATTTGTAGTATAATTGAACTCATCTTACAGGTTTGTTGTGAGGATTGAATTAGATAAAATGAGATATTACGTGTAAAGTGCATAGAACAGTGTAATGGTAGCTATTATCACCATAATTACTACTATTTGCTTTGCTCTCTGTTGTTCTCTTTATAGCCCAGTCTACTGAATATAAAAGTAATGATACTAGTGACGTTTTTCTGAGCACCTACTGTGTGGCAGCTTCATGCTCAGTGCATGCAGGCATTATCTTGAGGGGGTCAGAAGGGTTAATACATGTAAGGCAGATGGAGCAGTGCCTGGTACAGACTGAATATGACATAAATGTTAGCTGTTAGCTGTTGTTATCTCTTTTAACTCATATAACAAATCTGTGAGGTAGGTATTATCCCCATTTGACAGAGGAAGAAACTGAGGCTAGAGAGAGTGAGTGACTTGCTCCAGGTCACAAGCAAGGGTTTGCTGGAGCCAGAGCTTCCAGCCTGGGGGCAGTACTCCTCCTGCCATTGGGCCTCACAGTCCAGACAGAGGCAGCCAAAAGCCCTGTTCTGCCACTGCAACTCACTGTGTATGAGGTGGGGTTTGGGATACTGAGAGGGCCTGGTTCCCCTTCTGCCGGGCTGGGAGCCCCATTCTCTGCCAGGTGCCTGTGCTGGGCATATTTGCAGTTCCCAGAGGTGTCCTGTTCATCCCACGGATCCCAGGGCTGCCCTGTGTAGGTGTGAGTCAGTGTGGGGGGATCTCAGGTCATTATGGCTGGTCCCTGGGCTGCCCCCTCCCAGGCATTTGGGCCTCCCTGATCCTTGTGTCACGGTCACTCCCCTCACCAGGATGATCGACTGGGTGTCCTGGCCCCTGGGGAAGAACATTGACAAGTGGATCATTGCACTGCTGAAGGGCCTGGCCGCTGTTAAGAAGTTCAGCATCTTGATCGAGGTGTCACTCGCCAAAATTGAGAAGGTTGGTGGGCCCCTGTCCTAGCCCCGGCTTCTGGCCTTTCCTGCTAGTCTCTTGCCAGGGGCAATGCAGGTCTGGGAGGCAGAGCACGGGGCTCCCACCCAAGCTTGCTGTGACCTGGGACAATTCACTGCTTCTCTCTGGGCTTCAGGTTTCCCCCATTCATTCTTCTGACTCTTCATTCAAGTGTGTGTGTCACTTTTGGTATGTCCATCCATCCATCCATCAGATATCTAACTGTTTTGCTGTCCATCTCACCACCCATCCATCCACCCAGGTCTATGAGCACCTCTGTGTTCTTACTCCCACATGGGTCTGCTGCTTTAACTCCAGCATCTCTGGACCCCTTTCAGGCCTGTGGCTACCCTTGGCCTTGGGTGGCCCAGGCCTGGGGGACTCCTGACCAGAGGCTTTCTTCCAGGTTTTCTCCAAGCTTCTGTATCCCATTGTCCGGGGAGCTGCCTTGTCTGTCCTCAAGTATATGCTCCTGACCTTCCAGCACTCCCATGAGGCCTTCCACCTGGTAAGGGCCCCTGCGTGTTGCCCCGAAGGTGGGCGGTCCTGCATCCTCCACAGGTCTGGCTGGAGGCCAGACATGCTGTCTGTTGGGGCTTAAGGGGTTGGGGCTTGAAGCCCAAGACCTCCAAGTCCTGGACGTTAGGACTGGAGACTTGAGACCCAATTTTACAGATAGAAAACTGAGGCCAAAGAATGGGTGTGACCTCCCCATGGGTCTTGAGTAGAGTGGCAGGCCTAGAATGATGGCAGCTGTGTTACTTGGGTGCCAGCTATGTGGCAGGCACAGTGCTAAAGACAGTCCACATGTTCATTCATTTTACTCCCAGAGTAGCCCCAAAGGGAGGTTCTATCATTTCCCCCATTTTTCAGCCGAAGAAACTGCAGTTTAGGGAGATAAGGTCGCATGTCCCAGGTAACAGCTGGTGAGCAGTACAAGGAAGATTCCAGCTGAGTTGGTCTGACTCCTGATCCAGTGTCCTTCCTAGCTTCTCGTGGTCCTTGGTCACTGCAGAAACTTTATGCTTCCTGATTTGTGCAGTGGGAAAAGCACAGAACCAGGGATTGGGGTTATGGGGGGTTGAGTCCCAGCTCTGTCTGTCATTTACTAAATGGGGTGACCTCGGGCCAGGCACTTACCTCTCAGGGCCTGGGTTGGGTGGGACAGGATTAGATGAGGTGACATTTATCAAGAGCCTGCCACATTCTAGGGACTTGGTAGATATTTATTTCTTTTCATCTTTCTCCCAAGCTCCCCTGCTCCCAGTTTCTGTGGCCTGACTCTTCCATCCCTGGGACACTATGGTGTAGCTCCCCTGTGGGTTTGAAAGTTAACACTGTAGCACAGAGGAAAGAAATGGACTTTGAGTTCAGACAGACCTGGCTCAGACACCAACTTCTCCCAGAACCCATGGTGATATCCTTGGCAAATTACATAACCTCTCTAACTTTAATTTCTTCTCTGTAAGATGGGGATAGTAATTGCCACATGTCACTGTGAGTGCTTGACATATAAAAGTTTGCTGCCGCTCATGTTCTGTCAGCTGCCACCAGCTGACCACACTGTGGCCCCAGCATCACTCCTGGGTGACAGAGTAGCCCTGGTCACTCAGACCTTCAGGCGCTTCAGGCAGGTTGGTTGGCTGATACTTAATAGCTGGGGCTCAGGCCCAGGCCTCCCCTTAGCTGTGAGGAGGGAATTATTTGTCCCATTAAACAGATGAAGAGACTGAGGAAGAGTATCCAAGGTCATGTGTCTTATAAAGAGGGTCACCTGCCTGCAGAGCTCAGAGCCCTATGCAGGTAAGGGGCACAGTGGTCAGGTGGGCAGACCTCTTTGCTTCAAGGAGCTCTGGGTGCTTCCAGCACTGACCACCATCCCATGTCTCAGGTGGGTAAACTGGTGCTGACTAACCCTGCTCTGCTCTCACAGCTCCTCCCTCACATCCCCCCAATGGTGGCCTCTCTGGTCAAGGAGGACTCCAACTCGGGGACCAGCTGCCTGGAGCAGCTGGCGGAGCTGGTCCACTGCATGGTGTTCAGGTTCCCGGGCTTCCCGGATCTGTACGAACCTGTCATGGAGGCCATCAAGGTGAGTGACAGTCCCCATTGCTCCCCTGCCCCACTCTGAGGAGGGTGCCGATTTGGGCTTTGCTCAAGACCACACTACAGGTTAGTGGCAGCCCTCTATCCTTTGGTCCCTGGCTGTCTCCCATTACCTCCCCCAGCCCATCGTGTGCTTCAGGCACACTGAGCCACCTGCCATTCCCCCAGATGGATCTTCCTCTTTCGATTGTTCTGAGCCTTTGCATATGCCGATCTCTCTAACTTAAACTCCTGTCTTGTCTGCCTGGATAGCTCTTATTTCTACCAAGCCTTCTTCTTGAAGTTTCTGCTCAAGTGTTTCTCCTTCAGGAAGCCTTCCCTGATAACTCTAAATTACACGCCCCCCGCACTCTGCCCCTCAGCTGGGTCATGGCCTCTCTGAGCTTCCACAGCCCTAGTGTATCCCTCAGTCACACATGGTCACTGTCTGTATGTCTGTTTCCTCTTAGACTGAGCATTCCAGAGCAGAGATGGTTTACAATTGTTCACAAGACTTATGCCCTACTCTGTGCCAGGCCCAGGCTGGGAACTGGGGACACAGGCATGAGGCAGACCACGTCTCCTCCCTTTGAGGAGCTCACAGCGTAGAGGGGTGACTGACGTGTTTACCCGTAACTGGGATCTAAGCAGCTTAAGAAATGCCTGTGAGGGTCAGCCTGAGAGCGGTGAGGCGGCAGAGGGGGGAAAGATATCCAGTTAGAGGAGGAGGCTGCAAGGAAGAAAGGGCTTCTGAACCGGGCTTGCTGGGTTGCTAGGACAATAACATTTGTAGCTAGAGTCACACTTGGCAGTGTCTTTCCATATGTTTTGTCTTCTGTTGCTCACTAGAAATCTGTGAGGCAGGTACTATTGTTATTTCAGTTTCAAAGATGAGGAAAATGAGACTTGGAGAGGTTTGGTGTCTTATGCAGTCACAGAGGTAGTGGGAGATGCAGCCAGGGCTGAGGGTTGCTGAGCCCTTTCCCATTGCTTGATACAGAGGGCAGGTCCAAGTGTGGGTGAAAGACATCCAGGTAAGTGGTGGCCCTTTTAGAACCTCTGGTCTGACTTCCATTTCTGTAACACAGCAGATAGGTAACCTGAGAAGTGTCCCATTACAAAACACCTAGAAATGCTTGTTAAAATGTAACAGATGTCTTTTTAAGTACATAGCTGAGCTTGCAAGAGAGCAAGGGGGAATCCCCAGGGGCCCAAAAGGAAGAGAAAACCAAATTCCAGAATGGTAAATGAGAGGTGATACTCTTTTGCCCCGGGTGGGGAGGGGCAGTGGGTGAGATGGCCAGCCTCAGTCCCCAAGGGGCTTGAGCCGGTGGGGACAGGAGTTGAGGCTTAGGGTCTGCCCCCAGCAGGGAATCAGCACTGAGAGGCCCATGTAAATCAGGACCCAAGAAAGGCTTTACCATTAGCAAAAGGGTGTTCTAGAAAAAATACACATGGTTCCAAGTAGACATCAAGGAAGGCTCTCTGGCTTGGTCTGGGCTCTGGATTGGGAAAAAAGAAATTGTCATCGTTGGACTGCTCTCATGTGGGTTTAGGGGTTCAAATTCTTATCCTCTTCGGTGTTGTAGCACCCTAAGCTCATTGAAAGTGGTCATAAACTTGTAATACCCAAGGATTGCCTGATAGAAACAGAAATGATACTGCTTTCAAGCCACAAAGACAGAATTCTACTAAAGATGAGTTTATAATCCCCAGATTACAAAACACGTAAGGGAACAATCCACCATGAGTGAGAGGTGATAGATACAACAAACAAAACCTCTGGCGTTTACTTGGATTTTCTTAGTTTTTCCAACTTAATGTGAGGAAGAGGTGGTGTTTTTTTTTAAACAGTCGGAGCTAACTAACAATAGAAGTAGCTGCCGTGCTCAATCATGAGCTCCCTGGCACTGGAGGTGGTTGAGCGGAGAAGACAGGACTTAAACCTGTTGGGAGTGACTGTTACTGTGAGCTTCTGATGGGCAGGGACCATGTCATTTTGATCTCTGTGTCTAATAAATGTCTGAGTGAATGAACACTGTAGTGTGAAGTATGGTATCATGGAGATGTGAGCAAAGAGGAGGGAGCATGGCCCTGCCCTGGGCGCCAGGGGAAACCTACGCTGAGTGAGATCCAGGCTTTGCACATTAGAGGCTATGGTCTGATCCAGCGGGCAAGGTGAGTCTGTAGATAACTTATACAACTAGGTGTAGGAAGTTAGGCTCTATAAGACAGGTATAGATAGTGTGGGACCCCCACTTGAGAAGATTCTGGAAAGTCTTCTGGAGAGGGGATGTAGGAGTTAGGCCTTGAGGGACAGGGACTGGCAGGAGGAGGCCCCCAGACAGGTCAGTGGGTAAGGTGTGGGAGCAGGAATGTGCAAGTACTGTTTGGTGGTAAAGTGTGGTGGAGGGGAGGGAAGAACAGAAGGATAGAGTGGAAGGTGGTGAAAACCAGGTTGTGTGACTGCTTGGTCCAGCAGATCTGGGCTTCTCAAACATGTCTTCTGAAGTGCTTGAACTCAGAGGAGGGGACTCACCCTCCTGCAGCCTGACACAAGCTCAGAGTTTCTCTAAAATCTCATTTTATCTCAAAGATTCAAGTATATACTTCATAATCATAAACACTTGTAATTTAAACATTTTTCTTCCTTGAATATCAGTGACTATAGCTCTAGGAAGATGTGTGACATTTGTCCTATGGCTTTGACTACCCCTTGCTTCAAGCCACTTTGAGAGGCAAGGCAGCAAAGTATTCATGGAGTTTTATTGTTTATAAAATTCTTTCATATGTATTATAGGAGTACATCCTTTGTATACAGTCTCCTTTATACATTCTGGAAAGTTCTCTCACTTAGGCAGTTGTAGTAAGTCATGGCAGTTTCTCTGGGAGCTGTGGTCCTTGCTGAGGGAGCTACATGTTATGTAGACTTCCAGTCACATGAGGAGCTTGAAAGGTATTTGAAAGTTTTTGTTTTATTCTCTATTCTCCTAAGAGTACAGAGTTACCTTCTTTGGGAAAAAGCATTTGATTTTTTTTTTTTCCTAGTGTGCATATTTTTGTATCTTGTATGCTTGTGTTGCAGGGTGGGGTGTCGGTTCTGTCATTTTTTTTTTTTAGCTTTCTTTTTTTTGCTTAATTTTATTTTTTTATATATACAGCAGGTTCTTATTAGTTACCTATTTTATACCGGTTCTGTCTTTTTGTCCCTATTTGTTCCCGTTGTGTGTGGGGTGGGGCTTGGATAGGGGATAATAGGAAGGAAAAAGAAGGGACTAAGAGAGAAGATACTGAGCCCTTATCTTCTTACCTTGCCTCAGACAGCTACTATATTTTTTATCATCTGTGAGAGGTGACTGACTAATCTGATAAATTGTCTGATAAACAGTCCTGGGAAATGAGTGAGCAGATGTGTTAAACCACCGCTTGAGCCAGACCTTCTGCAGCGACGAGGGCTTTCAGTGTAAGCTGGTCTGAAGCTCAAGGGCCTTAGACAAATCTAGGAACTGTGCTCAGGATCTGGAAACGAGAATGGGGCTAGAGGAACTGTCATGAATATCGCCTAAATCTACTAAGTAATACTGCATTATGCTTAGGTGTTTTTCTTTAAAATATGTCATTATTAGAACCAGTGCTTGGTAATATTCTTTTCAGTGCAGCTGTTTAATGTGAAATAGGATAACAAGTGGGAAAGCATGCTAACCCCTGAGCCTGTGACCAAGGACCCATACCGCAGACCCCCAGGATCCTCCCATTGTCCTGACTGTAGGATCAAGTTCAGGGTTGGGGTAGGGCGTTACTAATTCGACAAAGCTGACTCCGCAAACTTTAAAGTAGAGGAGGTGAAAACAGGAGCAAGCACCGTGAAGGTATAGAGTGCCAAACTGATATAAGGTAGGAGTATCCTCACTTGACAGATGAGCAAACTGAGGTCCAGGGAGGTTAACTGACTGAGTCAGAGAGGCTCACTGACCACAGCCAGAGAGCTGTGAGGACAAGAGTCAGGGCCAGGGTTGAGATCTCGACACTGCTGGATTGGGCCAGTGGGCCAGTGTTGTCATTGCTTACAGTCTGTCACATCCTGGGCTCACGTAACATATAGTAGATTCCTCGCTTATTGCCTCTAAGAAAATTCTTTCTCTATCTGGGTCTTAGTTTTTTCATCTACACGGTAGGGATTTTACCCCTTTCTTAAGGCAGCTGTGGCATGAAAGATCATGTAGAAGGCCCACACGTCAAGATGAAAACCTAGAACATGTTTGAAAACAAGGAGCTGTTCTCACACATCTTTAGGGCATGTTTGGGGTGATATGCTTGGGCAGGTGTGTAGTAGGCTGTAGTCCAAGAAGGCTTCCCAGAGGAGATGATATTTTTAGAGCTAAACCTGGTGCCCACTGTCCTGCTGGCTTGTTTCCCCCTCAGGACCTCCATGTTCCCAATGAGGACCGAATCAAGCAGCTGCTGGGGCAGGATGCCTGGACCTCGCAGAAGAGTGAGCTGGCTGGCTTCTACCCCCGGCTCATGGCCAAGTCAGACACTGGCAAGATTGGTTTAATCAATCTGGGCAACACGTGCTATGTGAACAGCATCCTTCAGGCCTTGTTCATGGCTTCCGAGTAGGTGCTACTTTTGAATTCCCTGTCTGCCCCTGCTTCTCTCCTCGGGGCTCCCTGGTGTGCGGGGGTGAGGTAGGGGTTGGAGAGGGTGGGTCCTGCTTTGTGTTATCGGCATAATTCCCTGAGGTCTGTGGGTATGTGAAGGGCAGGTGAGAGTTCCCAGAGGGCTCCAGGCCATTGTCAGGGCAGTAGGTCAAGACCGGATGGGAACTTGAGTTGGGGATTCAGGGGCTCAGCTGCAGTGAGAAGGGAGTCTGCTCTGGGTTGGTCGACATCACTGACTTTTCTGCTAGAGTCCATGGGGGTGGATAGTGTCTTCCACAGTAGGACTTCCACTCACCCTGGCATTAGATGCCCCCTTTTACTAAAACAAAATCTTTATCATCAGTGGCTGCCTATCCAACTTACGGCTTGCTTAGTACATTCACATTGCTGTGCAGCCGTCACCGCCATCCATCCCTATAACACTTTTCATTTTGTAAATCTGAAACTCTGTGCCTGTTAAACACTAACTTCCCATATTCTCATTCTCCCCTCCCCACAGCCTTTGGCTACCACTGTTATATGTTTTGTCTCCATGATTTTGTCTCTACTTTAAGTACCTCATATAAGTGAAATTGTACAGTATTTGTCTTTTTGTGTTGGCTTATTTCACTTAGCAGATGTCCTCAGGGTTCATCCATATTGCAGAATTTCTTTCCTTTTTTTTTTTTTTTTGGGAAGGATGGGGGGGTGGGTTCTTTCCTTTTTTAAGGCTGGATAATATTCCACTGTGTGTATAAACCACATTTTGGTAATCTGTTCATTGGTAGAGTGACAGACACCTGGGTTGCTTCCATGTTTTAGCTGTTGTGAATAATGCCACATGAACATGGGAGTACAAATATCTCTTCGAGACCCTGCTTCTGATTCTTCTGGTTACATACTCAGAAGTGGAATTGCTTGGTGATATGGTAGTTCTGTTTTTTAGTTTTTTTGAGGAACCTCCATATCGTTTTCCACACTGGCAGCACCAGTTTACATTCCCACCAACAGTGCACAAGGGCTGGGATTTCTCTACATCCTCCCAACACTTCTTTTCTGTTTTTTTGATAATAGTCATCCTAATGGGTGTGAGGTGGTATCTCATTATAGTTTTTAATTCGCAGTTCCCTAATGATTAGTGATGTTGAGCATCTTTTCATGTGCTTATTGGCCATTTGTATGTATTCTTTGGCAAAAGGTCTATTTAAATCCATTATCTAGTTGGTTTTTTTTTTGCGGTATGCAGGCCTCTCACTGTTGTGGCCTCTCCCGTTGCGGAGCACAGGCTTCCGGACGCGCAGGCTCAGCGGCCATGGCTCACGGGCCCAGCTGCTCCGCGGCATGTGGGATCTTCCCGGACTGGGGCATGAACCCGCGTCCCCTGCATTGGCAGGTGGACTCTCAACCACTGCGTCATCAGGGAAGCCCCATTACCTAGTTTTGAATCAGGTTGTTTGTTTTCTGTTGTTGAGTTTGAGGAGTCCTTTTGTATATTCTGAATATTAATCCTGTATCACATACATGATTTGCAAATTTTTAAAAACTTTTTATTTTATATTGGAATATAGTTCTTTAACAATATTGTGATAGTTTCAGGTGTACAGCAAAGTGATTCAGTTATACATATACGTGTATCAATTCTTTTTCAAATTTTTTTCCCATTTAGGTTGTACATAATATTGAGCAGAGTTCCCTGTGCTATGCAGTAGGTCCTTGTTAGTTATCCACTTTATATGTAGCAGTGTGTACATGTCAATCCCAAACTCCCTAACTATCTGTTCCCCCGACCCTTCCCACCTGGTAACCATAAGTTCCTTCTCTGAGTCTGTTTCTATTTTGTAAATAAGTTGATTTGTATCATTTCTTTTTAGATTCCACATATAAACAATATCATATGATACTTGCCTTTCTCTGTCTCACTTACTTCACTCAGTATGACAATATCTAAGTCCATCCTTATTGCTGCAAATGGCATTATTTCATTCTTTTTAATGGCTAATATTCCGTTGTATATATGTGCCACATCTTTATCCATTCCTCTGTCGATGGAGATTTATGTTGGTTCCATGTCTTGGCTATTGTAAACAGTGTTGCAATGAACATTGGGGTGCATGTATCCTTTCGGACCATGACCATGTTTTTCTCCAGATATATAACCAGAAGTGCAATTACAGGATCATATGGTAGCTCTATTTTTAGTTTTTAAGGAACCTCCATACTGTTCTCCATAGTAGCTATACCAATTTACATTCCCACCAACAGTGTAGGAGGGTTGCCTTCTCTCCACACCCTCTCCAGCATTTACGTTTGTGGATTTTTGATGGTAGTCATTTTGACTAGTGTGAGGTGATATCTCATTGTAGTTTTGATTTGCATTTCTCTATAATTAGTGATGTTGAACATCTTTTCATGTGCCTCTTGGCCATCTGTATGTCTTCTTTGGAGAAATGTCTATTTTGATCTTATGCCCTTTTTTTGATTGGGTTATTTGTGTTGATGAGATTAAGCTGCATGAGCTGTTTGTAAATTTTGGAGACTAATCTCTTGTCAGTCACATGATTTGCAAACATTTTCTCCCAATCTGTGGGTTGTCTTTTTGTTTTGTTCATTGTTTCCTTTGCTGTGCAAAAACTTTTGAATTTAACTAGGCCCCATTTGTTTATTTTTGTTTTTATTTCCATTACCCTGGGAGATAGATCGAAAAAAATATTGCTGTGATTTATGTTAGAGAGTGTTCTGCCTGTGTTTTCCTCTAAGAGTTTAGTAGTGTCCAGTCTCGCATTTATGTCTTTAATCCATTTTGAGCTTATTTTTGTGTATGGTGTTAAAAAGTTATCTAATTTCATTTTTCTACGTGTAGCTGTCCAGTTTTCCCAGCACCACTTGGTTTTTTTACTTTTTTATTTTTGGCAGCGTTGGGTCTTTGTTGCTGTGCATGGGCTTTCTCTAGTTGTGGTGAGCGGGGACTACTCTTTGTTGTGGTGTGCAGGTGTCTCATTGAGGTAGCTTCTCTTGTTGCAGAGCACGGGCCCTAGGCACATGGGCTTCAGTAGTTGCAGCAGGCGGGCTGAATAGTTGTGGCTCATGGGTTCCAGAGCGCAAGCTCAGTAGTTGTGGCGCATCGACTTAGTTGCTCCGTGGCATGTGGGATCTTCCCGGACCAGGGATCAAACCCGTGTCCCCTGCATTGGCAGGTGGATTCTTAACCACTGTGCCACCAGGGAAGTCCCCCCAGCACCATTTGTTGAAGAGACTGTCTTTCTACTATTGTACAGTTTTTCCCTCATTTATAGCACATTAACTGATCATAGGTGTGTGTCATTTCTGGGCTTTCAATCTATGTGTCTGTTTTTGTGTCAGTACCATGCGATTTTGATGACTATAGCTTTGTAGTATAGTCTGAAGTTAGGGAGCCTGATTACTTCAGCTCCTTTTGTTTTTCTGATTGCTTTGGCTATTCTGGGTCTTTTCTTTTTGCAGTACGCAGGCCTCTCACTGTTGTGGCCTCTCCCGTTGCAGAGCACAGGCTCCGGACATGCAGGCTCAGTGGCCATGGCTCACGGGTCCAGCTGCTCTGCGGCCTGTGGGACCCTCCCGGACCGGGGCATGAACCCGTGTCCCCTGCATAGGCAGGCGGACTCTCAACCACTGCACCACCAGGGAAGCCCTATTCTGGGTCTTTTGTGTCTCCATACAAATTTTAAGATTTTTTGTTCTAGTTCTGTGAAAAATGCCATTGGTAATTTGATAGGGATTAATTTATTGATCAAATTAATTGATTCAATCTGCATTGAATCTGTAGATTTCCTTGGGTAATGTAGTCATTTTGACAATATTGATTCTTCCAATCCAAGAACATGGTATATCTTTCCATCTGTTTGTGTCATCTTCAGTTTCTTTCATCAGTATCTTATAGTTTTTGGAGTACAGGTCTTTTGTCTCCTTATGTAGGTCTATTCCTACATAAGGAGGAAAGGTGTATTCCTAGGTATTTTATTCTTTTTGATGCGATGGTAAATGGGATTGTTTCTTGAATTTCTCTTTCTGATCTTTCATTGTTAGTGTATAGAAATGCAACAGATTTCTGTATATTAATTTTGTAACCTGAAACTTTACCAAATTCATTGATGAGCTTAGTCGTTTTCTGGTAGCATCTTTAGGATTTTCTATGTATAGTATCATGTCATCTGCAGACAGTGATAGTTTTACTTCTTCTTTTTCAATTTGGATTCCTTTTATTTCTTTTTCTTCTCTGATTGCTGTATCTAGGACTTCCAAAACTATGTTGAATAAAAGTGGCGAGAGTGGACATCCTTGTCTTGTTCCTGATCGTAGATGAAATGCTTTCAGCTTTTCACCATTGAGTATGATGTTAGCTGTAGGTTTGTCATATATGGCCTTTATTATGTTGAGGTAGGTTCCCTCTATGCCCACTTTCTGGAGAGCTTTTATCATAAATGGGTGCTGAATTTTGTCTAAAGCTTTTTCTGCATCTATTGAGATGATCATATGGTTTTTATTCTTCAATTTGTTAATGTGGTGTATCACACTGATTGATGTGCAGATATCAAAAAATCCTTGCATCCCTGGGATAAATCCCTCTTGATCATGGTGTATGATCCTTTTAACGTATTGTTGGATTTGGATTACTAGTGTTTTTTTGAGCATTTTTGTGTCTATGTTCATCAGTGATATTGGCCTATAATTTTCTTTTTTTGTGGTATCTTTGTCTGGTTTACGTATCAGGGTGATGGTGGCCTCATAGAATGAGTTCGGGAGTTTTCCTTCCTCTGCAATTTTTTGGAAAAGTTTCAGAAGGAACGGTGTTAGCTCTTCTCTAAATGTTTGATAGAATTCACCTGTGAAGCCAGGACTTTTGTTTGTTGGGCATCTTTTTTTTTTTTTGCGGTACGCGGGCCTCTCACTGTTGTGGCCTCTCCTGTTGCGGAGCACAGGCTCCGGACGTGCAGGCTCAGTCGCCATGGCTCATGGGCCTAGACGCTCCGCGGCATGTGGGATCCTCCCAGACCGGGGCACGAACTCGTGTCCCCTGCATCGGCAGGCAGACTCTCAACCACTGCACCGCCAGGGAAGCCCTGTTGGGCATCTTTTAATCACAGTTTCAATTTCAGTGCTTGTGAGTGGTCTGTTAATATTTTCTATTTCTTCTTGGTTCAGTCTTGGGAGATTGTACCTTTCTAAGAATTTGTCCATTTCTTCCAGGTTGTCCATTTTATTGGCATATAGTTGTTTGTAGTAGTCTCTTATGATCCTTTGTGTTTCTGTGGTGTCAGTTGTAACTTCTCCTTTTTCATTCTAACTTTATTGAATTGAGTCCTCTTCCTTTTTTTCTTGATGAGTCTGGCTAAAGGTTTATCAATTTTGTTTATCTTTTCAAAGCACCAGGTTTCAGTTTCATTATCTTTGCTGTTGTTTTGTCTCTATTTCATTTATTTCTGCTCTGATCTTTATGATTTCTTTCCTTCTACTATAGGTTTTGTTTGTTTTTCTTTCTCTAGTTGCTTTAGGTGTAAGTTTAGGTTGTTTATTTGAGATTTTGTTGTTTCCTGAGGAGAGATTGTATTGCTATAAACTTCCCTCTTAGAACTGCTTTTGCTGCATCCCATAGATTTTTGGATCATTTTGTTTTTGTTTTCATTTGTCAACACGTATATTTTTATTTCTTTGATTAATTCAGTGATCCATTGGTTGTTTAGTAGCATATTGTTTAGCCTCCACGTGTTTGTGTTTTTTACAGTCTTTTTCTTGTGGTTTATCTCTAGTCTCATAGCATTGTGGTTGGAAAAGACGCTTGATATGATTTGAATTTTCTTAAATTTACCACGGCTTGCTTTGTGGCCCAGTGTGTGGTCAGTCCTGGAGAATGTTCCATGTGCACTTGAGAAGAATGTATATTCTGCTGCTTTTGGATGGAATGCTCTGTAAATATCAATTAAGTTCATCTGGCCTAATGTGTCATTCAAGGCCTGTGTTTCCTTATTGATTTTCTGTCTGGATGATCTGTCCATTGATGAAAGTGGGGTGTTAAAGTCCCCCACTATTATTGTGTTACTGTCGATTTCTCCCTTTATGGCTGTTAGTATTTGCCTTATATATTGAGGTGCTCCTATGTTGGGTGCATATATATCTACAGTTGTTACATCTTCTTGGATTGATCCCTTGATCATTATGTGTGTCCTTCTGTGTCTCTTCTTTGTTATAACAGTCTTTATTTTAAAGTCTATTTTTTCTGAAACGAGTATTGCTACTCCAGCTTTTTTTTGATTTCGACTTGCATGGAATAACTTCTTCCATCCCCTCACTTTCAGTCTGTATGTGTCCCTAAGTCTGAAGTGGGTCTCTTGTAGACAGCATATATATGGGTCTTGTTTTGTTTTTGTTTTTTTTTTGCGGTACATGGGCCTCTCACTGTTGTGGCCCCTCCTGTTGCGGAGCACAGGCTCCAGATGTGCAGGCTAAGCGGCCATGGCTCACGGGCCCAGTCACTCCACAGCATGTGGGATCTTCCCGGACCGGGGCACGAACCTGCGTCCCCTGCATTGGCAGGCGGACTCTCAACCGCTGTGCCACCAGGGAAGTCCTGGGTCTTGTTTTTGTGTCCATTCAGCAAGCCTGCATTTTTTGGCTGGAGCATTTAATCCATTTACATTTAAGGTAATTATCAATATGTATGTTCCTATTGCCATTTTGTTAATTGCTTTGGGTTTGTTTTTATAGGTCTTTTTACTTCTCTACCTCTTTTGTTCTCTTGTGGTCTGATGACCATCTTTAGTGTTGTGTTTGGGTTGCTTTTTTGTTTTTGTGTGTATCTATCTATTGTAGTTTTGATATAGCAGTCTGTAGGTGTACAAGTTTCTTTTTTAATTTTTTTAATTTTTATTTTATTTATTTATTTTTGGCTGTGTTGGGTCTTTGTTGCTGCACATTGGCTTTCTCTAGTTGTGAGCAGGTGCTACTCTTCGTTGTGGTGCACGGGCTTCTCATTGCGGTGGCTTCTCTTGTTGCAGAACAACTACAGTAGTTGTTGCACTTGAGCTCTAGAGTGCAGGCTCAGTAGTTGTGGTGCACGGGCTTAGTTGCTCCGTGGCATGTGGGATCTTCCTGGACCAGGGATCGAACCTGTGTCCCCTGCCTTGGCAGGTGGATTCTTATCCACTGTGCCACCAGGGAAGCCCACAGATTGTTTCAAGTTGCTGGTCTCTTCCCCGCCTAGAGAGTTCCTTTAGCATTCCTTGCAAAGCTGGTCTCGTGGTGTCGAATTCTCTTAGCTTTTGCTTGTCTGTAAAGCTTTTGATTTCTCCATCAAATCTGAATTGAGAGCCTTGCTGGGTAGAGTATTCTTGGTTGTAGGTTCCTCCCTTTCATCACTTTAAATAGTGATGAAAGGCCACTTCTTTCTGGTAGGCGGAGTTTCTGCTGAGAAATCAGCTGATAACCTTATGGCAGTTCACTTGTATGTTATTTGTCGTTTTTCCCTTGTTGCTTTAAAATTTTTTTTTTTCATCTTTAATTTTTGTCAGTTTGATTACTGTGTGTTTTGGCATGTTGCTCCTTGGGTTTATCCTGCCTGGGACTCTCTGTGCTTCCTTGACTAGGGTGACTGTTTCCTTTCCCTTGTTAGGGAAGTTTTCAGCTATTATCTCTTGCAATGTTTTCTCAGGTCCTTTCTCTCTCTCTTCTTCTTCTGGGACCCGTATAATGTGAATGTTGGTATGTTTAATGTTGTCCCAGAGGTCTCTTAGACTGTCTTCATTTCTTTCTATTCTTTTTTCTTTATTCTGTTTCATGGCAGTGATTTCC